>NC_050070.1:172601290-173263076 GCF_009764565.3 Dermochelys coriacea
CACACCTCACTAGCTGGAGTGACAGCCTTTTAAAACTAGGTGTCCTGATTAGCTTTAATTAATTCTAGCAGCTTTCCAATTGGCTACAGGTGTCCTAATTAGCCTGCCTGCCTTAATTAGTTCTATAAAGTTCCTGAGTGTTCTGGAATAGTCCCTGTTATCTTACCCAGGAAATAGGGACCTGCTTAACCTGGAACTAATGTATCTACCTTCAACCACTCTCTTGTAGCTATCTGGCCTGACCCTGACACATATCCCGCTCTCCCCCACAACACCACAGGATTGGGCAACTTGGGATGTCAGACAGTGAACTTGCGATAAGCCATCTGCATTGCCATGGTGGCTTCCGGCCTGGTGTTGTATGGTGAATTGGAAAGGTTGTAAAGACAGAAACCATCTGGTCACCCTTGCATTCGTCTCTTTATTTTGCTGCATCTACTGGAGGAGTGCATGATCGGTCACAAGGGTAAAGCGTCGTCCCAGTAGGTAATAACGAAGTGTTTTCACAGCAAGGCACTCTCTCAACCACTGCATACTTCTTCTCTCTCGGGAGGAGTTTCCTGGTGAGGTAGAGGACTGGGTGTTCTTCATCTCCGACCATCTGTGGTAGGACAGCTCCCAATCCTATTTCAGATGCGTCTGTTTGTAAAATGAACTGTTTGCTGAAGTCTGGGGCTAAAAGCACAAGGTTACTGCAGAGAGCTGTTTATAGATCTGTGAATGCATTCTCTGCAGCATTAGTCCACTTCACCATGTCCAGGCCCCAGGCTTTTATCAGGTCTGTCAGGGGACTTGCTCTGGTAGCAAAATGGGGAATAAATCGCCGGTAGTACCCCGCCACCCCCAGGAATGCCCAGACTTGCGTTTTTCGATTTGGCTGGGGCCAATTTTGGATAGCTTCCAGTTTGTTCAGTTGGGGCTTGACCATGCCCCTTCCTCAATGTAGCCAAGGTATTTAGCCTCAGCTAGCTCTATAGCACACTTGACTGGATTGGCTGTAAGGCTAGCCCGTATTAGCTTGTCCAGAACTGCTTCCACCTTTTCCAAGTGGATCTCCCAGTCAGGGGCATGGAAAATTACATCATCCAGGTATGCAGCTCATAATTGGTATGGGGCCACAGGAGCTTGTCCATAAGACGCTGGAAGGTGGCAGGTGCCCCATGTAGTCCAAAAGGAAGAACAGTATATTGAAACAGACCCTCTGATGTCGAGAATGCCATTTTTTCTTTTGCATTTTTGGCAAGGGGAATCTGCCAGTATCCCTTTGTTAGATCAATGGTCGTCAAAAATCGGGCATTGCCCAGGCGATTAACTAAATCATCAATGAAGGGTATGGGGTATGCATCGAATTTGGATATCTCATTCAGCCGGCAAAAGTCATTACAAAATCTAGTGGTGCCATCGGGTTTAGGCACCAACACAATGGGGCTCGACCATTGACTGTGGGACTCTTCAGTGACTCCTAGTTCCAACATCCTTTTTACCTCTGCCTTGATCTCCTCCCTTTTTGCCCTTTGGACCTGGTAGGGACTTAAAGTTACATTTGCCCCAGGGCCTGTGATAATGTGGTGATACGCTTCGGTGGTCCGGCCTGGTTTGATTGAAAATATGTCCTGGTACCGGCTGATCATCTCAGTCACCTCCTCCTTCTGGTTCAGTGTCAGATCAGGGGATATCCTGATCTGCTCATGTACGTTATTTCCCTGGATCGGGGCCTCTTGGGCCACCACACGTGCCTCTCACTGGTTCCAAGGTTTCAAGAGGTTAATGTGATAAATTTGTTCTTGTTTCTGGCATCCTGGCTGCTGCACCTTGTAGGTTACTTCCCCCACAGGTTCAACCACCTCATAGGGCCCCTGCTATTGGGCCAGAAGCTTGCTTTCTGCCCTGGGTACTAACACCATCACCGATCCCCTGGTTGGAACTGTCAGACTTTTGCCTGGCGATGGTAGTGGGTTCGCTGGCCTCCTGCGCCTTTTCCAAATGTTCCCGTACAATAGGGGTGACACGGGCTATCCTCGCATCTGCAATACATGTTCTATTATATTTCCCCCCGCATTGGGTTCCTCTTCCCAGATCTCTTTGGCGATATCTAGTATGCCATGGGGGTGGTGCCTATATAACAACTCAAAGTGGGAAAACCCAGTTGAGGCCTGAAGTACCTCCCGGATTGCGAACATAAGGTAAGGTAGTAGGTTGTCCCAATCCTTCCTGTCCCAACTTACCACCTTCCTTATCATTGCCTTGAGGGTTCGGTTAAACCTTTCTATCAGCCCATCGGTCTGCGATGATAGACTGAAGTCCTCAGTGTATGTATATGGACCAGCGTACAGAGGTCCTTCATTAGCTTCGACATAAATGGGGTTCCTTGGTCTGTTAATATTTCCTTTGGTAGCCCCACTCAGGCAAAGATCCCCACCAACTCTGTGGCTATCGTTTTAGAGGCTGTGTTCCACAGTGGGACGGCTTCTGGGTAGCGAGTAGCATAGTCCAAAACAACAAGTATATATTGGTGGCCCCGAGCCGTCTTCTCCAGGAGTCCCACTAGGTCCAAGGCTATTCGCTCAAAGGGGACCTCTATGATGGGAAGGGGTTCTAACGGTGCCCTCAAGTGAGGACGGGGACTGTGCCGCTGACACTCCCGGCAGGAGGCACAATACCTCCGCACTTCTTCATGTACCCCGGGCCAGAAGAACCATCGTAGGACTTGTGCCAGGGGCTTCTCTACCCCTAAATGCCCCCAAAAAAGATGACCATGGGCAAGGCTTAATACAGCGTTCTGGTGTTTTTGAGGTACTAGGAGCTGCTGTACCTTCTGCCCCTGTACTGGTGCAACCTGGTACAAGAGATCCTTCTTCATTATGAAGTAGGGACCTGGTCCCTGGGTTTTTTCTTCCACGGGGACCCCATCTATTTCAGTCACTTCCTTCCTAATGTTGTCGTACGTTGGACCTTCAGTCTGGTCCCATCCAAAATTTTCTCTTCTGGGGCTGGTCTGTCCACGTTCTAGGGGGCCAGTCTCTGTTGCCTCTCCTGGTTCAGAGATATTAGGGTGAGGGTCAGGCTTGGGTGTTTCCTCCTCTGGGGCAGCCTCCTTTCCAGCTACCCTGTCCCTGGGTCAGGATCTGAGTCCCCAAGGCCTTAGCTGCCCTGCTTTCCCTTTTTGTCTTTCTACCCCACCTGGGAATGGAAAACAAATCTGGCGATATTTCAGAGAAGACTGGGGTTGACAGTCTATTGTGGATGCCTCACTAACTTCAGGGTTCCCCTCTTTCTCCAATCCTCCTACTGGAAGTAAGTCTCCAAATCCTGGGAAATCCCTCCTTATGAGCACCAGGTATGGAAGTTTAGGGACTACACCTGCTGCTACCTCAGTAGCGTTCCCCTGATTTCAATTTTTACTGGGATGGTGGGGTAGTAACTGTTAGGATATAGATATTCAGGCTTGTCTGCAAAGGCCTATACTTTAAGAATTTAGGTATATGTTTATCATTTAGCTAGTTATAGAGGTATAAAAGAATGAAAGAATCAAAATCACTGTCTGCCTGTACAAGGCCTTTTCTCACTATGACAGTCTGAGGCCCTGTTCTTAGGCTAAGATCTTTGGCTAAATAGCGGAGGCAGCCATAAGCTGGGAAGCTAATAGTCACATCCTTACATTCCAAACTGGTCACATTGAAATAAGGTGCTATTGGGCTGTTAGGAATACAATCCTGTCCTGATAATGCCTATCACCTCCAGAGAAAGGGAAGTGCCTAGAGCAGTGCTACTCAAAGTGGTGGCAGCGATCCGTGAGCCATCGGCTGCCGGTCCACGGCGAGTTTCCAGGAAGAAAAGAAAGAAATAATAGTATAATTTAAAAATCACACTGGAATTCCACCAAGAATAATTATCAGTCGATGAGGTCGACAATATTAAATAATATTATGTTTTCAGGAGCACATATTATAATATTGATAATTATGCCATAGCACTACAGCATGTTTTGCATGAGCGTGCGAGTGCGTGTTTATCCCACTCCTTCGCATATAAAGACCCTGCCCCACTGTCAGTTACCATCAAGAAGTTGTATAAAGAGTTACATACGGATCTCTGCACATTTGTCATTTGGGACCCCGCCCGAACACACTGATCTGAGAATGTAAGTACTGATAATGTGATAAAATTTTAATAATTATTTTCTATCCTATCCCGCCGTATCCCTTTCAAGGTAGATAGAGATGATTGAGCACCACACACCTATCGCCAAATAGACAGTCCTCACTTCCTCCATATCCATGTATTGTTTCATACATGCTCTCATTGTTCTTACTTATAGCCTTCCCCTCTTCTAGAATCAAACCTACATGTTTCTGCCAGGAAGTTCTTGAAATTCCTTGCTTTCTCACTTCATATCTTTCAGACAGGTAAATCTTATTTTTGACATTCATTATCCATTCTTTCCATGTGTTCAAACCATCTTAACTTTCCAATTATTATCCTGTTTGCAATTTAATTTTAAAATGTGTATTATCTTCTTATCCTAACATTACTTACCCTATTAATCAATGTTCTCCTGCACATATTTCTCAATAAAAGCATTCCCACTGCATTTATTTGGCTTTCATCCTAATATCATAAATTAAGTATATACCCGGGGTACGGAATTTATATTCATTATTTTTATGCCTAATTTACAGATGGCGAAGCGAGGTCCAATCAACATATTTATCAAGCAGAGACATCCAGGTTGCTGAACATGCAAGGAATTCTGAATCAGATGATGGCAATGTAAATGAAACAGAAGTATTGTCAATAAAAAGAATTCGTACTAGCTTTACTTGGAAATATTACTCCTCATACATTCAGTTAGGTTTTGTAGCCACGAATGATGGTGGAGTGCCAAAATCACAGTGCGTTATTTGTGGCAATGTGTTGGCTAACGACGCAATGAAGCCTTCAAAGCTCAAGAGGCATTTAAGTACAAAACATAATGAAATTAGTTCAAAGCCAAAAGAGTTCTTTGAAAGAAAGCATGTTGATTTAAAAGGCTGTCAGAAACAGATCTTTGAAGTATCACACATAAATACCTCTGCTTTGCGAGCTTCTTATAAAGTAGCGCTTCGCATTGCTAAGGCTAAAAAGCCATATACAATCGGTGAAACGCTAGTGATAGGCTGTATTAAAGATGTCTGCATGGAAATGCTGGGCGAGCCAGCAATAAAGAAAGTGGCTCAGGCGCAACTTTCAAATGACACTGTAGCTCAACGAATTCATGATCTGGCTCACTATATGAAAAATCAGCTCATAGGACAGATTAAATTAGCAAAGTACTTTTCTTTGCAGCTTGATGAATGTACAGACGTTGCTAATACGGCAATTCTGATGGTGTATGTGTGCTTTGAACGTGAGGGTGATTTGAAGGAAGAGTTTTTGTTTTCTGCTTCACTATCAACAAAAACAACTAGTTCTGAAGTGTTCAAGACTGTGAGCAACTACATTGTTAACAAATGTGGGTTGGATTTCAAGTTTTGTGTAGGCGTATGTTCTGATGGCGCTGCCACAATGACAGGACGGCATTCTGAAGTGGTTACCCAGATTGAGGCACTTGCACCCAAATGCAAGTCAACGCACTGATTCCTTCACCGAGAAAGTCTTGCAACAAAAAAAATGTCAACAGAACTAAACAGTGTGCTCAGCGAGATTGTAAAAATTGTGAACCATGTAAAGGCGAATGCTTTAAATTCGAGACTATTTGCTGCATTATGTGATGATATGGGAGCTGATCATAAACAGTTCCTATTGCATGACGATGTACATTGGTTATCGAGGGGAAAAATCCTGTCAAGAGTATTTGAGCTCCGAAATGAGCTTGCCGAGTTGCTTCAGGACAGAAAACCAAATTGGTCACAATTGTTCTGAGATGCGGATTGGATAGCCAAGCTGGCTTATTTGGCTGATATCTGTGCCATCTTTAATGATCTCAACACTTCTATGCAGGGAAGGATGGCTTCGTGTCTTACAATGGCTGACAAGATCGACAGACAAAAACGAAAGCTAGAAGCATGGAAGAGTCGAGTGTCAAGAGATTGTTATGACATGTTTCACAATTTAGCGACAATGATCGCTGATTCAGGCGAAGACCTTAATGTTACAACTCTATGAAATGTCATCAGTGAACACTTGACGAATTTGGCAGAACGTTCTGAGTTTTACTTTCCAGCAGAAGAAGATCCATGGAAAGGGACTGGATGGATCCGAAATCCATTTATTCCATTGAAAGATGACTTAACTGTCACTATGGAGGATAAATTGTTGGAGCTGCCTGCTGACGAAGGATTGAAGATGAGTTTTGAAACTACAACATCACTTGCTTCCTTTTGGATAAAAGTGAAAGTGGAATATCCTGAGCTTACTGAAATTGCTCTGAAAACTCTTCTCCCATTTCCTTCAACATAACTCTGCGAGACTGGCTTCTCAACCATGAGTGTCATTAAGACAAAGTACAGGAAAAGTATGAATATTCATTCTCCATTGCGCGTGGCACTGTCCTCAATTGAACCATGACTGGATAAACTGACAAAGAAGAAGCAGGCTCACCTTACTGTTAGGGGGCTTACTCCTTCACCCACTTACTTCCCTTGTCCTTCTCGTATGAACAGAGAGCAACAATACCCAAAGTCCAAAGGTGCAAACAATTCAATGTTTATTGGGGTGAACTTCCAGCAAGCATGATTCCAGTTTCCTTCCTTAGTGTCCCCCTTCCCAGCTCTGACACCACAGACAAACCTTTAACTAACTGTCCCATGGACACATGTTATCCCCGTATGTTTAGCCTGCAGTAGCTGACTACGGTTCATGAGCTTCCTGAGATAAGCGTGATAGCACTCTCTGAATCAACCAGTGCTGTGGTCTCTACCCCATTTAGTTTCACTGGTCTGGTATACATATGTGGGGTTAGTGAGACCCCCACAAGATGGATTAGGGAGTATGGATCTGCCCAGTTCTCCAGGTTACACTGCATAGGCTCCTCAGCATTGGGACACTGTGCAGCTATGTGTCCCCACTCCCCGCAGGCTATAACATCTGTATGGGGCCCTAGGCATAACCCGGTCTCTTGATTTGGGCCTTCTAACATCACAATCCTCTTCTCCCTCAGTGCTCCAACTCTTTGTGGCTTCTGGTGGGCCTTCACCCCTCTTTTTTTCCACCTGGGCTCTCCTGGTGGCCAGTCACCCAAGCTCTAGGGCTTGGTGTGGCTAGTTTAATCTGGGGTGCCTCTTCCTTAACTGGTTGAGTCAGCTCCCTCGCTGTCCTTCGCCTCTCTACCAGTGCGACAGCCTCGTCATAGGTGGAGGGTTCGTTCTGGCTTACCCAGGCACGCAGGTCTGGTGGTAGTCCTCTCATGTACCGGTCGATAAACAGAACCTCCAGTATCTCCTCTGGACTCTGGGATTCAGTTCGTAACCACTTTTGTGTGAGATGGATGAGGTCATATAATTGGGACCTTGGGGTTTTGTTTTTGTGATACCTCCATTCTTGATACCGCTGGGCCCGCACTGCAGTCGTTACCCCAGATCTGGCCAGGATCTCTGCATTCAGCTGGGGGGTAGTCTGCCGCAGCCTCTTCAGGCAAATCATAGTAGGCCTTCTGGGCCTCCCCACACAGGAATGGAGCGAGGATGCCAGACCACTGTTCTTGGGGCCAAGCTTCCCACAGGGCTGTCCTCTCAAAGGCCAGGAGGTACGCCTCTACGTCATCCTCCCATGTCATTTTCTGCAGCCAATTGCTGGCCTGCATGATCTGTGTCCCATCATGGCCGTGGTTCAGCTCTGTAAGGGCCTTTACCTGGTTTACCAGTTCCTGCAACATAGCCCGGTCTTGAGCGGCCTGGTCCATCAGCAGGCAGTTAGTCTCTTGCTGCAGCCACACTGCCTCCTGTTGGGCGGCTGCCTAGACACAGGTAGCTGCTTGCTGGGCAGCGGTGGCTTGTATCAGTGCCTGCACTACGTCCTCCATTGTGGTGAAAAAAAAATAAAAACTCTCCCTTTTTTTTTTTTTTAAATCATAACACCTTCCTTCTTCCGCCGCTCTGTACACACCAAATCCCACCCCTGACACCAGTTGTGAGAAAGTTCCTCCTGTATCTTGGTGGGTCCTGTGCTTATTGGCGGATTTTGCTCGCCTCAGAGACTCACAGTAGCCCTCAGTTTGGCCACTTTCGTGGCTCACATCTGCTGTTCACTCAGATAACCTCATCACTGGCCAGCATGGGAAAAAAGAGTAAGAACAATCCCCGCAGTTTCTGCTGATCCATCATGTGGGTCGGGGAACAGCTCAGAGACCTTCCCCTCTGGTGGAACCTCCTCTGTTAGGTCCAGAGTTGGGAGGTTTGGGGGGAACCCAGGCCCGCCCTCTACCCTGGGTTCCAGCCCAGGGCCCTGTGGACTGCAGCTGTCTAAAGTGCCTTCTGGAACAGCTGTGTGACAGCTACAATGCCCTGGGCTACTTGCCCATGGCCTCCTCCCAACACCTTCTTTGTCCTCACCACAGGACCTTCCTCCTGATGTCTGATAACGCTTGTACTCCTCAGTCCTCCAGCAGCACGTCCTCTCACTCCCAGCTCCTTACGCGCACATCTCACTAACTGGAGTGACAGCCTTTTTAAACCAGGTGTCCTGATTAGCCTTAATTAATTCTAGCAACTTCCCAATTGGCTTCAGGTGTCCTAATTAGCCTGCCTGCCTTAATTAGTTCTATAAAGTTCCTGAGTGTTCTGGAATAGTCCCTGTTATCTTACCTAGGGAAAAGGGACCTGCTTAACCTGGAACTAATGTATCTACCTTCGACCACTCTCTTGTAGCCATCTGGCCTGACCTTGTCACAATACACAAATACATAAATTTATAACCACAGTTTATATATATACATATCTCATAATAACCACCAGGTTCAGAACATTACAAGCTTTGAAAAGAGTCATTACTTGATATCTATTATACATAATAATATGGTACACAGCCAGTTGCTTTGTTTGCATATTCTTTTGGGCTCCCTGTTCTCCCTCTGATATATATACTCTGATTATCACAGAAATGTAAAAATAGCAAAAAATTACCTGTAGTTTCTCTTTTCCTTGCTGCAGTCCAACCAGCCATTGTCTTCAAGTGGACTAAGCAGTTTTCTTGTTTGATTAAACCTTTGCCTTGAGAAAGTGCATTTTGCCAATGGCAAAATCCAGATTTAATAAACAACCGTTGTGACGGAATTCCCTTGGGGTGCAGCCTGGGACCAGTATGCAGCCTGGGACTGTGCCCCCTGAACTCTCCCCAGCCTGGGCTGTCGCTCACAGTGCCTTGCTAGTCACCAGCAGCAAACCCCTCCAGGCGCTGTGATCACTCAGTACAACCGCATGTGGAGCCCCACATACCCAGCTATATTGCATGAATGCTCCCAAAGCCACTCATGAATCACACAGAGAGAGGCACCAGAGCTAAATCTCTCCAGTTCCCAGCACTGTACCCCAGGAATATATCATAGAATCATAGAAGGTTAGGGTTGGAAGGGACCTCAGGAGGTCATCTAGTCCAACCCCCTGCTCAAAGCAGGACCAATCCCCAATTTTTGCCCCAGAGCCTGAAATGGCCCCCTCAAGGATTGAACTCACAACCCTGGGTTAAGCAGGCTAATGCTCAAACCACTGAGTTATCCTCCCCCCATATCGTCTTGCACTGCTCAAGATGGGCAAGTTCATATTTAATAATTGGTTCACCACTTCATCAATGGAAAGTGGCCATACACCAGCCTTTGCAAACCTGAGCAGATTTGTCCCACACTTCATACAAACTTACTGGTAAAGATAAACAATTAAACAAATGTATTTACTATAAAGTGATAATTTAAGTGATATTAAGTGATAGGCAAAAAGTCAGAGTGGTTACCAAAATAAAATAAAATATAACCACACAGTCTAAACTCTCAACCCTCTTAGACTGGGCGACATCTAGATTAAGCAGTTTTTCTCACCCCACTGGATATTGCAGTCTTTAATATACAGGTTTGTTCCTTAAACCTGGGCCAATCTCCTCTGTTGGAGTCTTGTCTTCTTCTCAGGGTCTTAGTTTCTTGCAGTGAAGGTGGGGGCAGGAGAAGGGCCCAGTATGTGTCCACTCTGCCTGTTTTATACCCTCAGCCCATGTGCTTGGGGAGTACAGGTCCAGGCATGTCTGGGGGCATTGCTGAGTCTCTCCAAGCAAGGTTGAGCAATTCCCCTGGTGGGGCCTCATGCAGGTGAGTCATTGCATTTTAGCTCCCGTACTGGACAATGGCTGTTGATGGGTTGTTTGACACCCCGCCCAGGCTTTGGTTACTTTCCTTGCTGTTGCCTCTGGGGAGCTAATATCTGGCTGATTCTCCAACACACAGCAGGTTTTAGTGACCACTATACAACACAATTCTCATAACTTCATATGCATTAATGATACACATATATGGATAGAGAAATGACTTTCAGCAGATCATAGCCTGTCCCCTGATATCTTACAAGGCATGCTTTATATGTAAGATCACGATTATATGAAAATGAGGAATATGAGGATTACAGTACCTGATAATCACAGAAATGTAAAAATAGCAAAAAATGACTTGTAGCTTCTCTTTTCCTTGCTGCAGTCCAATCAGCCATCGTGTTCAAGCAGATTAAGCAGTTTTCATGTTTGATTAAACCTTTGCCTTGAGAGAGTGCATTTTTCCAATGGCAAAATCAAGATTTAATAAACAACCATATCAGCTCCCCTTTCACCAGCATCGTGAGGGTGCACATACATCTGACATGGAAAACCAAAGGCCTCATCAGCTTTAACAGAAATGCTGCTCACAACCCTACTACATGTCAGTCTAGGAGTTCCACTTGACTCTGCCATAACGTCACACTCCCTGCAGCCTGGACACTCCATCTAAGGTTTCTTCTGGGCTCTAGAGGAGCATTTCAGTGCTAGTCAGCCCATCCATGCTCCCTCGCAGGCTCCAAAAGGAGCTATCTCCTCTCTCTCAGTTCAAAAGGAACTCTCTTCTTTTCTCTCCAGACAGGTAAGCAGGGTCTGGTCACAGAAACTCCAGCACAGAACCCTATGTCTCCACTGTGCTAGTTTGTGTATTTTGTAAGCCTCCCTGCAGCGGTTTTCTTACCAGGATTTCACATCTTTTATTATAGCAGCAATGTAATGTCACCACACTTCACTTAGCTGAAACATGGCCAATAACAAGCTGTTCAGCTCTTGCTGGCTACCGGAATTGTGACTTCTGCTCAGTGGCCTTAGGCCTACAATCATTCATCTGAGGGACCTCGGCTAAGAAACTGAGAGAAAAAAACTGGAGCACATTTTATTTCTATGGGAGGGGGGCAAAGAAATTTTTAGGAGGAAGGGGCAGAGTACCTCCTTAAGCCCTCCCCCCTTTAACTACGGGCCTAAACTGATGGAAGCAGAGTTTATCCTTTGGCTCTAGTTTAGGAATAGTACGGACTGAAGGCAGTGTTTACTGACTCAGAAATAATTCTGTTTCTTATGTGGGCTCTGTCATCCTCCCTCAACAACTGCAAGATGGGAAAGCACGGATCAGGTGGGTAGAGGCCTAGAGGACCCTCCTAGATTAATCTACCAGGAAGTCTGAAAACTCCTAAATCCAGCACTGATTATTATGTCACAGGACTGACAGACAATGCTATTTTTTGCTCTCAGTGTATATCATTACAGAACAAGAATCACATCTGTTTCATACTTGGAAGGTCAGTTGCCCAAGCACATCTAGAGGAAACAATAATTAAAATGCCAGTAGCTCGTCTACATTAGTGATCTGATTTTTGCTACTACCAGTGAGTTGGTAATAATGTTAGGGGGGAAATCCTAGTGTAGACAAGCTTGAATAACCAAAACTCTGGACTTAACAAGTGGGTGTAACTATCTGAGAATTGTGAAAGATGAGTTGTTAGTTCATGTCCTGCTAGGAGAGGAGCTACATTATGGACAGGAGTAAAGCTTCAGTTTTATCATTGTGGTGGTGACTTCCTCACATCAGCAGAAGGGGAATTCATTTAGACACCATTGTTTTCTGGGATATAAATCCAGTCTCTCCCCATCTCTTGCCTTTCTTGAACAGCGTTACAGAAATAGCTTTTGAAGAATTTTTTTTTTCCAGGCTTGAAATCGGTAAAATTCAGGAGACCACAGGAAACCTATTTTAACTCTTCATCTAGCATGTGTGTTGTTGAAGTGCCATAATATTGCCATGGTGGTGCTAACTATCCTCAGTTCCAATCAGCAATGTGAGGTGAAGAAACCGCTCCATAAAATGAAAACAAAAGAGATTACTTCCTAAAATTAGGTACTGCTACTTGTCAAGCCTTCCCAGCATTCAAGCAATAGCTTATTGTACAGACCAGGGAGTGTGGATGCTGAGGAGTGGCAAATCCCCAAATGGTGCAAGAACCCAATGGGATCTGCAATGCCATTTCACTTTAGTGTCACCTTCCATAGGTGAATCCGACAGGGATGACATTGAAAAACAGGGCGGCAACCCCCGTGTAGGTGAGAACAAAAATAATGATGTGCTTATCCAACCCATATGATTCAGTTATTCAGAGAGATATTTCCTGAGTTAAGTGTTGCCTCAGATATTCAGTCCCCTATGTGCTGCTCAGCTAGTGCATAGCAGGCAGACCACTGTCCTAACTGGGTGGCTCCGGATTCCTTCATATGACAGGATTCCCTGGCTGGTATAGATCAGACATAAGGAGCTAAGCAAACATCTCCCCATTCCTCACCAACTGCCTGGGGAAGGGTATGTCAGAGCCTGGCCAGCACGCTGCTTTGCTCCCCTGATCCCCATTAAGCATAATGGCCCCTTGGAAGTTGTTACCAGCTGGCAGAAGCTGCCCTAACTTATACCTTGTGCCCAACAGCAGCTCCAAAGATCAAGACTGTGCTTATGTGATGTACTGCCACCATCCCTACAGCACCTCCTGGGTCCTGCAGAAAGCAATTATACCAGAGCGGAAGCAAAAAATGAGAAAAAATCTGGATTTAATTAGCTAAGTTGTTGTGGGATTTCTTTAATAACAGCTATGGCATCTTCTGTTATTATCACATATTTGCCTGTTGTTGACTCCTTTTAATATCCCTTCCCTTCCTATCAATAAGCTTGCTAAGAAGGTAGTGAAACTCAGAAGAGGATGAAGAACATTGCTTGCTTTGCAATGAATAGTAGGAAAGTAAGTCAAGAATAACATACTTTTAGACTACAATTCCATATATACTTTCTGGTTAAGTAGCTGTCTTTTAGGTAAGATAAGGAAGTATTATCCCCATTTTACAGAAGGGGAACTGAGACACAGAGAGATTGTTACTTTCTCAAGGACACCTGGGAAGTGTGTGTAATAAAAGTTAATTTAATCCACATCTCCTGAGTCTTAGTCCAATGCCATAGTTAACAGGAAAAACAACGAGGAATCCTTGTGGCACCTTAGAAACTAACAAATTTATTTGGGCATAAGCATTCATGGGCTAGAATCCACTTCATCAGATGCATGGAGTGGAAAATACAGTAGCAGGTATGTTTATACATAGTACATGAAAAGATGGGAGCTGCCTTACCAGGTGGGGGGTCAGTCTAACGAGACAATTCAATTAACAGTAGAATACCAAAGGAGGAAATATCACTTTTGTAGTAGTAATGAGGGTGGCCCATTTCAAACAGTTCACAAGAAGGTGTGAGTAACAGTAGGGGGAAATTAGTATGGTTAAATTAAGTTTTGTAATGACTCATCCACTCCCAGTCTTTATTCAGGCCTAATTTGATGGTGTCCAGTTTGCAAATTAATTCCAGTTCTGCAGTTTCACATTGAAGTCTGTTTCTGAAGTTTTTTTGTTGAAGAATGGCCACTTTTAAGTCTATTATTGGGTGACCAGGGAGGCTGAAGTGTTCTCCTACTGGTTTTTGAATGTTGTAATTCCTGATGTCAGATTTGTGTCCATTTATTCTCTTGCGTAAAGACTGTCCGGTTTGGCCAACGTACATGGCAAAAGGGCATTGCTGGCACATGATGGCATATATCACATTGGAAGATGTGCAGGTGAATGAGCCCCTGATGGTGTGGCTGATGTGGTTAGGTCCTATGATGGTGCCCCTTGAATAGATATCCGGACAGAGTTGGCACCAGGATTTGTTGCAGGGTCATCTTTCGTCATTAAATAGTCACTGGCTGTTATCTGTATCTTTCCAGGTAATGGTCTGTTCAGCAAGGAGGGACTTCTGGCTGAAAAGTCACTTATTTCTGTCAGAGCTTGTGTCTAAGATCTGAAGAAAAAAAAAGTAAAAGTGATACAAATGTAGAGCTTTTTTCTCTTTTTCCAGGTTTTTCCTAAACAGAGCAACCTGTCTGGCTAGCCTAAATAAACATCCCTGATAGCAGCCACACGTGCGTAATATATGCTCAAGAGCTTTGGATGGACACAATTTTAGACAGCAAAATAAATACATAAACACACACAGAAATTGTGAGATCAGCGTTTACAAAGAGCTCCTTTTCTTTTCATCCTGTGATTTGAAACCCGCTGGAGCATCCTTCTGTGGTATGTGCTCAAGAACTCTGCCAGTCCATTGCATTTGAGAGCTAAGGCTTGAGGAACTACCAACTTGTACTGAATGGCTGAAGCTTCCAAAGCTCCAAAAGTGATCGTAAAAGACTGATTCTTCAAGGGACTGAATCCAAGATAGCAGCTGCAAGAAACATTTTAATGGACATGCATGATCATCCTTGCAAGTTCTCACAGGATCTGTGAATCTGCCTTGGAGGACGAATGAAAAGGATTTAAAGTGTTTTATTAGTGTATAGATTCTATGAGTTTGACTTTTCCCCCATTGTTGCAGTGGGTGCCGCCCTGGATTCAAGCAGTGTTTGCATCAATAACTTCCCTGGGGGTCCTACTGGAAAAAGGCAGCCATGATTTGTGGTCAGGGCACATTAGGAGATCTGCTGGTGGAATCAATGCATCCCATGGGTGTACTGGCTACAGCCCTGTCCCAGCCTGCAGTGCCTGTTTCAGGAGACTGCTCAGCAGCTGCAGTTGACCTGGCAGAGAAAGGATTGTGGGCTCCTTGCACTGCTGTACTCCTTGCTCTGCCCCTGTGTCCCCACCCCCCGCCCACTGCTCTGAGTTACAGCAGCAGAAGCCATCATTACCCCAGGGGAGTGAATCCTGCCCCACCCCTTTCAGTATACATGTTGTATCTTTTTAGTTCTTCTTAGGGATGCTGTACATCTCTGGTGAAATTATGTCTGCCCTATCTCTGCTCCCTGGAGTATTACAGTCCTGTCTAGGAGTAGTGGTGGTGACATCCAACCACATCAAAGGTGTCCTGTTCACTAAATTAATGAATTCCTGCTGAGTTTCCCAATTGTGGAGAGCAGACAGTAGCTGGTAACAACTGTGTTGGCCAGATAAATCTCAGAGCTACTCTACTTTTCCATTCTGGCACCATCTACAATAGTTTTCCATCACCACTGACCCCTTTCTGTCACCGCCAATAGCTGGGATTTACCTTCGGCACCTCTCCAGAGCAATGCACTCAGATTTCTCAATGCTAACCAGCAGGCTTTCCCCAGATTCCAGCTTTAAATCCCCATTGCACATTTTATAGGATTCCCCCTCTCCCCACACACCAATCAAGAGATACAAGCACAAAAGCACTTCACAGTAACAAATCATCAGCTAAATTTATTTAATACCCAGATGTGAGCAGCATGTAATACATTTTAAAGGATGACTTCTGATTGCACTAAAGAGTCTTTAAAGATTGGGCTTTTTTCCCACAAGAACTGCACTGCAGCCCCTTAGATTTCACATTGTGTGGTGTGTAATTTTCTTTCCATCTTTGAATGAAATGTAGATTTTGGTTAACAGCTGGCCACGCTGGAAGATACTTTATTTCACCTTTACCATGTTCTCCTTCCAATTCCTTCCATAACTTGGACAAGATAGAAACATTAAAAGGAAGAGTTGGACAAGCACAAAAAGAGACGGATGAGCACATTATCATTCAACTTTTTTCAAACAAATCTTTAGATTTTTGACATAGCAAGTCATGTACAATTGAGGGCACAGATTTGATTGTGGGCACTATACTAGCTTAAGCCTATAGAATTGCTTTACAGTGTCCAGGTGTGACGTGCCCCGTGGTACAACTTAAACCGTGGAATTGCTGTGCCCCCTTAACTCTCTAGGTCAGGATACTTCTCACACTGCTCTGCTATGACAAGCAGCCCCTTCAGGCTTTGCTCTCACACAGCCATTAGCACATGAAGGCACACCCTATGTTACCTGAAGGGTCTCACAGCCAGTCATGAACTGTATACAGAAAGACATGAGCAAATTCTACCAGCCCCAGCCTTGCACCCCAGAAATATCTGTCTTACACTGCTCAAGACTCCCTTTGTGACAGATTTCTGTTACCAATCTGCCTGAGGCATCAGGTGATCAGGCTGAGGCCACAGCTTTGTTAGGGGATGAGATGAAGGAGTACACCAAGGGTCTAAGTTTTAAAGCTTTATTAATAAAATAATAAAATAACAGTGGTGAGTGCTGGGAATGCCCCCATGTCACTCAGAGAAAGAAAGAAAGCACTAGTGCTCCAGCCCTAACCCACTTTTATACTCACACACGCATGACCCGAGGCTGGCCAAGCCCAGGTGTAATGTCAAAAGAAGAGGGGGTGGAGAAGGGTAGATGAGAGTTCTGTCTTGTGCACAAGCCGTCCAGGGCCCAGTGTTGATTCATAGATATTAAGGTCAGAAGGGACCATTATGATCATCTAGTCCAACCTTCTGCACAACGCAGGCCACAGAATCCCACCCACCCACTCCTGCGAAAAACCTCTCACCTATGTCTGAGCTATTGAAGTCCTCAAATCGTGGTTTAAAGACTTCAAGGTGCAGAGAATCCTCCAGCAAGTGACCCATGCCTCATGCTATAGAGGAAGGCGAAAAACCTCCAGGGCCTCTTCCAATCTGCCCTGGAGGAAAATTCCTTCCCGACCCCAAATATGGTGATCAGCTAAACCCTGAGCATATGGGCAAGATTCACCAGCCAGATACCCAGGAAAGAATTCTCTGTAGTAACTAAGATCCCACCCCATCTAACATCCTATCACAGGCCATTGGGCCTATTTACCATGAATATTTAAAGATCAATTAATTGCCAAAATCATGTTATTCCATCATACCGCCTCCTCCATACCCTTATGGAGTCTAATCTTAAAACCAAATAGGTCTTTTGCCCCCACTGCTTCCCTTGGAAGGCTATTCCAAAACTTCACTCCTCTGATGGTTAGAAACCTTCATCTAATTTCAAGTTGATCTCCAACTTGCTTCAGCTCTTAGGAGGGTTTTAAGTCCTGGGTTCTTTTGGGGGCGTTTTGTTAAGGGACCTCTGTTCCCCGTGCTCTTTGTACCAGTTCAAACTGGCCTTCCGTGGCTTCCACAGCTTTCCCAAAACACACCGGCTTTAGGGATGCGAGACTTGGTTTTCCCCCTCACTGGCCTTTGCCGTCTTACTAGTTTTTGCAATTTTTGCAGTCCTGTTTAGCTGAATCCTCCTTTCTCACGGCTGGTCGGGGTGGAATTCAGGCCTCCATCTTTCTTGGCAGGCAGCCAAGAGTCGGATGTGGGCTGTGGCCTTGGGCTGGAGTTAGCGTCTTATCTTCGGACCTTGCTGGAGTGTCAAGGTAACATGTTCCTTTCTCCCTTCCTCCCCCTTCGGCCTCTCACAACCTGCAAAGGAATCTTCCACTCCACACTCACACTTTTAATCCTTCGCAAAATGCCTTGCAATGCCTGCAACAGCGTTAGCAACATACAATGCTGATCTGCCTCCTCCTGAGGGAGAGGCCATTGTGGTGTAACACCTTGATCTGAGTAGGCTCATGAATTAGTTCATCAGACCACCAAAGGATATGAATAGCCACAGCCCTTGTAACCTGAGTAGATTCCCCAAACTTCAATCAAAAACTCACTGGATTAGATAAAACATTAGAAAAAGTTTATTAACTAAAGAGAGACGAATTTTAAGTGATTTTAAGTGGTATAATCATAGACGTTCAGAATTGGTTACAAAAGGAAATAAAAGATTAAAAAACCACAAGCTATTTCCTAAACTTTATCGGGCTAAGTCAAATTTGAAGCAATAAGGTTTCTCTTACCCAATACCCTACAGTTGTCTGTGCTAACTAGAAAGCTGTTCCAGTTAGGACCACTCCCCCCAGTTCAAATGTTTCTTTTTCTTCCAAACGTTCTTTGTTGCCTTCAGTGTAGGTAGGGGAGGAGTGATGATGTCATTTTCTCTTATTTATACTCTCCACCAGGTGCTGGAATGATCCTTGCTGTGTCATGGGTGTTAGGCAGCCCCAAGGTGTATGTGCCATAGCAACTGTCTTTCATGTGAATTGTAAATCTCTTGTTTACAACTCCCCTGTTGGTGAATGGCTGGTGATGGTCATTTAACACCTGGGTGGGTGTTGGTCACCTCTTTGTTGCCACTGAAGAGCTAGTCTGTGGGAGTTTTCCAGATTCATAACATGTTTCAGTGACAAATATATAGGAAAAACTCATACCTTCATATACAATGATGATACATACATTTCAACAAGACAGTAATGGTCAACAGATTATGACTTTTCCAATGATACCTCACAAGGTGTGCTTTGCACAAGATTTATTGTAGCTTTGTAAAAGTGGTGACCATAGTAGTGTAGACTGTCACAGAAAGACTGTAAAACAAATGTGTGTTACTGTGACAAGATGAAGAATCCGCCTGAAAAAGGTTAAGGGATCCAGGCTTTTCACATGGCTGGGTGGGATATATAAGTAAGAGGAAACTTGGTCCAAGCAGCAATGGGAAGCTTATATTCTCCTTTCCCTTGGTTGGCAAGGGAAAAGACTCTTAGGGACTGTAGCCAGTGTTGTCAATTGAGTTGCTTTATTTTGTGTTTTGAGTTCAAACAAAAAACTGTGCCCTAAGGCAAAGCCTTTGTAAGTTGTGTGGGGTATTTGCTTCCTTTCCCTGGTTGATGAAAGAGCCCAGCCACTTATAGTTATGTTCCTGCAAGCAGAATTAGAAAAGTTGGGAAGATAATATTCAAGTAAACACACTGACCAGAGTGTTCAGACTGGAGTGACTAAAGTTACACAGCCCAGGCTGGGATTTTCAAAGGACCCTAAGAGGGTTAGGCACCTTGCTTCCTTTGAAAATCTCCACCTAAATCCATATTTAGTCAAGTCATTAATAGAGGCCTGATTTTCGTATGTGCTGAGTATTTGCAGCTTCCACTGACTTCGGCTCACTTTAAACACCCAAATTTGACAATGCTGTCCACTATACTTATCAACTCTATTCACAGCAAATGTATAAAGCCTGATTTTCCACTTCTCTGCACCTTGAATAGTTATTTAGCTTTGCAAAAATTGGTAGCATTTTACAATCACTGTAGTTTGGGATAGATGTAAATGATTACACAAGGTGCAAAACAATAACAAAGAAACATGCACTCAGATTCTAGACTCCTTGCAATTAGTTTTTTGGCCCACTAAAGTCATTTTCACAAAAGATTTCAACATTAATTACCTTCCCACTGTACATAAACGTCTATCTGAAGATGAGGAGAAATGCTTTTTTATAGAATTCATCTGCATTCAGTAAAACCAACACAGATCTTTTCCACATTGAGCAATTGGAGCTGCTGGGTGCTAAGCACTTTAGAAAATCTGCTCCTGGGTGTTTGTAATGCATAATCCCAGAAAATGTCTTTCATATTTTCTCCTGTTTTAAAGAAGCCCCACCCACTCCAGGGTTGCCAGGTCCTGTCAAGAGCATGAATTCCAGAACAAAAATATAAAAAGGCAGATAAAGATTGACATTGCGTATTGCAAACTTCTCTATCATATCCTTTTGTGGGTAATAAAGGAATATCATCTTGCTTCTTGTACCCTTATCTTCTGATGTGGCTATCCTCCTGACTATCGCCAATGTGTTCTAATAACGTGGTGTCCTTGTATAGGTTCTGTATCTGTAAGGTCCCTGCTGTCCTATTGAGTGGTCTCTTCAGAACCCTTTTCAGCTAGTGCTGGGATTGTCTGAGACAGCAGCCTGTTTTAGCAGCAGTCAGCTTTCTCTTGTTTCTTACTGATATCCTTTTCTGGGTTGTTTGCCCATTATTGCTTCTGTAAAGCTCAAATTGTGGCTATGTTTATCAAACTGGGCTGCCTTTTCTACATCTGTATCATGTCAGTCTCTTCTCTCTTTAAAGTGAGTTTTGGTAACTGCTAAGAACCACTTCCCCTGGCAGTATGGTTCTTCTCTTTCAGGTTGTCTGCTACTGTGTACTAGTGGAGTGATTTTTCCTTCCTCCTGTCTTTCTGATGTTGTCAGACAGGCTATTCAGAGTTCGTGCCCCACACTACACCATCATCTTAGCTACTAGACAATGCCTTGGTGTTTCTCACTTAGGACTTGTCTTCACTACTGGGGTAAATCGACCTAATTATGTGTAGCTGGAGTCATCATAGTTTAGGTCGACTTACGTCCATGTCTTTACTGTGCTGAGTTGATAGGAAACACTCTTCAGTAGACTTCCCTTACTCTTCTTGGAGAGCTGGAGTACTGGGTTGATAGCAAGCTCTCTGCCGTTGATTTAGTGGGTCTTCACTAGACCTGCTAAATCGACCCCACGATCTCCCCATAGTGAAGACCAGCCCTTAGACATGGAATTGTCTTCACAAAGCACTTTATGTTATAACAGTTATCTTAGTTCCAGGGGTCTCAACTTAGGGGTTAGGAAGAGGCTCCAGGGGATCGTGACCATCCATCCTCTCCTTCCCTTTCTTACACTTTTGTTCAAAAAATGTTTCTTTCTAGTCCTTGTTATGGAGATAACCTCAAAAACATGAACTGAATATAAACAGAGTGATGCCTGCCTGAATCTGCAGACAGCCTGAATCAATAGCTCTGAGGCAGAAGCTCTCAACTAGGGGTCACTATCCACAAAGTGTCAGAGGGTCATAACTATCCTGCCCTTCCCATATTACTAGGTGGGAGGGGTCTCCTTAGTCTTTTCCAAGTTACAGACCACAGGCCAGATTTTCTGCTTCACCAAGTTATGGTTGGTAAAGCAGAGCTGGGGATGGGCTCTGGTTATGGCTGTCTGATTCTTGCCCAGCCCTGTCAGTTGTTAAAATAGCCTGAATGCTGCTATAGCCTGTGCCAACTGGGGCAATGCTCCGAATGGACCGAAGCCACCTAAGGGCAGCTGGAGCACAGTTCCTACCCACTCTCCTGCAAGACAGGTACTAGAGCAGAGGAGAACAGGGATGTCCCTCATCAAATAATTTTGAAGGAGAAATTAGTTAAGGACATTGAGAAGGTAGTTGTACTTGGTTTTGTATTTTTAGTATTTGTGTGTGTATGTAGGGGCTTTGTGCTGGGAGAGCAGCTGAGCCCTGCTTAGGGGGTGGGGCTTCTGACTAGGGGGCCTATAAAGGTAGCCAGCCAGTCAGGCAGCGGCACAGACAGCTGCAGCAGCACAGGAGCTAGCAAACCGAGCTGTAAACAGGGGAGTTTGAGTGGGAGTTTGTATTGTGGTGCTTGTTTGGGGTTTGCTTTTGCTGGGGGGGAGGGTGGTCTTTTTGGTGTGGCTTGTGTTTCCCAGATTAACAGGACGTAGGTGGGAAGGTGATGACAGATGCGGAGGCAGCTGTGGGAGTGACTCCTGTAGTGGAAGACACATTGAGGATGACTGGATGTGGAAGCTGTGGTATGTACATGATCCTGGAGGGGGGAACCGGTAAGAGTTTTTTCTGCATGAAATGCTGTCTGATAGAGCTGATGGAGGAAAAGATCCGAGGTTTGGAGATGCAGGTGGAAAGTCTGGTTGAGTTTAGGAAGGGGTTTGAGCAGATGATGGAGCAAAGATATGAGGTATCTGAAGGGAAAAGCTCAGACTCACGGATGGAAGCAGGGCTGGGGAATTTTGAGGGGAGACTGGGTGAGGAAAGTGGTCAGTGGAAACATGTGACTCAAAGAACCAGGCAGAGGAAAAGACGGGCTAGTGAAGGAGAAATAGAGCTTAGGAATAGGTTTGCAGAGTTGGAAAATGAAGAAGGGGCTCAGCAGATACTTGTTGAAGGTGGAAGGGTAAGGAAGAAGAGAAGAGAGGCTAGTCCTATAGGAAAAGCGGAAGAGTCAAGGGAGACTAGACCAAATATGAGCCCCAGGAGGATACAGGATGGGTTGAAGAAGATTATAAGGGAAAATAGGAATGGAAAGAACTTGCAGCCAGAGGGAACAGGGGAGAGACTGGAGAATAGCACTGTTACCAGGAAAAGGCAGGTCTAGGTGATCGGGGACTCTTTATTGAGAAGAATAGACAGGCCTGTAACTAGAGCTGATCCAGAGAATAGAAGGGTGTGCTGTCTTCCGGGTGCTAAGATACGGGATGTAGACCTGAGGTTGAAAAGGATCCTAAAGGGAGCGGGAAAGAATCCCCTAATTATCCTTCATGTGGGAACAAATGATACGGCTAGATTCTCGCTGGAAAGTATTAAGGGAGACTATGCTAGGCTGGGGAAGACGCTTAAGGAAATTGAGGCTCAGGTGATCTTTAGCAGGATCCTTCCTGTTCCTAAAGAAGGGCAACAAAGGTGTGACAAGATTATGACTGTCAACAGATGGCTTAGGCAGTGGTGCTATAAGGTGGGCTTTGGGATGTATGGCCACTGGGAGGCATTCACGGACAGAGGACAGTTCTCTCGGGATGGACTTCATCTGAGTAGGGAAGGAAATAGACTTCTAGGATCGAGGCTGGCACAACTGATAAAGAGAGCTTTAAACTAGGAATTAGGGGGAGATGGATGGGAGATGTCCTGGAAATCTCCACGCCAGATTTTAGCATTGAGAGGGAAGAAGACGAAGTAAGAAAGGATACAGCCATGGGTAGGAGACTGTATATAAGGAGCGAGGGCGGTGTGGATACTAGTCTAATAGGTTATACTGGCTGTAGAATGACTGTGTCTAATAGGGTACAAAATGTGAGCGAGGCCAAACAGCAAAAATTAAGATGTTTATACACCAATGTGAGGAGCCTAGGTAACAAAATGGAGGAACTAGAGCTACTGGTGCAGGAAGTGAAATCAGATATTATAGGGATAACAGAAACATGGTGGAATAGTAGTCATGACTGGACTACAGGTATTGAAGGGTATGTGCTGTTTAGGAAAGACAGAAACAAAGCTAAAGGTGGTGGAGTAGCATTGTATATCTATGATGAGGTAGAATGTAAAGAAATAAGAAGCGATGCAATGGATAAGACAGAGTCCGTCTGGGCAAAAATTACATTGGGGAAGAAAATTAGTAAATTAGTAAAGAGTAAAGCACTCCTACGATAGTGCTTGGGGTGTGCTATAGATCTCCGGGATCTAATTTGGATATGGATAGAGCCCTTTTTAATGTTTTTAATAAAGTAAATACTAATGGAAACTGCGTGATCATGGGAGACTTTAACTTCCCAGATATAGACTGGAGGACCAGTGCTAGTAATAATAATAGGGCTCAGATTTTCCTAGATGCGATAGCTGATGGATTCCTTCATCAAGTAGTTGCTGAACCGACTAGAGGGGATGCCATTTTAGATTTAATTTTGGTGAGTAGCGAGGACCTCATAGAAGAAATGGTTGTAGGGGACAATCTTGGCTCAAGTGATCATGAGCTAATTCAGTTCAAACTAAACGGAAGGATTAACAAAAATAAATCTGCAACTAGGGTTTTTGATTTCAAATGGGCTGACTTTCAAAAATTAAGGAAATTAGTTAGGGAAGTGGATTGGACTGAAGAATTTATGGATCTAAAGGTAAAGGAGGCCTGGGATTACTTTAAATCAAAGCTGCAGAAGCTATCGGAAGCCTGTATCCCAAGAAAGGGGAAAAAATTCATAGGCAGGAGTTGTAGACCAAGCTGGATGAGCAAGCATCTTAGAGAGGTGATTAAGAAGAAGCAGAAATCATACAGGGAGTGGAAGATGAGAGGGATCAGCAAGAAAAGCTACCTAATTGAGGTCAGAACATGTAGGGATAAAGTGAGACGGGCTAAAAGTCGAGTAGAGTTGGACCTTGCAAAGGGAATTAAAACCAATAGTAAAAGGTTCTATAGCCATATAAATAAGAAGAAAACTAAGAAAGAAGAAGTGGGGCCGCTTAACACTGAGGATGGAGTGGAGGTTAAAGATAATCTAGGCATGGCCCAATATCTAAACAAATACTTTGCCTCAGTCTTTAATAAGGCTAAAGAGGATCTTAGGGATAATGGTAGCATGACAAATGGGAATGAGGATATAGAGGTAGATATTACTATATCTGAGGTAGAAGCGAAACTGAAACAGCTTAATGGGACTAAATCAGGGGGCACAGATAATCTTCATCCAAGAATATTAAAGGAATTGGCACCTGAAATTGCAAGCCCATTAGCAAGAATTTTTAATGAATCTGTAAACTCAGGAGTAGTACCGAATGATTGGAGAATTGCTAATATATTTCCTATTTTTAAGAAAGGAAAAAAAAGTGATCCAGGTAACTACAGGCCAGTTACTTTGACATCTGTAGTATGCAAGGTCCTGGAAAAAATTTTGAAGGAGAAATTAGTTAAGGACATTGAAGTCAATGGTAAATGGGACAAAATACAACATGGTTTTACAAAAGGTAGATCGTGCCAAACCAACCTAATCTCCCTTTTTGAAAAGGTAACAGATTTTTTAGATAAAGGAAATGCAGTGGATCTAATTTACCTAGATTTCAGTAAGGCATTTGATACCCTGCCACATGGGGAATTATTAGTTAAATTGGAGAAGATGGGGATCAATATGAACATCAAAAGGTGGATAAGGAATTGGTTAAAGGGGAGACTGTAACGGGTCCTACTGAAAGGTGAACTGTCAGGTTGGAGGGAGGTTACCAGTGGAGTTCCTCAGGGATCGGTTTTGGGACCAATCTTATTTAATCTTTTTATTACTGACCTTGGCACAAAAAGTGGGAGTGTGCTAACAAAGTTTGCAGATGATACAAAGCTGGGAGGTATTGCCAATTCGGAGAAGGATCGGGATATTATACAGGAGGATCTGGATGACCTTGTAAACTGGAGTAATAGTAATAGGATGAAATTTAATAGTGAGAAGTGTAAGGTTATGCATTTGGGGATTAATAACAAGAATTTTAGTTATAAATTGGGGATGCATCAATTAGAAGTAACGGAAGAGGAGAAGGACCTTGGAGTATTGGTTGATCATAGGATGATTATGAGCTGCCAATGTGATATGGCTGTGAAAAAAGCTAATGCGGTTTTGGGATGCATCAGGAGAGGCATTTCCAGTAGAGATAAGGAGGTTTTAGTACCGTTATACAAGGCACTGGTGAGACCTCACCTAGAATACTGTGTGCAGTTCTGGTTTCCCATGTTTAAAAAGGATGAATTCAAGCTGGAGCAGGTACAGAGAAGGGCTACTAGGATGATCCGAGGAATGGAAAACTTTTCTTATGAAAGGAGACTTAAGGAGCTTGGCATGTTTAGCCTAATTAAAAGAAGGTTGAGGGGAGATATGATTGCTCTCTATAAATATGTCAGAGGGATAAATACAGGAGAGGGAGAGGAATTATTTCAGCTCAGCATCAATGTGGACACAAGAACAAATGGGTATAAACTGGCCACCAGGAAGTTTAGACTTGAAATCAGACGAAGGTTTTTAACCATCAGAGGAGTGAAGTTTTGGAATAGCCTTCCAAGGGAAGCAGTGGCGGCAAAAGATCTATCTGGTTTTAAGATTCTACTTGATAAGTTTATGGTGGAGATGGTGTGATGAGATAATGGGATTTTGGTAAATAATTGATCTTTAAATATTCAGGGTAAATAGGCCAAATCCCCTGAGATGGGATATTAGATGGATGGGATCTGAGTTACCCAGGAAAGAATTTTCTGTAGTATGTGGCTGGTGAATCTTGCCCATATGCTCAGGGTTTAGCTGATTGCCATATTTGGGGTCGGGAAGGAAGAATCTTGCCCATATGCTCAGGGTTTAGCTGATTGCCATATTTGGGGTCGGGAAGGAATTTTCCTCCAGGGCAGATTGGAGAGGCCCTGGAGGTTTTTCGCCTTCCTCTGTAGCATGGGGCATGGTTGACTTGAGGGAGGCTTCTCTGCTCCTTGAAGTCTTTAAACCATGATTTAAGGACTTCAATAGCTCAGACATGGGTGAGGTTTTTCATAGGAGTGGGTGGGTGAGATTCTGTGGCCTGCGCTGTGCAGGAGGTCAGACTAGATGATCAGAATGGTCCCTTCTGACCTTAGATCTATGAATCTATGAATCTAAATAGCCCTCCCTCTGTCTATGGGCATGTCTACCCAGCAGAGGCTGTGCGTGGGCTGCCTACCTGAGCTCTCTTGAATCCAGCAGGTGTGGGTAACAGTGACACCGAAGACAGCATATTATGAGCTTCACTGCAGGCAGAACAAGCCTAGCAGGGGCCTAGTATGTACCTAGCTGGCTAGTCCACTCTGAAACCGGCACTGTGTTGCGTTCCCTGCTGTTGTTACTTGGGCTGGCTGAATTCAAGCTCGCTCCCCAAGCAATATGTACATACAGGCTATGAGACTAGTCCATTCATGCTAGATGTGGTAGTTCAGCCCCCTGTCCTACTTCTCCAGAGCGGGCCAACAAATATGAGAGGAATTCCTTGCGCTGCAGTCTGTCCCAGCGGCTATGGCCTTGACTGGCATGTGTTCTCAGAGAGCATTCACTCTGTGCATTGTACATTGTTATCTGTATGCCAGAGGGTGGGGTTTCACCTGAAGAGCTGGAATGTCATTTTGCAAGACAGCTCACGCTGATAGTGCCAAGTAAGGGGCTATGGCCTGTGACCACCACAGAATCCATATCTGACAATGCAAGTCTGTGTGTCTGGGCTGCTCCTTCCAAGTGCTCTGACCGTTCCTCAGCCACACATGATAACCTGAGACAGAAGGCTCAAGGCAAGTCTACAGACTCTTTCTGTTCTGTAGACCACACTGCACAAAGCCTCATTATCCTCTCACTCACACTGGTGGAAAGCAGGAATTCCACTGAAGTCAATGGAGTTACACTAGGTTAAAACCAGTGAACATGAGAAAAGAGCCATGTCCTACCAATTAACAACAGCACCTCACTGATTCTGTAGCACCGTGTGAAACAGTGTAGACATGATCTGACAAATAGGACCTTGGAGCCATTCTCAGTGACTCAGAACACATGTGGGCATTAGCAGAGCAGACATACTACAACCCCCAGATGATGGCTCCCCTTCCCCACTAATAAGACATGAAGGGAAGGGGGAGCTGATAGTACCCAATTTTGGTTGGAGGGGTCTTTTTTGGAAGCCCCCCTCTCCTTTCCCAGTGAGGGCTTTTCCCCCCATGGTGATGGTACCGAATACATAGGGAGACATTTTCTCCAGACTTACATTACGCGTGGGGGCCAGTGAGTGGGTCCTCGGAGGGTGCCTACTGTACTTGCACCAGGACTGGTAGCTGATGTCTCCACAGATCTTCTGAAAACACTGGGATGCCTCGCCCTGCAATGGTGCATCTTTCAGCTATTCAGAGTTACAGGGTGATGATAGTGCCACATCCACATTCCCTGCTTGAACCACTCTTCGCAGCCTGTTCTCTGTGCTCCTCGGCCAGAACCAAGAATCTGGCCCAGTCTGTATGGCAATACTGCAGTGCTATAGCCTGTCATGTGTCTCATGCTCTGAATTTATTTCTTGGCGCCAAATAATAAATGGTGTTTACAGTGAGGCTTCAGCACTGTGAACTAGGAACATTTTTTAAATTCCAAAAATGTAGCAGAATCCATTAATAAAAAAACTTCATTTTGCAACAGCAGCACCCTGCGTAGTTTCCCTGGAAACCATTTTTTTTCTGTAGCAGAAAGTGCTTATTTTACAATTAAATTATATGTGGGAGTTAAATTTTTGATTCAACATCTCAGTAAAGCATGGAGAATTCCCTACCAATAGCCCACAGTGGTAATAAAAAGCAAAAGAATACACCATGCACCTATAGTACTGCATGGAATAGTGTGTACAGAGGGCATTTTGCACCAGGGGATGTGCTGTGAAGCAGTTGCCCTTCCCAAGGATGAAGGATTGCTCAAAAACTGACTTCCATAAGATTTACAGCTGCTTGCCAGGGGCTCAGCAGCTCTCAATGTTTGGCTCAGACTGACAGTCCAACTCTAACCAACTAAGTTGGCTCCTTAATGGTTAATTTAAAGGAGGGGATGTGATGAATGCTGTGTTTTTCAATTAGCTAGGTAACAGGCAGTGGCTTTCAGTAACTCTGGATTCTAAATACTGAGAGCCACTGGGGGAGAAGGAGAAGCAGGAGAAAGCGTGTGGTTGGGGGCAGTGGAGAGGGAACTGAGCAATGGAAAGGAGCCGTGGCTGGAGGGATTCTATGGATGTGATGGTGAATTGGTGTAGATGGAGAGGGGGAATCTGAAACCAAGGTAGAAAGGGAACCAGACAGTAGGAGGGAGCAAGTGGCAGATCCCTGGCATTGGGAAAGAAGCAGGAGGGAGATGAGTGCTGAGGTTGCAGGGGGTGACAGGAGTCTGGTGAAGGGAGAAGGCACACTTTGGAGCATGTGACAATTACAGGCAGCTGCTGGCTGAGCAGAGTCTGCTGGATCTGCTGAAGCCTGGTGATAGATGTACAGCTATAGCGCCAGAGGTTTGTATGTTTGTGCATCTGTTGAGAACTGGAGTCAAGGAGAAGTAGCTGCTGGGGGGTCAATCAGGCAAGTGTCTGGTAGTTATCCTTAACAAGGGAGGCTCTGGCTATTGCAGAGCTCAGTTCATTGTTGGGACTCTGATGTTTGGGATGGCTCTTCCTTTTTCTGAACCAGTTCAAACATCCCTGATTACAATGAAGCCGTGAAGGGATCTCAGATTCAACTCTCATGCGGTTTTCTTTATAGCTACCCAAACCAACATTACTGAGTTCCTATCAGCAGGTATATTCCTGCTTCTTAAAGAGGCAGAGAAAAATATGAATATCTTCATACCAAATCCTGTAACTTCAGGTTCGATGCCATGTATTACATCTGATAGGAATTCTTTAATCACTCCAGTAACTTTTGCTCAGAGAACGTACTTGCTGGGTATGACCCCCAGTATTGCCAATCCCAAATCTTCAAAAGCATAAATCAACCTCCCCCAATTTCATGAAATTGACTTAAAAATAATGCAAATTCATAATACATCTGGGTTCTTTTCCTTTGCCTTCTGAGCATTCAGGGTTCACTCTGGTCATGTTTTCCAGCTTTTATCTGCTATGAGGGTTTCATGGGCCAGATCCTTCACTATCCATCTGCTTGTTTTGTGCTAATCAAAAGGGGCAAAGGGGCCAGAATGCAGCCCCAAAGGGGTAATGGAAGATTGTCCCCAACAAGAAGAAATGTCAGGTGGGGTAAAGCTCTGCTCCACTTGGTGCTGTCCCTCCTGGTGTGGAAGGCAGTCTGGGAGTAGGAGAGAAGTTTTCGTAATTCACATAGGGCACCAAACAACCCCCTCCCCACCTGTCAATCCTAGAAGCGTTGGAGCAGAAAGATGGCTCAGAGCCATCTTTTTCCCTCTTCACCTTCAGGTCCTGTGCCAACCATGGCTCAGTCTCAGCCAGGCATCTGGCCATATATTTGTTCTTTCTTTGTGTATGGTTTTCCTAACTCTAAAATAAAAGTCACCTGAATTAAAAGATACCTCTCTTTGTGCATGTGAAATCTAATCTGGGTCTGATGGCAGGATACATGGCTGTTTCCAGTGCAAAGCTTCATACCGTTTCTAACAAACCTTTGTCCAAATGAGAGCAGACAGCAAGTTTCTCAAATTTCTATAATTACAGAACCATAAATAGGTTGTATTTTATGTTAGATATTTTGTACTGCATGGAAATATAGGATTATTAGTTATATAATACTCTGTAAGCAATATACCAGGCTAAAACCTAGTCCTGAAGGAATCCCTATACCCAGGGAATCCCCAGCTGTCCTATTAAAGCTGATTTCTATCCGATTTCTCCCTTAAGTACACTGAGTGGAAGCTCTGACAGTCATGAGGACCTGGGCCTGGACATGTATATGAATAAATATAATATCGGGTAGGATACAAAAATAGTATGAGGGAAATAGATACACCTGCTTCAGGACATAAGCCAGCCTCTAAATGCCTGGAGTTAAGAAAAACGTAAGAAAAAGCTGATTTCATAATTCTCCTCTTTAGGTTTTCTTCAACCTGATGAAGCCTCTGATGCTGGTGCCTGTCAAAGCCAAGACACTGAAGTAGATGGACCACTGGTCTGATTTGCTATGGCCGTGCCTGTGTTCCTACGAAGGATTGTCACAAATGATCGGGTAGGTACATTTAGAGCTGGTTGGAAATTTCTGAATGGAACGTTTTTCTGTCAGAAAATGCCAATTTAACGAATCTGAAATGCTCTGTGGGAATGTGTTGGTTTTGTCAAATCTTCTGATGGAAGCAGGCAGCGTTTCCTAGGGAAACTGGATGAATTTCTTGACAGCTTGCCCAGTAGCTTACTTGGCAGGCTGCCAGGCTCCTTGCCACAGAGCAGGAGCTCTCAAGGTTGCCAGGTCTCCAAACAACTCGGGAGCCTCATCAATTTTGTTTCAAAAATTCAAAACAAAATTTTGGAATTCCCGTTTCACAGGAAATTTGGAAATTTCAGCACAGAACGATTTTTATTAAAAATTTCAAACTTTCCTATGGAATTCCAGGTTTTTACCAGCCCTGGCTACATTGCAGCTCCATAGATAACATGTAGGGAGGGAACTGACTGTAAATATCAGTTTCTGGTTCCAGAGAGACTCAGGAGATGGACACCAAAACTAATGAAAAGCGGATGGACTGCCTACCCAGGTGAAGCATCAAGATAATTTCACACAGCTCTAATCAAAAACCTTGGAGTGAAACTGTCTCATTCCTCCAGCAGGTAAGAGAGAGAGAGATTCTTTCTTTAGGTTACTTTTTCTAGCCATCCCATAAAGTCTATAGCAAGGGTATAATGCTCTATTAAAATCTATGGGGCAGTTCTTCTTCGAGTGATAAGCGGAGCACCCATAGGGACACACATTTCGAAGAATCTCAGTTAGTGCACAGGGTGAGTAACCCTCTCTTCTAAAGATAACCTGTAGAGGGATTATAATATTCTATTCTATTGTATAGCACTTTCATATAAGGGTGACAAGAAATTTTTGCGAATACAGACTAACACAGCTGCTACTCTGAAAGAAAGAAAGAAAAGTGAAACTAATAGGTCTGTTTTTATCATCTAAACTGAATAAAGTGCAAGAACCTCCCCCCCCGGCATAAAAACAAAAACAAATAACAATAACAGCACAGCACAAATGGTGAAAAGTACATTCTTGCAGTTTTAATACATCTCAGTCGCCAGCAGGCATGATCCCCACACTTAATACTAAAGTTGGACAGAGGCCATTTTGTAAAATAGTCAAAGAATTTTATTCTTGAACCTGGAATAATTTGCCACTTTCTTAAATGAACGGAAAGGAAAAATGCTAAGGAGAGCACACACTGCTTTAAACGTATGTGCTGCACTGAACTGAAACATACGCCTTTGAGAACAGGCTTTCCTAGACACAGAGACACTAGCATCATCCTCCTTCTTAGTCTTCTGTAAACTTTCTCTGCTGTATTTCAGCACTTTTTTAATAAAACATTATGCTGGCTATGTTTGACAGGTATAAATTGAACAAGTTCCTCCAAGCATAGTAAAAATTAAAGAACTAAGCCATGGGAGCAATTTATCTTTCACACTGTGAAATAACAAAGGAAATACCTTCCTGTGAAACATGTTCAGTGCAACCTCTTCAAATTCAGCAGCAAGCAATGGTTAGTCACTTGGGACTTTAAACCTATGTTTTACAGATATTAGAGTCACAGAAGTCACTCATTCAAAACAACAAATAAAAAACTAATCTTAGATGGCAGCAGATGTCCCTTACTTGAATTCCCCAGGCACTGATGGTGAATGGATGCAGTTTCCATACATAACTCACTGGAGTTTGTCATTAGGTACAGAGTCTATTTGATTAAAGGGTCACACAGTATGCTTAGTGGGTAAGGATTTGTGGGGTTTGTCTGAATAACTTTGGGCCCCTTGTTTGTTTCATATAGGGTGGAGGGTGCATAATTTCTAGCCTCTTTTCTAATTGGGGGTTCCTCTTCTTTAAATGATAGCATCTATTGCATTTTACATACAGCAAAAAGTTTTTAACCCATTCCCTCCTGATATTAATTAGAAATGAGTTCTGAATCCAACATTTCAATGCCAGAATCCAAGGAAAAGAGACTCCTCAGGAAAAAGCTTCCATTGTCTGGATCATTGAAATCAAGGCACTTTTCACATGGCCTCTCCATGGGAAGGTTCTGTTCCCTCTTCTGGCAATTCCCCAGAAAGGTATTATAATATTCAGTTCAGCTGAATACAAAGAGGGTCTGAGGAGGCAGGAAAAAAATCTCAGGGAAATTTGTGGCCTCAAAAGGACTGCATGGCCATCATCTATTATGGATGTTTTTGAAAATTGCCTTTTAATCAAAACAAGACTGGAAAGCTACTCAGTTGGTGCTGATGGACTTACTGCTGGATGGGAAGAGAGAAGTTCACAATGAGATTCTTGCTGATAAAGATAAAATTGCAAGATAGAGCCATCTCTTAATAATTCATTTGAATTTAAACATCTCCCAAGAAAGAACATTATTCTTCCCATTTGCATTATTGTTGTCTCCCTAAATCTGCAACAGATGTTATTGTGCAGCTGCTGAGGACTTCCATGTCCAGAATGTGATTGCAGGCTTTGTTTTATTTTCCCAGCCTTTTGGGGTGGGGTGGGGGGGAGGCAGAGAGGGTGGGAGGCTTCCTCTAGCTTAATTTAGATCTGTCCCAAACGGCTGGAACCCACGTGAATACCTCCACTGAGATGCTGAGACAGAAACATGAAACATGTTCTCTGTGTGTGTGTATATAAATCTCTCCTCTTTTTTTTCCACCAAATGCATCCGATGAAGTGAGCTGTAGCTCACGAAAGCTTATGCTCTAATAAATTTGTTAGTCTCTAAAGGTGCCACAAGTACTCCTTTTCTTTTTGGAAATAGATAAGATGTAAGGGAGAACCAAAAGAGTATGGAAAGCAGATGAGAAGAAAGAAAATATAAAAGATGTAAGGACAGAGAATTTGAGGGCCAGAAGGAAAGCAGTTGGAGAACACAGGGGATAGGTGACAGTGTAAGGACAAACCATGTGCCTTTTCCCCAGACATCTCTCAAATCAAACAGGAATGAAACAAAGTCTTACTTGAAGTTCTTTGAGGCTGGGAATATCCCAGGCCTCTTTGATGCGTATGCTTTTCAGTGGTGTCATTGATCTATCAGCCTTGCAACGTTTTACTCCCCTGGAAACAAGTCATGGGTTTTATAATGGGCAAGTAAAATGCCATTTGGTGGGTGAGTGGATTGTGTGTCTGGACTTCATGACAATTTTGCAAGCTCATGTTGGTATGTGGTGCATTAGAAACAGTGAGATTACTCACAGGTAGCAAAGGGGTAACTGGGTTATGCAAGGTGTCTCCAATGAGTGTCAGTAAAGTTATACACTATCATGAATTGTGTTTCTACCATATTTGAGAGATGTTTGTAGGCCAAAGGGATTTTGAATTTTACCATAGAGATTTGACAAGATACAGCTCATCTCTGTCTAAATATGTTCCACCACTGTGAAATTCTGAGATTAAAAATAGAGATTAAAATGTGTTTTTAAGAAAATCCTTTCTGTGCCGTATACTCAGAATAGCAACAGCTGTGTGGACCTATAGCCATACTCTGGACAGCCCTGTGAACAAATTCAGGCTGGAAATTAGATGAAGTTTCTAACCATCATAGAATCATAGACTCATAGAAGATTAGGCTTGGTGGAGACCTCAGGACATCTTCTAGTCCAACCCTCTGCTCAAACCAGGACCAACCCTAACTAAATCATCCCACCCAGGGCTTTGACAAGCCGGGCCTTAAAAACCTCTAAGGATGGAGATTCCACCACCTCCTTAGGTAACCCATTCCAGTGCTTCACCACCCTGCTAGTGAAATAGTTTTTCCGAATATCCAACCTAGACCTTCTGCACTGCAACTTGAGACCACTGCTCCTTGTTCTGTCATCCGCCACCACTGAGAACAGCTTAGCATCACCCTCTTTGGAACCACCCTTCAGGTAGATGAAGACTGCTGTCAAATCCCCCCTCACTCTTCTCCTCTGCAGACTAAATAAGCCCATTTCCCTCAGTCTCTCCTCGTAAGCCATGTGCCCCAGCCCCCTAATAATTTTCATTGCCCTCCGCTGGACTCTCGCCAATTTGTCCACATTCTTTCTGTAGTAGGGGCCCCAAACGGGACACAATACTCCAGATGTGGCCTCACCATGCTGAATAGAGAGGAATAATTACTTCCCCCGATCTGCTGGCAATGCAGCAGAGGGGTGAGATTCTGGAACAGCCTCCCAATAGTTTAATTAGTGTAACCCCTTTGGGGTTTAGAGAGCATGGCTCCTTTAAATCTTTTACCTAAGGGGGAGGGGGAGCAGTGGGAGAAAGGAGGGAAACTCGGGAGTGTGGAGCTGGAGCTCTGGGGAGAGGAGGGTGGCAGCCTACAGGACCTGACAAAGTGAAGCAGCAGAGAACCTGCCTGAAGCCTGAGAAGGACAGGGAGGCTGATCGAGGACACAAACCAGGAGGAGCACTGTGCCAGAGGGGAGGAATCGCCCAAGAAGGACAGGCCGGAGCTGGACCCAGTATCACGGCTGCCCAGAGCTGCATGGGGCTGTGAGTACTCGGGCTTGTGACTCTGCACTGGGAATAAGGAGGGAGGCTGCTAGCTAGTTGAGTGGGGAGGTGGTCGCTCTGTGTGGCTTTGCAGAGAGCGGCAGAAGAGGGCTTGTTGGGGAAAGTTCACTGGCCTGAAGACGACCAGGAGCACCCAAGACTCACCACTGGACTGGAACTTTGCTCCAGACTCCTGACCTCTGTGTGCAGACCCATTGCTCGGTGTCTGCCCTTTCAGACTGTGCTACCCCTGGGCCTGTGGGGCCTTGGTTTGGATGCAACCCTGTTCTACTGCTCCCCCTATATCTCCCCTTGTTGTTTTTCTCCTCTCATCCCTCTGTAAATAAATATCTCCCTTTATTATATCCATTGTACTTTTCCTGGGGGGGGGGGTCACCCGGGGGGGGTTGGAACAGGTGCCCCTAGGGTCGAAGGGATTTTTCCTGCTTTCTTGTGCGTGCCTTCTCTTGGCCAGAGCTGCCTGCAGAGCAGACTCCATCTTGGTCACGAGGGTGCTTAAGTTATATTAGTCTTAAGAGAAATTTGGAAAAATTTATGAGTGTGATTGTATAATAGGGTTGCTTGTGATGGTGGGGAACAGGACTCAAGATACTCCAGGCTTACTTCCAGTTTAGGTCTTATGTTCTAAAAGCTCATGCTTCAGGATTTCACCATCTGCAAGGGTCAGGAAGGGATTTTCCCCCAGCCAGTGTATTCTGGGGTTGCTTTTTTTTTTCCTCTCCATCAGAGGTGGAAGCATCAGAGATGGCCATGGCTGGAGATGGAACATGGGGCAGGGTCGGCCAGGGCTCTGAGGTGGCACTTAGCATTCTCTCTCTCAGATGGTTGGTTGGCTGATTCTTGCTCATGTGGTCAGGGTCTAACTGATCGTCATGTGTGGGGTTGGAAAAGATTTTCCCCAGGTCAGGGTGGCAGTGACTGGGGGAGGGTCTCGCCTTCTTCTGCAGTGTGTGGGTCACTTGCCAGGATTACCTAAGTATATCTCACTTAATCAATCATTTCCTTGCCATTGTGAGAGCAATGGGTGCTGGTGCACCTCGGTCCCTCCTATTCTGTGCATGTGGCACATAATAGTCTAGTCTCCCTTAGGCTGTAATACTTTGGTCTGGATGATCTGGTGGTCCCTTCTGGCCTTGAACTCTATGACTCAATATTTGCCTGAAGTTCTGCCTGGCCTGGCAGACAGTTTTGTGATCCAGGGTCAGTTGAGAGTGAGTCTGGGCTGAAGCTGTAATGATGCTTTTATTAACTTGAACAATTTAAAATGGACTTCACTGTAAAACTGAGACTTGACAAGGACTTAGTCTGTGCAGCTTCTCCTATTTTGAACAAATAAATAAAAGGAACTGCCAAGATACAATCAGGTACTCTGCATGCACCATAATTTTTTTCCACAACAGCTTTATAATGCATGTTTAGCACCCAAGTGTAGGTCCTAATTTTGATCTCAGATAGGCACTGGCCAATGCTGCATATTTTCCAAAATGGTCCATTTTCAAGGAAATGGCTTCTTTCTCCTAAGGCAACTTTTCATATTTCTGATACACAGATTCTATCATAGAAATTTCACTGTGCCGGTGAAAGGTGAGAGAACGGCAGCTCTCATTTAGACCATAAGCAGCACAAACAAGTTACTGTAGTAGAGCAAAATTATCTCATAAACTGGTGTTTGCCACAAAAAAAAATCTCAGACCGTAGAGCAGAGGCTATACAGCCAATAACTCCATGGCTCGTACTTTGATGCCTGTTTTCAGCTCAGATTCTGCCTAACAAACAATGAGCCAGATCTTCAGCAGGTATAAGTCAACATAGTTCTATCAACTTCAGTGGGACTATGATGATTTACACCATCTGAGGTGCCCCAAAACTTAAGGACCAGAGTTTTACAGGAATGTAGTGTGTGTCCTGTGTTCACCTAACCATTGGGGTGAAAAGTGGGAGTTCTTTACCAAGGAATGTTCCAAGGTAAAAGGAACCATATCCTTAGCTAGTTCAAATCAGTGTAGCTTTCTTGACATCAGTGGAGCTACACTGATTGACATCCACTGAGGACCCACCCAAGAAGTCAACAGTTCTGTTAAGAAACTACAGCTGCACCACAGAATTCATGAGCCTGATCCAGAGCTGTAGAATGTCAGAGGGTGGGATTAATCTCTCACAAGATAGTAGTTTGACAATTTCTTTTATTATATTGTTTTAAAAATCTGACTGATTCAAGAGGTAAAATCAACAATAAAACTGATGTGTATACCCCAAATTATAGATTAAAGATCAAAGATCCCAGGGCTGTTAGAAACTGCTTCCTTGGTTGGTGAATAAGATTTACTGTACATCTTTAACAAGAGATTAACCTTCACAAAAATTTGGTTTTATGTTTGTAATACAGAATATTGTGAAGACTGTATTATGCCAGGTTTTCTAAGGGTAAAGACACATCCTGTAGCATAACCCACCATGACATACACCAGAGATTTAGAAAGCCTGTCAATCATCCTTCTTCAAGATAACAGCTTTGATGGGCAAATACATACTTACACAATACCTATTATAGAATGCAGACATCTCAGACTCCACTCTTCTTCTTATCAAACTGGACATGTCCCGGAGGAGATAAGAATGAGATAAAAGGGGCCTGCATCCTGTGGAAAAACACTTGGGGCTTTATCCTGTTTTGTGCAAAGATGCACAATGAAATATCTTTATCTCTGAAGGAGAGAAAAGATTACTGCTGCTCGCTGAGGCTTTTAAACAGCTAAAATTCACTATGTATCACTCAAGCGTCACTTTGTTAACTGGGATTCATGGCTTCATAAAATGAGATAACATGATGAAATATTTTGCAAATCTCAGATCATTAAATGTGTTCCCAAGAGGCACGGAATTGCTCATTGGTTCTAGTTACTCTTAATATTAGTTATTTTGTTTTAAATATTTTACAGATGACAGTATGAACTATGCACAAGACCAGTCTTTGGCAGAGGGAATTTATTATCAGAGCAGCATTGTGCAGTATTATTTGCCCTTCATCAAGTGAATATGTTGATGTGCTTATCTGTGTTTTGGTGGGAAGTGTGCTACCACAAGATGGGAGTGTTTGGTCAGGCATAGCCTTCTTCATGGCAATGTTTAAATTGCTGTCTCGGAATACAACTGTTCTGAACCACAAAGACTAATGTATGTTGGCAGAGAATTAAATGGCATGTTGCCTGTACAATGCCAGGCCTCGTCCAGTGCTATTAGTCTCTGGCTTTCACAAGCACTCAATTAAATCACGGAATGTTTTTTAAAAAAAATCAGCACCAAAACAAAATCTCTTTTTTATAGCAATGTAAATTAAATCCAAGTGGGGGCCAGCAGATTCACTTCCCTTCTTGCCCAAGGTGAAACCACTCCTTGGATCAGATAAGATACTTTTGTTGTCAAAGGCTTTGAGAGTGGACTGGAGATGGGAAAACTGCTACTGTACTTTATTATTGATGTTGACTATTGGCTCAGCCATGAAGTCCTTAACTGGGCTAAGTTCCCATTAAAGACAGCAGGTTCTCCTCTCTCTCTCTCTAGGCATTTATATAAAGCTGATCGCTATGGCATTTGAGCACTTTGTTGTTCTCTTCACACTATTCATCTTTTCTAAGTGCCAAGTATTAAAGGACACTGGATTGCTAAGAAACCTAATGGCCGAGTACCTGACTCTAGACAGCCTTAAACTCTATTAGAGAATTAGTTCAAACCAATGTTTTTAGCTCTAATCTGAGGCAAATTGATGTTTTAATTCACACTTGGACTGTGGTCTGATTGGATCAGCTTGCAGCAGCTGACTGAAGCAGCATTTTTCCCTGGTTGCTGCATCTGCTACTTCAGAATCTAAACTTTTTATTTAATAAAAATAAGTCTCCAGCCCTTACAAAGGTTTACAAAGAAAACCTTACAAATGTGAACTGGATGTAAGTAATGCCTGCCAGAGTCTGTAGGTAACATGAAACAATAGCTCAGAGAGATGTACATTGCCTCAGTTTATCTCAATGTAACGTTGACTCTGAAGCCTAGTGATGGTAATTTAAGTGTCAGATGTGTTAACTCGTTCAAAACAGACAAGAAAGAAGAGGGGCAATCATTTATGACAGTCTGCACAATCTGCAGTGAGTGGCATCCTCCTTGATGTCACAAGTGAGCAAAGCTTCAGGGAAGATTAAACTGGGGGGAAGGAGATTTCCCCAGTCTGACTTCTGCACATATTTTAGGGTGTGTTCAATATCTATACAGAGAAGAACAATAACAAAGCATCATTTCACCATATTCAGGAACAAAGCCTAGGGGTGGGGGGAGAGAGGAAAATCCCTCCATTTTCAGAAAGACCTCAGATCAAATTGCAGCTCCAGGAATGGAGAGGGCAATGCGGCCAAGACTGCTGCTCATGGCACAGGGATGCTATAAACTCCCTGACAGACCCTGCCTACAGTTGACCCAGCTCCTTTGCAAGTATGACATCTACTCAAAGGTGGGGGCAATTGAGCAATGTGAGAGGCAGCATGGTTTCGTGGATTAAACAGGACTGAGAACAAGGGACTCCTATCTTCTAACACTGGCTCTGACACATGTTCTGTCTGTGGCCTTGGTCAAGCTGTTTGAACTTTCTGCCTTAGTTTTCCCAGGTGTACTTACCTACTTCAAAAGGGGTTGTGACAACTGATTAAATAATGTTTTTTAAGGACTATCATTAATGCTAGACTACACACTGGGCCATCCCACCAATGCTGCCTGGATTATTGGGACAATTGTAGATCAAATCAAAACATTTTTAAAAATGACATGGACAATTCTGAAATCACCTTTGCTCTGTTGGATTTTTAGTTTTCTTTGAAAATATTGATTTGTTTTTATTTCATAGGAATCATTTTCTAAAATGATTTTGTAAAACCTATTAAATACGTTTTAAACAGATCTCAACCAGTCACAAAAATGATCAATCAATAGTTACATAGCAGCAAAATGAAAAAAAATGAGGAAAGGGTTTTCCTTTTTTCCTACTACACCAGCCCCAGGAAAGGAGCAGCAAAGGTGGGCCTGCCTAGAGAGGCCTCACTGAAGCAACCAATCAGAGCCCAGCAGGCTCAGTTAAAAGGTTCTGCAGCACCTTAGCAGGTCAGATCCAGGCTGGGACTAGAGGAGTGAAGGAGGGTGTTCCTCTCTGGTCAAAGGAGCCTGACAATTAGCCAGAAGTTATTGCCTGCTGGACTTACATGGCTGGGTGTGCTGAGAGAGAAGAACGTGAGGCTGTTGACTCTGAGATAGGGCTGGTGGGAAGTGGCTCAGGGAAGTTGCAGTGAAGTATTACGATAAACTCTATGTGGCTGCTGCATGTAGGGCCTCTCAGTTGGAACTTCGAGTATTGGGTGGGCCCTGGTTCCTCTACTGACTCCAAGTAAAGTGGCATAAACCCCATATAGGGGACCAGACTGAGTTGGGAGCCCAAACAAAAGACTGTACTTGAAGGAGCCAGGGCTAGGACTGAAGGCCCTAGTGAGGGCAAATAGACTGTTTATCAGATGGTTTAATTATTGGAAGGCTTTTTATTTTTATTTCTGTGCTTAATGAAATTTCAGTGCAATCAATACAATTTTGTAAAGCATTTCAATTTTGGAAAAAACATCGTCTTTTGAGATTTTCCTTGCCAGCTCCAATCTTGAAGTTATTATAAAGCTGCAAATCACGTGTAGTACATATGCAACCTTGAAAACATCATTTATATGTATAAAAGCCATTTGTCCTGTTATTAAACGAGATTTGGATTATTGGACTACTGTATTCAGGTCAAACTTTAGTTTATCAATCTTTTGAACTTCTATAAAATTTTGCCTTATGTCTAAAGAAGCATGTATCAACAAAACAAAATGAAGTCTTTAGAATATTGTATCTTTCCCATTAATAGGATTTTAAATGGATAGAAGATGTCTGTTAACCAATTAGTCTAGATGCAGCTTCATTGAAATCAATGGAGCTATGCCCAGTTACAACAGCAGGGAATCTAACCCATAATATTTTTGTGAGGAGACATGAAGATAAAAAATATCATTTTGAAAAATGGAAACAATAGTTCATTTTGTGTTGCGGTAAGTAATGTTAGAACATACTGTACTGTTTCTAAAACCGATGAGCTCAGTGAGTGTTTCAAATACCATATCACTGAAACAGCCTCTGCAGTCTAGTCTAGTTAGCTGTCAGACATGTTAGACGGCAAGGAGCTCTATTGGAGTCATTTTTTTTTTGACAAACTTTTTTTCCCTATGAAAATGAGAAGCTAGCAAATAGCTTCTAGTTCTGCCTTTGATCTCTGAGAGGAGAGTGATCAGGCATTAGTGAAATTTTATTTTTAAGAAATTGGTATTATTAAACAGACTCTTGGCTTCCACTTTATTTGGGTAGAGACCTCATTAGACAGATGGAGGTTTCCAATGTTCATGGCACTCCTTGAATTGCTGTTAATATCTTTAATATTAACAACAAAAACATATGCTTAAAAGCACCTCAAGGTTAACAAATGTTTAAGAACTTGTGCCAATTTAAATGCATTTGCTTTTGGCCTCAGGAGGTGGGCAGTAAGGTCGCATATCAGCTCCAAAAGAATAGGAAAGAAGATAGTTAGTTACAATTTTCCTGCTTCTCACAGTACAATATGGTTCCATGGGATTCGGTCCTTGATAGAATCAAAAGAGGTTAGTCTTGCATGTAAAGACATAAACAAGAAAGTGGTAAAACAACCTAAAACTAGCCACCTCAGTCACTTTCACAAGGTGAAATAGTTCATTGTCTAGGACAAACATAAGCTTTCATGAGGCATTTAATTTTGGAATATAACCCAAGATGCAGACATAGTAACATATGTAAAATAATAACATACTGCATTTAGACTTAATAACTAAATCAATGGAAGGCATCCCTAAACCAAGATAAGAGTGTCAACACAAGCATGTTGCACCAATTTTTAATGAAATCGCTTTCTAAACTGATTTATCTAACTTGTTAGTTTCCGGTATAGACAAACCTTAAAGTGACTTTACATGTTTCTCATCATTTCTTTTTTTCCTAGGTTCTTGGTCTCAATGATACCTTGTTGCAGTGAGTTCCACAGTTTAAAGAAGTGGGTTTTTTAAATGTCTTTTCTGAGCTGACTCTGATTTCACACTGGTGAAAATAGAGTAACGCTATTGTAAAACTAGTTTAATGAGAACAGATTCAGGCCCTCTATTTCCTTTAACAAACTTGAGGAGTTGCAGAAAACTGCTAGTACACTATTGGTACTTTGTGAACTCAACAGCATATAGCAACTTGAGAAGTCACATGAAATCTACCTAAAGAAGCTCACTAACACTCAGCACAGTCACTGGATTCTTACCTCTAGAGAACATCACAATGGGCTTGATCCAAAACCCACTGAAGTCAATGCGAGTCTTTGTATTTATTTCAGTGGGCTTTGGGACTGGCCCATAATGCATAAATATTATAATTTGTTACCCAGGCCAAAAGTGGGCAACGTGCCTCGCAATACAGGAAAAAACTGGTAGAAGTATAAAAAGAAAATATTATTTGGGTGGCTTAAAACATTACCTTCAAAATATAACACAATCTAAATATAAAAGACTTAGTACTGTCAGTATGTGGACACATGCTGTACAGAGCATTCATTAAGAATTATAATGACCTCATTTTGTCCATCTGAACTATAAAAGCAATGTATAGTTAGTTAAAATGAATTAATAGGTCAGGCTGGACTACAAAGGCTGGAAATACTTCAACACTAGGGATTCATAATATTCAAGACCACCTAATATTAGCATTATAATAAGTATAAAATTGTTCACAGACAATATTGAGCTTACACTACTGTAGACTCTCATTCAGATTGATTCCAAAGTGCTTTACAAATTTAACAAATTGATTGTACAGACTAGAATGCATACACTGTTGGGGGGAGGAGTGTGGATGGTGTTTCTTAAAAATACACAGAAAGGTTGGGTGAGGTATTATCTTTTTTTGGACCATCGTTTGTTGGGGAAAGACAAGCTAGGAGAGATAATCAGATCAGAAAAAGAGCTCTGTGGAGCTCAAAATCTTGTCTCTTTCACCAAGTGGGTCCAAGAACAGATATTACCTCACTCATATTGTCTCTCTCATATCCTGGGACCAACATAGCTACAACAACACTGCAAAAGTTAAAAATACAGATATGCTTTCTCAAGCCCCAGTCCTGCAAAGTCATGCCTGGATGCTTAACTTTACACTCTGATGCTAATGCCATTGCTCTAAACCGAACTACTCCCATGCTGGAAGTTACATAGGTGCATTAAAGAAAAGGAATACTTGTGGCACCTTAGAGACTAACAAATTTATTTGAGCATAAGCTTTCGCGAGCTACAGCTCACTTCATCGGAAGCATAGGTGCATTAGTAACTTGCTGTATCAGGGCCTAAGCACTAAACTATCCTGATCCTGCTTCGCTTGAGATCTAATGAGATCACCGTTAAAGTTTTCAAAAGCATTTAGAAAAGGAGTACTTGTGGCACCTTAGAGACTAACAAATTTATTTGAGCATAAGCTTTCGTGAGCTACAGCTCACGAAATGCATCCGATGAAGTGAGCTGTAGCTCACGAAAGCTTATGCTCTAATAAATTTGTTAGTCTCTAAGGTGCCACAAGTACTCCTTTTCTTTTTTCAAAAGCATTTGTGATTCAGGAGTCCCATTTTCAAAAGTGATTTAGCAACTGAGGAATCTAGGCCCTGGTCTACACTAGGCGTTGAGGTCAAATTTAGCAGCGTCCAATCGTGGTAACCCTGCACCCGTCCACATGACGAAGCCCTTTTTTTCGACTTAAAGGGCTCTTAAAATCGATTTCCTTACTCCACCTCCGACAAGGGGATTAGCACTGAAATCGGTTTTGCTGGGTCAAATTTGGGGTACTGTGGACGCAGTTAGATGGTATTTGCCTCCGGGAGCTATCCCAGAGTGCTCCATTGTGACCACTCTGGACAGCACTCTCAACTCAGATGCACTGACCAGGTAGACAGGAAAAGGCCCACGAACTTTTTAATGTCAATTTCCTGTTTGGCCAGTGTGGCATGCTGCAGGTGACCATGCAGAGCTCATCAGCAGAGGTGGCCATGATGGAGTCCCAGAATTGCAAAAGAGCTCCAGCATGGACCGAACGGGAGGTACGGGATCTGATCACTGTATGGGGAGAGGAATCCGTGCTATCAGAACTATGTTCCAGTTTTCGAAATGCCAAAACATTTGTGAAAATCTCCCAGGGCATGAAGGACAGAGGCCATAACGGGGACCTGAAGCAGTGCCGCGTGAAACTTAAGGAGCTGAGGCAAGCCTACCAGAGAGGCGAACGGCCGCTCTGGGTCAGAGCCCCAAACATGCCGCTTCTTGATGAGCTGCATGCCATTTTAGGGGGTTCAGCCACCACTACCCCAGCCGTGTTGTTTGACTCCTTCAATGGAGATGGAGGCAACATGGAAGCAGGTTTTGGGGATGAGGAAGATGATGAGGAGGAGGTTGTAGATAGCTCACAGCAAACAAGCGGAGAAACCGGTTTTCCCGACAGCCAGGAACTGTTTCTCACCCTGGAACTGGAGCCAGTACCCCCCGAACCCGCCCAAGGCTGCCTCCCAGACCCACCAGGAGGAGAAGGGACCTCTGGTGAGTGTACCTTTTAAAATACTATACAAGGTTTAAAAGCCAGGATGTTTAATGATTAATTTGCCCTGGCATTTGTGGCTCTCCTGAATATACTCCCAAGTCCTTTGCAAAAGGTTTCTGGGGAGGGCAGCCTTATTCCATCCACCATGGTAGGACACTTTACCACTCCAGGCCAGTAGCACGTACTCGGGAATCATTGTAGAACAAAGCATTGGAGTGTATGTTTCCTGGCATTCAAACAACATCCGTTCTTTATCTCTCTGTATTATCCTCAGGAGAGTGATATCATTCATGGTCACCTGGTTGAAATAGGGTATTTTTCTTAAGGGGACATTCAGAGGTGCCCGTTCCTGCTGGGCTGTTTGCCTATGGCTGAACAGAAATGTTCCCCACTGTTAGCTACGCGGTGCGGGGAGGCAAAATATGATCTTGTAACAAAAGCACATGTGCCATGTATGTAATGTTAACAGCAAGGTTTACCGTGAAAGAGTGTACCCGTTGTTCTATAAAATGTGTCTTTTCAAATACCACTGTCCTTTTTTTTTCTCCACCAGCTGCATGTGTTTCAAGGATCACAGGATCTTCTCCTTCCCAGAGGCTAGCAAAGATTAGAAGGCGAAAAAAAATGCACTCGGGATGAAATGTTCTCTGAGCTCATGATGTCCTCCCACACTGACAGAGCACAGACGAATGCATGGAGGCAGACAATGTCAGAGTGCAGGAAAGCACAAATGACCGGGAGGAGAGGTGGCGGGCTGAAGAGGGGGCTGAAGCTGAAAGGTGGTGGCAGCATGATGAGAGGAGGCAGGATTCAATGCTGAGGCTGCTGGAGGATCAAACTAATATGCTCCAGCATATGGTTGAGCTGCAGGAAAGGCAGCAGGAGCACAGACCGCTGCTACAGCCCCTGTGTAACCAACCGCCCTCCTCCCCAAATTCCATAGCCTCCTCACCCAGATGCCCAAGAACGCAGTGGAGGGGCCTCCGGCCACCCAGCCACTCCACCTCAGAGGATTGCCCAAGTAACAGAAGGCTGGCATTCAATAATTTTTAAACTTTTAAAGTGCTGTGTGGCCTTGTCCTTCCCTCCTCCACCACCCCTCCTGGGCTACCTTGGTAATTATCCCCCTATTTGTGTGACGAATTAATAAAGAATGCAAGAATGTGAAGCAACAATGATTTTATTGCATCTGCAAGCGGTGATCGAAGGGAGGTGGGGAGGGTGGTTAGCTTACAGGGAAGTAGAGTGAACCAAGGGGCAGGGGGTTTCATCAAGGAAAAACAGAGAGAACTCTCACACCATAGCCTGGCCAGTCATGAAACTGGTTTTCAAAGCTTCTCTGATGTGCACCACACCCTCCTGTGCTCTTCTAACTGCCCTGGTGTCTGGCTGTGCGTAACCAGCAGCCAGGCAATTTGCCTCAACCTCCCGCCCCGCCATAAACGTCTCCCCCTTACTCTCATAGATATTGTGGAGCGCACAGCAAGCAGTAATAACAGTGGGAATATTGGTTTCGCTGAGGTCTAACCAAGTCAGTAAACTGCGCCAGCGTGCTTTTAAATTTTCAAATGCACATTCTACCACCATTCTGCACTTGCTCAGCCTGTAGTTGAACAGCCCTTGAACTACTCTCCAGGCTGCCTATGTATGGCTTCATGAGCCATGGCATTAAGGGGTAGGCTGGGTCCACAAGGATAACTATAGGCATTTCAAAATCCCCAATCGTTATTTCCTGGTCTGGGAAGAAAGTCCCTTCCTGCAGCTTTTGAAACAGATCAGAGTTCCTGAAGATGTGAGCATCCTATACCTTTCCCAGCCATCCCACGTTGATGTTGGTGAAACGTCCCTTGTGATCTACCAGTGCTTGCAGCACTATTGAAAAGTACCCCTTGCGGTTTATGTACTCACTGGCTTGGTGCTCCGGTGCCAAGATAGGGATATGGGTTCCGTCTATGGCCCCACCACAGTTAGGGAATCCCATTGCAGCAAAGCCATCCACTATGACCTGCACATTTCCCAGGGTCACTACCCTTGATATCAGCAGATCTTTGATTGCGTTGGCTACTTGCATCACAGCAGCCCCCACAGCAGATTTGCCCACTCCAAATTGATTCCCGACTGACCGGTAGCTGTCTGGCATTGCAAGCTTCCACAGGGCTATTGCCACTCGCTTCTCAACTGTGAGGGCTGCTCTCATCTTGGTATTCTTGCGCCTCAGGGCAGGGGAAAGCAAGTCACAAAGTTCCATGAAAGTGCCCTTACGCATGTGAAAGTTTCGCAGCCACTGGGAAACATCCCAGACCTGCAACACTATGCGGTCCCACCAGTCTGTGCTTGTTTCCCAAGCCCAGAATTGGCGTTCCACCGCATGAACCTGCCCATTAGCACCATGATGCCCACATTGGCAGGGCCCATGCTTTGAAAGAAGTCTGTGTCCATGTCCTCATCACTCTCGTCACCACGCTGACGTCGCCTACTCGCCCAGTTTTGCTTTGCCAGGTTCTGGTGCTGCATATACTGCTGGATAATGCGTGTGGTGTTTAATGTGCTCCTAATTGCCAAAGTGATCTGAGCAGGCTCCATGCTTGCCGTGGTATGGCATCTGCGCAGAAAAAAGGCACAGAACGATTGTCTGCTGTTGCCCTGACGGAGGGAGGGGCGACTGACGACATGGCTTACAGGGTTGGCTTACAGGGAATTAAAATCAACAAAGGGGGTGGCTTTGCGAGAAACTGAATGGCCCCCTCAAGGATAGAACTCAAAACCTCAAGGATAGAACTCAAAACTGGGTTTAGCAGGCCGTTGATTTCACAGAGGGAGGGAGGGAGGGAGGAGAAAATGAATACAAACCAAATCTGGTCTATTTCTTGTTTTGAGCCACTTCATCTATCTTTATACATCATGCTGGCAGCAGACTGTGCAGTACGACCGCTAGCCATTGTCACCTCCTGGGTGCTCGGCAGAAGACAGTGCAGTATGACTACTAGCCATCGTCTTCTGCTAACTGCAGATTAAAAGACAGTGCACTGCCGGTAGGACTCAATCGCCATGAGACGAAACAAGGGAAATGACCTGGCTGAGTCACTCTCATGTTTGCCCAGGCGCCCGGTTAAAAGAGCACCCAGGACTACATCGATGATGGCTACTAGTCATACTGCACTGTCGGCTGCCAAAAGGCAATCAACTGCTGCTGTGGAGCAATGCAGTACTACGTCCGCCAGCACCCAAGAGACATACGGTGATGGTTAGCTGAGCGGGCTCCAAGCTTGCCGTGGTATGGCGTCTGCACAGGTAACTCAAGAAAAAAGGCGCAAAACGATTGTCTGCCCTTGCTTTTACAGAGGGAGGGAGGGAACAGGGGCCTGACGATATGTACCCAGAACCACCTGCGACAATGTTTTAGCCCCATCAGGCACTGGGATTTCTACCCAGAATTCAAATGGGCAGTGGAGACTGCGGAACTGTGGGATAGCTACCCACAGTGCAAAGCTCCGGAAGTCGACGGTTGCCTCGGTACTGTGGACACAGTCCGCTGACTACATGCACTTAGAGCATTTGTGTGGAGACACACACACTCGACTGTATAAAAATGCTTTCTACAAAACCGACTTCTATAAATTCGACCTAATTTCATAGTGTAGACATACCCTAATTCTCATTGACTTCATTTAGGTACTTTTGAAAATTGTACTTCACCTCTTGAGGTGGTGAGGCTGCAGCCTGGAATAATGATAATCACACACCACTTTGTTACAAAATTAATTTTAAAAAATCAGTTTGCTTAATGTAGATGTGTAAATATTTTTACTATTCTGTCATCTGATGATTTTTTTTCCTTGTTAACAAAAATTTAGTGATTATCTTAGCCATTTCTAAATATCATTGCTGCTCAGTTTAGGTTAAACGGTGGCAAAAATACAAATCATCCACTTCTTCTGTGTGGTTAAGAAAAGCAAGATGTGGACCCATAATAATCTTACTCTAGTTATAGTCTTAATTTGATTATCGTATGTCCTGTCCAGCAAGACTCATTTCTTGAAATAAGTGTAAGTACGCTTTGCTATCAGCACCACCGTTTATGAGGAGGGCAAGTTTAAGGAGTACTATTAAAAAGCTGAACAGAAATGTGTTCACTGGCTTACATTCCAGGAGAATTTTGACATTTCTAATAACATCTTTTTGAGAAATCGCCTGAAAAAAATATTTTTGGAAGATGGAATAATGTTTTGCAACAAGTAGCTTGAACAACAATGTCCTTCCCTTACACAGGAATAGCTATGTGAGACCTGTGCCCAAAGAAACTGGGCAAGGCTCTGGAGAAACTGTCCTCTTGGGGTCCTACTTTGAGCCCTTTACATTCTTGGTGCTTGATTAGTGGTGCATCCAATAGCAAAGCAATTTGGTATCTGCTCATTGTGCGTGCTGGTCTTTGACAGTGAAATGTGTATACAACTACCATCAGCCATACTTTGGATGCTGCCCTTTGCTGAAGCACTGAATCATTATTATTGTTGTGGTGCTGGAGTGTTTATACAGTGCTTATTTGCTTCAGGTCACTTTGCTCCTTTGACTTCTCTGCACCATCAGCACTCCTAAGAGCTTCTTTTGAGGAGCCTGACTCATCTCTTTCTCTAACTACAACCACTAACTAGCTAGTCACAGATCAATTAATAGTAATATTGCAGTGAAGACATTGCAATCAGAGGCATGACCGCAGCACATGTAGACATATCTGAGCTAGTTTTGGTCTAGCTAGGTCAATGGCCAGTGGAATTCACAGCAGTTTGCACTTCAGCACAGGGTGTACAAGCCCACTTAAAACCTTGATCGTTACGTGCAGGGCTAGCCCACACTGAAGTGTGTGCTGCTGCTACTTCACAGCTCTAGTACCTGAGCTAGCTAGATTAAAGCTAGCTTGGGTATGTCTGTGTAAGCTGCAGTCACATCCCATGACTGCAGTGAAAACATACCCCAGCTAGCTCCGACAACACTATCAGTGAAGTAGCAGCAGTACAGGTTAGAGCACAGGCTAGCTACTAGAGTACATACAAGGGTCCCAAGGCAGTTATACAGCCCATGCTGCGTGAGCTTCATTCTTATTCAAGCTAGCTAGACCAACATTCACTCGGGGTATGTCTACACCTGTTGCAGTCACACCTCTGATTGCAGCACAGACAAACTCACAGCTGCACCCATGCTCTATACCTACCAAAAATGACTGCACATTTTTCCTAGTAGGGAATTGGCTATAATATTTTTAATTCAAGGAAGCTTACTACAATGCCATTCTTTCCCAAAACTGGAGCAACAATATTTAGTTATCTGTACACAGGCTGGTGTGAAAATTAATTTAAGCTTTGTTTCTTTTGAGTACTTTTGAAGAAAGGATTATATAAAGTAAGTTTAACCAGTTATCTCAAAAGGAAAATAATATTCGGATAAACCAGTGAGGCTTAACCTGATACATACAGAATGACCTTTTAAACTTCAGACATCAATTCAATAGGGAAGTGTGATGGGGTATATAAACCCCACATTGCAGCAGCCATGAAGGGGCTAATGGGCAGAACAGTTAGTCACAAATGGAGAAGTAAGTGGCTGACCAACAACAGCTGAGATAAAAGGCTGCTCCTGAAAACAGAGTTTGCCTAGAGAAAGAGGACTAGAGCAGACTATTGGAATTGCCAGGGAAAAGAACTAAGGGAAAGACCACCCAGATAGCTGGAAGAGGCCTAGTTTATGAGGCACTACATGCTGCTCAAGAGACTAAAGGGCACTGTGCAGCATCCTGGAGGTAGGAAGTGGCCCAGGGAAACAACAGCAAGTCTACAGAAGGAGACCTTAGCTCCTTAATACAGAGTCCCTGAGTTGGACCCTAGAGAAGAGGGATAGCCTGGGTACCCTCTACTGACCTCCCAGGGAAGGGAAAGTAAAAATGCCTTACACAAAGGGGTACAAGGGCTATCAAGTCAGGGTGGGCTAAAGGACTGGGACAGAGTGATTAGATTTCTGATGTATTGGAAACTTTATTACCTTGGCAGGGATGGGAACTTAAGCAACCTGGCTGGAGAGAGGAGTCATGAAAAAGGGGCAAGCCACCCCAGGCCTAGGAGAGACTGCTGCTGACACAGGGGGCCCACGGGCTGATGATTGATGCCTCTACAGGAAGGTCTCAGAATTAAGTTAGAAATTTGTTAGTCTCTAAGGTGCCACCGGTACTCCTTTTCTTTTTGAGAATTAAGTTAGATTCACAATTCTAATACTATGGAGCTAAAATTGATGCATTCAGGGAATCCATTTGTAATGTGGAACTTTAATAAAGTTTCCTTGATGAACCAAAATAAAGTTTTATTTATTGAGGCTCAGGTGACCTATTGCTGATTGGAATTTATAGAACCCCACAGAGTTTTTCTTCTAAGGTGAAAGGTGATTTATAGACATGAAAAGTTGCTTTGATGCCATAAGAAAGATCTGCGACATATTCTATTTAAAAGCCAAACCGAAGGAAAATCAAAATCTGGGCTTAACTTTGTATCTAAATATTACAGCACAGCTTCACTCCTGCATCTTAAGCTCTTTAGTCAATGTCTGGATTGGAAGCAGGATTTACGGAGCAGTGTTCAAACTGAAATGTGTTAACAGTGGGTTATTTTTCACCATCTAATACAGTGTGAATTTATTCTGCAGCATTTTATGGACTACCCCTTATGATTGTACCAAAATGATGATGTGGGACATAATTATCTCCTGGAAAGTGATTATCCTGCTTATTTATTTGTTTGCTCTGTGAGCAGATAAAGCCTAAAGCACTAAGAATACCTTTGGACTCCAAAAAATATTATTGGCACTTCTGATGGCACATGTGCTAATTTTACTTTTTTGTATAATGTTTTTGAATGCTGAACACTTCAGACAGGGAATGGGAATCTACAGTTCCACAAGTGCTGGAAAAATGCAATTGTTACAACGCATATGATTACAGCACAGTTTCTCTAATCACAAAAACCATTAGATATGTAATTGTATAAATGAAAACCAATTTTAATCAAATCCCATGAACAAATCCCTGCCCAATTGGAGGATGAAGGGGGTCAGGTGAGGGTGGGAGTGACTATGCCAATGATGTAGCTGTGGGAATTTATGATTGACTGTAATATTGCTTAAGAGAAAGCCCTCATGAAGTTGTGATAACAGCTCAAGAGAACTAAATCATTTGAATGCCATTGATTTGTGTGTGTGTGTGTGTGTGTGTGATCTCCCAGTATTGATATAGTATGTGCTTACCTTAAAGAACATAAAGAGAGAAGACTTGCATTCTTAGTAATTGTGTAAATGTGAAATGTTGAGACAGTGTAAGTTCAATATATCCTCATTACTGCATGGACAGTAAGTTGAGATGGTTCAGAATGGTACTATGGAGGCAAATAGTTGATTGGATTATACTGTTCATTCCATTGCTAATGAGTTGCGATTTAAACATGTCAGGGAGTTAGTGTCAGGATGCAATAACCATGTTCTTCTGAGGAGGAATTCATACAGAACTCCAATACCGTGGCACCACCTCAGTGATTCAGCATTTTCAGGTGTGGATAGATGCATGAGGGGACTCTGTATCCTCTGCATATGGCAGAGTTTAGTACCATGACACCTCTGACCGGACACTACAGAAGGGAAGCTTGGGGAAAGGCCAAGGGCTGGGTAGACATGTGGCAGTTCGGTGAGTGGCCCTTTAGATCACAGTTTCTATTCTAGCATAGTGAGCTGAAGTTATGGTCCCACCTACACCTTTCCTTCACTGGGGACTGATCTGATGGCAGGATTTAGGGTCCTAGCCACCTTTCTCCGTACCCACGCTCAGCTCAAGATCTAAGCCATTAGGATCAAAGCACTTAAAATACCGTGCTGTCATAGAATGTTATCTACAAATTGGCAATTCTAGATAGCACTTTCTCACAAAGACAGACCATGGGAATGAGGGAGCAGAGTACCAAGTCAGTGGTTGTCATTGAGCACCACTGGGAGGGAGGAAGGGAGGAATATAAAGAATTTTCCTTATCTTTAATCTGGGAGCTGAAAGCTGATACCTAATAATGGCTTGAAATTAACATGACACCCAAAGTAATTTGGTAGCAGAAAGTTAGACAAAAGATGAGGGAATTATTATTCATACTTGTATAATATAGTATGGGCCATAGATACACACAGAATTACAGATAATATTTTGCAAATTGCCACAAGGCAATGGGATTTAAACTAACTTCCAAGTAATACTCAGGAGCTGTGGCTACAGACCTTTGGATTTTGGTCTGCTAAGCCTCAAAGAGAAACTTCTGATATGTTTTCTCCTTGGGGTTCATCAATAAGATACTGCTGTTCTTTCATTCAATTTGGAGTAACAGATGTTGTTTGCTTAGTGTGATAATGTGAGTGAGGCTTTTAAATGAGAAAGAGGATGGAAGGTTCCAAATGAGGGAAGATCACAGAATGAACAGTCTGTCCCTCACAGAGGTGAACAATTCCTTACCTCTGCTTAACCTTGAAAAAAGTTTTTGATTGAAAAACTCCTTCAGAAAAAGAGAGAACAGGAATTCACATAAGAACATGATTTGCTGTTGACAAGACGCAGCTTTAAGAAGCTTACAATAAATGAACTGTCTGACATTGGGGCTAATACAGCTTTCCAGATGTGACATTCAGATACAGAAGGTATTAGTGTTGGTACAAAAATCCCAGACCTGTCTGATGCCCATAAAGTAACTCTCTGAACATCCTAATGCAAGTGACATTCCTAATGCAGCTGGAAGTAAAGAGCAAATCCTATCATAATTACAGCAGCAGATCTAGATATCTTTGAAATTATATCAAACTTGAACAACAGCTCTTATTTGCTATATTTCACAGTAACTCAGAGTAATTCCTCCAAAATAACTGCACTTTTAAAGTCCTCAAACCAGGTTTTAAAAAAATATTCTGCCACTAATCTGTTAAAAATACTTTGAACTGGAAGAAGACAGTGGCCTAGACATTAAAGTTAAATTTTCAAAGGGAACTCAATAGCTAACAGCTCCTGTTTTTGTGTGTATTTGATATTACAGTTTCAGAAATACAGAACCCTGCACTCCTGGTGTAATTACTACAGAGTTACTCTTTAATTCTGGCCACATTTTCAGTAGTGTGCTTCATGCAACGGAACCCATTGAGAACGGAACCAATGCTGGGTGCTCTAGGAAATCTGACCAAAACCATGATTCACCTCTGTAGTGCCACCAAAGCTAATGGAGTAACCCAGCATAAAACTGGAGAAATATAAGGGTGATAGCTCCTCAGGCTACACATTTTAGTTATGCCTCTAGAGAGCAGAGCTGTTCTGGGAAGGACAGTAACCCCCCCACTTTTGTGTCTCTAGGGTTGCTTGGGTGAGTATGGTGACGAGATGATTTTGCTACCCAATGCTCTTCTACCAGTTCTACCGTCAGATGGCATTTACCAGCATGCACATCTTTGTTCTTTTCAGTTCCCATAGATGTGCTAGGGAGGGACACAGAACCCTGAGTCAACTAGTGCTGGCTACAGTCTAGCAGTGGGCCTTCCCCAAGTACAGATTTCTGATCTGAATTTCCAAATAACTTCATCTCTGGCTCTGGAGCTCTTTCATATTGGTTGACAGATTAATGCTCTGTTTGTCTATACATTCAGATTAGAGATGTATACGTCACCAATTTAATTTCAGGTCCCTGCTTTCAAACAGGAAAACAATTTGGCTGACAAATACATTTCAGGAGCCTGTGAGTCAGATAATAAGTGCAGAATGTCATTGTTCCAGTCAGGTATTCCCAGGAAACAGCATTTAGCAAAGACTTAAATGGGCTTTGGATCAGGCATTTACTAAGGGGTAAAAAACAAATCCCTTGAAGAATACTACTTTATTTACTATGTCTCCAATGAATATAACATTTTCTATCATGCAGATAGATGGGTTTTTAATTCATTTGGATTTAAAAGACCTTGGTTCATATCGAGTCCATTTCTATATGCACTAATGTCAGTAGTATTGCACATCCATTCTGAGTCTGATACTTTGGTTGCAAATCCCACATATTTATTTCTTATTTTCAAAGAAATTGGTCAGGTATGTTGCTTTTATTAATTCATTAGGAAAAGGCCTTGCAGATGAGCACTCAGAAGAAACCCTACAATTACAAGCACTATGAGTGTTACTTTGAAAAAAATCAAATGCTTCAAGGTCATATACTATGCCATCAGTTTTCAAACAATTTGAAGGTGGGAGTTCTGTTTTAAAAAAGTCTGCCATGATACAGTCATCCATAAAGAAATACATTTTAATACGTGGCTTCCATGTGTGTGGGGAGGGAATACCCTAGCAATATCCTTCTCAATAAGTTATCTTAAATACCATTTCATTTTTACTTACATAAAACCAGAGAATCAATACATAATTCTCTGGCAAAATCATGTGTAAATGCATAGTAAATTACATGTTTTAACAGTTACTTAGAATAATTATACTGGAATTTACTAAGCAAATCCATAGATTAATTATCACATAATTTGCAATTTCTAGATCTTATCATGCAGTTATAATTTAGAAGAAAGAACTGTGAAGATAATTAGCATTTGATGGTATAGTACAGTAATTCCCAGATATTATACTAATAACTTTTTAACTATATAATAACTTATTTGTGACCTGTTGTGATTCAGACACACGTTTCTGGTGATCTGGGTTTTATCCCCAGCTTCTCTGTTCACATCAGTTTAGGATACATACTGCAGATCTTAACTGAGCAAAACTCTCACTGGAACTAGGAAGAATTTGATCCTTAACTCACTGCAGGTTGCTCATATATAAAATGGAGGATGATGATGCAATGCGTGAGGTTACAAAGTAGTCTGATTTTTTTTGCCAGTCCATAAAACATCAGTGGCTCTAACAGCACTCCCAATTATGGCCCTGATTCAGCAAAGTACTTCAACACCTGTGTGAAGGTTACAGCCCTGATAAGCTCCCCCTACTGGACTCTCTCCAGGTTACTATACTGGACCCAAACATTCGGTCCTTCATGCTTGTGGCTTGCTGGGCAGGGCAGTGTTTAGGCACTATTTCTCTGGCTATGGGCCTCTAGGCGCACACTCCAGGTGCAGACCCCACATCTGACAACCCTCTTGGAGTGCTTGCTCTCCAGTAGCCTTGCACTGAAATTGTGGACCCTCTGATTCCCTTCTCAGGAACTATGTGCCTGTGTAAGCAAGTAACACAGACTCTGCAAAGGAATTTCTAAACACACACTTTACTCCTAGGGAGACTACAAGAGATAGCAGATCTATAGAAAAATAAATAACACCTGCCTCAGCTCCCTCACCCCAACTGAGAGTCCTTCGGGTCTTAGTCAGTGTTGGACAGGAGTCCAGGTTTCTTCTGCACCCCCTTTCCTCCTGCCAAGTCCTGTCTTCTGATTCTGGTCTTTCTTTTCTTGAAAACACAAAAGACCTCTGGCTTTCTAAGCACAGTTTTGGTCACGAGTTCCAGTGTGAGACCTCATGCCCCAGTCTTGCTACATTCACAGGCCCTCCAGACAAGGAAGATTGGCAGGAGAGAGGGGAGCTAATAGACATTAGTAAATCAGTGATCTTTCCTGCTAGGAAATGGTTAATTACTCATGGTCCTTAATGTCTATCCCATCCAGGGGCGGACAACCAGGTGCCAGACTCCTTCCCCTTAAAACAAAAGATAAGATGAATGAATATGGTTAAAGACAATAATAAGGGTATAAACATAGAGTTCATAGCATCATAACATCAGAAATGCACATAGACTGGTTCCTAAACTGTCACAGTAAGTGTAAGCATGTGAGCAGTTCCATTGACTTCATTGCTTACAGGTCCCAGTTCAACATAGGGAAAATTGCTCCAGCCAGAAATCACTTATACAAATAGGAAGTTAAAATAACACTTTACCACCTCCTAGGCATGCTGTGAGGCTAAATTACTGAATGTTTGTATATCACTCTGAAATGATTAGTGGGGAATTGTAATAGATGTACAAGATGTTAGTATAACAATATCCAAACAATCAAAGAACTTTGTTGTTACAAAGTTTGAACAAAATTATCCCTTCCCATGGTGGGGTGGTGGGGAAACCGGAAGAAGGGGAAAACTAATGCAATGGCATTGGCAACACAGTAGCAGCTGTGCTGCTGCACTATAGACACTTACTACAGTGAAAGAAGGGGTTTTTCCATTGCTGTAGTGAATCCACCTCTCTGGGATGGTAGGTAGGTCTATGGAAGAATTCTTCTGTCCACTTAATGGTGTCTAAACCCATGCTTAAATCAACTTAATTACATCTCACAGGGCATGACATTTTTCACAGCCCCGAGCAATGTAGTTGAGCTGACCTCACTTTGTAGCTTAGACCAGCCCTCTGTTTCAGGACATGGGGAAACCTAACATCTCTCCCCATGTCTTTCGTAGCAAAGACCAAGAAGGGGCATGGCTTTGTAATGGTGCTAAGCCCAAGGGTTCATATGGAGCCTTAGGTCTAACCACATGGAGTGACTTCCTCCTGGCAGCACAGTGGCTTAGTACCTCCACTACCATTGGTACCTCAGTCCAGGGCTGTTCTCTCTTTCCCTGTTCGAAGTGGATGTGGTAGAAACCCCAAACGCATGGTGGGGCTGTTGCCAGTTCAGAGGTAGGAAAGCATGCGTCATCTAGCTGCTACTTGAAGCCATGCTCTTCAGCCACTTTTGACTAGTGCTTGTGTGCACTTGCTCCTTTACTATTATTATGTGTATTCATTAGGCACTGTACAGACCATAAGTGCCAACTTTTCCCGGCGCCGGCGGGTGCTCAAGCCCCTCCCTGCCGCCGGCCCCGCCCCCATTCCAACCCTTTCCCCAATGTCTCCGCCCCCTCCCTTCCCCATTGGACCTGTTCCCCAAACCCCCACCCTGGCCCCGCCTCTTCCCCGAGAGCACCGCGTTCCCCCTCCCTCTCAGCGCTTGCCGCCGCGAAACAGCTGTTTCGCGGCGGCAAGCGCTGAGAGGGAGGGGGAACGCGATGCTCTCGGGGAAGAGGCGGGGCGGGGAGAGGAGCGGAGCTGCCGGTGGGTGCAAAGCACCCACCAATTTTTCCCCGTTGGTGCTCCAGCGCCTGTGGTACCGACATATAGGGAGAGGCAGTGCAGTGAAGGGGATCTTAACATCCCATGCAGACTCATTGAGAGAAATGCGGGGCCCCAGTCCTGTTTGGGACCGCACCCCCTCCCGTTTCACTTTCTTTATACAGATGTCTTGGGAGGGTTGAGCTTGAGTACAATTGTCCCCTCTTTTCCCGCTCTCATCAGCCCTGATCCTGTGTAATTTTACATGGCTTTGTGTGTGTTTTATTATAGGTTTCAGAGTAGCAGCCGTGTTAGTCTGTATTTGCAAAAATAAAAGGAGGACTTGTGGCACCTTAGAGACTAACAAATTTATTTGAGCATAAGCTTTGGTGAGCTACAGCTTACTTCATCGGATGCAACTTCATCGGATGCTGTAGCTCACGAAAGCTTATGCTCAAATAAATTTGTTAGTCTCTAAGGTGCCACAAGTACTCCTTTTATTTTTGTTTTATTATAGTATCTTTTTAATTTCCCAGGCTTTTTACCTATTATGTGGGTTTGAGTTTGGTTTTGTTATATAATTATATTGGAAGGTTACATTATGTTGCATCATTCCATTAAAATTCCTTCTCTCCAATTTTATTTACTTTCTAGAAATTTCTCATTTACCTGCTTTTTTGAAAAAGCAGTAATAACGCTCTGAGGTATGTAAAAACCTACACAAGTTATGGAAGGCACCATGTTTTGTGGCATCTACATTGCTACAGAGAAACTGGTCATAACTCTTCTAGCTGGACAATTTCTTTGCTGCAGAGTCCCCTGTTATCGGTCCAAAACCTTCTGTCAGGAAAAAGGAGCATTAGCTGGTGGCCAGCTATTGAAATAATTCCAGCCACTTTTATAATGATCTCTTCTTTTTTGTTCATTTAACATGTGGTTTTTACCTTGTGCTGGTGTGTTGTGTTTTGTAACTGTGATATAAAAAAGCCATTAAGACTTACAAAAGAGAACCATTTATTCTGTATCTGAATTGTGTTAATCAGTTAATTGTATTTTTTGATAGTCTTTGGAACTAATTCCGTACTGGAACAGCCCTAAGATCCTGTGTTACTCAAGTGATTCTACGGTATGTAACATGGCTGTCATTAACGCTCTTTTAAAATGAATTTGTCACCTTTTCATGCCTAACTGAAATCAACCTTGACAAATATTATAGTTAATGGAGAACTGGGCTCTTTATAGTAATAAATCAATCAGGTAACATTAGGTCTAGCAACTCAAATACCCTACTTGTGCCTTGTAACATGCCTGTGCTATACATTACTTGGTCTAATAATGTATACTTAGCTTATAGCTTCATTAGTATTCTTTACCGTCAATAATAGTCAGTGTACCTAACCTTTTCATGGAGCCCTTTACAACCTAGTTCATTTAAATGAATTCTGTTTTATTTGAAAAACCATTCTGATCATATCAGAGCAGATAAAGGCATTATTGTGCTCTGATCTTGCACTGTGCCCTGTTTTGCAGTCCGTTGAGGACTGGTAACGGTTCATGAGTTGTTTAATGGAGTGTAAAACAAATCACTTCAGCCTCAGGAATAAAAGTTCATAAATGGCTCACTCTAAAGGTTACTCTCTTAATCTCTGATGTTTCAAGAATTGACCCTTCTGGTAGATGGATTAAGGCCAATCCTTAAGGGATGTAAACTGAATTATAATCAAGTGAAATCTGGACAGTTTCAGTGCTTGCAGATGTGCTGTATCCTCACCAGTTATCCAATCTCATTTCTTATATAACCTGTTAGTTCATTGCTAACTGTGCCCCATATATGCTCTTTCTGTCCCTCTCTTCTCCCTCTTCCTTGTGACTTCAGTACTAAATACTGAGCCAGGATTGCAAAGTGCAAAGCAGCTCAGCAGTGATGAGAGAAAGCAAAGGAAGACCTGTTACAACAGCTCTCACACTCATTCACAATTCCTTACATTCTCCCCTACTTAAATTGTAGATAATTCTTGGACTGTTGTATAGAGGGTAACAGGCTGACAATGTACTAGATATATGTATATATGAGCGTTCTGAGTGAACAGCAGCATTTATTGAAAGGATTTGAAGCTGTTTTGTGTCTAGTTTCTAAGGTAAATGTTCTGCCACTGAATTAAGGATTTCCTGTTAATTCAATGTAGTACAACATTAGCTAGACACTACTATAATACAGCTACTTAATGCCAGCTGAAAGTACAGACACTTACTACAGCAACAAAGGCTTTTTCCATCACTGTAGTAAATCCACTGCCTCGAGGTGGTAACTAGGTCAACAGAAGAATTCTTCAGCCAATCTAGTTGCATCTACACTGTGGGGTAGTTTGACTTAAATTTCATGCCCTGTGCAATCTAGCTAGGTTGACCCAAATTTTAGGTGTAGTCACCTAAGGCCTGCTCTAAATCACATTTTCAAAAGTGACTTTGAGTCACTGAAAGCTAGATCCACAGAGGGATTCAGCTGCCTAACAACCACTCAAAGCTCCTAAACCTAAAATTTAGTCTGTCAACGCCCCTTGCTCATCTGCCATCTAATCCAGTAGGAACCTCAGTTTCCACTGAAAAAATCTAGCCGCTTAAAAATCTGACAGTGGGCATGTGCACAGCTGCCTAAGTCCTGATTCCTGGCTCACACCTAAATCTTGGTGGAATCCTCAAAGTAGGCATTCTCCTGGTGATGCTTCTGCTTCCCAACCCCCTCTCATCCTGTAGTCCAGTGGTTAGAGCCCTGGAGCACTCACAGAAAAAAATTAGTGGGTGCTTAGCACCCACTGGCAGCTAGCTTCTCCCCCTCCTCACCAGTGCCTCCTGACCACTGATCAACTCCCTCTCCCTCCCAGTGCCTCCCGACCACCACAATCAGCTGTTTCACGGCATTCAGGAGGTGCTGGGGGGAGTGGGAGGGGGAGGAGCAGGGACAGGACATGTTCAGAGGAGAGGGTGGAACTGGGTGGGAAGGGGTAGAGTGGGGTGCGTATTGGGGGAGGGGGCCTGGGGCAGAGCAGGCGCAGGAAGATGTGGGGCGAGGTGGGGGCTTGCAGGAAGGGGTGGAGTGGGGGTGGGGCCTGGGGCAGAGCAGGGGTTGAGCACCCCGGGAGCCAGAAGGAAGCTGATGCCTGTGGTTAGAGCACTCATTCAGGATGTGAGAGACTCAAGTTCAAATCCCCACTCTGTCTGAGAGGAGCGGAAACTTGAACTCAGGTCTCCTACTTCTCGGGTAAGTGAATATGCTGGGTTTGGGATCTGTCTTAGTCTCTCCCCTGTTGAAGCACTTCTATTTTGCTTAAAATACTTGAATATTCATTGGAACAGGGACGTGAACCTGACTGTAGCACATCCCAGGGGAGTGCTCTAGCCAGTAGGCTATTGGGTAAAAGTGGATATTACCACCACTTCTGCCTCTGTTTTTGTGAGAAAGGAGTGACCTGACTCAGTGCTCAACTCCAGGCGAGGGTTCATGGCTGTGAATCTCAAGTGGAGATAGGTGCTTCAGTCCCTGAGAGAGGGGGGCCTTAGGTCACACCCTTCTCCACAGCATTTCCTATTAGCTAGCTTAAGTGGCTCCTTGCTCAACTTGCTGGATTTTTCTGATACGTTCTTAGGCACCTAACTCACCTATGCATTGTATGGGGAGCCTGGTTGCCCAACTCAGGCTGAGAATTCCACTAGACAGCAGGGTGCCTAGAGTTAGGCACTGCAGTGACTTTGTGGATCTAGCCCTTAGGTTCCTGAGTCCCATTGGCTTCCAGAGACTTAGGGCTGGTCTACATCGAAAAGTTACATTAGCTTAAGTATGTCTCTCAAGGTTGTGAAAAATCCACACACCTAAGTGACATAGTAATACTGACCTAACCCTTCATGTAGACAACGCTCGGGAGAGCTTCTCCCGCTGACATAGCTACCACCTCTTGAGGAGGTGGATTAACTTCACTGACAGGAGAACTCTCTTCTGTTGGCTTAGTGTCTCATTAAAGTGCTACCTTGGTGCAGCTGTGCTGATGCAGTGTTTTAAGTATAGATTTGCCCTTAGTTAAACCAACCTAACCCCCGGTGTAGACAGCGCTAAATCAATGGAAGAATGTTTCAGTCAGCTGAACTACTGCCTCTTGGGAGATGGTATAATTGCACCATTGGGAGAACCCCTGCTGTCAGTATAAGCAGTGTGTCTACTCTGAGCACTACAATGGCACAGCGGTAGTGTTTCAAGTGTAGAGAAGCCTTTAGGCTCCTAAGTACCTGTGTCACTTTTGAAAATGGGACTTAGCCATCTAAGTCTCAGGCCTCACAATGATGAGCAGAGCACCACCTAAATCCTTTTAAGAATCTGGGCCTAAGTAGCCTGCCTAAAGTCACACAGAAAATCACTGACAGACCAAGGATCTGCTGAGTGCTTTAACCCACAAAACATCCTTCTCCTCTGAATGAATAGTTTCCTCACAATCTACAACCCATATCCCTTCTATTTATGGACCATCTAGCTGGCAAAATATTTATGCAGGGGCTGATTTCATCTCTAGCAATATCTCCCTATAAACAGATTGGTTATACTGCCATGTCTACACAGAGAAGCAGAACCCTTTTGCAACTGCATGTGCAAAAAATGTAAGAGGTGACTAGAGAAGGAGTGTGGCTACAAATGCATTGTTCAGACTACTGAAAACTGTATTCCCCAATGTGTCTATATAAATGCACTATCTTACTTGATATCAAATTTGACCTGCTATCATAATGGAAGAAAGGATATTATCTCTCTCTCTCCTGGGGACAGCATACTCTGAACGCCTAGCTAACTGAAAATGGCTGTTCGGTCACTTGAAAGTCATCTTGCAGAGTAAGTGAATGCTGCTTAAATTAGATATGCATACTCTGTGTACTCCACAATTAAACAATTACTTCTTTTGATCACTCGAGGCCCTGAATGAGTGTATAAGTGGTGGCCAGGCCAGCACCAGTGAACCAATGATCCTACAGGTTCTATTCTCAGAATGCAAGGGAGAAAAAGCTTATACTCACTGGGAAAAGGGAAACTTCAAGGTGATATAAGATGAGATGCTTTCAAAATTACTCAAGAGACTTTTTTTTTTAATTCTACTGGTAAGTTTATTATTAGGCTTTTCTTTGTTATATCGTAATGTCTGAGCATCTCTCAAACATTAATGAATTAATCTGAAACACCTTCCCTAGAAAGGGAATTAAAATCGTCCCCATTTCATAGCCAAGAAATTGAGGTTCAGAGATTAAGCACCAGGCACAAGGTTACACAAGTCTTTGGCAGAGTTGGAAATAAAAACTAGATCTTTTTAAGACTCAGTTTAGTACCTTATTTTTTGTCTTCTTAATAGGATAAAGCATTCAAAAGTTCAGCTATGTAACAACATAACACAAAACTAGAATTAAGCAAAGAATTTAGGCAAAACCTAATAAGCTACTGAGCATGTGATTGAAACAAGAATACTAAATTTGAGAGAGCCAGGTTTTTCTATGGAGAATGAAGAGAGTGGGGGAAAAAGCAGATGGGAGTAAACTACATTTAGCACTCAATTTTGCACTCATTGAAGTCAATGGCAAACTCCTATTGACTGTAATGGTGCAGGATCAGGCCTATAATGAAGAAGGAACGCTCGGCTAGGGAGTGTCTCTATTTACATTTGCTGAAAAACCCTATCATATGATGTAGCCTATGTTTTAATGCTGACACTTCTGTTATATAAACCATGAAAAGTGAAGAGATTCACAATTAAAGTTGAAACACCCAAACTTCCTGACATACTGGGTGATATTCTGACCTTACCGGAATCAATTGCAAAACTTCCATTGACTGCAATGAGGCCAGGATTTGACCCACTGGTTTTAACCTATCTTCTTGGCCTAAAGTACGTGTTGCAAATGTAAAATCAATGAATATTTTAATTACTAACCATATTGGTTGGTTAACATCAAATCAACTTTTACCAGCAGCTAACCAATGGTGGTATCTGAAGTCAGGTCTACATAACAGACTGATATGGTGTGACCGGGATCCCAGGGGAGCCACACTGAGGTTACTCAATTAAGGTGAACTGCAAAGAATGGGGCAGACAATCCCCAAAACTGGTGGATATTCCAATACTTAGATTTACCAAACCAGCACAAATCAGCTTCTATAATATGGTACTAGTTACCCAGAAGCCAACAACACAGTTCTCTTAAAGCAACCCAGCCTCAGGCCTCCACCCAGACACTCAAGTCAAATCTGAGGATTAATCATATAAGAAAGTTCTACCAATCCCAAAGGATCAGACACATTACCTCCTAGGTTAATGAATATTCCAGATCGTGCCCAAATACATGCTTACTGCCAATTCTTATTAACTAAACTAAATTTATTTAAAAAGAAAGGAGAGTATTGGTTAAAAGATCAATATACATACAGACATGAGTACAGTTCTGAGATCAGATTCATAGTAGAGATGATGAGCTTTATAGTTGCATAGAGTTCTTTCAGAATTAGCCCATAGGTTATAGCCCAATGTTCATATTCAGGGTGATCCAGATAGGACTGGAGATCTCAGTCTTATGACTTAGGCTTCCCCAGCATGAAGCACAGAGCATATCTGAGATAAACAGGATCAGGACCCAAAGGTTTTTATATAGTTCCAGGCCTTTTTTTTTGTTGACGGTTCGGAGTCCTTAGGCAAACAATAGGCAATCATAGAGACTCTGAAGTAGACCTATTTCCTAAGCATCACTGGTAACTAGCTACAGGGATTAACATAAGGAAATTGTCTGTTTTCCACCATTTACAGTTAATTTGCTATACATTTCAAAGAGAGTCAAATACATTGATATCACTATATCTACAGTTCATTTAAATGATATTTCCTTTTGATCTCTGAATTAACAGAATACAGCATAGACAAGATCTGTCTGACTACATTGTTAACCTCGAACAAGATACAAGTACACTCATACAATTAGTGTCACCTCTAATTTCTAACAATATAGGTTTGCATTTCAAATTTCTAGCCTATCTACCATGGAATGGCCCTAATTACCATTCACATACTTTTCTAACATGTCTCTAAAGGTTGGATCTGGGTCATTTATCCTTCACGATGCTTAACCCTTTCTAGCCATATGTCACACTTTGTATAGGATTTGTTGCAATTATATAACAGTGGTAGCAACAATGATTTGCGTGGTCATATTCTAATCAGATAACATCACATATGGGTATAACTATATCACTCAGGGGTGTGAAAAATCCACCCCCCTGAACAATGTAGTAATACCAACCTAACCTCTCCCTGTGTAGACAGCACTATGCCATCAGGGGAGCTTCTGCTGCTGACATAATTACCGCTTCTTGGGGTGGTGGATTAACTATGCCGATGGGAAAAGGTTTCACATCGGCATAGGAGTGTCTTCACTAAAGTGTTATAATGGTACAGCTGCGCCACTGTATGTGAAGACAAGTCTTGTGGTCATTCTCTATTCTAAATACAGGGAAATACTGTGGAATCGCAGGTGTCAATGTCTGGCAAATGTTTGCTTTTTAAGCTGCCTGTGTAATGACCCTGATCATTGGTTTATCAACAGTGTTTGAACATAGGACAACAAAGGATAGACCTCTGTCACTTGAGCTAATGGAGTAACTCCATTGCAGCAGCAGTAGTAGGCTGGCATCCCGTAAATAGGCTCTTCTTTCCCACCCTGCATGCCTGTTAAATCTAGGCAAGGCAAGTTAGAGGTATAAAAGATGCAGCTTGTACTTAATTTTGCTCATTTGTGTCACAGCAGACAACAATAGCCAGGGATCAAAGTGGTCACAACCTGTGCCAAAGGATGAAACCACATTCAGGCTCACCATTTCTCTTCACCTCACAGTACTTTTAATATCCTTTGAGGTTTTTTTCCACCAAATGCATCTGATGAAGTGAGCTGTAGCTCACGAAAGCTTATGCTCAAATAAATTTGTTAGTCTCTAAGGTGCCACAAGTACTCCTTTTCTTTTTGCGAATACAGACTAACACGGCTGCTACTCTGAAACCTTTAATATCCTTGTAGCACTGTAGTGTTGATTGTGACTTTTGTTCTCATACTCCAGTGGTTCATCTAACAAGAGGAATGTAGCATAAAGACACCCTGCTGTACATAGCAAAACTAAGTGTGTCTCTCGTCTCCTTTTGTGTATGTAACAACTTTTTGGCATGTGCCCCCTGGAAACAACCATGCTTCCATGTAGATCATCCTGTCAAATACTGGTTGCTAGTGACTTGATCTGGGCTCAGGCTGATCTAGAAATTATTCTGAAAACAAAACCAATAAGAGAGATGAAATGTAGCAGAAAGCAAAGAGTGTCAATGTTACCTAAATAACAAAACCAGGCAGAGCTGGCTCTTTAGATGCTGTAAAGTACCAATACTGATGCCCTTCATAATACCCAAGCATTTATTTTGGAACACACTCCAAATGAATAAACTGAAGAAATGAACATAACCAGATCCAATTAGGAACAGACATGAGGTATGCCCATTTTGCCCAGGAAAATATACAGCTGCTGGGAGATTAATCTTGATCTACATTCCCAGGCTACAGGCTACAGTCTGCTGCTAGAATAAACCTCATCAACATCTTCATTACAATCACCTTCTGTAATGTTTGCTATTACTGCTATACTTTCTTTGGCTTTGAGATGTTTTTACTATTTCCATTTCTGTGCTTGATCCTGCTATCTCTTGCTTTTATTGAGGAATTAAACGGGTTAGAGTAGGGATTTCTTTTGGCTCCTCATTTTCAACTGCTCTCCCTTTTCATCCTGTGGAATCTCACTCTTATCATATTCCCTCAAAACTTAATATCAACAATAGTTCTAAAAAGACACAAGCTAAAAACAGGGACCTAAGTATACAGGGTGGGGAAAGATTCTACATAGATTCCAAGGGCAGAAGGGACCACTGAACATCTAACTTAGTACTGCATGATGTTGATTTAAAAAAATTAGAAAGTTATAAGATTAAGAGGGTACACATTCAATGGATTAAAAACTGGCCTACTGATAGGTCTCAAAATGTAATGGGGAAATGTCATCGAATGGGCTTGTTTCCAGTGGGATTCTGCAAGGATCAGTTCTTGGCACTATGCTATTTAGCATACATCTAGATTGCTTGGTAAACTGGGTGCAAGCAAACAATGTTTCAGTTGAACTAAATGTAAATGTGTGCATCTGGGGACAAAGAATGTAGGCCATACTTCCAAGATGAGGGACTCTATGATGGGAAACAGTGAATCTGAAAAAGATTTGGGGGTCCTGGTGAATAATCAGATGAACATGAGCTCCCAGTGTGACTCTGTGGCCAAAAGAGCTAAAGAGATCCTGAGGTGTATAAACAGGGGACTCTCAAGTAGGAGCAGAGAGGTTATTTTACTTTTATATTTGGCACTGGTGCAACCACTGCCGGAATACAGTTTCCAGTTCTGGTGCCTACCATTCAAGAAGGATATTGATAAATTGTAGAGGGTTCAGAGAAAAGCCATAAGACTGATTAAAGGATTAGAAAACCTGCTTTATAGTGATAGACTCAAGGAACTCAATCTATTTAGCTTAACAAAGAGAAGGTTAAGGGATGACTTGATCACAGTCTAAATATTTGTTCATCATGTAGGTATTTATAATAATGGGCTCTTCAGTCTAGCAGACCAAGGTATAACACAATAAAATGGCTGGAAGTTGAAGCGAGGCAAATTCAGAGGGGAAATAAGGCCTAAACTTTTAACGCTGAAAGTAATTAACCATTGGAACAATTTGTCAAGAGTTGTGATGGATTCTTCATCAATGCTCTTTTGTAAAATATGCTCTAGGGATTACTTTGGGGAAATTCTATAGCCTGTGCTATAATGGAGGTCAAGCTAGGTGATCACAGTGCTCCCTTCTGGGTTTAGAATTTATTAATCTAGTCTAACTGTCTACATAACAAGAAAAGGAGTACTTGTGGCACCTTAGAGACTAACAAATTTATTAGAGCATAAGCTTTCGTGAGCTACAGCTCACTTCATCGGATGCATTTGGTGGAAAAAACAGAGGAGAGATTTATATACACACACACAGAGAACATGAAACAATGGGTTTATCATACACACTGTAAGGAGAGTGATCACTTAAGATAAGCCATCACCAACAGCAGGGGGGGAAAGGAGGAAAACCTTTCATGGTGACAAGCAGGTAGGCTAATTCCAGCAGTTAACAAGAATATCAGAGGAACAGTGGGGGGTGGGGTGGGAGGGAGAAATACCATGGGGAAATAGTTTTACTTTGTGTAATGACTCATCCATTCCCAGTCTCTATTCAAGCCTAAGTTAATTGTATCCAGTTTGCAAATTAATTCCAATTCAGCAGTCTCTCGTTGGAGTCTGTTTTTGAAGCTTTTTTGTTGAAGTATAGCCACTCTTAGGTCTGTGATCGAGTGACCAGAGAGATTGAAGTGTTCTCCAACTGGTTTTTGAATGTTATAATTCTTGACGTCTGATTTGTGTCCATTCATTCTTTTACGTAGAGACTGTCCAGTTTGGCCAATGTACATGGCAGAGGGGCATTGCTGGCACATGATGGCATATATCACATTGGTAGATGCGCAGGTGAACGAGCCTCTGATAGTGTGGCTGATGTGATTAGGCCCTATGATGGTATCCCCTGAATAGATATGTGGACAGAGTTGGCAACGGGCTTTGTTGCAAGGATAGGTTCCTGGGTTAGTGGTTCTGTTGTGTGGTGTGTGGTTGCTGGTGAGTATTTGCTTCAGATTGGGGGGCTGTCTGTAAGCAAGGACTGGTCTGTCTCCCAAGATCTGAGAGAGCGATGGCTCGTCCTTCAGGATAGGTTGTAGATCCTTGATGATGCGTTGGAGGGGTTTTAGTTGGGGGCTGAAGGTGATGGCTAGTGGCGTTCTGTTGTTTTCTTTGTTGGGCCTGTCCTGTAGTAGGTGACTTCTGGGTACTCTTCTGGCTCTGTCAATCTGTTTCTTCACTTCAGCAGGTGGGTACAGAAATTTGTGGCTTCTAAATTTAACAACCGGCTCCAGCTCACCACTGTCTTTAAGGTAGAGTTATGTATAGGATTTCCTAGACTTTAAAAAAAAAGAAAAGAAAAACTTATAAAAAGGAGTGTAGTCACTCTACAGGACTTTAAAGCTTTCACTGACTTGCCAACCATCCTGGAACAAGGCACATCCGGAACATGCTGTCCCAGGCATCTGGGTAGAGTCACAAGGTATAACTGTTTTTCTGTGCACTTTAGGAGGTTAGTGAGACAGAGCCCCTTTCTGCAAAGCTTCAGAGCTAAGCTGCTCCTTAGGTGCCTCAGAACAGAAAGCACCCAGGAGCCTTCCCTTAACACCTTATTGCCTTACAAGTTATTGTGGGCTTGCAGATCACTTGCCTCAACTCAGCACACATTACAAAATGCTCAGGAACCCCCCTTTGCCTGAAGCTTCCAGTATGCAGCTAAGTTACCAGTGCAGGCTCAGTGTCATTTTCCTTAGCTGTACACTTTACCAGCTTAAGGACACTCCCTGTAAAAGCATAGAGTGCATCAGCAATGTGCCATTTTCAAAGGGACATCATAACTCAGTAAATCAAAACCATTTTTCACTAAGCCATACTGTGACTGGGGCAGAGAACAAGGGAACCATAACTAACTTCTTACAACTACCGTACACCCCTCCCCCACTCCACATACTCTACTCTGCCCTGTGGATGCTGAACTCAGCAAAGAATCTGGTTCCCACTTTCTGTAGGTGGATGAATCAAAAGGAAAGTGAGACTGAACAGGTATTTGTTACATGAAATAGGAGCTCCATCAAGCTTCCTGTAATGGTTATGACATGCCACTCCCTACTGTGTGGAAGGTGCAGCACAATGTAGAAGATTTGAGCAATAACAACACCATGAGAAATCACTAATGAGAAAAACAGGAGATGTGTGAACGCTTGGGGAAGCTCACCCAGTGAGCAAATGCACACTCTCACACTCTTTTCTCCAAGGTTCTGAGCCTTGAGAGAAATTTAATTAAAGTCAGCGATGAGCACGCCAAGAAAACGCTTAAGAACTTAAAATATGCTGGTTTTTGTTCTGGGCTTGCAAAGTCTCTGTATCCAAGTCCATCTCTCTCTCCTTTCTCTTATTTAAATTTTAATTGAAAAAACATTTTGCTATTATTGCTGTCAGAGAAACATCAGCTCCTCTTGCAGTTCAGTGTTTTTGTTAAAATTTGGTAAGTTCCGTTAAGGACCTCCTTGTCCTCCAACCGTCTCCCTCGACTTGTACTTCTGACCGACAGTGGCAGGTTTTCTTAAGGGTAGGGATGCCCAGTCTGATATCCCTCTCCAGCATCTGGTGTAAAACTTCAGGGGCTAATTAGAACCCTTTCTCCACTTCAGGTGTAGACAGGCAGTTTTCTTCACCACTAAGTTCAGTTGGGTCATATCTCCTGGGAGTGGGTCAGTGACTCAAAGGGGTGTGGAAAGACTTCATAAATCCTGGTGATCTGCCATATAAAATGTTAAAAGATGCATAAAATTGCAACAATACAGTACTGTGAAAAGCCAAAGGTAAACATCCTACTGCTCCGAGGAGGCAAGAGGGCAGCTCACTACTCATCTAAAATTGGACTCCACAGAGTATGCACTGTAGAGAACAAGGGATGATGGTGGAAACCTTCAAAATCTCTTTCTCTTCTAATTTCTGTGACTTGCTGGTAACTGTCCAATGCATTTTAGTTCACATAATCCACGTGGAGTGTCTGATGCAATATGGCAGTACTGGGCTACAGCAACAGGATAGAAAAATATTCACATAAGGGGGAAAATGCTGTGACTGACTATAAGAAGGAAAGAAATGGGTGATGATATGAGATGGTTCTAAAGATCTGTTGCTTTTGAGGCCTCATTGGGATCTGCTAGTATAAACTTCTATCAGAAAACAGTATTCTAGCTGTTATGATGCTGCAGTATATGTATTCAGAGTAGGAACATCAAACCACTCTCTTATTGCTTGCAGAGTGGTAGAAATATCACTGTGACAAACCCTCTATGATGCCCATGCAATGTGACTGGTTTCGAAAGAATGTGTTTTATCTGGCATGGTAGGAAGGCAGTCAGTTTCATGTGCTTTGCTCTGGGCTCAGTGAGCTTGGGGTCAGGATGACAGCTGCCTAGGGTAAGGCAGAATTTCAGTCCATGAGCAGTACGAAAAGGAAAACTTCAGGACCAAAGTATTGTCAGAATTCGAAGTACAGCTGGGTGAGGCACAGCCGTTTCAGCTCACGTGGATTCTCACTCCAGTAAATTTCTCTTTGAGACTGGAGGCTGAAGGAAGCCAGAGACTCCAAGCAGAGCTTTGGTGTATTTAGCAGAGTGGGCAGGGATTGGGAAGATCTTTTGTGAAAATTGATGCACCCCATTTTTCACCAATTCATTTCATCTGATGTTTGCATGGAGCACCCAGTGGAAAATCACACTTGCTGTTCGCTGGCACAGCACCCAAGAGTGTGCAATGGTTGAAACACTGCCTGGCCCCTTCCATGAGTGGAAGAGGGAATGCATCTCCCAGCAGGAGTGAATGACGCACTGATTGATCCACATCTCTGTGCATGACAGAGGCACTTTTATCCCCATTTTACAGGAGGAAAACTGAAGCACCGAGTGGTGGAGTGAGTTGCCTGAAGCTAAACAGCCAGTCATTGGCAGAGCTGGCAGTAGAGTTTTGGAATTCCTAGTGCCCAGTTCTATGCTCAAACCACCAATGCGTGCAGTCTTTCTGGGAAAGGGTTGCAAACCTCAGCAACATTTTAGGGTGAGTTTTGGGGTGTTGCAATGAAATCCATAACTAGAGAGGTTTCACCTGGCTTTGGATTTAGTTGTAAAAGATTTGCATAGCCTAACTAGGTACAGCGAGCTGCATCCTCAGGGTAATTACAAGGAAAAATAAAATGACAGCAGAAATTATTTAAAAGCTACAAGAGGAATAGAATCATATTGTGGTCTCATTAGCTAAGACGAGTGGAGAATCTTTATATTCCTGGTCAACAGTTAAGAAAATATTTGGATAGAGAAGGGGGAGGAAGGTGGAGAAAACACTTTAGGAAGTGTTTTATGTATTCTAAGCTCTTAATTACTGCTGTTTGATAGTAATAGAGACCTGGCAGTGTAATCAATCATGGTCTGTGGGTGATAAGAACTGCTCAATTAACAAACTAGAAAAAGGCAGTATTAATTCAGAGAGCTCTCTTTAGGGAAACAGATTCCAAGGAAAGAGTAAAAGAGATGAAATTAAGTCCGTAACACTTTCTCTTAAGAGATGGAATTCCATCAAAATGCAGGGCTAAGTGGCCCATTAGATGTGAGATGATGTCAAAGAAAAAACCGGACACTATCATCTATATGTTGAGTTCTCAAACTTTTGTACTGGTGACCCCTTTCACATAGCAAGCCTCTGAATGCGAACCCCACCCCAAATTAAAAAACACTTTTTATATATATTTAACACCATTATAAATGCTGGAGGCAAAGCAGGATTGGGGTGGAGGTTGACAGCTCGTGACCCCCCATGTAATAACCTTGTGACCCCCTGAGGCATCCCAACCACCAGTTTGAGAACCCCTGATCTATATGTTGGGTTTATTTTTTTAATGGTTTGTCAGTAGCATTTGGCAATGCAGGAGACTGAGTTCTTCTCTGTCTACACGTGGAACAAGTATAGCATGGGCAGCTGCAGTGAAAGCTTCTCTATGCTGCTCCCACAATGTGCTTCAGTCTCACACTGAGAGGGTAGTTCTGTTTCCATGGCCACTTCCTTTTGTGGACTCTTTCCTGGGATTGCCCAGAGCACTGTCCTTTGTGGTGATGTCATGTTTACCTGGAACTGGATCGAAATCACCAAAGCCATTTCACAAAAGCCTGCAAAGAGAGTAAGTGACCTGGAAACCAGTGACCCAATGAGGGGGAAATGGCTTGCTCTCTCCTTACAATACTCTGAGCCATCTAGTTTCTCTTGCTTTAATGCAATTTATTATTGATACAGAAATACTTGTACTGAGGAAAATAAGAGAATGAATTATGCCTGCTATAAATTCACAGGTCAATTATTGTGCAAGCTGGAAGAGTTCATTGCTGTCTTTTGAGTGACACCATCACCAACCCCATAGGGCAGGGAGATTCCACTTTCGTACTAGCCACACCCCAGGTTTTGAACCGATTTTTTTAAAAGGTAAACTAGAAAATAAAGCGCATTCATTATGGCAGTATTATTCTCATTATATTACACAGTACCCAAACAATTATGATGTTCATAAGGAACATAAGAGAATGAGGAGAACCTTAATAATAGATCATCCTTTCAAAACTTTCTTTAGTGCAGCACAAACACTTTGAGCAAGATGTAGAATCATCAAATCTTCTAAAAGAGTTAAATCAATAGCAAAGACCCATTTAACTATTTAACTAAAGACCTATTTAACATCAGCCACTGACTACAATATACTTACAGACTGATGGATAGTCAATCATTTCTTATACATCATCTTGATCACAGTCATTTGACCAGATGCTCAGCTGATGTAACTGGTATAGCTCCATTGACAATAATGAAGCTATGCCAATTTATACCAGCTGAGGCTTTGGTTCATTTTCTATCAGTACAAATCTGCAAACTTTGTTTTGGACCCCCCTCTCTCCTCCCACCCCTCCGTCCCCCCAATCATGAAAACAGCAAGATGTATGCAAAATCCATTTAGTTTGTATATTTAGGGCAGGAACCAATTGTCCACTGCTTTGCACCTTCTGCAAACAGGGTATAGGATACTACCCAATCAGAATGCTACCATTTATTTTAACCTGACCTTGCACAGATGCATGACAATAAGGAATCAGGTGTCTTGTTTTCATTCTTGTCTATAAAACACCTAGCACACTGGTGAGATCATGCAAATAATTGTTAATGAGAGAGATGTAGGATTTAGCCTGAGATGGATAAATTATTAGGATTTCTTAGATCCATGTTAAATAGGAGTTGTGTACAAGGAAATATGACATTCCCCAAGATACAATCTGTTGGACAGCTGTGTCCCCTCAACTCTCCAATTGGGGAGCCTTTTACACTGCTTTGCTGTGAGAACAACCACTTCTGGTTTGTTTGCACACAGCCTCTCACACGCAAAAATCACTCTCAGCTAGATAATATTAGTGCTTCCAGCCAGCCACTCTTGAATTATATTGTAGAGTGACACTAGCAAATTACCAGTCCCAGACTTGTCCCCAGAAATGTGCATCTTGCACTGCACAGTTCTTTCCTTCTGTGCGGTACAGGCTCATAGAAAGTTCATCATTTCATTAATGGAAAATGATATGCACAAATCCTCTTATCTCAGATGGAGGTTCCAGACACTTCAATCCAAACACACTGGTTTAGATAAAACAAGTTTATTAACTACAGAAAGACAAATTTTAAGTGATTACAAGTAATGAGGCATAAAAGTAAGAATTAGTTACAAAGAAATAAAAGGTAAAATGCAAACTAATACCCAATTTAACAAACCAAGTGAATTTAGAACAAAAAGGTTTTTTTCATCACATGATCATAACCCCCTCCCTCAGTTCAGTGATGCTCCTTTTGTCTTTCAAACATTGTTGATGCCGTGAGTAGGGATGAGGGGAGAGAGGTGATTTGTGTCTTCTGTTCTCCCTTCTTATAATATTTCTCTTCTTTGAGAATCATCTCCAGCTGGGATTCAGGTGACAGCAAGTCTGTCTGCCAAGATGTAAATTTCTCATTCAACCTTTCTTCATGCCAAAGAATTGCTGCTTACCCCAGTGACTGTCCAGTTGATTTTGTTGACACCTGGCTGAGGTGATGGCTAACCTTTTGTCTCTGAATAACTAGTTTGGGCTGCTTTTCTAAACTTGGAGCAAGTCTCAGCAATGTCATATAATTGAGTCTTATAACTATACATACAATGTTGCAATACACATTTTACCAGGACAATAATGTTCAGTAAATTATGAGTTTTCAAATGATACCTCAAAAGGTGTACTTTATAGAAAATTTATCATAGTCTTGTAAAAGTGGTGAATATAAGGGTACAGTCTGTCACAGGAAACAAAATATATTAGAATTTGCTCGATGATTATACTTATTATAGGGCATAAATAATGGTCTCTACATAATGGCAGCAATCAGATTAATTAATGATGGAGAAATGATTGCACAGTATGTGAGTCACTTGGACTGGTGTTGTAAATAGAAGAGGAGGTTGGGAGGGATTATTCAAATGTCGTAAAACACAAAAGTACTTAAGAAGAATGTGATGGCTGTTATGATGATAGACTGAGCTCTCTATAAAATACAAAGGTTCAGTACTGTCTACCAATGCAAAGAATCAGTTGTTTTCTATAGAAAGCAATGTTTTCACTTACTCTGCTTGTTGAAATGGAAAACATTCAAATGTAAAAAGCGAAAGTGGATATTTAAAAATAATTTGGACCTCCTGTGACAGTGTATTTAAAAGTAGCTTTATACAGTGCACCCTCCCCACACAATAATATGCAGGAAAGGTGATTTCTCATTAAACTATGCTTGCATCAAGACAAGAACATTTTTAATATAAATTATGTGTACAAAACAATATTATTTCTGATTATCATTAATCACCTTCGGATAATATTGTTTTACAGCCTTGGGTTTTAAAACCTCCTAAACCTATTTAAAGAACAAACAAACCACTCTTGGTATAAATTATAGTGTTTTGTATTGCTGCTGTGAGAAGACAGTATTATTCACAAGTATTGTACTTCAATAGTTTCTAGTGTTTAGCAATAGCAACTAAAATGGAATGTATGGCTTATTCATGGAACAATGTATGACTAGTTTAAATAAATAGAACCATGTCATTAAGGTGGATGAGAGCACTTGATTTGAACGGTGACTGTAAATATTTATTTGCTCTTCATACAAAACATTCTGCTTCAGAGCATGTACTATAGTGTCCAGAGGTAAATGTATTAAATAAAAAAATCTTCCAAAGTATTTTGAGGGGCTGACAAATTCAAAAATGAAGAGAAATCCATATTTTACTAGTCCCAGTGGGTTAAATCCTCAATGTTTACTCAGGCAAAATTCGCAATGTAGTCAATGAGAGTTTTGCCTAAGGAAGTAGGTAAAGATTTACTCTGCAATGCCAAAGTATTTCAGAACATATAGTGAATGATTTTCATACCACTGTATGTTCTCAAATACCTTGGTACCAGTTTGCGAATAAGGACTGATTAAAATAGACTGGAGATGTGATGGGGTTGACTAGGTCCAGAGGCCTCCTGCTGGAGGCCTCAGGTCCTATCACACCTATCACAGAAAAAGAGCAGTGGAGAAGTCTTCCAAGTAGCCTAGAGAGACTGTGTATGAGGCATCCAATCAGGGAAAGGCTACAGGAAGCAGCCAATCAGAGGGTTGCAGGTTCATACTAAGGGAGCTGCAATTCAGAACAGTCAGTTCCTTGCAGAAACCAGAAGAGTTCAGTTTGTACTCCTGGCTGGCCAAAGGGAACCGCAGCACCATGGACAGCTCAGTGCCAGTAGGGTTTGGGGAAATGAGGAAGAGCTCCTTGCTGGCTGCTGGGCCTGAACATACAGGGGGTCCCTAGCATACGTCAGGGTTGCATTCCCGAAAAGGGGAGATGGATACTGAAATGATGGATACCAGGGAATTTTTCCTCATAAGAAATAATGGTCCGCCCTGACTCTTCCTGCCCCCTCTCTAACCCTGCTCTGCCTCTTCCCATGCAGTTCCAGCCCCTCTTCTAAGCACGCCCTGGCCCTGCTCCTCCCCCTCCCTCCCAGTGCCTCCTGAATGCTGGGGGAAGCACCCATAGAAAAGATGAAATGACAGATATGCGGATTGGGACCGATGTGAATCAGAACATGTTCCCCTATTCTTGAGCAATGAATATGTGAAAGGACAGATAAGGGGGAGACATATACCGGGGACCCCCTGTAAAAGAGCCCAGAGGTAAGGTGAAGCTTTGGTGAAGGCTGGGGCCATGGGGAAATGGTCCAGGGAACTAAAAGCAGTTTTGTTAAAGGGATACAGTGGTGTGTGGCTGCTATTGTTAGGGGCTCTGGGCTAGGACCTGGAGTAGTGGGTGGGCCCAGGTACCCCCCATAGGCCACTGGGGAAGTGGCCTAAAATTGGGCAGAAATAAACCCCCAGAAGGGGATCTGAACTACTTAGTGGCCCAGTGGGAGAGCTGGGACCAGAAGGGCCCAGAGAGGATGAAACTGTTGTCTCCAAGGAGGAAACCCTTCGGGTACACCCTGATACCAGGGCTGAGACTATTTAAAGACTGCAGACACACCTGACCAGAAGGGGCATTTGTGAGAGGTGGATGTCATGCCATTAAAAGGGAATAAATAAAAACTGTAAACTTCCTGTGCTTTCTCAGAGTTGAATTGGCCTCTAAATTTCATTTTAGTGTATTTTCAGGTTTAATGAGATTTATGTAGTTTTCAAAAGGCCCATACAAAGGAGTCTAGATCACGAGTAGTCAATAAGTAGACAATGGGCTAAATCTGGACTGCTAGATGTTTTTGAATGTGAAATCTTTTTATTTACTTATTATTAATATCGTTGTTACTGAGAAGGGCTGAGGATTAATTGCAGTTATCTCACATGATTAACTAAAAAAAATTAATCGTGATTAAAAAAAATAATTGTGATTAATTGCACTTTTAATCACACTGTTAAACAATACAATACCAATTGAAATTTATTAAATATTTTGGATTTTTTCTATATTTTCATATATATTCTCTTTTCTGTTGTAATGTTGAAATCAAAGTATATATTTTTTTTACAAATATTTGCACTGTCACAATGATAAACAAAAGAAATAGTATTTTTCAATTCCCCTCATACAAGTACTGTAGTGCAATCTCTTTGTCATGAAAGTGCAATTTACAAAAGTAAATGTTTTTTGTTACATAACTGCACTCAAAAACATAGCAATGTAAAACTTCAGAGCCTACAAGTTCACTCAGTCCTACTTCTTGTTCAGACAATCATTAAGACAAACAAGTTTGTTTACATGTACAGGAGATGCTGCTGCTCTCTTCTTATTTACAATGTCACCAGAAAGTGAGAACAGGCATTTTCATGGCACTTTTGTAGCCAGCATTACAAGGTATTTATATGCCAGATATGTTAAACATTCATATGCCCCTTCATGCATCAGCCACCCTTCCCGAGGACATGCTTCCATGCTGATGATCCTCGTTTAAAAAATAATGCGTTAATTAAATTTGTGACTGAACTCCTTGGGGGAGAATTGTATGTCCCCTGCTCTGTTTTACCCACATTCTGCCATATATTTCATGTTATAGCAGCGGGCAGCATTATGTAATTATGTCATTATGCATTATGTCCTGCAAATGTAAACAAACTTGTCTGTCTGAGCGATTGGCTGAGCAAGAAGTAGGACTGAGTGGACTTGCAGGCTCTAAAATTTTACATTGTTTTATTTTTGAATGCAGTTTCTTTTACATAATTCTACATTTGTAAATTTAACTTTGATGATAAAGAGATTGCACTACAGTACTTGTATGAGGTGAATTGAAAAATACTATTTCTTTTGTGTTTTTTACAGTGCAAATACTTGTAATCAAAAATAAACAGAAAGTGAGCACTGTACACTTTGTATTCTTGTTGTAATTTAAATCAATATATTTGAAAATGTAGAAAGCATTCAAAAATATGTAAATAAATGTTATTCTATTATTGTTTAACAGTGCGATTAATCGTGATTAATTTTTTTAATTGCTTGACAGCTGTATTATTGAGGTGTGAAAATATTTCTCTAGAGTCTGAACCTTGACTATATCTTGCCCAAGAAATTAGGACCTTGACAAAAAATAATTGACTAGCCCTGGTCTAGATGGTCTAGGAAGTTGGTAACTGGACACAGAAGTCTACCGTTCAAATATAACCCAACAACAACACCATATGATGACTTGTTCTGCTTGTATGAGTAATCCTAACTGTCCACATAACAAAAACCACCTTCGTAGCTACCACTCTTATTGGTAGTCTTAGCAAAGGAGCCAAACATAAAATAGATATGACTCTGAGCTACTCTATCAGTCTGGAGAAGATCTTTCCAGTTAAGGTTTAAGGCAAATTTGCAGGGAAGTGGGGAGGGGAAACTCACCACTAATTATGCTTAGAGCTAGATTCACAAGTGTTTAGGCACCTAAATCCCAGATTTAGGCTCCATTGCAGTTCACAAAACTCCTATATACTGTAGGTGCCTAAACTTATTTGCCACCCAAGTTTTTGCAGTAAAATGTTTTCTAGGAGCCTATGTTTCCGCTTGTAAGGCAACATGCGTGCATGCTCAGTCTAATTGTCTGTGTGCCTTTGTCCTGCCTAAACCCCGAGCTAGGGGAACTTAGGTTTTCAGCTGCTGAGGTCATGTGCAGGGCTTGATCTAGTGGATGTGCTCAGAGGCTGCTCACCAGATTAGGCTTCTCAGTTGAGTTCACATAAAACAGCAGGGGAGGGGGGCTGGAGGAGAGGAGGAGCACCGTCATAACTTTTAGCCTAGGGGCTAGGGTACTCAGCTGAGATGTAGGAGTACCCTGGTTCAAGCCCCCCATCAGGGGAAAAAGGTATTTGAACAGGCCTCTGCCACCTCTCAGGTGAGTGCCTGAGCCATTGGGCTATGGATATTTTGAGATGGAGTTCTCTCAATCTGTTCTGTTGAAACTGGTCCAAGGTGGATAAAAAATTAGAGCAATGGGACTGGCTCCTGAGTCTCCCACTACCTATGGAGGTGCTCTAACCACCAGGCTATAGTGTCATTATCGTGCATGTGCTCTTTTTTTTCCACTCCCCCCTCACTGCCACCCAGTGGAATAGCTTAGAGTCATTTGGACCAGAGAGAGAGCAAGCATGAAACTGACTCTATGGATCTCCTACATCCCAGGTGAATACACTAACCACGGGCTGCTGCTCCTCCTCCTTGTCACAGAAAATGTGTTTGGTCCCTAACTCAAGAGATGGTCCCAGAACATGGGCTCCAGCCCAAACCCAGAAATCTACACAGCAACAAAACAGCCCCACAAGCCCAAGTTGGCTGGCACAGGCCAGCCACAGGTATCTAGTTGCTGGGTAGACATACCCTAAGCATATATATAGGAACCCTAGGCACCTAACTCAGGCTTTGTGAATTGCAGCATGTTCCTGTGAGATTTTTTTTTTCTAAGAGCCTAAAAGCTGTTTGCTGTGATGCTCAGCATCACAACACCTAATTCCTTTTGTTCATCTTGGAGCTGTAACTCTGGCATTCAGTGCCAATAGCATGGGCCTCTACCACCTGAGTTAATGGAGTTAACTGGTAGGAATTGTAAGTTCTTGTCCCTTGAGTCAGCCAATACAAGAGGACACATACTACACATTGAACCATAGTGGGTTACATAAGGAAAACATAAGATATTTATTAATAAAAATTAATAAAGGAAGTCATTAGAACATGCTCTGATATTTGGAGTCAAGGTGAAAGTAGTTTTATTCCAGAATGAGAGAGAGGAGAGAATCTGCTAATGGGAACTTTATAATGATGGTGGGTTATATTATTACCAGTATCACCTATATCTGAGTAAAACACAAGGTAAGAGTCCTCACATTCATTCATTAGCACTGGGCCAGTATTTAAATGAAAATTCTTCAAGGTGTTTGTGACTGTAGTAAGAAGAGGGGCTGAAACATAAGGCTTTGTATCAGAGGCCTGGTATGAGGCCTGAGGCCTGGGCTAAAGTAATGGTCAAAACTTGCTAATATAAAGCAAAGTTAAGTTGTGAGCAAGAGGCGCTCAATGACCACAAAATCCGTTAAAGTGCAAAGGCACTTGGTCAGGTTTATTGCCGACGAAGCACGGTGCTAATGCCCCAGCTCAATGGTTACAGGTATACTAACACATGTATGCCCGCGACAATAGATGCAGCTCAGTCAGTGGTGGGACTTTCCATTGCGCCCTCGGTTGGACAAAGACATCGCTTCTGAGATACATCTTTATGCACAGATACAAACAAATTACATATCACCCCTCTGATGTACTTAGGTGTCACCCTCTGACATGGCTAACCACCACCCATTACCTTGTACCTGATGCTTCGATCAAAACATTTCTATCCATCATGCTGTCATCCTGACCTTATCTTTAGAATGGGTAGGTATGATTCTGTTATCTTTGGGGAATGTGCTGGTATGGAGGTGTTCTAGTACCACCTTTCTGGAATGTGTTTGTGCATATATTCTTATGCCTAGCACTATTTAGGAATGTGTGTTTCTGCAATATCAGTGCTGTTCTTGCCAGATTCTGTGAGCAGGGCCTTCTCTTGCTCACAACTTAACTTTGCTTTATATTAGCAAGTTTTGACCATTACTTTAGCTCAGGTCTCTTATACAAGGTCTTATGTTTCAGGCCCTCTTCTTACTACAGTGACAGATATGGCAATTTTCTGCCATACCCAGAACAACCCTTACTGAATTAAATGTAAGTATTTTAGGAGATCATTGTGTTAAAAATGCAAAGGTTTGCGTATTGCTATAATGGGATTATATCTAATAGCTCTAGGGAGGAGACCTGACTAATGTAAACCCTGGGAAGTGGTATGAGCTTCAAAGGACTATTTGAAACAATGTGAACTTTTTAAGTTAAATGGGTTTCCTAGGAAATACCAGGGAGGAAGGGGAAAGAAGGAACACAAAATTTCCCCGAACTCCAGATCCAACCTTTTGAAGCTGTACCTTGAGGAGAAACCATTGACTGATTACTTAGTCATGGTCTCTAAGGGTCAAAGACCCACACTGTATTAAGGAGAAAATTTCAAATTCCTGGGTGTGCGTGCTCTGAACTAACCACTGTTATGAACATGTGACCACACAAAAACCCTTGTGTGGGGTTCGAAGGACTGTTCACCTGCCAGGGCTCTTGTTGGAAGTAGGCGGTGATCTCCGGTAAGCTTATTAGTATGTGTGTAGGTTCTTTTATTGTTTTTAATGTTCCCTCTGCCATGAATAAATGTACTTGGTTAGAAAGAGCTGTGTAGTAACTTAACTGTGGGTAATTATGCTGTTTATTGCCTCTGGGGATTTCACAGTGTAGGCAGGAAACTATATAGCTTGGAAATACCTTGGTCAGGAGGGAGAGAGACGAAGGTCTATATCCTAGAGATGTGGTGGCTGGGGAACCAGAACCTAATAATGGGGCCCCTGGGTGGACCATAGAGGGGTAATATGGTATAGTTGCCCTTAACTGGGACAGTGTTCTCTTGTGGTGGTCTTCATTATCTCTTAGAACTATCATGAACTTTTATGGATAATACAACTGATACCCAGAGTAGATAAAACTTAATACTTTCTGAAACTGCTGTAGTGGCAAATGATAGCCCTAATAGCTTATAAATGGCTGTGCAATTATAGTAATTGTGGTGTTTTCAGCTACAGTAAATCAGCTCCATTTTCAGCTTTATTTGCCATTGCCCTGTATTAAAGGTGAAGTCCAGTTGTTAATGTAAACTCTTTTCATGGCTTCCAAGGCCAGTAGTGGCCATTGTGATCATCTAGTCTGACCTCTGTATGACACAGGCCATCAAACTTCCCTCAAAAGAATTCCTAGAGCAGATCTTTTAGAAAAATATCCAATCTTGATTTAAAAATTGTCAGTGATGGAGAATCCACTATGACCCATGGTAAATTGTTCCAATGGTTATTTAGCAGGGCTGTTGATTAATCGCAGTTAACTCGTGTGATTAACTCAAAAAATTAATCATGATTAACAAAATTAATCGCAGTTTTAATTGCACTATTAAACAGTAGAATACCAATTGAAATTTATTAAATAATTTGGATGTTTTTCTACTTTTCATATATATTGTATTTTGTGTTGTAATTGAAATCAAAGTGTATATTAATCATAAATATTTGCACTGTAAAAATGATAAACAAAAGAAATAGTATTTTTCAATTCACCTCATACAAGTACTGTAGTGAAATCTCTTTGTCATGAAAGTGCAAATTACAAATGTAGATTTGTTTTTGTTACATAACTGCACTCAAAAACAAAACAAGGTAAAACTTCAGTGTCTACAAGTCCACTCAGTCCTATTTCTTGTTCAGCCAATCGCTAAGGCAAACAAGTTTGTTTACATTTACAGGAGATAATGTTTACATTTACAGGAAATAATGCTGCTGGGAGAATTGTATGACTCCTGTTCTGTTTTACCCGCATTCTGCCATATATTTCATGTTATAGCAGTCTTGGAAAATGACCCTGCACGTTATTCATTTTAAGAACACTTTCACTGCAGATTTAACAAAACGCAAAGAAGGTACCAATGTGAGATTTCTAAAGAGAGCTACAGCACTTGACCCAAGGTTTAGGAATCTGAAGTGTCTTCCAAAATCTGAGAGGGACGAGGTATGGAGCATGCTTTCAGAAGACTTAGAAGAGCAACACTCCAATGTGGAAACTACAGAACCTGAACAACCAAAAAAGAAAATCAACCTTTTGCTGGTTTCAGAGTAGCAGCCGTGTTAGTCTGTATTCGCAAAAAGAAAAGGAGTACTTGTGGCACCTTAAAGACTAACAAATTTATTAGAGCATAAGCTTTCGTGAGCTACAGCTCACTTCATCGGATGCATTTGGTGGAAAAAACAGAGGAGAGATTTATATACACACACACAGAGAACATGAAACAATGGGTTTATCATACACACTGTAAGGAGAGTGATCACTTAAGATAAGCCATCACCAACAGCAGGGGGGGGAAGGAGGAAAACCTTTCATGGTGACAAGCAGGTAGGCTAATTCCAGCAGTTAACAAGAATATCAGAGGAACATTCCACACAAAGATAGACTACAAGCCGTCAGGAACAGTATCCCCGATACTGTCACGGCTAACCTGGTGGCAGAACTTTGTGACTTTGTCCTGACCCATAACTATTTCACATTTGGTGACAATGTATACCTTCAAATCAGCGGCACTGCGATGGGTACCCGCATGGCCCCACAGTATGCCAACATTTTTATGGCTGACTTAGAACAACGCTTCCTCAGCTCTCGTTCCCTAATGCCCCTACTCTACTTGCGCTACATTGATGACATCTTCATCATCTGGACCCATGGAAAAGAAGCTCTTGAGGAATTCCACCATGATTTCAACAATTTCCATCCCACCATCAACCTCAGCCTGGACCAGTCCACACAAGAGATCCACTTCCTGGACACTACGGTGCTAATAAGCGATGGTCACATTAACACCACCCTATATCGGAAACCTACTGACCGCTATTCCTACCTACATGCCTCTAGCTTTCATCCAGATCATACCACTCGATCCATTGTCTACAGCCAAGCGCTACGATATAACCGCATTTGCTCCAACCCCTCAGACAGAGACAAACACCTACAAGATCTCTATCATGCATTCCTACAACTACAGTACCCACCTGCTGAAGTGAAGAAACAGATTGACAGAGCCAGAAGAGTACCCAGAAGTCACCTACTACAGGACAGGCCCAACAAAGAAAACAACAGAACGCCACTAGCCATCACCTTCAGCCCCCAACTAAAACCCCTCCAACGCATCATCAAGGATCTACAACCTATCCTGAAGGACGAGCCATCGCTCTCTCAGATCTTGGGAGACAGACCAGTCCTTGCTTACAGACAGCCCCCCAATCTGAAGCAAATACTCACCAGCAAGCACACACCACACAACAGAACCACTAACCCAGGAACCTATCCTTGCAACAAAGCCCGTTGCCAACTCTGTCCACATATCTATTCAGGGGATACCATCATAGGGCCTAATCACATCAGCCACACTATCAGAGGCTCGTTCACCTGCGCATCTACCAATGTGATATATGCCATCATGTGCCAGCAATGCCCCTCTGCCATGTACATTGGCCAAACTGGACAGTCTCTACGTAAAAGAATGAATGGACACAAATCAGACGTCAAGAATTATAACATTCAAAAACCAGTTGGAGAACACTTCAATCTCTCTGGTCACTCGATCACAGACCTAAGAGTGGCTATACTTCAACAAAAAAGCTTCAAAAACAGACTCCAACGAGAGACTGCTGAATTGGAATTAATTTGCAAACTGGATACAATTAACTTAGGCTTGAATAGAGACTGGGAATGGATGAGTCATTACACAAAGTAAAACTATTTCCCCATGGTATTTCTCCCTCCCACCCCACCCCCCACTGTTCCTCTGATATTCTTGTTAACTGCTGGAATTAGCCTACCTGCTTGTCACCATGAAAGGTTTTCCTCCTTCCCCCCCCTGCTGTTGGTGATGGCTTATCTTAAGTGATCACTCTCCTTACAGTGTGTATGATAAACCCATTGTTTCATGTTCTCTGTGTGTGTGTATATAAATCTCTCCTCTGTTTTTTCCACCAAATGCATCCGATGAAGTGAGCTGTAGCTCACGAAAGCTTATGCTCTAATAAATTTGTTAGTCTTTAAGGTGCCACAAGTACTCCTTTTCTTTTTGCGAACCTTTTGCTGGTGGCATCTGACTCAGATAATGAAAATAAGCATGCATCAGTCCACACTGCTTTGGATTGTTACTGAATAGAACCCATCATCTGCAAAGACACATGTCCCCTGGAATGGTAGTTGAAGCATGAAGGGACATATGAATCTTTAGCACATCTGGCACGTAAATATCTTGCGATGCCAGCTACAACAGTGCTATGAGAACGCCTGTACTCACTTTCAGGTGACATTGTAAACAAGAAGTGGGTAGCATTATCTCCTGCAAACATAAATGAACTTCTTTGTCTGAGCGATTGGCTGAACAAGACATAGGACCAAGCGGACTTGAAGGCTCTAAAATTTTACATTGTTTTATTTTTGAATGCATTTTTATACATAATTTAACATTTGTAAGTTCAACCTTCATAATAAAAAGACCGCACTACAGTACTTGTATTAGGTGAATTGAAAAATACTATTTCTTGTTTTTATACAGTGCAAATACTTGTAATCAAAAAATAATTATAAAGTGAACACTGTACACTTTGTATTCTGTGTTGTAATTGAAATCAATATATTTGAAAATGTAGAAAATATCCAAATTTTTAAATAAATGGTATTCTATTATTGCTTAACACTACAATAAATCATGATCAGTTTTTTTAATTGCTTGATAGCCCTATTATTTACCCTCACTGGTAAACATTTACATCTTATTTGTGGTCTGAATTTGTCTAGCCTCAACTTCCAGCCATTGGATAGTGTTATAGCTTCCTCTGTTATATTGAAGAACCCATTATTAAATATTTGTTTCCCATGTAGATACTTATAGACTGTAATCAATTCACCCCTTAACCTTGTCTTTGTTAAGCTAAATAGATTGAGCTTCTTGAATCTGTCACTATAAGGCATGTTTTCTAATCCTTTTAATCATTTTCATACCTAATTTCTGAATTCTCTCCAATTTAACATCCTTCTTCAATTGTGCAAACAGTATTACAGCAGCAGTCACAGCAGTACCAAATATAGAGGAAAAATAACCTCTCTACTGCTAGTCGAGATTCCCCGGTTTATGCACCCCAGGATCACATTATCTCTTTGGCCACAACATCACATTGGGAGCTCATGTTCATCTTATTATCCACCACAACCCCCACATCTTTTTCAGAGTCACTGCTTCCCTGCATAGAGTCCCCCATCCTGTAAGTATGGCCTGCATTTTGGTCTCAGGTGTTCTATTCCGCTGCTTCAGTATCCTGACATTATAAATAGTCCCCACCTTCCATGAGCAGTGTTAAGAAAAGGACTAAATCAGTGGAAAAGATACAGGGGGAAAGCTGGTGATGCAAATTGTTCCCCTCTCACTATCGCTACCCCATTGCCAGTTCCTCTACAAAATATCTATGCAACCCATCCGTCTGTTCAGGGAAAGAGGGAGCACTAAGGAGCAGGAGGAAAAGTCAGGGGACACTTCCTCTGTGGGACATGTTTCAGAGTAGCAGCCGTGTTAGTCTGTATTCGCAAAAAGAAAAGGAGTACTTGTGGCACCTTAGAAACTAACAAATTTATTAGAGCATAAGCTTTCGTGAGCTACAGCTGCATCCGATGAAGTGAGCTGTAGCTCATGAAAGCTTATGCTCTAATAAATTTGTTAGTCTCTAAGGTGCCACAAGTACTCCTTTTCTTTCTGTGGGACATGTGACTTCTACTGTACAACCTTTAAACCACGTATAAATATAAGGAATTAGCTAATGGTGCAGCATTAGCTTTTGATCTGGAACTCCAGTTAGTGGGCTCAGAGAGCAATGGACAGAATCCAACAGCAATGCAGCATCTGGGCTGGCCATGGTGCCATCTCTGGGGAAACTGAGAGGAATGTGGAGGGAGTGGTGGTTGATCAAAATCTCTACAGGGTTTAGGCCAGTGATTCTTTCAGACCTCAAACCTCCATGGGGAAAATCTAGCCCTGCAACTTCTCTCTGGCTTCACTGCCGTTCCCTTCTCTCTAGTCTGTCCAAAATGCTGCTGTTAAAGTCATATTGCTCTGCAGTGATTTCCTGTCTTTTACCCCCAAATTTACCCTCAAATTCCAACTCCTTATTCCCATTTGGTACATCATACATCACCTTTCTTATCCTATTGTGGTAACATAATGTACAAATCTAAGCTTTGATAGAGGAAGAATTTATTTCTAACATTTATAAGCCATGCTTAAAACCTTGATTTCTTGCAAACTATGTGGGGCTGGGCCATAGCTCCACACACAGCAATGGGAGTCAGGGGTGATTTACACCAGCTGAGTATCAGACTGCTATTTACTGAAGAGTTCTACAGTATTCTGTGTGGTGCATTTGGAGCTGCCTGCAGTAAATGATGACTACTATATCCTGACTGCTGTTGTGATATTTACTGTGTGACTATATTGGTTTAGTTTAATAGCAGACTGTTGGAAGGCCATGAAGGCCATACAAACATGAAGGCCATACAATGACTCCAGATAAGATAAGATATCCCTCAAACTCCTTGTTACAAGAAAATGCAAGAGCCATTCACTTTGAAGCCCTGTCTTTTCAGACAGACTTTGCCAGATGTGCCCCTGTCCCTGTGAAGTTGTGGTGAGGGGGAGGCAGCGGGAGAATCAGAAGACTCAGAGTTTAAAGAGAGACACTCTCTCACACACACAAGAAGAGAGACAAGATTTTGAGACTGAAAAGCCAATGCCTTCTGCGTGTAGGTCCGGGGGAAGTGAGACCTACCAGGTGGATGGTTGAAATCAAGGTAGGATAGAGATGCATGTAGAACTTTCATTGTTTTAAAAATCCCCCTTTCTCATAGATTCTTTCTTGGCTAAATAAACTATACTTTTGTTTTAAGAATACTGTTTTGGGTAATTGTAATCCACTGGTCACAGGCTCCCAAAGAGAACTACAGGTACCAAACTCAGTCAGACCTGCAGAGTAAGCGCTGTTGATCTACAGGATACAGAAGCCTGGTCTAAGAGTGGGAGAACTGCAGGATTCCACTCAGAAGAGGTAAAGGCACATGGCCTGATTCTTGAGAGGGTGCACTCAGAGACCAATAATGGGTCAGAACTGCAGCTAGCCGTGTAAATGTAACTCTTTGGATCTGAGAACCTTTAACTTTAGTTCACCTTTTTCCTGTCCCACTCCCCTCCCCCCCCCCCCGCAGTCTTCAATCAGATAATGCATTTGGAGCTGCAATGGTTTTGCCTTGTCTTACTTATTTTTATTGTATCCTAGAGCTATTTGCAGGAATAACATTCTTCCATCCACCTCAGTCTTTTAAATTTAAGCATAGTTCAGCTTTGTGCTGAGGGAAATTCTTTAATTAGTATTTTACACTCTATTCCCAAACAGTCATGGAAATAGAAATTACTTTGATTGATGCAATTGAGATACTGATATAGAAGCTGTTATTTTCAGTCACTCAGTTCAGCACTAATAGTACAAGCACTTATATACTGCTTTATGTAATCCAATAACAACCATAACTTGCCAACACCCATGCAGGTAAATAAATTTTATTATGATTATAATAGTGAAGTTAAGAGACTGAGGAAGTTAAGGTAAATTTTCAGTAGGGCTAAAGCCTAGCATCTCTATTTGTGAGCACAATGCATCCTGGAACTGTTGTGGAGGCAATGCAATGTCATACCAAATCCCAACAGGGAGTTGTCTAATAGCTGGGAAGAAGGGTGGCCTTGTTCTTAAGGCATTGGACTAGACCTCAGGAGGTATGGGATCAGTTTGTGGCTCTGCAACAGACTCCATGTATGAGCATGTGCAAACCACTTTGTCTATTTGTTTTTTAGTTCCCCATCTGTAAAATGGAAATAATAATACTTAGGTTCTTCAGCCTACTGTCTGTTCCATAATAATTGGTTCTTACTATGTCCATGCACAGCGTTTAGCATAAAAGAGCCCTAGTCTCAGTTGGCCTCACTCGTGAGGGTTCTTTGAGTGCCCGGCACAGAGAGTCCCCTTGATACCCCTGCCTCAATGAAAGAGAGACTTGCATGTGCTTCACTGGGTGTCAGTTAGCCTTGCAGGTTAACGATAGATGTACCCCAGTTCCTAGACCCCTTTGAAATATTCCCTGTAGTGTCCTGCTCCTTCTCAACTGAGCACTCAGCATAATATCAGGTCTCTTATCCCCAAGGGAACAGTATACAGTGTACATATATAGTGTATATATACTTTATAGAGTATCTGTACATACATTTCACAACAATATTAATGAGAATCATTACCCTGACTTTCATTTAAGAAGTCACATGATATTCTTTGGTGAGCCAGAGTCAGGATATTCTTGTCATCCCCTTTACTGGACTGATTGACATTGAGGGGCCCTCAGGGTCACAGCATTCACATCAAAAACCTGATTATAAGAGTAATGCTCATCCAATCAGGGAAAAGAAACAGGATCATGTTACTAATGTGACCAATCACAACTAAGCAACATAGCTCAAATTAAACAAACTCACAAAAATTGTGTCAAATAACTTCCAGCTCTTTGAAAGTGAGGAAGTATGGTAGGGGATGGTCCAGTAGTTACGGATGAGGAAATCTGGATTGAATTCTCTGCTCTGCATCAGAATGCCTGTGTGACCTTGGGTGAGTCACATAGGCCCAGATCTTCAAGGGTATTTAGATGTTCAATTCTCACTGAAGTCAATGGAAGATAGGCTCCTAAACATCCTTATCTCCTATTGACTTCAATGGGAATTAAATGCCTAAATAGCTGTGAAGATGTGGGCCTTAAAATATCTGTTCTCCATTTTCTGAAGGGGCAATAGCACTTTTGTGCCCCACAACAGTGTTGTGAGGATAAATGCATTAAAGATTGTGAGGCACTCAGATAAAGAAATTTGTGAAAATTGCAATCTGATATTCCATGAACGGTAAAGAGGTAAAATTTGTCAAATTAACTATGTTGCAGATTGCTTGCTAAATGACTCTTGAAGGGAAAGCAGACTCCAACTGAGCAAAACACCGAAGAACCTGCTTAACTTAAATAAAACTCATGAATATTCCTATTGTTTTCTATTCTAAAGTCCTAATGACTTCATACTTAAGTACTGTGCTGAACAGTGGCCTTAAATTGCTCTATACCTTTAGAGTTATTCAGAAGTTTCTGCACTTCAAGGTTAGGTTTTGTTCTCTCAGCTTTGCTACTTTTGACACTTCTATTCAGATCCCAGGAAAGAGAGGTGCAGACAAAAGCAAAATAAGATAAAGATAAAAGAACAGTGTATAAAACCAATAATGGCTTTCTGTATGTTCTGTAATAACTTAACACTTGCCATACTAAATCAGACAAATGGTCCATCTTGTCTGCCATCCTGCCTGCAACATTGGCCAAAACATAATGAACAATTTAGGAATAACATCCTGACAAGGACACTTTTTCCCCAACCCTCCTCTGTTATGGTTGTCTTACTAGGAGGGTTTTTATCCCTTATATATATTTTTATCCTGTGTTTTATAAATGTCCCTAAAAGGTGACTGAGCTCTTAGACTCTCAGTAGAAATTTCTCGGCATTTCTCTACCCTACACCCACCAAGACACCAAAATAATCTCCAGCAAAGTAAATGGAACAATGCTTCAGCACAAAATTCTCTGCTTCCAAACAGCTTGCCAGCTAATTCAGAGTCAAAAAAGAGATTCTTTACCAATTCTATAGGTTAGTGGGATGTAAACTTCTAGATTCTTCTTGATACATTTTTGTTTAACTAGAACCAAGGTTTTCTCTTGCAGTGTCCTGTAGTAACATCATTTTATCTCTTAAATTGAACAATAGCATTTTGACAGAGTTCTGTCATTTGCCTCTGCTTCCTGTTTGTTATCCCATAGGTTCCAACTGATGGGATAGTCAGGGGCATTTAGCAGCAAAGCTTCTGGCAACCTTTTTTTCCCAAGGGAGGCTGTTAAATTGCCCCTCTGCTAATTTTCTTGCAATCCAAGAATTGTCAAATTGGAAGCCTGCACCTGGTTCTCAATTTGCATTATGGGAGCAGAATCTACCCTTTTCTTTTTGATGAGTTCTGAAGCCTGAACACGTTCCTCCATTTTGTTATTTTTGCCTTCCGAACAGCTGTCATTCCAAGAGGCTGATTTGACTGAGCTGTCTCCTCTCCCTCCAGAGAATTTGTAAGTGCATTTAAAGTTCTAGATTTATTACTCAAGGCTCTAATACCCTGAAGACTTTTGTCCATTTTCCTCCCTATTTTGCTAATGTGTATTGCAAGAACAGTCTCTTTTTTTTTTTTTTTTGGTCTGCTGACAGAACTAAAGTGAATAAGGGCTGACAAACAGTGTTTGTGAATAAGGGTGCTGGCCAGTAGTATACAGCAGATACAATATTCAGCAGAGTTCACCAGTATTCAATGAACAGCTTGTTTGCCAAATACTTTTTATGGTATTCTGCAAGTATATTATTCAATGAGTGCTACTGAAGTTTATCACAACAGATTCAACTAATAACATTTTTTCCTGCTATCTGAACAGCTATAGTAAATAACAGCCATCATGCTCTATGTTTAAAATTCAATTTTCTTGGTAAAGAAGACCAGGATTTGGGGGTGGCAAATTATTTCACACCTGCCTACGGCAGAGCTTTTATCTTTCTCTGAACCTTCTGGTTCTAGCTACTGCCAAAGCCAGGGTACTGGACTGGATAGATCAGAGGTTGGCAATCTTTGAGAAGTGGTGTATCAAGTCTTCATTTATTTACTGTAATTTAAGGTTTCGCATGCCAGTAATACATTTTATATTTACAGGGGCCGGTGGATGGAAACCCAGACTGGCAGCGGACTGAGCGGGGCCGGTGACTGGGACCCCGCCTGGCAGGTGTTGGCAGACAGAACCCCAGACCGGCAGTGGGGGCTGAGCCACTCAGCCTGCTGCCGGTCTGGGGTTCCGTCTGCTGGCCCACTCAGCCTGCTGTTGGCCTGCGGTTCCATCCATCCAGGCCGGCAGCAGGCTGAGCGGGGCTGGCGGCCGGGACCCCAGCTGGCAGCAGAGTGCCACTAAAAATCAGCTTGCCACAGGTTGCTGACTCCTGGGGTTTGATCCAGTATGGTAATTCTTAACTTCCTAAAGGGATTACCTTAATTGTTTTCAAAAGGATGGTGTTTTAGGACTTTTTTATATGGGGATATCCAGGAAAATAAATCTGAATTATCTAAAGCTGTGAATTTGAAGTGGTTTCGTTAAACAACATTAAAACCCCATGTGGATGCTGTTGTTGAGAATTAAGGTGGCCTTCATTTTGGTTTAGCTTAGGTCATTTTGAAAGTAAATTAAATTCAGCTGAGTTAAGGACACCTTAATTCTAAATGAGGGTGTTCACACAGGGGTTTAATGCAGTTTAACTACGCCACTTCATATTCACAACTTTAATTAATTTAGATCAATTTTCCTGGATGTTCCCAGGTAGACAAGTCCTTAGTTAGGCTTTGGGTTTTTGTAGTGTTCAAAAGATAACATATGTTGTTGCTGTTCAGATAGCTTTGACAGCATAAATGAAAGCAGAAGACCCAAACTGTCATTGGTAGATGGTAGTGGATGAGAATTCCATTTATATGCAGAGACATCAGCTGATTCATTATTCTTACACTACAAAGAATGAACGTTTGAATTGAGGATGTTAACTATAATTGTGCTCCTGCCTGTACTACTGCCCCAAATGAAAAATGCTTTTAAATTCAAGAGTGCCTGGAAGCATCACTACAGTTATGGTTGTCTGAACATATCTATAAGTCTTTATTTTGTCAAGGGTTTACAACTAAATATTTTCTTTGTACAAAAACTAAGGCATATAAAATCTCATCTCAGAAGTACCTTCTGCTTGTCTTTATTTTGCAGTTCTTGTCTCCCCTCCCTGCTTCCATCTATGGTAACACTGGTTCATCGTAGATACTACTTTTGTACTCATACATAGTTTTGATTTTTAAAATTAAATGTAGCATGCTGAGGAGAAGCCCTTAGTAGAGAGGAAACAGTCTAGTGGTTTCATCCAGTGACTGATAGCTAGCTTGCCTAGGTTTTATTTCTGACTCCTGCACCAACTTGATATGTTTATCTATCTATAACTAACATGGGTACCGTGAGTGTTAACTACCTCACAGGGATATTTGGTGGCTTAGGGGGTGATTTTTCAAAGGCATTAATGAAAATGAACATCCATCTCCCCCTTAATTGATATTTGTAAAGCATTTTGAGCTCCTTGGATGTAGATTCGGGCAAATAATTAACAATTACATGTCTTTCTATTAGATCATGATAAGTTCATGGGCATCTTCTCTCACATTCTTTCATTATTCTGATGTACTTGCCAAATAACTGCTTTGAATAATTCATGATCTGCCGATGGTTTTCAAGTAATTTGTTACAAATATTTAAAATGTGCGTGGTTTTGACTACACTCATGGGTCAGACAGTATATTTCTATTTCCAGATCAGAATTAGCTTTGTTAGTTCAAAGCCTCATGATTACAAAATCAGAATGAATTTTCTCCAGCTCTTCTGCGGTAAGCACATAACATGCACTCTCTCCACAAACATTCCTGATGTTAAACTCATTTGCTGCTACATTCACAGGAAATCATGTGTGATCATGGGAGACTTTAACTTCCCAGATATAGACTGGAGGACCAGTGCTTGTAATAATAATAGGGCTCAGATTTTCCTAGATGCGATAGCTGATGGATTCCTTCATCAAGTAGTTTCTGAACCGACTACAGGGGATGCCATTTTAGATTTAATTTTGGTGAGTAGCGAGGACATCATAGAAGAAATGGTTGTAGGGGACAATCTTGGCTCAAGTGATCATGAGCTAATTCAGTTCAAACTAAATGGAAGGATTAACAAAAATAAATCTGCAACTAGGGTTTTTGATTTCAAAAGGGCTGACTTTCAAAAATTAAGGAAATTAGTTAGGGAAGTGGATTGGACTGAAGAACGTTTGGATCTAAAGGTAGAAGTGGCCTGGGATTACTTTAAATCAAAGCTGCAGAAGCTATCGGAAGCCTGTATCCCGAGAAAGGGGAAAAAATTCATAGGAAGGAGTTGTAGACCAAGCTGGATGAGCAAGCATCTTAGAGAGGTGATTAAGAAGAAGCAGAAAGCATACAGGGAGTGGAAGATGGGAGGGATCAGCAAGGAAAGCTACCTAATTGAGGTCAAAACATGTAGGGATGAAGTGAGACAGGCTAAAAGTCAAGTAGAGTTGGACCTTGCAAAGGGAATTAAAACCAATAGTAAAAGGTTCTATAGCCATATAAATAAGAAGAAAACTAAGGAAGAAGAAGTGGGGCCGCTAAACACAGAGGATGGAGTGGAGGTTAAAGATAATCTAGGCATGGCCCAATATCTAAACAAATACTTTGCCTCAGTCTTTAATAAGGCTAAAGAGGATCTTAGGGATAATGGTAGCATGACAAATGGGAATGAGGATATGGAGGTAGATATTACCATATCTGAGGTAGAAGCGAAACTCAAACAGCTTAATGGGACTAAATCGGGGGGCCCAGATAATCTTCATCCAAGAATATTAAAGGAATTGGCACCTGAAATTGCAAGCCCATTAGCAAGAATTTTTAATGAATCTGTAAACTCAGGAGTAGTACCGAATGATTGGAGAATTGCTAATATAGTTCCTATTTTTAAGAAAGGAAAAAAAAGTGATCCGGGTAATTACAGGCCAGTTAGTTTGACATCTGTCGTATGCAAGGTCCTGGAAAAAATTTTGAAGGAGAAATTAGTTAAGGCCATTGAAGTTAATGGTAAATGGGACAAAATACAACATGGTTTTACAAAAGGTAGATCGTGCCAAACCAACCTAATCTTCTTTTTTGAAAAAGTAACAGATTTTTTAGATAAAGGAAGTGGATCTAATTTACCTAGATTTCAGTAAGGCGTTTGATACCGTGCCACATGGGGAATTATTAGTTAAATTGGAGAAGATGGGGATCAATATGAACATCAAAAGGTGGATAAGGAATTGGTTAAAAGGGAGACTGCAACAGGTCCTACTGAAAGGCGAACTGTCAGGCTGGAGGGAGGTTACCAGTGGAGTTCCTCAGGGATCGGTTTTGGGACCAATCTTATTTAATCTTTTTATTACTGACCTTGGCACAAAAAGTGGGAGTGTGCTAACAAAGTTTGCAGATGATACAAAGCTGGGAGGTATTGCCAATTCAGAGAAGGATCGGGATATTATACAGGAGGATCTGGATGACCTTGTAAACTGGAGTAATAGTAATAGGATGAAATTTAATAGTGAGAAGTGTAAGGTTATACATTTGGGGATTAATAACAAGAATTTTAGTTATAAGTTGGGGACGCATCAATTAGAAGTAACAGAAGAGGAGAAGGACCTTGGAGTATTGGCTGATCATAGGATGACTATGAGCTGCCAATGTGATATGGCTGTGAAAAAAGCTAATGTGGTTTTGGGATGCATCAGGAGAGGCATTTCCAGTAGGGATAAGGAGGTTATAGTACCATTATACAGGGCACTGGTGAGACCTCACCTAGAATACTGTGTGCAGTTCTGGTCTCCCATGTTTAAAAAGGATGAATTCAAACTGGAGCGGGTACAGAGAAGGGCTACTAGGATGATCCGAGGAATGGAAAACTTGTCTTATGAAAGGAGACTTAAGGAGCTTGGCTTGTTTAGCCTAACTAAAAGAAGGTTGAGGGGAGATATAATTGCTCTCTATAAATATATCAGAGAGATAAATACAGGAGAGGGAGAGGAATTATTTCAGCTCAGCACCAATGTGGACACAAGAACAAATGGGTATAAACTGGCCACCAGGAAGTTTAGACTTGAAATCAGATGAAGGTTTTTAACCATCAGAGGAGTGAAGTTTTGGAATAGCCTTCCAAGGGAAGCAGTGGGGGCAAAAGATCTATCTGGTTTTAAGATTCTACTTGATAAGTTTATGGAGGAGATGGTATGATGGGATAATGTGATTTTGGTAAGTAATTGATCTTTAAATATTCAGGGTAAATAGGACTAATCCCCTGAGATGGGATATTAGATGGATGGGATCTGAGTTACCCAGGAAAGAATTTTCTGTAGTATCTGGCTGGTGAATCTTGCCCATATGCTCAGGGTTTAGCTGATTGCCATATTTGGGGTCGGGAAGGAATTTTCCTCCAGGGCAGATTGGAGAGGCCCTGGAGGTTTTTCTCCTTCCTCTGTAGCATGGGGCATGGTTGACTAGAGGGAGGCTTCTCTGATCCTTGAAGTCTTTAAACCGTGATTTAAGGACTTCAATAGCTCAGACATAGGTGAGGTTTTTCATAGGAGTGGGTGGGTGAGATTCTGTGGCCTGTGCTGTGCAGGAGGTCGGACTAGATTATCAGAATGGTCCCTTCTGACCTTAGTATCTATGAATCTATGAAATCAAAGACGCGTAAACATAATTAAGCCAAAATCATTTACAATTTTGAAAGAATATTTGCAAACAAATTCTTAGCCATCTTTGTCTGCCCTTATCACCTTTCGTGGATTATCAGTGTAGATATGCTGCTGGGGTGACTCAACAGAAAGAAAGCAGGAGTGACCAATCAGAGTTTTTTCAATAGGAGTAAAAAATCAAAACCAAGTTCCCAGAAGCAAAACACACACACACACACACACACACACATTGCCCCCCGCCCCAAGATTTCCCAAACAAGGGAACTTTTGTTGTTGTTGGGACCCCTTTGTGTCAGCTAGGCTGGTGCAGAGGTACTGTAGAGGAGACATATGCTGAGCCCCATTGATTCTGTGCTCCTTCAAAACTTTATAGAGGCCATTAAAGTAGTGGTACAACTTAGAGCTGACCTAGCTTGGACTGGTGGCTGAACTGGCCCACACAGTACCTGAATAGCAAGTTGTAATCCCAACTTCCCTCTGTGCAAGTGTGAATCTGCCCTGCTAAGGTTCAAAGACAAGACAGGTGAGGTAATACCTTTCAGTGGACCAACGTCTGTTGGTAAGAGACAAGCTTTTGAGCTTCCATCAGGAGCATAGATACCACAGCCCACCCACTTAGCATCCAGGCCCACCCCCTAGCCCCACCTCTGCTCCGGCCCCAGCGCTAGCCCAGCCCAGACCTGGAGGACACCACACTTCGGGTGTACACACCCCCGGCCCGACCGGAAGGGGAAGGACAGCAGCAGAGTGCATGACAAGTGTGCTGTGCATGCACGTGTGCCTCAGCAGGAGGAGGGTGACTGGCCAGACTGGCAGCAGCAATCATCAAAAAATGTAGGCCTGCCACCTCAGGGAGCTGGGCCCAGCGTGGGGCGGGGCAACAGGACAGGTGCTGGGAGCCGTGCGCACTGGAGAGTGGCATCTCCATCATCCCCCCACAAGGCTGGCTGGAGGGGGTGGGCAGAGCCAGGCCCCTGATCCCTCCTGCCCCTCTGCCCCCCCCCCCGTCATTGCCCACCCACCCAAAGTCGGGGCCCACCCAAATGTCTTCATGCTAACTATGCCACTGGCTTCCACAGAGCTCTTCTTCAGGTCCGGGAAATGTATTCAGAATGCCATAGCTAAATACAAGGTGAACCAGGTTGTTCAGCATTAGTAGTTAACACACATTTGAAGGGACCGTTCAAGGTGAAGTGTCTTATTAACATCCTCTCCAGTCATGGGTTGGAGGGGCAGTGATTTAGTGGATTGTTGTAAAAAGCCATAAATCCAGATTCTCTCTAGATTTTAAGTGTCTCTACCAAAGTTATGAATTTAAACTCCAGGGCTTGGCTTTTGAAAGTGTTGTGCAGGTTTCCTTTTGAAGATGAGGACTGCGAGGTCCGATATGGAGTGATCGCTTCATGAAAAGTGTTTGCCCACAGGTGATGTGATGTGTTTTTTGTCTTTCTTTTCTGTGTGAGTTCATTTGAGCGTGTAGTGATGTCTCATTTCACCCACGTAATTGTTATTGGGGCATTTAGTGCACTGGACACCCTATGTTGTGATAGGCATGTGTAGGAGGACCCTAGGGTTCACTCCATTACCTGGGTGTGGATCTCAGGCATTTTTCACCTTCTCTCTACATCAGACCTATTTATAGGCCTCTTCCTGGGCATCTGTGCAAAGGGGGTGGGGGAGGAGTGAAATGTTTAATCTCTTGTGTACCTTGCCACTCTGTTTTTATTATTTAGTGGCAATTACTTTTGCTCTGTTGAACAAAACTGAACATGAAGCTAATGGCAGAAACCTTGTAACAGTCCGAGAATCAGAGATAAACAAGCACTTACACCTGTGATTTTTCAGAGTTCTCCATAAGTGCTCAGCACTCTTTGTGGGGAGCTGAGTGCCCTCAGTAGGCCCTAATATCCCAGCCCTACTATTGTTTAGAGCCTAAGGGCCAGGTCCTCAGCTGATGTAAATCTTCACAGCTGCAGTGCTTGAATGCAGTAATGTCAATTTTCTCCAGCTGAGCCTCTTTCCCTAGGTGTTTTTGTCATTAAAAATATGCTAAATGTAGCTGAAATATTTTCAGGAAAAACACTTTACAAATCAAAACTCTCTGCATGCACACAAGACTTGATGTGAACTAGAAAACACACATTTTGTTTGAACTGTGTAACTCTGATCTGAATTATTTTGAAGCCCATTTCTATTTGTAATTTTCATTGTTGTTACATCCATCTAACAAAATGACAAGTTTCAAAGTAGCAGCCATGTTAGTCTGTATCCACAAAAAGAAAAAGCAAGTACTTGTGGCACCTTAGAGAATAACAAATTTATTTGAGCATAAGCTTATTTGAGCTTATTATGCTCAAATAAATTTGTTAGTTTTTAAAGTGCCACAAGTACTTGCCTTTTCTTCTAACAAAATGAGCTTCCTCTGATGGCTGATTTTAACACCTGCAAACTCCCATGGTTTTGTAAACTAGTGATTAAAATATCTGCATTTTGTTAAAAGATGTGAGTTCATATCCTGTTAGAATGGCCAACCTAAACAAGAGACAAATAGGAATAACTTGGCTTCTTCTTGGAGTTATAAATGTACAGATGGAAGCTCGGGTTAGGGAGCAGGGAATGTAGCCCTAATTTCTTAATGTTTAATTTGTCCATTGAATGGCTAATGTGTTCCTAGCTTCGAATGAGTTAAATGATAGGGAAAATAATAATAATCAAAACAAAGTTAAACTGGTTTTAAAAGTTTGGGTGGGTTACTTTAAAGATGCAAATCTGATTCTTTATAACCAACCTATAACAGCTAGAGGTAATGTGTTTATAATAAATTTCAAACCTCTTATTACAATGATCTGATGTATAAAATTAATTTACTAAATAACAAAGTTTTTGTCCATGAGAACATTTGTGGACTTCTCTGTTCAGCTCTCTGGAGCTCTGGGTCTATGGCTGATGACAGATTCCTTCGTTAGCCTCTTATTAAGTGAACAGTTTGAACCAGTTGGGCCCTAATCCTGCAACCACTTTTTGAATGTAACTTAACACATCTTACTACTGTAGTCTCAATGAAAAGTTTGGGTGGGTTACTTTAAAGATGCAAATCTGATTCTTTATAACCAACCTATAACAGCTAGAGGTAATGTGTTTATAATAAATTTCAAACCTCTTATTACAATGATCTGATGTATAAAATTAATTTACTAAATAACAAAGTTTTTGTCCATGAGAACATTTGTGGACTTCTCTGTTCAGCTCTCTGGAGCTCTGGGTCTATGGCTGATGACAGATTCCTTCGTTAGCCTCTTATTAAGTGAACAGTTTGAACCAGTTGGGCCCTAATCCTGCAACCACTTTTTGAATGTAACTTAACACATCTTACTACTGTAGTCTCAATGAAATCAATTGTACTATTTACCTAAGTAAAGTTAGTCACATGTTTCTGAGACTGGTCCCTACATTTGCTATGCACTGTGTCTGTTTCCCCTACAGCTGGTTTTAGGCCCAATCCTGCAGCCATTCTACTTACAGAACTTTTTTTTTTTTACATTACATCCTACTAGAAATCAGGAAAGGAATTTAATAGAAATAACACTGGTTAGTCATTTAGCATGGGGAAATCATGGCTATGTCACAAAAATAAGTGTAAACATCATAATAAGGGAAAGTGATGGCACACTACTTCAATTAATGGCATATGTCATAAATATAAAGGGAAGGGTAAACACCTTTAAAATTCCTCCTGGCCAGAAGAAAATCCCTTTCACCTGTAAAGGGTTAAGAAGCTAGGAAAACCTCACTGGCACCTGACCACATTGACCAATAAGGAGACAAGATACTTTCAAAGCATGGGGGGGGGGGAACAAAGGGTCTGTGTCTGTCTGTGTGATGCTTTTGACTGGGACAGAACAGGAATGGAGTCTTAGAATTTAGTAAGTAATCTAGCTAGATATGCGTTAGATTCGGTCTTCTTTAAATGGCTGAGAAAATAAGCTGTGCTGAATGGAATGGATATTCCTGTTTTTGTGTCTTTTTGTAACTTAAGGTTTTGCCTAGAGGGATTCTCTATGTTTTGAATCTAATTACCTGTAAGGTATTTACCATCCTGATTTTACAGAGGTGATTCGTTTTACTTTTTCTTCTATTAAAATTCTTCTTTCAAGAAACTGAATGCTTCTTCATTGTTCTTAAGATTCAAGGGTTTGGGTCTGTGGTCACCTATGCAAATTGGTGAGGATTTTTATCAAGCGTTCCCCCCGGAAAGGGGGGTTAAGATTTGGGAGGATTTTGGGGGGAAAGACATTTCCAAACGAACTCTTTCCCACTAACTGGTGTTAGACGTTTGGTGCTGGCAGCAAAAGTCCAAGGGCAAAAGGTAAAATAGTTTGTACCTTGGGGAAGTTTTAACCTAAGCTGGTAAAAGTAAGCTTAGGAGGTTTCCATGCAGGTCCCCACATCTGTACCCTAGCGTTTAGAGTGGGGAAGGAACCTTGACATGGTGGCAGAGCAGTGGGATCAACTTGAAATCATTGAGATTTTTTGAACCAGAAGCCCAGATTTGAAAAGGAAATATTTTTTTTCCTTTGGGCTGCTGGAAAGCAGGTTAAACTGAAAACAGTTAGAGTTTTTTTTTCTCTGCTTTGGGGCCAGAGCAGAGACAAAAGGGAATTGTCTTTTGTGAGCTGGAGTTTTCTCTACTTAAAGGCAGGGTAGTTAACCTCCTGCAGGGAAATTCACAAGTCTTCACAGACCTGAAGTTTTTTTTTTTTACCTAAGAGCAACTAGAGGGGTTTTCTGCCTATTTGGCTGGAGACAAAGGTGTTAGGGTTTTTGTTTTCTGGGGTTTTTTTTAGGATTTCTCTGTAGGCTGACAATCACTATCAGAGAATATAGGTATCATATTACAGCACAGCAAAATTTTACAAGCCAAGGTTTTTTTTGTTTTCTTTCTAACTCTCGGGTGTAAAGTTAGTTAAAAACAGAGAGGTTAGGATGACAGACTCCACGGTTCAACAAAAGCTGGAGTTAGCCAGATTTGAGGCTGCGGAAAAACAAAAGGAACATGAAAGACAGGTAGAACTCAGAAAGATGGAGATGGAGAAGAAGGAAAAAGAGAGGAAGCATTCACTGGAAATGGAGAAGGCAAAGGCTCAGCAGAATATACCAACAAACCCTAGCAATCCTTCTCCAGGTACCACTTCCCATCGCGGAAAGTTCCCCCCTACAAGGCAGGCGATGATACCGAGGCCTTCTTGGAAAACTTCGAAAGGGCCTGCCTTGGGTACAGCATCTCTACAGACCGATACGTGGTAGAGCTGAGGCCGCAGCTTATTGGACCCTTAGCTGAGGTGGCAGCTGAAATGCCTAAGGAATGCATGAACCATTATGAACTGTTTAAAACCAAGGTGAGAGTCAGAATGGGGCTAACCCCCCGAGCATTCCCGTCGGCGGTTCAGAGCCCTAAGGTGGAAACCGGACGGGTCATTTACCCAACATGCCTACCACATTGTGAAACATTGGGATGCCTGGATATCAGGAGCAAGTGTTAAATCTCCAGAAGATTTGCCCTTCCTAATGCAAATGGAGCAGTACCTAGAGGGTGTTCCTGAGGAAATAGAAAGATACATCCTAGATGGGAAACCCAAAACTGTAATCGAGGCGGGGGGAGATTGGAGCCAAATGGGTGGAGGTGGCAGAAAAGAAAAAAACTGGTTGCAGTTGGAGCGGATACCAGAATGGAGAACCTCAGACCACACCCTACTACTGGGGGCAGCCTAAGGCCCCACCTACCCCCCAAGGAATGCTCCAGCCACCTCATCATCCCGCCACACTGTTCTCCAACAACCCTCTCGCCCCAGTGACCAGTCAGCAGGACAATGTTTTAAATGTAACGAGCCAGGGCATGTAAAGGCCAACTGCCCCAAGAATCCCAACAGATTATAGTTCATTGCACCAGAATCACACCAGAGGTCCTCAGGCCCAGATACCTCCCAGATACCCGTGGAGCGGAGGGAAACTGTGAGTGTGGGCAGGAAGAAGGTCACCACATGCAGGGACACTGGAGGACAAGTGTCAGCTATCCATGCTTCCTTAGTGGACCCCAATTTAATCAACCCAAAGATCCAAGTGATGATTCAACCCTTCAAATCAAACTCTTTCAATTTGCCTACAGCCATGTTGCCTGATCAGTACAAGGGCTAGTCAGGAACGTGGACTTTTTCAGTCTATGATGATTATCCCATCCCCATGCTGTTGGGGGAAGATTTTACCAATCATGTGAAGCGAGCCAAGAGGGTGGGAATGGACACCCGCAGCCAGGCTAAACCAGCTGTCATGCCTAGCTCTGTTCTGGAAACGTCTACCAGGACCCGGTCAGAGGTGATGGACCCGGACACCAGGTCAATATCTGCAACAGCAGTAGTGGATCCAGTCCCAGAGACCCAGACAGAGCCAGAACCGGAACCAGCGGAACAACGAGCATCAGACCCATTGCCAGCACTGAATCCAGTACTTGCAACCCCAACACCAGAGGGTCCCACCGAACCTGAACCAGCAGCAGCCGATAACCCTACACAAGAGGCTCAGCCGGAGCCTGAACCCAACATAGTGCACCAGCGGAGAGCGGTTCACAGTCAACGGAAAGAGCCCCATTCCCTACATCGCTTCCAGAGGGACCAAGCATAGGTCCACAATCCAATGAGGAACTGATGTCTCCAGCATCAAGGGAACAGTTCCAGACTGAGGAGGAAGTAGATGAAAGCCTCCAGAAGGCTTGGACGGCAGCACGGAGCAACCCAGCGCCTCTCAGCTCTTCTAATCGATCCAGGTTTGTTATAGAAAGAACAAAGGAAACTCTTTATACAAGGAAACTCTTTCTGGTGGACACCAGGAAAACTGGCATCCTCAGAGACAGTTAGTAGTTCCAACTAAGTACCGGGCGAAGCTCTTGAGCTTAGCCCATGATCATCCTAGTGGCCATGCTGGGTGAACAGGACCAAAGACTGTTTGGGGAGGTCATTCCACTGGGAGGGAATGGGCAAGGATCTTTCTACCTATGTCCGGTCTTGTGAGGCATTCCAAAGAGTGGGAAAACCCCAAGACCAGGTCAAAGCCCCTCTCCAGCCACTCCCCATCATTGAAGTTCCAATTCAGCGAGTAGCTGTGGATATTCTGGGTCCTTTTCCAAAAAAGACACTCAGAGGAAAGCAGTACATACTGACTTTCACGGATTTTGCCACCCGATGGCCGGAAGTAGTAGCTCTAAGCAACACCAGGGCTAAAAGTGTATGCCAGGCACTAGCAGACATTTTTGCCAGGGTAGGTTGGCCCTCCGACATCCTCACAGATGCAGGAACTAATTTCCTGGCAGGAACTATGGAAAGCCTTTGGGAAGCTCATGGGGTAAATCACTTGGTTGCCACTCCTTACCACCATCAAACAAATGGCATGGTGGAGAAGTTTAATGGAACTTTGGGGCCATGATATGTAAATTCATAAATGAGCACTCAATGATTGGGACCTAGTGTTGCAGCAGTTGCTCTTTGCCTACAGAGCTGTACAACATCCTAGTTTAGGGTTTTCACCATTTGAACTTGTATATGGCCATGAGGTTAAGGGGCCATTACAGTTGGTGAAGCAGCAATGGGAGGGATTTACACCTTCTCCAGGACCTAACATTCTGGACTTTGTAACCAACCTACAAAACACCCTCCGAACCTCTCTAGCCCTTGCTAAAGAAAACCTACAGGATGCTCAAAAAGAGCAAAAAGCCTGGTATGATAAACATGCCAGAGAGCGTTCCTTCAAAGTCGGAGACCAGGTCATGGTCTTAAAGGCACTCCAGGCCCATAGAATGGAAGTGTCGTGGGAAGGGCCATTCATGGTCCAGGAGCACCTGGGAGCTGTTAATTATCTCATAGCATTCCCCACCTCCAACCAAATACCTAAGGTATACCATATTAATTCTCTAAAACCCTTTTATTCCAGAGAATTAAAAGTTTGTCAGTTTACAAATGATGATGCTGAGTGGCCTGAAGGTGTCTACTATGAAGGGAAAAGTGCTGGTGGCGTGGAAGAGGTGAACCTCTCCATGACCCTTGGGCATATGCAGCGACAGCAGATCCAGGAGCTGTGCACTAGCTACACGCCGATGTTCTCAGCCACCCCAGGATTGACTGAACGGGCATACCACTCCATTGACACAGGTAATGCTCAATTAAAGTCCAACCTTACCGGGTGTCTCCTCAAGCTAAAACTGCTACAGAACGAGAGATCCAGAATATGTTACAGATGGGTGTAATCCACCCCTCTGGCAGTGCATGGGCATCTCCAGTGGTTCTAGTTCCCAAACCAGATGGGGAGATTTTTTTTTGCATGGACTACCGTAAGCTAAATGCTGTAACTTGCCCAGACAACTATCCAATGCACAGATGAACTATTAGAGAAACTGGGACGGGCCCAGTTCATCTCTACCTTGGACTTAACCAAGGGGTACTGGCAGGTACCGCTAGATGAATCTGCCAAGGGAAGGTCAGCCTTCACCACACGTGTCGGGCTGTATGAATTTAAAGTACTCCCTTTCGGGCTGCGGAATGCACGGGCCACCTTCCAAAGACTTGTAGATGGTCTCCTAGTGGGATTAGGAGAATATGCAGTTGCCTATCTTGACGATGTGGCCATATTTTCGGATTCCTGGGCAGAACACCTGGAACATCTACAAAAAGCCTTCGAGCACATAAGGGAGGCAGGACTAACTGTTAAGGCTAAGAAGTGTCAAATAGGCCTAAACAGAGTGACTTACCTTGGACACCAGGTGGGTCAAGGAACTATTAACCCCCTACAGGCCAAAGTGGATGCTATCCAAAAGTGGCCTGTCCCAAAGCCAAAGAAACAGGTTCAATCCTTCTTAGGCTTGGCTGGTTATTTCAGGCGATTTGTACCGCAATACAGCCAAATCGCTGCCCCACTGACAGACCTAACCAAAAAGAAACAGCCAAATGCCATTCAGTGGGCCAAAGAGTGTCAGAAGGCCTTTAACCAGCTTAAAGCAACACTCATGTCTGACCCTGTACTAAGGGCACCAGACTTTGACAAACCGTTCCTAGTAGCCACAGATGCATCCGAGTGTGCTGTGGGAGCAGTTTTAATGCAGGAAGGACCAGATCAAGAATTCCATCCTGTAGTGTTTCTCAGCAAGAAGCTGTCTGAGAAGGAAAGCAACTGATCAGTCAGTGAAAAAGAATGTTACGCCATTGTCTATGCTCTGGAAAAGCCACGTCCATATGTTTGGGGATGGCATTCCACCTGCAAACCGACCATGTTGCGCTATAGTAGCTTCATACCGCCACGGGAAATAACAACTTATTTGGTGGAGATTAGCTCTCCAAGATTTTGATTTCGACTTCCAACACATCTCAGGAGCATCTAACAAAGTGGCTGATGCACTCTCCCGTGAAAGTTTCCCAGAATCAACTGGTTAAAATCGTCCTTGAGATGTGGAAAATATTGTTAGTCTTTATATACTTGGTAGTATATTTAGAGATGCATGTGTCTTATTAACTCTGTTTTTTCCTAGAGCTCCAGGAAGAAATCCCAGCCAGCGTTTCACCCTGTCTGTGATTTGGGGGGCGTGTCATAAATATAAAGGGAAACGTAAACACCTTTAAAATCCCTCCTGGCCAGAGGAAAAACCCTTTCACCTGTAAAGGGTTAAGAAGCTAGGATAACCTCGCTGGCACCTGACCACAATGACCAATAAGGAGACAAGATACTTTCAAAGCATGGGGGGGGGGGAACAAAGGGTCTGTGTCTGTCTGTGTGATGCTTTTGACTGGAACAGAACAGGAATGGAGTCTTAGAATTTAGTAAGTAATCTAGCTAGATATGCGTTAGATTCGGTCTTTAAATGGCTGAGAAAATAAGCTGTGCTGAATGGAATGGATATTCCTGTTTTTGTGTCTTTTTGTAACTTAGTTTTTGCCTAGAGGGATTCTCTATGTTTTGAATCTAATTACCGATAAGGTATTTACCATCCTGATTTTACAGAGGTGATTCGTTTTACTTTTTCTTCTGTTAAAATTCTTCTTTCAAGAAACTGAATGCTTTTTTATTGTTCTTAAGATACAAGGGTTTGCATCTGTGGTCACCTATGCAAATTGGTGAGGATTTTTATCAAGCCTTCCCCAAGAAAGGGGGGTTAAGATTTGGGAAGATTTTGGGGGGGAAAGACGTTTCCAAACGAACTCTTTCCCAGTAACCGGTGTTAGATGTTTGGTGCTGGCAGCAAAAGTCCAAGGGCAAAAGGTAAAATAGTTTGTACCTTGGGGAAGTTTTAACCTAAGCTGGTAAAAGTAAGCTTAGGAGGTTTCAATGCAGGTCCCCACATCTGTACCCTAGCGTTCAGAGTGGGGAAGAAACCTTGACAGCATGTTTCAGAATAGGCAGCAGATCTACTGAGTAAAGTGGTTCCATTTTTACATGTTCTTCCTTACAAGCAGAACCACACTCACGTGGCTCCTCTCATCCCCCTCGGATCCCAAAGAACTGAGATGAAATGCTGCTCTTCCTCATAAATGCTCTGGGCTGATTCTCACAAAATTCAAAATGTCTGTTGCCTCTTCTATTCCATATCTACACTGATTCTCTTGAGCAAACACTGAGAGACTCTGGGCTTAAATGCCAGTGATAGATCAACTGTAACTGTCTGAGTTTCTCTCAACAAAAGTCAAATATCCTTCATTTTATAAATAAAAAGTATTTTAAATCATTGAATTATATTTGACACTTTTAAACTATGTAAAACCTCACCCTGTAAGTCTTCTGTATAGAACAATATTTGTTAAACTCCCTGGAGGAGAAGGGGATGGGATGGGTTGGCAAAGAGCAGGGGAAAGATTTTATGAAGTGTTCATTGCTGATCTGAGCTAATGTTGCTGCCATTGAAGTCAATGAGAGTCTTACCATTTACCAGAATTAGGTCATTGCTAAGTACTTTCAGAAATTCTGCTGTACGTTTTTTAATAATGAATCCTAAAAGTCCTGGTTTATGTCACAGAAATCATGGCCAGGACAAGAAAACAGACCTAACAATAACACTAAGAATAATTTAGTTGGTGATTGGTCCTGCTTTGAGCAGGGGGTTGGACCAGATGACCTCCTGAGGTCTCTTCCAACCCTGATATTCTATGAATGTTGCACTATTGTAATGCTTTTCTTCCTAAACTACACACAGCACTAGTAAAAGGCAGTCACTTCTGAATGGAGGGGAGCAACAAGAAAAATGGCACCATGCACAAAAGTGAAGGGTGTGGGGGGTGAATTTTGACCACTGTCTCCAAATTATGAAATCATTTTGGATATTTAATGCCCGTACAGAGCAGATGGGTCCTTGCTTGGCTTTTAAGATCTCATCAGATGGTGTCACTTACGGTAAACTACATAGTATTCAATCTATCAGCCTTGCAAGGATAAAAGGCTGAGTTCACCCTGTGAGGATCTAGTGAGTCTACGTATTTCAAATCTCATGATTTAAGGATAAAATGTTGGCTCATTGAAGTTAATGGCAAAACTCCCATTAACTTAAATGAAGTCAGGCTTTCACTCTGGAAATTTAACTGACTATTAAGACTTTCCCTTTACTACTTCTGGTTCTATTTCTTTTTCAGTGTACTTTCTAGAATAAATACATCACAACTCTTTTTAGCTTGATTTAGATTATGCATTATATAAATTTGATATAGAGACTGGAGTTCTGTACTCCTGTTTAAAATAGCTCCCCTTCATTTGTCTTTATATCAGAACAATTGTATGAATTGTAAAAGCAAAAGTCCCTGATTTTTTTAAAGCTGATTTAAAAAAAAAATCATCATCCTTAGACTGTCTCCCTATACAATTGTTGTGACCTGAACCTGCAAACACACACTTAAGGGAGTAACCTTTAGTCCCACTACAGCCAATGCAACTACTCAGATGAGGATAGTTACTCACATATGTAAATGTTTGACAGGATTTACTGTGAAGAAAACAGTTTTCTTTTAAAATGGCTGCTAAAGTCTCTGTGAGGTCATTGGTAAGAGATTCAAGTTCTTTCTGTCTCAGAAGCCCAAAGCAGAGTAACCCTTCAAAATAGCTAGTTAAAATAGTTAGTCTTTCCTCCCACAAAGTTTTATACATCCAGGTTTTAATTAAGAGCATTAATGCTTCGTTTTTCTCAGACAACTGTGCTCAGATACCTTTGTGCTAGAGCCCAATTGACTGGAGAAATTGTCCTTATTTAGCTAATAGATGCATTCCATGATATAGTGCTTCCTCCATGTGACAATATTCTAGGTGATATGGGGCAAAAGTTCCTAGGAAAGGACCTCAAAAGGTATAGAGTTAGATTTGGTTGGGGTAAGCACTCAAAAATTCACATACTTGACTTGGTTTTGTCTGTAAAAGCTGGTCTGGAAATTTTATAAGAACATGCTTTCCTTGGAAAGCTCTTGTACTTAATATTTCCAGGTAGGCTAGAAATGCTACACTATTTTTGCTTATGGTTCCAAATGGAAATGAAGAATGTTCAAAGGACCATAAAAATCAAAATAAAAGAAGAGGAGTTAACCAAAATTATTTAGTTTGAATTTGGGGTGAAGATGCAAGGACATTCTATTTTATCTATTTAACAACCTGGAATGGAGGCATCAAATCAATCGTTTCACATTTCAGTGTCCTAGTCCTGTTGAATTCTGATATAGCCAGAGTGGCATTTCCAAAGAGCTCAACTTTCAATGGTAAAATCCCAGTGACATTAATGGGAACAGAGCTAGGCGAACTCAGAACACTTTTGAAAATCCTATCATGGGTCTCCATCTTCCAACGAACACTCTCTCCTTCTGAGTCACAACATTTTCTGCATTGTGATAGATATAGCTGACCAATAGCCCATTATTTGATTGCAGTTGGATCAGGCCCAACACCACTTGCAAGTTTAAAATTAAGAAAATTGACTGATACTGACGGATATTTTTGTTCCTATAACTTAAAAAAAGAGTGAAGGGAATAAGGACAACACAGGAGGACAGAAGGAAAAGAAAGAAAAAAGAAAGAAATGAAAAAAAGAGATACAAAACAGAAGAGAAAAGGGCTAGGAAAGCAAAGTTGATGAGATACCCTGTTTACATCAAGGCACAAACAGGTGTGAATGTCTGGCTGCATTGTGCTAAAAGATTATTGCCCATTTAAAATGCAATAAGGATATGTGAAAAGGTAATGGACCAGGCTAGCATCTTTTTGGCAATATTACTATCGCTCATTGAAACGAGGATTTTTGCAGATAAAAGGGGTGGGAGAAGAGAGAGAGAGAGAGACGTATTCCAATAAACAGATTTTCCATTAAGATAGGCAAGATGGCTACTGGCAAGAGCAATTTCCTTGAATTAAACCATTTTGAAACTGTTTATAAATGGAAAATCTCTCTGAAATCACTCAAGCTTTCATTACCATGCTTTGAATATAGAAGCCTGACCAGTGTAAGTTTATTACCCAGTCTGCCCCCCGACATGGAGAGGACACACATTAGCCTTTGTAAACTGGCTGAGATTTCCCAAACACTTCAAAAACAAACACTATTTTAGGTAAATAAATCTGTTTTATATTTTAACTATAGAAAGATAGATTTTAAGTGATTATAAGTGGTAGGCAAAAAAAGGTCAGAAATAGTTATCAAAGAAATAAAAGGTAAGCACACAATCTAAATCTTAAACCTTATTAGACTAGGCAGTATTCAGATCAAGAAGTTTTCTCACCCCATTAGATGTTTAGTTCTTAATACACAGGCTTCCCCTTTAAGCCTGGGACCAGTCTCCTCAGTTCAAGTCTTTGTCTTCTCACATTCTTGTTGCTTCCAGCATAGGTGGGGGAGGAGAAAGTCCAAAGCATGATACCACTGTCCCCTATTTTATATCTTAGTCCATGTGCCTGGAAACACTAGCCCAGACTTGTCCTGGTGGGCTTTGCTGAGTCACAGAGTTGAGAAATCCCTGATTGTGTGATTGCTGCACTGCCCTCTTATAGCATTATAAGTCCCCTTGATTACAACTCTTCTGCTGACTAATGGTCACTTAACACCTTCCTGGCTGTGATCACCAACCAGTCTTCACTGGGAAACTAGGAGCAGAGACTCCCAAACTTGAAACCTCAAAATTTCATAACAACCATACAGTGACATCTCATAACTTCATACAAACAAACAATACATATTTGGACAGAAAAATGGGTTTCAGCAGATCTTGACCTTTCCTATGATATCTTACATGGCATGCTTTGTTTGAAATATATCATAATTATATGGCAGGGGTGAATATGGGGGGTTCCAGGGTGCTTCTTTGAAGTACAGAGTGCCACGCCTGTTTGTCACCAAATACCATCTCTCTTCCCCTACAATTTACAAGAAAAACATTTCAGTGAGGGCCGCTATGTCATTTACATCCATATTGTCACAATCATGAAACTGACCACAGGAGACTCTTTGAGTTTCTTTATTGGTTTTAAAGTTAGAAAAAGAAATTATCACAAAATTTCATTGAAAAATAAATGTCAGGCACATATAATCATCCAAAATGAAAGGTTGGAAAAAATCTTCATGTGAAGCTTGTTGATCTTTTTTCACTGCTCTAAATAACATATGTGAGACATCACAGGTGTTAAATTAGCAAGAGGAGGGCTCTCTGGATTGTCACTAAGAAACAAACTATATTAGAAGTAGAAACATAGTGAAAATTACAAAGAAAATCTAATTTTAAATTCTCATTAAAAGTCTCTGAGGCTGTTGCCCTAGTTCACAAGACCTACTCTGCCAGCATGTAAATTTTGTTATAAGCATAGATTTAGTACTGTACTTTTTACTGCTTTAAACAAAAATAGTCATTTAAATATTGTCATTAATATGAAAACACCTGAGTGATCAACGCTGAAGGGAAATCAAAGCTATGAAGAATTTCTATGACTATTTGGGCAGTCAGCATGAAGTTGTGGTTAGACATCCTGGTATCGTAATCACATATAGACATTTCTGGCCCTTTACCCACACAAGGATTAACCACATGTTGACATCTGGAATTATGAAGACTGTAAGAGCTATATTGGCTAAGCAACAGTATGTTATGAGAAACTGAGGAGGAGCTCAGCACACTGTCAGCTCCTGGAAGCTTTCTTCCTGTGAAAGACAGAATGTCTCTGAGGCCATGTCTAGGTTACCACTTACATTGGCAAAACTTATGTGGCTCAGGGGTGTGAATATGCCACTTTCCCCCCACACACACACACCGAGTTTCTGCTACTCTGAAACCTTTAATAACAGTATTATTCAGGTGACATTCACTGCTCCCTATCCAGAGCCAGAGTAATCAGAGTATACCCTCCCACTAGTAAGATGAAATACACCCCACTGTGTGAGGGAACAGAATAGGGTCTCCTAGGCATCACCGATATGGGGATTTGGGGCCATGGAATCAATGTAGTCTTATGTCTTCTGCAGCCCTCCTGCAGCCTGCCCCCAAATTCTCCCTTTGCTAGTCTACTCACAACCTGTGTGGAGCCTACCTCTGTCTCTGCCTGCAGTCATATCTGGACACCCCTCCGCAGGTCTTAAGTGGTGTGCAGGGCCTGATGCCTATGCAATGATTATCATCTAACATTCCATTGACTTGGATGGAATTTTGTAATTGAAACTCCTTTTAGGAATAGCACAACAAGCATGTATTTAAGTTCTTTTAACTCTGTATGATCTGCTTCTGACTCATGTTACTCTCAGATGGCATTGTGGCTGTTTAGGTGAATGTCTGGGGCTCCTAGAAGTGTAGGTCACTCTGCATACGCATTACAGCGGTACACCTATTGTAGTACAGTGGAACACTTACGTTTGGATGCTAATAGTCTTACCAGGCCATCAAGTTGCCCCAGGCTCCATCAGCTACCCATGCTCTCAAGCTCAGCATCAGGCGGACTTATCTAAAGTACTTGTATGGCCCCCGTCACCATAGTAAATGGAGGCCCAGCAGTGGCAGTCTGGTGAACTCAGTGTTGCTGCCACTGGCTTTCATGCCAGACCTGTGCTTGGTGACACATAATCTGCAAACAGAAATATTAGCCTATTATGGTTCAGTGGCTAAGTAATCTCTGCTCTCTGTGATTTGCTTTTGCAAACATGATATAGGGTTTCAGATTTCTTCCATAAATATTACATGGGCCTCAGAAATTATTCATAGCTAGCATATTTGAATTCAGAACCATTTGGAAGAATAAATGTGCTTAATACTTTGGAAGTAATTTTACTTATAGCAAGACAATTTTTTTAAAAAAAAAATGCATTGTATATGTTTATCATCGCTCTAAAAAATCAGAGAAAAAATGATGGAAGGGAAATGACAAACAAGTTCCAAGCATGATATAAAAATGCCTGAAGTTGAACAATATCGGTGTACAGAGAACTGGAATGATTCTAAAGAAGGATTCAGCTTGCTATCTTCACTGTAAATATTTTTAAATCATGTGGGGACTATATGGTTCTGAAAATGAGATTGCAGGGAAGTTAAAGTCCCAGTAGCAGCCTGTAAACTTATGATCCTCCAACTGTGAGGCTGGCACAGTCACAGGAAAGTCAATCCCTTGAAGAGAAGGTGTACGTAAGTTCAGGAAAAACATTAAAAGGGTATTTGTGTCCTTGCATTTAAATTTTCAGTTTTGTACTGCTAAGAGCAGGGCAGTGAACAGTGTGCCAGATTGGAAACAGGAGTTAAGGGGTCTGGTTATCCATCGGATTGCAGCGCCTTTACAATGGGCTAGTAGGGTGGAAATAGCGCCTGGGGAATACTTCCTGCATAAGAGAGATTTCCTATGTAGAAAAAAAATGTCAAGGGATATTTTGAAAGTTTGAATAAAATCCTTTCCGCTGTTTCTGAGTCACGAGACAAGGGAGAAGAACTCATTCTCCCAACGTAAGAAATTGTTCCTATTGTTTGTGGGAAGTGGATGGGCACAGAGCAGTAGTAGGCTACTCAAAAATGGCTCACCCCTTTACAGTTAAAATGTTACATGTGCACAACCCACGAAGGGAAGAATGTGCTTTGAGTAGTTTAAGAATATTTTGGTAGAAAAGATAAACGTTTGAAAATCCCCTATATTAGCTTTTAAGTGTCAGTCTTTAACATGGCTCTAGCAGCCCCTAGGCAGCAATTTAAGGGCTTACTCCTGAAAGGGGCTGAGCACTTTTGCCCTGATCCAGCAAAGCCTTTAAGTACGTGCTTAACTTTAAGCACAAGTAGTCCCATTGTAGGACCAGTCACCTGCTGGAATAGAGCCACTGTGTTCAGCACTTTGCAGGTCTGAGCCCTAAAGTAATGGAAACTGGGAACTCCTGAGAACATATTTCATCTCTACCCATGACTGGCTGTAATAATACTGATCTTAATTCTTAAAGAATTAAAGGAGGGTAATGTAATTAACGCCAATCAGCATGAGTTTATAGAAAATGGATCCTGTCAAACTAACTTGATATATTTTTTTAACGAGATGACAAGTTTGGTTGATAAAGGTAATAGTGTTGATGTAATATACTTAGACTTTTGTAAGGCATTTGACTTAGTACCACATGACATTTTGATTTAAAAAAAACTAGAATGATATAAAATTAACATGGCCCACATTAAATGGATTAAAAACAGGCTAACTGATACGTCTCAAAATGTAACTGTAAACAGGGAATTCTCATCAAGTAGATGTGTTTCCAGTGGGATTCCACAGGGATTGGTTCTTGGCCCTATGCTATTTAACATCTTTATTAATAACCTGGAAGAAAACATACAATCATAGCTGATAAAGTTTGCAGATGACACAAAAAATTGGAGGAGTGGTAATAATGAAGAGGACAGGTCACTGATACACAGCAACCTGGATCAGTTGGTAAATTGGGTGCAAGCAAAATATATGCATTTTAAATTCAGTTAAATATATACATCTAGGAACGAAGAATGCCGGCCATAGTTCCAGGATGTAGGACTCTATGATGGAAAGCAGTGACTCTGAAAAAGATTTGGGAGGTCATGATGAGTAAGCAGCTGAACATGAGTTCCTAGTGCAACTCTGTGACCAAACAAGCTAATGTGATCCTGGGATGCATAAAAAGGGAAATCTTTAATAGGAGTAAAGTGTTTATTTGACCTCTATATTTGGCACTGGTATAACCACCACTGGAGTGAGCTGTAGCTCACGAAAGCTTATGCTCTAATAAATTTGTTAGTCTCTAAGGTGCCACAAGTACTCCTTTTCTTTTTGTGAATACAGACTAACACGGCTGCTACTCTGAAACCTGTCACTGAAATACTGTGTGTCCATAATTCATGAATGTTGATAAATGGGAGAGGGTTCAGAGAAGTGCCACGAGAATGATTAAAGGATTAGAAAACTGGCCTCAAAGACCTCAATCTCTTTAGTTTAACAAAGAGAAGGTTAAGTAGGTACTCAGATTACAGTCTGACTCAGATTACAGTTTTACCAATTTGGGAAACATATATTTAATAATGGGCTCTTCAGTCTAGCATGGGAAGGTATAACACGATCCAATGGCTGGAACTGATAAATTCAGACTAGAAATGAGGCATACATTCTTAAATGTGAGAATAACTAATTGTTGGAACAATTTACCAAGGGTTGTGATGGATTCTCCTCTCCATCACTCCATCTTTAAAGCCATACTTTCTATTGACCGTCCCTGTGGCCCGTGCCACTTCCCACAGCTCCCATTGGCCAGGAACAGCGAACTGTGGCCATTGGGACCTGCGGGAAGTGTTAACAAACTGTCTCTATGCCTGTGGACAATCAAGGTAAACAAACTGTCTCATGGCCCGCAAGTGGATTACCCTGACAGGCCACATGCAGTCCGTGGGCCGCAGGTTGCCCACCACTGATCTAGATGATCACAATGGTCCCTCCTGGCCTTGGAATCTCTGAATACTTTGCATTTAATAGGTCTTTTCAAACACTATTTAACCAGATCCTGAGATATCTGCAGGCAAACACTATACTAGTGTTATTCATATTTTAAAGATGGGGAAACTGAGGCTCGGAGTTAGGCGCCCACACGGTTTGAACGTTAGGAGCAAGATTTGAGCTTACGTCACCTGTGTCTAAGTACACCAGAGTGCAGAACATCCCATGCAGGTCATTCAGCCCTACGTATTCTGACTTTGTGGGCCCATTGGAATGTCTTGGTATCCCAGTTTATACACCTGAACACAGAGGCTCCCTAAATTAGTGAATACTTCTGGAAATTTTGGCATAATCCTGTATATCAGTTACACCACTGTGCGGCCACTGCAAAGGAAGGACAGGGGCTCGCAAGCAGGATGTTAGCAAGCCCTGAGAGCTCACAGCATCACTTAGCCCACTGTTGCACTGGGTAGCCTGCTTCTACATCTGAAATAGCATGAAAGTGGCTTGCTAAATGGGATGCTAAACTAGCAAAGACTAGTCCTGTATATGCCCAGGCTGCAATGCACCCTTTCTGGTCTCTTCAATTTAAAATATTGTTCTCACACTCTTAGATGTCCTCCACCATTATTTTCACCATCCCCATTGTATTCTTACAAAGAAATGTTTCCTTCCAGCAAGATTCTGCTATGTTTTAAAAGTACACCCACCTAATCCTTATGTTCTTTTCTGCTGTGCTACCACAACCTGCTGTTAGGACAGGGAGCTTTTCAGATTCATTATAGTTTTAAATTAAATGAAATCCATAGGAAATCCATTAGCCTGCTGCATTTTAGTCAAAGTTAATTACAGGTTTCAGGCTTTGGGGGTTAATGCACTAGGTCAAAATCCTCTACTTTTCAACCAAAAGCTATGATTTTAAACTCTAGCTGCTGCACTACATAGCTCCATTCGCTCCATTCAGTCACCATTCTGCAGCTCCAAACTCCTCTGCAACATTTTTTTTATATTAGGTGAGTATCTTCTATTTCAGCTTCTGCCCAGAACAGAACCTGCACCTTAGAACTAATAAAACAGTATTCAAGGAATGTTCAAGTCCTTTATTCAGCCGTTCTCTGTGAATAATCTGGGACATACAGGGTAAAGCAGAATGGCCATTGTTTAGACTCTGGCAAAACCACCTATGCTATCTGAAAGCAGCAGACAAGGCAGTGGAGCTGGTTCGGACATTATCTTTCTTCAAAATTGAGGGGAGGGTTTGTTTGGGGGTTTTTTTAAATGCCCCAAACGGAACATTTTTGTTTTTAATTAAAATCTAAAAGCTGTCAATGAACATGGATATTTTTTAAAATATTTAGTTGAAAACACATTTTCTCTTTTAAAAAACTAAAACCAACTTAAAAATTGGCAGGGTTTTGATATTTTTGACCAGTTCTACAAGGCAGCCAGATAAAATCAGCTTTAAACAACCGTATTTCGGCAGCTCTGCCTTTGTTGTGTTTGGAAGGAATTTTCTATTCATAAATAACTAAAGTCCCCAATGCTTCCATCTGTGAACCCACTTTGAAGGGGAACTTTTATCGAGCCAGCATGCTCCCTACCACCCATCCATACTTTATAACCCTTTCCTCTGGCGTTTGTGTTCCACAGAGCTGTGATGGTCAGTTTTATAGGAGAGATTATCTAAGCCAAATATATTTGTGAAAAGAGCACAGGTGCTGCTTTCCCCTGCATGCTGTGCTACCCCTCTTGGGACAGTCACAGTCTTGGGAGCTATGGGAAACATGGCTTCTGTGGAGCCCGTGCTCTCCAGGGACAGCAGAAGCCACTTGGGCAATGTAACAGAGCAGAGACAACAGACATCACACTCCTTGCTTCCTGTAGCTCCTATGAGACATGTACAGATCTCAGGAAAAACACGATGAGGGAGTAGAACCCCTGGTTTCTCTTGTAAGAGGCAAACCCTGCCCCTGTCAATGGAAGAATTGTGATATATTAAAAAAATAATCTTTCACTGGGAATAGAATAGAATGTTCTGGGTGATAAAAGCAGCCAGTAGGAAGATTTCCAGAACGTGCTTAAGAAGTTCAAATGCCATCCAGGATATTTAAGCCTTCAGCAATTCAGCAGGATCAGCAGATTAAGCTAGCTGAGATATGGGCAGTAATGGCTAGAACACAGCTGGGAAACAGAATCATTGCAGTTAACCCCTTGCCACAAACATGTTTGTTTCTTTTCTTTCTGGTAATTATTCTTTAACAAAACTTAAGAAGGTCCTTTAATTTATGATATATTTAAATTGCACTATATAAGGGGTTTTTTTCGATCTGATGTCTGGAATATTGCTTAAATGCAAGTCTTTTCAAAATATTGAAGAGTTCAGTTTTATACCCAAGTTTCCCATTAAGTTCTTTTTTAGAAAATGTTTTTTGGTTACAACAGCTTAAACATTAGTACAAAAGGGTTTCAGTGAAATATGAAATCAAATTCTGTATCACATGCCTAGAGTAGAAAGCTACTGTGCAAGTGTTCTATATTCAAAGCACAGTTGAATTAGTAAGAATTTGTTTTGTTTTCCCGATAAAGAGCTTTTAAAGGCATATCCCTACTATTTTTATCCTTAAATTTACAAAATGTACTAAAAAATAGTAAACCAAGCATGAATCGAATAAGAGAGTTAAACTAAAAATCCAGTGCCTCTGCCCAAACAGTGACATGTCTATTCAGTCCTGCCATACTTGAGTCCCTATAATTTTGTGTGAATTAAAGATTCAGTCCCCTATACAACAAATAACTTAAGCACATGTATAAAGTTAAGTATTTGAGTAGTTCTGTAGAAGTCTATGGAACTACTGATATATTTAAAGGTTAAGCCTGTACTTAAGTGCTTCAAGAGATTAGCATCTATTTTTTGACATTATTGTCCTTAGTGATTAGTGTATGTGTAGAAGAAGAATGCAAAATCAGAAGTGTGTATGTGCAGGCATAGATATGGCATTAAATAAGTGACTCCTTTTTATGACTCATTTTTAATTAGAATGACAGTTAACTGAAAGCAATTTAACATGTTTCAAGAAAGATTAATGGGATTTATGTTTTAAGGGAGGTAGAGGCAATACAACTTTGCCAGAAATCTGAATCTAACCTTTATTCTCTTTAATTATTCTTCTAGAACAATTTCCTGTGAGTCTATTAAGCTGTAAAGTGGCACTCTAATTAAACAACAATGAACTTTGTAGTAAGATAAGCTGAGTTCTGTTGCCATTCAATTTAAAAATTAATTTGTGACATAATGTGTCATTTTTACATATGAGCATTAAATGAACCAACAGGTTATTATTTTGATAGGTAATGCAACATGAGTGTTACTTTGCAATTCATATGCATGCAGGACTTCTTTTTTGAAGGGCCTTTGTGCCTTTATGCTCTATCCTAATATAGAGGTACCTCCCTCTAGTGGATAAGAAGATATTTCAGTCCCTTCACTCCTGTTCAAATCTGATGAGAAATCAGGAAGGAATGTTCCTCTGAAAACCCACAAGAAGATAATACAATAAAAATTAGTTTCGTTTACTTTGGCGCTGTCATGGCCTGGGGAGATACTAGCTTGTAGTTATTCTGCCTAGGTCTACATTTGAAATATAGGACAGAGATGAATATCAGTCTTCCTACTTGGCTGAGTGCATTTGAATATTGTCTTGTTTAAACTCTTTGATGCTGTGCGTTTTATTTTGAATGGATCAGTTTATTACCAGTGTTGCCAACTCTCAAGACTTAACAGTGAGTCTGCTGATATTTGCTGTTTTTCTTAAAGCCCTAGCTGCTACTATTCATGTGAATACGAGAGAATCTTGGCTTTTATTTAAAAACAAAACAAAAACATAATGTTTCTAGCCCTACAGTTTGTGAGGAGGAAAGTTTAAAAATGGGAACCCTTAAGGCTCAAACCCCAGAACCTCACATTTATTATTTTAAAAATATCTCCTGCTTTTTAACCCTATTCTGTGATTTTCCTGGGGGCTTGCGTCATGATATTTGAAGATTTGAGTTGGAACTTGGCAATATTGTATTATATTACAGGTTTTTGGTCAGATAGGAGACAACGCTGTGTGACATGTTTTGGCAATGAACAGCATAGATTTATGTTATAAACTCATGTCCTGCCCTGGTAATAAGATACATATGGGTAGGGTGATCCGATGTCCCGTTTTTAAAGGGACTGTCCCATTTTTTGGGACTTTTTCTTATATGGGTGCCTATTACTCCCCACCCCCTGTCCCGTTTTTTCACAGTTGCTATCTGGTAACCCTACGTACGGCATACCCTTGCAGGAACATGGCCTAGATCAGACCCTGGATACACTGACATATCTTTTAACAGAGCTGCCATGAGCCTTCACTGGTTGTAAATTGACCCAAGACATTCATTATGAGGGGAGAAGACCAAAGAAGAACTCAACAGCTCTAAATTGTCTGCACATCTGGACTTTCCAAGTTGTCCTGTCTTCTTTGTGTCTCTGTTTTAAATAGTAAGCATTCTAGCACAAGGAGTGTCTTATTATTGTGAGCATGTTGTCGGTGCTATTTTTATTGTTTTAATTGTTATGATATTGGTTTCCTACTATGGCAAACAGGCACACTGCATGGACTGTCCTTGTGTATAGGGCAACTTTTATTAGGTTTTCTAAATATCAAGGGTTATAACTGGGGAAAACATTTTCCAGGTGCATCTTTGAAGTGGAAATGGTTTTTGATCTGCAAGGGCTGCATTGTTGCCCAACGTGACCCTTTCAAATGATAGACTTGCAACCCAATGATGTTGTGTATGAGTCTGAACCCTATAACCTCAACGAGAAGTTCCTAGAACAAATTTAAGCATTCATTTTCTCATCAAAAATCTTTTTTGTAACTGTTTCATGATGCTTTGTCATTTGATGGTAGCAACAAGCCAGCTTTCTCAACAAAAGGTGACAAACAGTCAATCATTTGCCTTATTCCTTAATGAAAACTAGCAACCTTCATGTCTAATGGCAGGAGCCAAGACCTTTATGAGAACTGGGATCACACTAGAAATGAAAGAATAGCATCATATACAATAGGCAGAAATAATTATTTTCTGAAGAATAGGAGGCCTGCCAGATGCAAAGTCACAATTAATAAATGGTTGAGAAATGACATGATTGCTGCACCCATATGAAACATTAGCATGGTAATTTGAGCTATGAGCAACAGAATCATGACATTGTGCTTTCTGTTGTTGTTATATTAGTTGACTGGTGAGGGAAGGATGAGAAACACACTTTTTAACAACTATGAAAGGGAAGGAGGACTCTTAGATGTCAGATCAATAGCCCTGGAAACCCTGAAAGGAAAACTAGAACAATTATGTTTCCATTATAGCAGTCAAACCAAAGCAATGAAATCCACCATGGCACACAACTTCCTTTGCTTGGAACATCAGCACATGTTATATGGTTCCAACACGTGAGTAGGGAAAAGACGAAAACAAAGAGTCAGCACCTTGTTAATATTAATTGAGGTCCATTAGTCTTTGCAAATAAACACAGTGACACAGGGACAGGTTCTGCTATCAATTAAACCAGTGAAAATCCAGAGTCACTCCTCAGAAATTGCTTTGGATTTACACCAGTGTGCCTGACAGTAGAATCTGGCCCAGAGAGAATATCCTGTTTGAGAGGCAACTGTCAATGCCTATGGTGTAAGAGAGAAAGGGGAAAATAATGAAATCCAATACCAAAGGTCCATGGGGATCTAAGGCCAGATGTTTGTAGTAAAAATGCAATTACAGTTTGGAGTAGGATTTCAAATTCAAAATGGAAAAAGTAAAAAATGGAAATGCAATCTCATTGGTAGAATAAATATCAATGGGATTCATTTTATGTTGACAAGTTTCTGATTTCTCAGCAATGGTTTCAATCTTTTAAGACTGATTCTTTGCAGGCTTGAATCTTTCAAAAACTACTTTCTATTTTTATTTTTGATGAGAGCTGTCTGGAAAATGCTGCATTGTTCTCAAGTGGCAGTATAATTAAACAAAACCCAGGCAAGAACATGCATTGCTGGCTAGATTCTTCTTTATTCAAGACAGCTGCAGTACCTGAAACGTGAATCAATTTTTGTGACCAAACACAGTTCAAAGCAATCAGCATCAACAGCATTGTGAAACATTAACTTTCACTTCACTGGAACTAGAAATACACAGGCACTGGAAAACTCTGACTTTCGAGTAACATGCATGCAAAACATGGGATTTGTCCATTTCTCTTGGCTTGCTGAATTGAAATCTGAAAGGCACTTGAAATCGGAGTTCAAAACATACTTTGTTTTATATCATAGTATATTTTTTCTTCAATGTGCTTTGAGATGGGTTCTTTACAAAAAAAAATGGCGCAAGCCTTTCTGTCCAGGATTTAGATGAGAATAAATGCATAGACCTTGAGCTTTTGCTCAGTTATTGTCCTGAATTTCATTCTGAGAGAATTAGATCTGAGCATATTTGGTGGTATTGCTGTACAGCTCCACCAAAAGATTCTCATAAACATGACAGAGATTCAATAAATAATTAATTAAAAACACTTGTAGGAAATTTAAATAAATTAAGGGCACGCTATTTAAAGGATACTCCATATGGATTTTTTCCCCCAGTTCTCTCTTTATCTGTTCAGTGCTCTTAGGCATTATAACCTTTCTTACAAGATGTTATTTTCTATGTGCTGTGAAAATTGGATTATGTTTTTAAAGTTGTTTTTTCCTGCCTTGAGTTTTTCTAAATTTTGCATATTTTTTTATTTAGAGTTGTAATCTAGCTATATCTGCTTTGCTGCACCAGTATTTTAATTTGCTATCATATATATATATATATATATATAAATATATATATATTGTGTACTATATATTAAAAGATTAGGTAGAAGCCTACATATTTAGCAGGAACAAAATCTATTTAATGTAGATCCACTATTTTAAAAATATGGGGAAGATTTTCAAAAGACTTACAGGATTTAGGAGCACAGTCCTATTATCTTTCAATAGGATTCATGCTCCTAAATTCCTTAGGTCCTTTTGAAAATCTCTCTCTCTAGTAAGTGTGAAACCAAATTTTTATTGATTTCATACATAATCAGTAAGCTTTGAAAAGAACAAAACTTATTTATTTATATTATTTAGGTCTTTACAATGTCAAAGAGATTTTGGTAGTTTATTGTTTTTTGTAAATTCAATCTCTGAAATTCAGTTTGTGACCCATCTGATCTTGTTTTCTCTTTTTGGGTTATACTGATCATTTAAACCATTCGCTCAGAAATAAAGCTACAGAGGATAAGTAGAAACAGGTTACATAAAAACTGTGACACAACTTTGTCCTGGGTGAAATATAAGCTGCTTTAAGCTGGTAAACCTCAGATTGCACAGTCTCAAACTCTACATCCTGCCAAGTATTTCCTCCCACAAATAGTCCTTTTAGGGTAGCACAACCTGGCCCCGATCCAGTAAGACAACATCCACTGGCTTCAACGGGCAGTGGATCAGGTCCACGCTGTAGTCACTTCTCAGGGAAAGAGAAATGAGTTACAATCTAGTTTTTATTAACTTTGGGTGAAATGCAGGGTCTGTGGGAGGCCCCTGAATATAACAGAGCTGGCTTAGTTCCATTGTGCAGGGTGTGAGCAGCTATGGAGCTGCTGTGCAGGAGGACTTTCCACCTCAAACTATTGCAGAGATGTGCTCCACCAGATCCACATAAATAGGATTCAAACCCTGTTTCAGCTGAAGCCCTGGTGGTGGTACAGGTGCCTTCAGATATAACAGTGATGACCACAGTGTAAGAATCCAAATAGAAAGTCATTTTGCCCCTGGCTTGGTGTGGATTCATTCTCCTTAAATGCCTGCATAGCAATTCTGCACAACACCCATTTACTTGGCTTTGTTTTAGAACTCCACCATGAAGGTAAAATTCTCACATCTACATTGCCTGTAGTTCTGTTGTATATTTCATACTCACATGATGCATGTATAAGCCCACAAAACCAGTACAATGGAAAAGAAATAGGCACGGAAGATCAGAGAGGAGAATCTAGTGTGCAACTCCTATTACTAATAATGTAAATTGCATGCAGAATAAGGACCTCATATATCTTGAAGTCAAAAGGACTTTCGTTTTATCGTTACATTTAGCCTGAATTCCCCTTTCTTGTTTCCTTGTCTTTCTTTCTTTCTTTCTTTCTTTCTTTCTTTCTTTCTTTCTTTCTTTCTTTCTTTCTTTCTTTCTTTCTTCATATCTCACTAGAAATTGAGCTGCTTCTCCTTTTGCATTACATGTTGCATAATTTGTTTTCTTTGCTAGAATATATCCCCAGATGTGTATACAACTTGGTTCTCTTCAAGGAGTGTATAGAGAAGGGGAAGGACAAAGAATTATGATTTTGTGGCTAAATCTGGAATGGGAAATTGTGTTCACCATTCTACCACAGATTCCCTGTGTGAGTTTGACCAAGTCACTTAGGCCCATATCCTCAAAGGTATTTAGACATCTAACTCCCACTGAATCAGTGGGAGTTAGATACCTAAATACCTTTGAGGATCTGGGCCATAGAGTCAGATTATCAAAAATGCTCAGGACCCACAACTGGGTCTGGATTTTCCAAAGACCTCAGCTCCCATTTAGGCTCCCAAATAAAGAGGTACATTTTCAAAAGTAGTCAACATGTTAGATGTTGAGCTCTTTTGAAAATCTGCCTGTAAGTGCTACAATGGTTGCTACTGGGTGTTGCTTAGCACTCTTGGGAATCTGGGTCTTATTTGGGTCCCCAATGGGAGCTGATCTGTTCTGAAAATCTGACTCCAATTGTACATGTTGAGCACTTGAAAATCTGGCCTGAAAATTTTGAAAGTCTGGCTCCAAATTGCTCTGTGCCTCCATTCCCCTTCCATAAAATGGGGGCAGTAACACTCAGTATTGCCCACTTTTGAAATTTCATCATGAGTCTCATGATATTTGGAGTCTTTCTTAAAGCCCCAACTCCTTGGAGTCATGCGAATCTCAGCTTCGCTTCTTTTCTTTTCTTTTCTTTTCTTTTCTGTATGTTTCCAGGCCTCATGGTAGCAGGGAAAAAGCTTGAACATGTGACTTGGGTGTAAATTAAAGGCTCCAACAACTGAAGGCAAATAAAAATAACCCACAATTTATTATTTTTTTAACCAGGGTTTTCAAGCCAACTTCATGACTTTGGGATCTGAATCACAACATTTGAATGCTTGGATTTGGCAATATTGAACACTACTTTTCTGCCTAACTTTGTCTCTAGATTTTAAGCTCTTCAATGTAGGGACTGTCTCTCAGTATATATGTGTTTGAATAATGGTCAGCACAACAGGGCTCTTGTACTATAGATTACTATTAAAGGAAATAATACATTGTTTTCATCAGAAATCTTGATTCATTCTAAATGTATTTAACTGGATCTCAGAACATTGGGAACATCTATCCAAGTTTCTAAAAGGTAACCTCATTGTTTTGAAGGGAGTTTTATCTGGGAAACTGAAGGTATCAAAGTAACAAAATGAAGTAGTTTGGTTAGAAACTGAAACTTGAACAGCTTTCATTTTGCACAAGAGTCGCTAACAAATATCTCTAAATGGTTTCCTAAATAGATATGTCTGTTTCAGTCACCAATCAGGAAAGCAGTTTTTTCTGGATTGATACTACTCCTTGAAAGTTCAAATGCATTTGCTCCAACCCCTCAGACAGAGACAAACGCCTACAAGATCTCTATCAAGCATTCTTACAACTACAATACCCACCTGCTGAAGTGAAGAAACAGAATGACAGAGCCAGAAGAGTACCCAGAAGTCACCTACTACAGGACAGGCCCAAGAAAGAAAATAACAGAACGCCACTAGCCATCACCTTCAGCCCCCAACTAAAACCTCTCCAACGCATCATCAAGGATCTACAACCTATCCTGAAGGACAACCCATCACTCTCACAGATCTTGGGAGACAGGCCAGTCCTTGCTTACAGACAGCCCCCCAACCTGAAGCAAATACTCACCAGCAACCACACACCACACAACAGAACCACTAACCCAGAAACCTATCCTTGCAACAAAGCCCGTTGCCAACTGTGTCCACATATCTATTCAGGGGACACCATCAGAGGGCCTAATCACATCAGCCACACTATCAGAGGCTCGTTCACCTGCGCATCTACCAATGTGATATATGCCATCATGTGCCAGCAATGCCCCTGCCATGTACATTGGTCAAACTGGACAGTCTCTACATAAAAGGAATAATGGACACAAATCAGACGTCAAGAATTATAACATTCAAAAACCAGTTGGAGAACACTTCAATCTCTCGGTCACTCGATTACAGACCTAAGAGTGGCTATTCTTCAACAAAAAACTTCAAAAACAGACTCCAATGAGAGACTGCTGAATTGGAATTAATTTGCAAACTGGATATAATTAATTTAGGCTTGTATAGAGACTGGGAGTGGATGGATTATTACAAAGTAAAACTATTTCCCCATGTTTATTCTCGCCCTCCCCCCTCCCCGTTCCTCAGACATTTATCAACTGCTAGAAATGGCCCACCTTGATTATCACTACAAAAGGTTTTCTCCCCAGCCCCCTGCCCCCGCTCTCCTGCTGATAATAGCTCATCTTAAGTGATCACTCTCCTTACAGTGTGTATGATAACACCCATTGTTTCATGTTCTCTGTCTATCTGTGTATATAAATCTCCCCACTGTATTTTCCACTGAATGCATCCAATGAAGTGAGCTGTAGCTCATGAAAACTTATGCTCAAATAAATGTGTTGTCTCTAAGGTGCCACAAGTACTCCTTTTCTTTTGTGAATACAGACTAACACAGCTGCTACTCTGTAACCTGTCTTTGAAAGTAGTTTCTAAAATTAACCCTTGAGCTCTCTTATGGTGCATTTTGCTGAAATCCCAAGATTGTTGTTATTTTAACTCTGACTTAGAAAAGTGCCACAGCTATTTCTCCCTGAAGGTGGAACACTAGATGTTTGAAATCTGTGAATTTCTACATATGAAAAATAGTCTGTCCACTGTAGTATGATACTGACCTATTGAAAGTGTATTTATGCCTTTTTGTCTCATTCAGTAGAATGCTATAAAGCATATCTGAGTAGCTACTTATATTACTTATTTTATAAAATCACTCTTAAACTGCTTAGCACTTAAGATTCTAACGTGAGAGCTCAAATGTAGAATGGCTGCACCTTTTGGTGCACACATTAATATCTTCTATACTGCATCAGCCCAGCTGCAGGCACTGTACACCCCACAATCCCTCACCTCTATTTACATCAAAATAGAAACAGATTTAACTGTAGAAACTCTAATTTAGGAACATGGCTTATAGAAACCTAAGAAATCAGTATCAGACAGGGCGAACAATTTACAGGAGCCTAAGTGCAAGAATTTGCTGACATGTTCCTTAAGAAAATGTATTGCAATTTGTAATGAAAATTGGTTCAGTGTAGACCAGAACAAACAGCACCTGCTCTCTCAGCTTTCTCTCTCATTCAAGTATATACATAACATTTCATTATAGAAGGAAGATAGGTGCATTAGGTCACAAGCGTCAATGTCAGAGAGGAAATGGAGGGCAAGGGAAAGAAGATAGATGTACTACTTTTCAGGGCAGGATCTTACTTATATGAAAGTCTAGGGTTCAGCAATTCATGTTTTCCTTTTGTGTGTGTGTGTGGTGTGTGTGTGTATCACTTGAAATGGAAGCTTAAATTCAAACCTCACTATATAGTACATGGTGGGACAGGTTTCTGAGCATCATAATTTGGAGCTCAACCATCAACTGGTGGCCAGCGCTCTCAGAATGTAACACTGATCTCTCTGCATGCTCGATAAATATCCCTTTCCTACAACTCTGCATGCCTGTTGCATCAGGTATTGGTAATGAATCAATGGATCCTCTAGTTTTACAAAGACCATGGGCCAAGTTCTGCATTGTTATGCACCTTGTATAGTCACTTACACCAGCGCAAAATGGAAAAAATCCTAACCGCTCTCACTTGGTAGCATTCTGTAGCCATTTTTCTCTGATGTAAACTACACAAGGTGTGGAGCAACAGTGAGTCTTCCCCCCCCCCCCGCCTGTATATATTGTAGCTATTCACAGCAGTTTGTGGGATAGCTAAAAACACAGACGCCCAGATGGTGCTGTTAGGGTATGTTCAGTTGTTTTTAGTAGTGCAATAGAGCTGTCTTTAAAATCTGCAATGTCTTGTAGCTCTAACATATAGGATCTTGTTATCTAACACAGAGAGAAGTGTTAATGAGGCACTCATCTGGTATCTGTATGTTATCCTCAGTACTATGATGGTGGATGATGAATGACCTTCCTCTCTTACCCTAGTAAAACAGCAGTACATATCGTTAAGTATCATGGTATTTTATGGTAAGCTCCTTCCTATTACTCTTCAATCCTCTTATTAGGTTGTGACCCTAAATATTTTTATTTGACAGGGAGAAAACTTAATCTTCCAATCTGTCGTGGTTTAAAATTGAATGGCAACTCTTCAAAATGAAACTAGTGTAAATCTTGGAAGATAAATTTTTGTAGGGCTGTCCCGTTATATCACAGATACTCACAAGATTAACTTAAAAAATTAAATCGCAATTAATCACGGTTTTAATCATACTGTTAAACAACAGAATACCAATTAAAATGTATTAAATATTTTGGATGTGTTTTCTACATTTCATATCCTATTCATTCTGTGTTGTAATTTAAATCAAAGTGTATATTATTTTTGATTATAAATATTGCACTGTAAAAATGATAAACAAAAGAAATAGTTTTTTTCAATTCCCCTCATACAGTACTGTAGTGCAATCACTTTGTCGTGAAAGTGCAATTTACAAATGTAGATTTTTTGTTACATACTGGCACTCAAAAACAAAACAATGTAAAACTTCAGAGCCTACAAGTCCACTCAGTCCTATTCTGTTCAGACAATCTTTAAGACAAACATTTACAGGAGATAATGCTGCCCTCTTCTTATTTACAATGTCACCAGAAAGTGAGAACAAGCATGTGCATGGCACTTCTGTAGTCGGCATTGCAAGGTATTTATGTGCCAGATATGCTAAACATTCAGTGGCCTTTTCATTGCTTCGGTCACCATTCCAGAGGACATGCTTCCATGCTGATGACACTCGTTAAAAAAATAATGCTATTAATTAAATTTTGTGACTGAACTTCTTGGGGGAGAATTGTAATGTCCCCTGCTCTGTTTTACCCACATCTGCCATATATTTCATGTTATAGCACACTCGGATGATGACCCAGCACATATTATTCATTTTAAGAACTACTTGAACACTAAAGAAATGTTGACAAATGCAAAGAAGCTATCATTGTGAGATTTCTAAAGATAGCTATAGCACTTGGAACCAAGGTTTAAGAATCTGAAGGCCTTCCAAAATCTGAGAGGGACGAGGTGTTTTCAGAAGTCTAAAAGAGCAACGCTCTGATGTGGAAACTATAGAACCTGAACCACGAAAAAAGAAAATCAACCTTTTGCTGGTGGCATCTGACTCAGATAATTAAAATGAGCAATGTGGTCGGTCTGCACTGCTTTGGATTGTTATTGACTAGAAAGCATCATCAGCATGGACGCATGTCCCCTGGAATGGTGGTTGAAGCATCAAGGGACATATGAATCTTTAGTGCATCTGGCACATAAATATGTTGTGATGTCAGCTACAACAATGCCATGTGAATGCCTGTTTTCACTTTTAGGTGACATGTAAATAAGAAGCAGCAGCATTATCTCCCATAAAGCAAACTTGTTTTTCTGAGCGATTGGGTGAACAAGAAGTAGGACTGAGTGGACTTGCAGGCTCTAAAATTTTACATTGTTTTATTTTTGAATGCAGTTTTTTTACACAAATCTACATTTATAAGTTCAACTTTCATGATAAAGAGATTGCACTACAGTACTTGTATGAGGTGAATTGAAAAATACTATTTCTTTTGTTTTTTTAAAGTTCTAATAATTGTATAAAAATAAATATAAAGTGAGCACTGTACACTTTGTATTCTGTGCTTTAGTTGAATCAATATATTTGAAAATGTAGAAAACATCCCAAAATATTTAATAAAGGAATTCTATATTATTTTAATTCATGCAATTAATCACGATTTTTTTTATCGCTTGAGAGCCATAATTTTTATACTATGCTTACATGACTGTACAAGATATATAACGCTAGCTTCTGTGTCTCCAATGGAACAATCCAAGTGTGCTTTCAATATGACAGGAACACTTCATATGAAGTAATTGTGCTTGGGAGGGAGGGGTCAGGTAATAATCTGAAATGATCATTGCATGGTGATTTATATTTTCAAAGTGGTGTAAAAGTCTGACTCCATTTGAAATCAACAGCAAAATTCACATTGACATCAGCAGTCCTGGATCTCACCCACTCACAAATTTATCTTCAACACCAATACCCCCATAGGTAAGTGTTGTTACTCCCACTTTACAGAGGGAAACTGAAGTGCAGAACCTGACTCCACAAAAGGAACTTAGGGAGTATGATGATTTTCAAATCCCTTCTCCTCATTAGGCATAGCCTGGACTCAAGCAGGGCTCTCCCAAACCTGGGTGAGTGTTCTAACTACTGAGCTAAAGATTATAAGGGATCTCCTTCTTAACACACACACTTGTGTGTGGTGTTAGGCTGCCTATAAGCACACCTACCAGATCAGTCCCCACATGTGAGTTAGACTGAGAACTACCTCTCTTCCCCAGTTCATGGATCACGCTGTGGCTTAGGCAGGAGACACCTAGAGGAGGGCAGCAGTATGCATGCCCAGAGACCAAAACATAAGCACCTTGGAACTTTACTGCAAAAACTTAGGGTGCTGAATGAGTTTAGGTACCTACAGGATGCAGCAGCAGCTAAGTGGGAATTTTGTGGGTTGCAGTAGTGCCTGAAATGGGTCTTGGGTGCCTAAGGCTTGGGGGTAGGTGTCTATGTAACTTTGTGGGTCTGGGTTTAAGTAATTTACCCAAATTCATATGATAAATTTTGCCATAAACTCAGATTAGAACTCAGAAGTGACACAATTTATTAGATCCTGCCAGTCTGTGATGTCTCCACATCCTTGACATATATTGTCTACCATTTGTTTTGTGCCAACAGTGTGCTCAACACCAAACAGACACACATAAAAAAGAAATGGGGCCAAATTCTGCTTTGCACTTGAACTGGTGAACATCCAAAATAATGGAGTTACTCTAAACGTACAGAATTTGACCCATCATCCCAGCCCCCAGAAATTGCTGTTCCAAAATGTGCATTTTTCCCCATTTGTTCTACATTTAGTTGCGTTGTGGTCATTAGGTTTAGAGATATGTAATCAGGTGCGAGTGCAGTGAAGGTTGCTTTAAGGAGAGACAGTTTTTTTCTAATTACTGCAGCTTCCAGTGTAATGAGGGCTCTCTCTAGGCTGAAAGCAGTGACAAGGTCTATGTTGTGGAGTGTAAGCTCAAAGTTCAAATTGAGAGAAAGTCACAGTGCTCAGTCTGCCTTTGTCTAATGTAAAGATTTGGGGCTGATGTATTTAGCCTCTATTTTTTGCTCCCATAATTTTATTTCGCAAGCAATTGCAAGTGCTTACTTGGGGTGGGGGGTGCAGTTAATTGCAGGCGCAAGTAACATGTAGATTCTAACTGTGATCAAATCCACAAGGCAATTAGCTATGTAGGGGAGTGATTTTCAAAGGCTCAAGACCTGTTAGGAGCCCAGCTCCTGTTGAAAGTTAATAATATATGGGTACCTAACTCCATTTATGCCTTTTAAAAATCTCCTCTTAAATATTAATAACTGTGTCCACAATTAATTTCACCTACAATTCATTCTACATGCAAAATTGTGGGTAAAAATGGAGAAGTAGGGTAACATTTTAAAAAGCACCTAAGTCCCATTTTAAAAGTCTGTTGCCTTTGAAAATGGCACTTAGGCTCATAATTCACTTTGGTGCTTTTGAAAATTTACCCTACAGGCCTTTTGCTATTTTATAGAGCCGCCCTAATCCAAAGTGCACTAGAATCTGTGGGAGTCATTTCATTGGCTGCAATGGGCTGTTGATCAGACCCAGGTGCTTTATTTTGGGGGGCTGTTTTACTGAAGAGCAAGCTCCCTGAGATGCCTGTAATTTTCAGTTACTCTTTCATTGTTGATTTTTATCCCCTCATTCACTAATTTGTCTGTCACTGAAGTGGGACTGGGATGACTCACTCATGAAAGCACTTACTGATCAAGTTCTACAGGGGCTGAACCTTTGTTCTGTGTTTTAATCAGTTATTTTTAAATGCTTAAAGGTAAAAAGTTACCCAGCTGAACCTTCCTTTCATCAAACATTTCCTAGCAACAGCACACCACAGTTGAAGATACTGTGGGACTTGGAAACATTGATCTCTTACAACAGAGATGTGACACAAATCCTGCTGGAGCCCATGTAGAGTCTACCTCTTTCTTCCAAGTGGTGCCTTTTTAAATGCCTGATCAAGGGAAACAAATGGACATTTTCTTCTGCATAAAAAGATGTTCAAAATACTTTTTTTCTTTCTCTCTTTCCCATATTTGCAGACTGAAGCAGCAACATGACATATATTGGGTCAAAGTAATGCCCAATACAATGTTTGCTTTCCGTTCACTCCAATGGTCCCCAGCAGGGGATGAAGGAGACTATGAAAATGGAATACAATTATTAGTGGGAGACACCTTTGAGCAAGTTTCAGAGTAGCAGCCGTGTTAGTCTGTATTCACAAAAAGAAAAGGAGTACTTGTGGCACCTTAGAAACTAACAAATTTATTAGAGCATAAGCTTTCATGAGCTACAGCTCACTTCATCGGATGCATTTTGAGCAAATTCATCCTCACACTGGTGCTAAGCCTAGTGCAGAAACTGAAAGGAGGCAGTTTATGCTTCTTCAGTTCTGGGCGGTAGAGAATGGCTTCCAGCACAGGCAAGGGTTAAGTTAAAGTAAGAGGCACAGGGGAAGTGGTAGGGAAGTGCCTCTCCCTGGCTTGGCTGAGTAGCACACAGATCCTCCTCAGCAGGGCCATAGAAACTGAAGTTGCATAAGTTAGATCAATTTACCACAGTAGTGTCAACCAGCCCCATGGCAGCTGGCTCCTCACTGCAATACTTCCTGTGGGGCATGCAGCAGCCAGGAAACTTGACCACAACAGGAACACCTACTCCTGACTCTGATCCATCTTCTCTGGCCCACCACACCCCTGCACAGGGTCTTCTGTGGGGTGACATAGAGCTTTCTCCATGCCTGAAGTAGAGGCTCCCTGCACTAGTGGTATTTTCCATGGGGTCCTTACATCTGCCCTATGGCCTTTTAGCATGAAAGGCTATAAAGCAATTAGAAGTCTGGCCCTTGGTAATATTTTCATATTGCACAAGCTTTTCAATTTGTAATCATTTAATACTCTCTTTCATATTTACCACCTATTTCACCAATGTTTCAAATAGCCTGTAACAATACATTTCTGGAATTAAGGGTTTGTAGTTGACATGTCTGATGTTCTATCATTTGCTGCAACATAACCGCTTCATTAAATCAGTTTGTCTAGCATCTTTCAGCTCTTGCACAAGTTGACTTGCCAACTGAAATGGCAAAGGGACACTGAACACAAATTGTATAAATTAACACAATAAAATCAGGGAAAGAGCTAGAAAGGAATCAGTACAGTGGTCAGGTTCTTCAAGAGCGTACGTGGTCCAATCAAACTCAAACAAATATTCTTTATAAATCAGGCACTCATATGTCCATTCCTGCACAGTCCTACCTAATTTTGGCTGATGCGTTCCTCAGGTGATGGGAGATATGGTGGTTACCCAAAGGGAGGACTAAGCACATGAAGAGAAAAGTTCCAAAAGATCCTGTCTTTGTCTTCAAACTCTACCATTGATCTTATGAGATGCTGAACACCACCTGAAAAGTGCTGAGTATCCTCAGCTCCCACTGACTTAGATGAGAATTGCAGGCACTCAGCACCTTCTTGGACTGAGCCCTGAATCAAAAGTATTGGTTTGATTGTGACTCGATGTTATGCTTGAAACAGTGATTTATACAGCTTTTGGTCAAAACACTCCTATACTAAAGCTGTAATGAAAATGAGAAAAGCTTGTTCAAGTATGAGCTAATGGTGTAAAACAATAATAGGTACAGCCGTCATACTTTTAAAAGTTTCATGCATTTTAAAGATTCCACCTGTTTGAGAGACATTCCCTTTATTTAAAATGGGGAATATTTCTTTAGGACCAGTAAGATCTCTGAAAATGGAAGTAATTTTTTAAAAGTAAAACCAATGTATCATTTCCTAGATCCACACACTAGTTCCATTGGGTCCCCAACAGTTAATAGAATATCTTTAATTGCCTAAATACATATTTTAAAAAACACTAGTCTACAGTAATGACTATAGTGTAGTCATTCAAAAACTATAGTGCTTTGAGTCTCTCCTGTATACTAGTTTGAGGACAGATTTATAGTTTTCCCTATAACACCCTTGTGTGGTGTTCTGAGGTCTGTGTTTTAAGTCAGAGCTATCACTTTTTAAGTGTGTGTGTGAGTAGCTGTGCTGCTCCAGGAGCAAACCAAGGAGGGATTTGTGACTCTTGCTTCCTCTGCTCCCCACTTGTTCTAGATGGGAAAGTAATCTGCTACTGGTATATGCCACTGGGAGATTACTTCTTCCAGTCCGGCTTCTTTCACCAGGCCAGCTGTTATATGAAAAGGCCTGTGGAGCCCAGCCAAATCTCTACGCATTCCCAGCCCACCTCTGGGACATGGAATAGTGGACCCACAGAGGCTGTTCTGCACTCAGCTTTGGGCTCGTTGGGCTCATATCCTGAGCAGGTGAATAAGAAGGAGCTGTGGAGCCTTTTGCTCCCAGGTGTAGGACAAGGGATAATCTTGTCCTTTGTTCACTTTAGTTAGGCTGCCATGGGTGTGAGGAATGGCCTTGGGTTGTATGTGCATTGTAGGACGCAGGACATAACAGGTGAGTCGTCTTGTTCAATAGAAGAGGCTGCATGACAAACAGAAGCAAAAAGTTAAGGTCTAAGCATGAGGATGAGCGTCAAGATGAGTAGGAATATGGGAGGTAGTGGGAGCAGCTGAAAGACACGTATCTCCCATTCATTTCTGATCAGGTTAATCCTCTTACTGCTTGACTTGAATGTGATTTTCACTTTATTTATTACAAAGATTAAGTAATAGATGAGATGATTGCACAGAGAATATGACTGAACAGTATTGTCAACTACCTTAAATGCCTTTTGGGAGTTTCTAGGAGGGCTGGTCAATAATTCTGCAGCTAAACCTTTTGACAAAAAATTGGATTTTCAACTAAAGGAAATTTTTCACTGAACGTGTCTGTCTACAAGGAAAATTCAAATTTCTAATTGAATAAACAAAAACTCAAACACTCCCAAGTTTTTGGTCTTTTTGGTTTTTGGCTAAAAACATTTAGGCTTTCAATGAAAAGTCAAAATTTTCCATGAAGAAAAAAAAACATTTTCCATTCCGCTCTACTTACTAGTCTTTGCATGACCCATCATTTTTGTAGTATAATTGTTTTGACGGGCAAAATATCCTTCAACAAAGCAATGGTATCAGCTCAATAATCCTTGCTTAGCAAGTGTAGTCTTTTTCAGTCATTTTATTTCCTGTCACTTACATATAAAATTGACTTACGGAGACAGGGCTCTTCAGTGTTATCCCCTTAGGATTTCTGTTTAGATTAAACAAGTACTTCAAATAATAATGAATCTTTCTGAAAAACAAAGCTTCTCTAAACTGTGCAGTGGACTTCCATGAGCTTTACAAGTCAGTGAGCACTAATGTTATACAATGCACATGTTAAGCCCTCTCTGCGAAGATAGTATGCAGCTGCTTATACTTAATTCAGACATATCAGGTTTGGTTGTGTTTCTTAGATTTTCAGTTTTATCATTTTTCCACCTTTAGAACCAAGTATCCATCAAAGTCTACATCTATACAGCTTGTTTGTCTTAAAGAAAGTCATTTATGGGAGTCATTGCCAATGCTTTCGGAAGAAAAGGACAGTTCCAAGCAGCTGAACCTGCTGGCAAACTTGTGTATTCACAGTAGGGAAATTTTTTGACAGATTTTTAGATATTGGCTTCCATATTTTCACCTGTACTTTAGGTTGTTTAAATGTCTACGTAATTGAAAGCACGTACAGGAGTTTACATGCTAAGCGACATAATTTGAACCCACATATAAATGTATATGTAAAGTTATATCCTAGGTTAATTGCTTTTACAGTTGTTCAGGCACAAAACCAGAGAATCCATTAAGGTCAGGATGACCACAGCCATAAAAGTACAATCTGAAGCTTCTCATGCCCCAGATTGTGGTCGTGCTTAGTAAATAGAGGGAAGTAGGAAGTTTTCCTGACCTCTGCTACTGCTGAATGGAAGACTGTGTGACCTGCCCATGAATCAGTTCCAGTTCCTAGGTAACTGGAATGCGTTACCTAGGGAGGTGGTAGAATCTCCTTCCTTAGAGGTTTTTAAGGTCAGGCTTGACAAAGCCCTGGCTGGGATGATTTAACTGGGACTTGGTCCTGCTTTGAGCAGGGGGTTGGACTAGATGACCTTCTGGGGTCCCTTCCAACCCTGATATTCTATGATTCTATGATTCTATGATCAGAAGATGTCATGGAATTTGAAAGAGGGCAGAGAACCTCCCACTAAAAATGTTAGATACAGTAAATTAATGCTTACTGAAGGTGTTGGATGGATGGATGAAGATAACTTGCAGGTCACTCTGGCCCAACAGAAGATGACAAAATGTGAATGGAACCTGGGTCTGTAAGGGAGATATGAAGTACAGCCAAGGCATCTTTGATACTCACAAAGCTGGAGCCTATGTCTGCAAAACACAAAGAATTCATTTTTGAAATGGAAACCAAAGCTATGTGGATTTCAGGCCTAGCATTATCTTCAGGGCCAAGTTGAGATATACTAACTTAGCAACGTAAAGTGCTAGCGGTCGACGTAACTAACATCCCTGGAGTCAAGGGCCTTTTAAGAAAGGGAGAAGTTACTGAATCTGATCTTCAGCTGTCCCAAAATGGCAACTGACACTCTTCTCATTTCCTAAAGAAAGACAGCTTAGCAGCAGCCTTTTATACAGCCAAGTGGGTTTGACTTTCACAATTTCCAGGGATAAAGTGCAGACTTTACAGAGCTCCACCCCACCTCACTGCCAAGTGCACAGAAGTTTGTATTGGGTGTTTCTTAAAGCCACATGCTCTACCAGTGTCTCCTGGGATAAACCTGCTCGGTGTGGCACTCTATCCCCCTCTAAGGGTGGCTAGGCCAGCTAGAGATTGATGAGCCTGCTACAGGCTTGCATAAGAGAGATACATTTTTTTAGTTCATACAATAGAGGCTCATGCATTAAGCTCAAGAGATCCCAGGTTTGATCCCCGATTATGACAACCGGGCTGGTCGGTGTTACAGTTGTAATACTGCAGAATAGAAGAAACTGTAGAAATGTAAAAGAAAAATTCCAAGGCTGAAGAGGGTAATTACAGGCAATAATCTCCTTCCAGCTAAGGCCTAGCTTATTGCACGACAAAGTCCCATGAGATATGCCCCCAGAAGTCCTAGTCACATATACGGTGATGAGGGGTGCAGCACCAGTGAGGACCCAGTAACTCCACTATGGCCACTCAAACCCAAGGTACACTAAACTGGATGCTCAGAGCTGCGTGCTGATCACCCAGGTTAACTCTGCAATGAAGATGACATTATGACTGGAATTCTGCACATACTATGCCCTCTGAAGACATCAGCTTTGTGCCAGAAAGTATTACTTAGTCTACAGCATGAAGACTTTAGAAACAGTCTATCACTTCTTAAAATTGTCCTGACAATCCTTACAACCAAGATAAGTGAAAGGGGCTTTTTACTGGTGAGTCATACTGAATGTGACTTAGAGAGCAAGCTTTGACCTGATACTATCCCTACTCTAATGACTGTCAATTTCAGTGAGAAAACTGTGAGCATGTACTGTACTCCCCAAGTAATCCCATAGATAAAAAGTGTTAGCTAGGAGGCAAAGAGCAACCTCAAACTCTTCCAGCTGGAAGGAGAGGGACTGAAAAACAGTCACTGGGACACCAAAATCAGAATTTGAGGACTTCCCTGGGAGGTTTGCTTGAGTAAGGACTACAGGATATGGTCCAGTAAAACAATTGCAATAAAAAACGCCCTTGTGTGGTGTTCTGAGGTTCGTGTTGGAACTGAGAGCTATTACTTTTGAGTGTGTTTGTGTGTGTGTGTGTGTGTGAGAGAGAGAGAGAGAGATTTATTTCTGGTGCTGCTTGCATGCTCCATAAGGAAGCCTGCCATTCTATGTCTCAGCAGCAGTCAATTAGTAGACAGCTAGGTGTAGAGTAAGGTGGGGTGAATTGTGCCTCTGTTTTAGGAGCAGCCGGCTTTGTCCCTCTCTGATTTTGGTGCTTGTGTGTTATCACTCTGAATTCTAAGAAATAAATTACATAGTGTCATGTTTCAATTTTCCAGCAAGACTATTTGTTAGATAAAAACATCTTTGTATATATACTGTAAAATATAACATCATGAAACGTCAAACAAATAAAAAAGAATCTGAGACAGGAAGGAAAAAAGGTTATAAATATGGAGGTCAATGATAGTCATGTTAACAATGAGGGTTTGTCAGAAAATGGGGGGTTTTCCATGGAAAATTTCAACTTTTCTTCAACAAAAATATAAATTTTTCAGGGTTTGGCAGAAAAGTTTTCAGTATTGGGGGTTTGGTTTTCAGGTGAAAATTTGAAAAATTCCAAGGACAGCAGACACGGTCTTCAAAAATCTTCATTTTTGCAGAAAATCTGATTTTCTTTTGAAAAAAAAATTGATGGAAAAATTTCCATCAGCCCTACTAACAATATTTAATATATGGCGGGCTGGGAGTCTGCTTTCCCCACAGCTCCCTGGGCAGTAACCCCTCCCTCTTGAGGCAAGATTGAGATAGACACTCCATGAAATGAACCTTATGAATTTTTCAGCTGGTTCTTTTCAGTCCCCTCTTTGTTTGTTTGTTTTTTTCTGGCTGAGGGGAGAAGTAGTGGATATTTAGGCATTTGATCTACTATCTTTACAATCTCTTCACCGTGCAAATGCAATGCTCTTTAATGAGCGTACTCTATTCTTTGTGCATTTGGAAACAGAATATTTTTACATGTGTTTTTTTATAAGGGAAAAACAGTAAGAAGGGGTGATTGTCCCCCTAAACTCTGAAAAGAAAAGCTAGGATTACTTAGCATGTCCCAGCAAAGAAAGGTATCCCATTCTAGGGATCTTCACTGAGAATCTGCCTATACTGCAGCCGCACATGCTGCGGTAGTGCTGTAATGTAGATGTTTCCTGCATCAGTGGAAGGAGTTTTTCCGTCGATGTAGTTAAACCCACCTCTCTACAGTGGGGATTAGTTCCACCTAACTGCACCACACAGGATGTGAAATTTTTCACAGCCCTGAATCATGTGGCCTGGTTGACCTAAGTTTTAGCTGTAGCTCAGGCCTGAATTATTTTTCAGTAATGCCAGTAGCTCCTGTACATACAGAAAGGTTGCTGAAAAGTGAAACACAGCTTTTCACAGCTCCGATAGTAGAAAAATCAATACTGTACCTTTAAAATTACCGAGTCCTTTAATCCAATATTCCTGATTCCCATTGCGCAGGCTTCTGCCTTCTCATTTACTTGTGTGTGTTTGTTTTTTTTATTGGTTCCTGAATGTTCAGCTTTTATTAATTATTCTGTTTTATTTATATTACAGTAGTGCCTAGGGACCAACCAAGAACGGGGCCCCATTGTGCTAGGCACTGTACAAAGTACTAGATGACCTCTGTCCCAAAGAGCTTACCATCTAAATAGATAAGACAGTCAGGGGTTGGGGGAATGAGATGTGACCTACAAGCAATGTGATGGTGGCAAATTTTTTTCCCCTTCCCTTTGTGGGTATGTGGCAGCAGGGGTAGATTTAGTGGGGGTTTTATTGTTTAAATTCTTTGGGTGGGGTTTTGTTAGGACTCAGAGGAGACTCACTACATGGAAAGACAAAGGAAGGCAGAGGATATAAAAGGGACGGGGAGGGGAGGAGAGCATGGAAGGCAGCTGAAGACACTGAGGGCAGGGGTGGGAAGGAATTGGAGCAAACAGCCAATCAGCATGAAGCAAAGAACATGCAGAGTGAAAATTGCCTGCTGACATTTTCCACGTTGGTGAGGGTCCCTGATGCAGAACCTGCTGAGATTGTTCCTGTGTCTACTTCTTCTGGCTTCTCTTCCTCCTTGCTGGAATTTCTCCTTTCCTCAGCCCATGTGATTGCTGCATGGGTCCTGGTGCTCCTGAAGGTGGAGGGGAGGTTACCTCTCCACAGTTTTGGGTCCAGGAGTATTATGGGTAAGTATCTTATGTTTAGCTACAAACTAAAACCCAATTCTCCCAACATACATGTGGAGCTTGATCCTGCACTAGTGCAGTCATTGGAAGCAGTTGAGCAAAAAACCTAACTGGCTTCAAGACTGAGCTTGATAAGTTTATGGAGGAATTGGTATGATAGGACTACCTATGACAGGATGTGTGGCCCATCGGTGACTGCCAGTAGCACAAATCCCCAAATCTGGAGACGGGACACTAGATGACGGGACAGACAATTCTTTCCCAGCTATCTGCCTGGTGGCTCTTGCCCACATGCTCAGGGTCTAACTGATTGCCATATTTGGGGTCGGGAAGGAATTTCCCCCCCAAGTCAGATTGGCAGAAACAATGGGGGGGGCTTTCACCTTCTTCTTCAGCATGGGACCTGGGTCACTTGCAGACTTAATTCGTGTAAATGGTAAATTCTCTGTAACTTGAAATCTATAAACCATGATTTCAGGACTTCAGTAACTCAGCCAGAGATTCTGTGTCTATTACAGGAGTGGGTGGGTGAAGTTCTGTGGCCTGCAATGTGCAGGAGGTCAGACTAGATAATCATGATGGTCCCTTCTGACCTTAAAGTCTGAGTCTGAGACTTCATTAGGGACTGAAAAGCAGCCTCATTGAAATCACAAGGGAAGTCAGTGGGGTTACTCTCATGTGTAAGTGTTTCCAGGTCTAGGATTTAAAGCCCTGATCCTGAAATTGTTTACTACTGTGAGGAATCTCACTGAAGTCTGTGAGGGCCTAGTAGTGTTTGAGGGATTGGGTCCTAAGAAACTCTCCAAATGCAAAACAGTTTTCTGAGATTTGTTTGTTTAACAAATGAAATCAGACTTTTTTTCCCCAAAACACTTTGTATTTTATTTGAGATTAAATTACGGCTAGGCTTTCCAAAGGAGCCTGTAGGAGTTCAGCCCCCATATCCCAACCTGAGTGCTAATCCACACCACACGATCCATTGTCTACAGCCAAGCTCTGAGATACAACCACATTTGCTCCAGTCCCTCAGACAGAGACAAACACCTACAAGATCTATATCAAGCATTCTTAAAACTACAATACCTACCTGCTGAAGTGAAAAACAGATTAACAGATCCAGAAGAGTACCCAGAAGTCACTTACTACAGGACAGGCCCAACAAAGGAAATAACAGAACGCCACTAGCTGTCACCTTCAGCCCCCAACTAAAATCTCTCCAGCGTATCATCAAAGATCTACAACCTATCCTGAAAAATGATCCCTCACTCTCACAGATCTTGGGAGACAGACCAGTCCTCGCTTACAGACAACCCGCCAACCTGAAGCAAATACTCTCCAGCAACCACACAACAAAAACACTAACCCAGGAACCTATCCTTGCAACAAAGCCAGTTGCCAACTCTGTCCACATATTTATTCAAGTGACATCATAGGACCTAATCACATTAGCCTCTTACTCCACCTTTTCATGTTCTTTGTATGTGTGTGTGTGTGTGTATATATATATAATCATCAATTTTTTGTTCAGTTACCGTATATATATCTTCTTACTATATGTTCTATTCTATGCATCTGATGAAGTGGGTTGTAGCCCATGAAAGTTTATGCTCTAATAAATTTGTTGGTCTCTAAGGTGCCACAAGTACTCGTGTTCTTTTTGCAGATACAGACTAACACAGCTGCTACTCTAGTCCCTGTTAATGTTACCTTAGTTTCTAAAAAGGAAAAGTTTGTATCATGCTGCTAGAGGGACTAAGGAACATTTACTATTCTGTGGCTCAAATGTGTTCTGCTCATTTGGAATAGTTAAGGCTTCTGCCGCATCATTTACTTGACATTCCCTTACTCTTGTGTTTAATTTGATCATTAGTAAGAAAGGAAGCTGTTGTAACGCAATCCAGTGTCTCTCTCAGATGGAATACATAACAGGCATATTGTTTGTTTGTTTTTATTTTGAGGTAAGAGGTGAATTATGGTTTTGTGGGGCCCTGGGCCAGGCCAAGTGAGGGCCCGTCCCCACCCCTTCTGCCTGCAGTTCCCCCGCTGGCGCTCCTGCTGGGAAAATGGGGTTGGGGCACAGGGGCTTGCCCCGCTCCACCCCTCTGTCCGGAACACCTGCCGGGGAGTGGGATTGGGGCACAGGGGGTGTCCATTTTTCCAGGGGTCCCCAATTAGCTGGAATTCCTGGGCATGGGCCCTGTTGGCCCAGTGGCTAATCCGCCACTGTTTGAGGTGGCTTGTGTAGAGTTTCAAGGCTTCTAAAAACTCTGATCTACAGCTTAGTTTTGATGTGATAGGAATCTGTTATCCACACGATCTTGTTACACATTTTCTTTAATGCAATATTATAGTGGTGCCAAATTCATATGGAGCCACAAGCATAACCAGATGCAATTCCACTGCAGTCAATGTAGTTGTGACTGCAAGTTAATGTGCTTATTTATCATTTTGGACAGAGGCCTGGAATGAAGTGAGGCAGCTAGTTGCTGTCAGTGATTGCTGTAGTGGAGAAGAAAGAATTCGGGGCCTGTTCCCTATATTTTAAGTCCTCTCTGCCCCTCCCCGAAATAGAGAAGGAAAGAGGAGATGTTTCCCCTCCCCTATACTAAAAGCCTCAATTGGCTTCAGGGTGGCAAAAAACAAAACCAGCTCCCACACTTCTTGGGTGCCAAAAGCCCCAGCTATTCCCCACACAGCTACCAAAACTTTCGGTTTTCCCTGCCACACTCTGTGATGCAGTTATTCACTGTCACTATAGGTGGGAAAGTGGTGGTACAGAGAGAATTGAAAATCTGGGGACAGTGTTAAATTGAATATAAAATCAAAAGGAACAACAAGGGATGCTGCACATATTGTACTGTGTTGGGACGGGGTGGGTAATAAAGTGGTGAGATGCTGAGGGCAATGCCACACAGGACGCTGGGGTTCCTGTGCATAATTTAGGAGCTCCTGCTGTGTGATTTTGATCTGGTTTGCCACAGAGCACACAGGGCCTTCACCATCCATAACAAGCTACAAAAAATATCTCCACTCAAGATTATCCTACCTCCTTTCCAGGTTCCAGCATCTAATTAATCTGGGCTTGGTGCCTCATCAACAAGTAATTACTCATCCTTTTGGCATTTTCATAAAGCTATTTAATCTTTCTTTCCCTTGCAGGAAAAAGTCTCATAGTCTGCAGGTGTCATTTTTAGCTTCTTTTTAGTAGGGGGATAACAAATGCATTTAGGAACACCGTACTATAACCCTGCTCGCTCATTAACGCCTCACTTGTGTTCTCACTAGTGCTGTGAAACATTTTGCCTAGCTGTCGTGGATTTTAGCAAATTACTCTGGGAAACAAGGCCCTTAATATTTAATAGGCAAACCTATCACTTCCCTCAAGCTTTCCATCATAGAATCATAGAATCATAGAATATCAGGGTTGGAAGGGACCCCAGAAGGTCATCTAGTCCAACCCCCTGCTCAAAGCAGGACCAAGTCCCAGTTAAATCATCCCAGCCAGGGCTTTGTCAAGCCTGACCTTAAAAACCTCTAAGGAAGGAGATTCTACCACCTCCCTAGGTAACGCATTCCAGTGTTTCACCACCCTCTTAGTGAAAAAGTTTTTCCTAATATCCAATCTAAACCTCCCCCATTGCAACTTGAGACCATTACTCCTCGTTCTGTCATCTGCTACCATTGAGAACAGTCTAGAGCCATCCTCTTTGAAACCCCCTTTCAGGTAGTTGAAAGCAGCTATCAAATCCCCCCTCATTCTTCTCTTCTGCAGACTAAACAATCCCAGCTCCCTCAGCCTCTCCTCATAAGTCATGTGCTCTAGACCCCTAATCATTTTCGTTGCCCTTCGTTGCACTCTTTCCAATTTATCCACATCCTTCCTGTAGTGTGGGGCCCAAAACTGGACACAGTACTCCAGATGAGGCCTCACCAGTGTCGAATAGAGGGGAACGATCACGTCCCTCGATCTGCTCGCTATGCCCCTACTTATACATCCCAAAATGCCATTGGCCTTCTTGGCAACAAGGGCACACTGCTGACTCATATCCATCCATAGAACTCAAAGTGATTTCAGCATTTGTTTTACCATAGTGCCTACATGACCTGATAGAGTCTGGGGCCCTGTGGTACTGAGCATCGTACAAACATGTAACGAGAGATATTCCGTCTCAAAGAGCTTACAGTCCAACAGACAAGACCACCAAAGGAGGTGCAGGGAAAATGGGGGCCCAGAGAGTTGAAGTGTTTTCTTTGCGGTCACAGAGCAAGTTAATAGAATTCAAGGCTTTGTCTGCATTTGGGAATAGCTCCGATTCAGCAGATAGTGACCAGGGAGCAATGCCACTGCACTGCTGCCGACCTGTAAGTGTAGAAAGGGACATGTAAGAAAGGGGCTTGTGCTGATGGAGCTAATCATAGATTTTCCCCCCTTTTTGATGTGGATACAGTAATAAGGATAACGGCCTCCAGTTAATAAATAATTCAAGTGTTCTTCCATACACATTAGTAACATCATTTAGAAATTTTCACCGTATTCCTTAACTGTCTCAGAACCAAATGTGTCAGAGAAAGGAAGAGCATAGAAATTGCTGGTACAAGATGGGAATGCAGACTGTAGCCTTTGCTGGCGTGTGGTGTAGGGTGGCCAGGTGTCTGGTTTTCAACTGGAAAGTCCGGTTGAAAAGGGGACCGGTCAGATATACTGACCAGACACCCAAAGTCTGGTTACTGTGGGCAGGAAGCTCCGAGTCATCACCTGCTCCCTACTCAGCCAGGGCCACCTCCTACCTGCATCAAGTGGCTGCAGCTCCCAGCCCCGGCTCTGTAGGCGAGTTCCTTCTGCCCCCACAGGGAGAGGGGAAAAGCACTGAGCGACAAAGGGAGGGGGAAAGAGGAGCATACAGGGGGCAGGGCCTCAGGGGCAAGGGGCAGGAAGGGGCAGGGCCTTGGGCGAAGGGGAGGTTCCGACACGCCTGCTGGAGGGTCCAGTTTTTAAATATTACAAAGTTGGCAAACCTAGTGTGTTGTGCTCTGCACGTTATGCTGGTTTTCCACCTGAGGTATGCTACAGTCTAAAGAGCAAGTCACAGCCAAACCCCCAGCTTGTTGCAGGCCCCTCCCTATACTATGACTTACCATCCAGGCCTAGCAGTAATTTGAAGCCATTTTGCTTTCTGTATGTCTTGTGGGACGCTCCCACACAAGCAAGCAGAAGGCAGAGAAGAAGGAAGTATTGAAATCCCCATCACCATGTAATGGGGAAGCTATCAACAAGAGGGAGGGAGGAAATTAGATATAGACTCCGCAGAAGCTAGGAGAAGGAGATGTAGTTTTGCTCAGCTTCCTCGTAGCCAGGAAGATGGCAGCCCTAGCAGGTGGCAGATGGGCAATAACTTGTGGCATGACTCTCGCTGGCATACTGCGCACCTCACCTTGGAAGGAGGACAGCTAGAACACCCACTGCTGTCCTGGCATGTGGTGGCACCACTGTTAGCTGAAGCAAAGTAAGCTTGTGGGATGTGGCTGGGGATAAAGTTGTCCATCCAGGGAGATGGGGGAAGCTGGAAAGAAGAGTCTGTTGGGGGACCTGAAAATGCGGTGGAGCTGGACTTAATACAATCTGCCCATTTATGATGCATGGAAAAATCAAAATGGCCTTGTTGCAGAATGCTTCTTCCAGACACCACTATCCCATGTACACAGCTGAATTGGTCTAATTCAATAAAACAAAATTTGCTGATCTTCCTGCCAGATGGACTATTGGAGTGACTGCACTGAGCAAAGATGTCAGGAGCTGGGTCAAGGAATCATTTAGGATGGTAGAAGCAATCTAGTAACCAGAGGAACAAAATGATACAGAATGAACCACCACATAAAGGTTAACTGGGGAGTACAACTATAAATAACCATTAAATAGAGAAAGCTAGTTCAGCTGGTGGAGAATTTTTCAGTTTACAAAGGGATTAATAAAATGCAATGACTGATAGCATGGGACAGGAGGTGCAGGACAGGAACAGAGCTGTGCAAATCCATTTTTTGTAATTTTCTTGCTTTGTGAACAGGGAGGATATTTACGTGATTACAGAGTTAGAACAGGAAGGATTAGGACATCTGCAGAATGCTCCTGAAATAGTTAGCATGAAGTTAAAAAGCTATTACAGCTGACAAGGAACAGGGAACAAAAGGGCTAGAAAATGTTAGCATGAAAATTGGAGAACCTACAGCAGACATTTTCTCAGTTCTAAAATAGGTAAGATGGCACTGCTATTTCATTAGAAATATGGAAATGGGAAGAAGCCAAGATCCAGTGTGCTTGGCCTCAAGTTTACAGAACGCTGGAGAAAAACGAAGTCTTGTAAGTTAACAGAGGAGGAAGGTTTGGAACATTACAGTTTCAGTGGAACAAAGGCTGCATGGCTTTAGGAAGAGGGGAAAAGGGTCCCTTAATAAGAGCTAGTTTGTGCCTTTGGGCACAGCCCAGAGCAAAGAATGGTATATTATCTGCACCTCTGTCTCCTGTTCCCATCTTCTTCTGGGGGGCCAAGTCAATTACTGCAGCCCTGGAAAGGATGTTGCTTAATTCCCCCCCTTACATCTGTCCAGATACTTGGGTCCAGTGTATGGGGGTAGAGAGGGACAAAGCCAAGGCTCCTTGTCCCCTTGTTTCCAGGGGGGAAATTCAGAGAACAGGGGCTGCACTCCACACTAAACCTGGACACAGAATCCAGGTCTTACTCTGGCAAGGAGAGTAAATAGGATGAGCCCTACTCCCCCTCTTGACTAAGTAAGACTTAGGCCTTGTCTACACTACACAGTTTTGTTGACAAAAGTCAACTTTCGTCAAGCCAACAGTGGAGGTGTATACACTGCAATGCTCCTTCCACCAATTTAACTCTCCTGCTATGCCGACATAATAAAACCACCTCAACGAGAGACACAGAGCTTTTGCAATGAAGATAGAGTGACGCAGTGTAAGTGTAGACGCTGCATTGCTTATGTCTCCCAAGGTAGACTTCAGGGGGTGTCCCACAAAGCCCATCATGACTGCCCTGGTCACCAGTTTGAACTCTGCTGCTGCCCTGCAGTGAAGTACACAGGCAGGCGCCCCTCCCCCTTTAAAGCCCTGGGAACTTTTGAAATTCCTGTTCCTGTTTGCTGGGCATGGACAGCTCAGATCACATCTTCCCAGCTGACCATGCCGGCTCCCTGCAGCAAATGCCTGGAGTACACTGAAGTTGTTGGGTCTGTGGGGAGAGGAGGCTGTGCAATCACAACTCCGCTCCAGCCACAGGAACTTTGACACCTCCTGGCAGATTGTTTGTGGCATGGAGGAGAAAGGGTATGAAAGGGGCACACAGCAGTGTCCTGCTAAGATCAAGGAGCTGAAGCGGGCATACCAGAAGGCAAGGGAGGCCAATCATTGGTCTGGGGCATGGCCAAAGACATGCCGCTTCTACAGGAGCTGCACGCCGTCCTCAGTGGCGACCCCACCTCCACCACCAAGAGCCCCGTGGGGGGGGGGACTGGAGGCAGTGGCCAGTGGAGTGAACCCTGAAGATGAAGTGGTGGATGAGGAAGTGGAGTTGGAGGAGGATGGGGGACAGGTGACAGGGTCATCTAGTGGCTTGGCGAGCCAGGACTTATTTTTAACTCTGGAGGGGTCTAGTCAGTCCCAGCACTCAGGCTCTGGCACACCTGATGTAGGAGAGGGGAGCTCTGGTAAGTACTCATTGTGCTTTACTGCATACTGCAGGGAGACATGAGGTACAGCTCTGCTTTTATTTTTTAAACAGGGTAGAAGAGGAATAAGGGATAGAAATAATCAACATCAGCTCTGTTTGGTTCTGCTTCTCATTCCCCTGTGCAGCTAGGTAGAGGGGGCCCCACGGAAAAGTTTGTTAATGCACATCTGGATGGCCCAGGTATTCCCCCATAGCAACCTCTAGCTACCTTGTTTCTTTCCCCGCAGTAGGGAACTTTGCTGCACCAATTGGCTGCATGCATGCAGGAGCTGCACCCTTGCATCTCAGGAGTGAGATATCAGCTTCTATCATGCCTGCCTCAGAAAATGGTGCCAGTATTCAGAATACAGTGTTCCAAGTGGTCCCCTCTGTAGTGATCCCCCTCTGAAACCACCCCACCATTTGTCCCATCTTGCCCCTTCCCTCCCGGGCCAAACTCCCCATGCTTAGGGCTCTGACCAGGCTGTGTGCCTGCTGAGGGAAAGAGAGAGAGCGGTGTATCTAATTTGAGTGAATCAAGGCTGTGAGTGCCCTTCCAATACTGCCTCTGTCTGTTGTTTCTGTAGCTTCTGCAGATGTGCCCTTGAGGGTCTCCTCCTGCACACCAGCCAAGCAGCTTGGCCAGATAAGGAGATGAACCAGGAGGAGTAAGGAGTAAGTAATGTTTAGGGCAGGGCTGTCAAGCAATTAAAAAATTAATCACAATTAATCGCATGATTACTCGCACTGTTAAACAATAATAGAATACCATTTATTTAAATAGTTTTGGATGTTTTCTACATTTTCAAATTAATTGATTTTACTTATAACACAGAATACAAAGTGTACAATGCTTGCTTAAATTTTTATTACAAATATTTGCACTGTAAAAAACAAAAGAAATAGTATTTTTCAATTCACCTCATACAAGTACTGTAATGCAATCTCTTTATCATGAAAGTTGAACTTACAAATATAGAATTATATACAAAAAATTAACTGCATTCAAAAATAAAACAATGTAAGACTTTAGAACCTACAAGTCCACTCAGTCCTATTTCTTGTTCAGCCAATCGCTCAAACAGACAAGTTTGTTTATATTTGTGGGAGATAATGCTGCCTGCTTCTTGTTTACAATGTCACGTGAAAGTGAGAGCAGGTGTTTGCATGGCACTGTTGTAGCCAGAGTCGCAAGATATTTATCTGCCAGATGCACTAAAGATTCATATGTCCTATCACGCTTCAGTCACCATTGGAGAGGACATGCATCCACGCTGATGACGGGTTCTGCTCGATAACCATCGAAAGCAATGTGGACCAATGCACATTCATTTTCATCATCGAGACAGTCAGATGCCACCAGCAGAAGGTTGATTTTCTTTTTTGGTGGTTCATGTTCTGTAATTTCCTCATTGGAGTGTTGCTCTTTTAAGACTTTTGAAAGCATTCTCCACACCTAATCCCTCTCAAATTTTGGAAGGCACTTCAGATTCTTAAACCTTGGGTCGAGTGATGTAGCGATCTTTAGAAATCTTACATTGGTACCTTCTTTGTGTTTTGTCAAATCTGCAGTGAAAATGGTCTTAAAACAAACAACATGTACTGGGTCAACATCCGAAACTGCTATAACATGAAATATATGGCAGAATGTGAGACATACACATTCATCACAGACATACACAACAGATAAGGAGACATACAATTCTCCCCCAAGGAGTTTAGTCATAAATTTAATTAATGCATTTTTTTAATGAGCATCATCAGCATGGAAGTATGTCATCCGGAATGGGGCCAAAACATGAAGGGGATACAAATGTTTAGCATATCTGGCACATAAAGACCTTGCAATGCCAGCTACAAAGTGCCATGTGAACATCTGTTCCCACTTTCAGGTGACATTGTAAACAAGAAGCGAGCAGCATTATCTCCCATAAATGTAAACAAATTTGTTAGCCTTAGCGATTGGCTGAACAAGAAGTAGGACTTAGTGGACTTGTAGGCTCTGAAGTTTTATATTGTTTTGGATTTGAGTGCAGTTTTGTAAAAAAAAATCTACATTTGTAAGTTGCACTTTCACGATAAAGAGATTGCACTACAGTACTTGTATGAGGGGAATTGAAAAATACTATTTCTTTTGTTTGCCATTTTTATAGTGCAAATATCTGTAATTAAAAATAACAATATAAAGTAAGCATTGTCTACTTTATATACTGTGTTGTAATTGAAATCCATATATTTGAAATGTAGAAAAACATCCGAAAATATTTAATACAGTTCAATTGGCATTCTATTGTTTAACAGTGCAATTAAAACTGCGATTAATCGCGATTAATTTTTTTAGTTAATCACGTGTTTTAACTGCGATTAATTGCCAGCCCTAGTTTAGGGAGGTGCTGCAATCATCTGATGCTGCTGATAACGAGCAGAGAGTGTGGAGAGAGAGAATGAATAACTGAAAATTGATAGCCAGGAGAGGAAACAAGGGCAGGAGTGGATGGTACAGCTTCTTGAAGATCAAACTGACATGCTGAGGTGATGCATTGCAGGCAGAACACATCCGTCTTCACCTCCCACTGAAGCCCATACAGAACTGCCTTTCCTGCCCTTCCCAAACTCCCCATACACATTCCTCGCATATTCCTGGGCCATCGCAGTATCCCATGCAATCCACCCGTAGGGACATGTTTCACAATGACAGCTGGAGAGCCTCCTTTCAAAAAGTGCTATTCATTGGCCTGTCCCTTGCAGGAAATAGTAATGTTTATATAGCTGTTAAATATGCTTGTGCAACCACAACTATCAGTGGTGGATTAGCAAATGGGCCCATGGGACCTGTGCTCAGGGGCCCCGGCCAACTGGGGAACCCTGGAAAATGGATGCCCCGCCTCCAGGAGACAAGAATCTGGACCGTGTGGAGGAAGTCTCCTCACTCCAACCCTGCTCCCAGGCAGCAGGTGAGCGGGGCGGGGTGAGGGAAGCCCCAGCGCCCAGACCCCGATTGTGGCCCTGGGACTGGAGGAGCTCTGGCTTCTCCTGCAGCCTCAGGGCTGGGGGAGCTCTCACTCCCCGCTGCAGCCATGGGGGCCCTGGTGGGGTGGGAGCTTCTCTGGTCTGGGGGCTGCAGTAGGGGGAGGATAAAAGGAGCAAACAGGGGGCCACAGTGGGGGCACAGAATGGGGGTGGGACCATGGGTAGAACAGGGATGGGGGGGGAAGGGGCCAAATGGTGTAAGGCCATATGCAGGACCACAGGTGGAAGAAGTGGAATGGGGGTGAGATTGCAAGTGACAGGTGTGGGGAGGGCCCTCCCCCCCACTTGTTCTGGCCCAGGGCCCCACGAAACCTTAATGCACCTCTGGGAAATATAGGTGTGTTCTGCCTATAATTCTCTCCACTTACATAGTACTTTTATGGATAGATCTCAAAGACCTTTACAGAGGTAGTTAAACATATTTAGCCCCACTCTAATGATGGTGAAACTGAGGTATCGAGGTGTTAAGTGGCTTGCCCAAGGTAACACCACAAGAGGGCAGAAAAACCCATGACTTTGATAATGATATTAACACTAAGGGAGCAGGGGGGGAGTGATAGCTCAGTGGTTTGAGCATTGGCCTGCTAAACCCAGGGTTGTGAGTTCAATCCCTTCAGGTGACCATTTAGGGATCTGGGGCAAAAAATGGGGATTGGTCCTGCTTTGAGCAGGGGGTTGGACTTAGATGACTTCCTGCAGTCCCTTCTAACCCTGATATTCTATGATTCTAAGCAAAGAAGAAAATTAATGAGGAGAAATGCAGTTAAATGCCAAAGGATTTAGAACATGCTAGAACCTGGCCTAATTATAGATTGGAAAAAAGCTATTCAATTTTGTCATAAATATAAAGGGAAGGGTAACCACCTTTCTGTATAGAGAACGATAAAATCCCTCCTGGCCAGAGACAAAATCCTTTCACCTGTAAAGAGTTAAGAAGCTAAGATAACCTCACTGGCACCTGACCAAAATGACCAAGATACTTTCAAAGCTGGAATGTGGGGGGGACACACACAAAAGGTCTGTTTGTGTGATGCTTTTGCAGGGAACAGATCAGGAATGCTATTTGTAACTCCTTAAAATAATAAGTAATCTAGCTAGAAATGCATTAGATTTCCTTTTGTTTAATGGCTGGTAAAATAGCTGTGCTGTTTTTGTGTCTTTTTGTAACTTAAGGTTTTGCCTAGAGGGATTCTCTATGTTTTGAATCTGATTACCCTGTAAGGTATTTACCATCTTGATTTTACAGAGGTGATTCTTTTACTTTTTCTTTAATTAAAATTCTTCTTTTAAGAACCTGATTGCTTTTTCATTGTTCTTAAGATCCAAGAGTTTGGGTTCACCTATGCAAATTGGTGAGGATTTTTATCAAGCCTTCCCCAGGAAAGGTGGTGTAGGGCTTGGGGGGATATTTTGGGGGGAAGACGTCTCCAAGTGGGCTCTTTCCCTGTTCTTTGTTTAACACGCGTGGTGGTGGCAGCATAGGGTTCAAGGACAAGGCAAAGTTTGTACCTTGAGGAAGTCTTTAACCTAAGCTGGTAAGAATAAGCTTAGGGGGTCTTTCATGCAGGTCCCCACATCTGTACCCTAGAGTCCAGAGTGGGGAAGGAACCTTGACAAATTTGGAGATAGATTTAGAATAATGAATCTGGGAGTGCAGACTGAAATGAGAGAATATCTGCTAATTGGACAGTTGCTGCTGCATGCTGACTGGAAAAGTGATTTGTGAGTTAATTTAGAAATATCCCCTAAAGACTGCTGCTAGGGGCTCAGTGCCACAAAAGAAGGGACACAATAATGCTTTCCCCCATGATTTTTGCACTTGCTCAGAGTTCCATATGTCTCTGAGCTGGGTGTAGGGAGCCATGTTGTATTCCTTAGCTGTCGTCCAGTGCTAGAGTGGTCTGGAGTGTCACTCTGGCTGTGTTGGTTGCAATGCCACTGAAATCTGTCCAGACAGCAGGGTGGCGGGCCAAATGGTGCTGTGATCAGATGTGCAGGAGCCAGTTCCTTTATGGAGGATCACAGGGAAGTCTGTCGAGAACTCCTTTTCTGGCAGGACTGTCTCATGCAGTGTGTGGGTAAGAGAGAAGGGAGACTCCCTGGCCAAGAGAGATGTAGGTTCTCTGCTGGGGGTGGGGGAGGGTATACACAGGCACTGGAATGGGATCCCTACCGGGGAGGAGGACAGCAGGGATTGGAATCACACACACCCCGAACCACCCCCACCAAATATCTGAATTGGCTCCACTGCTGAGCAGGTGCCTTTCCCAACCTGCTCTGCAAACCACTGTTCAGACACTGAGGAGTGTTTAAACTTGCTGCTTTTCTGGAAGTTGGCTTTATTAACAAAAAAATTAACTTTAACCTTCTTCCCAAATCCTGCTCTGAGTTCTGGCATCAGGATTGCTCAGCCCCCACCTTAGATCTTCTCTGTCCCAGAGAGCCACCAGGTACCTGCATCAGAGAGTCTGCAACACCCACTTAACTTATTCCCCAAAGGATCGATACTTGCTAAGAAGGTGGTGTGCTACAGGAAAACATTGTTACATAGAGTTATATAAGACAACATGAGGTTCAAGGCCTCATGGAGATCACTGCTCCGCAGGAATAAATAGCAAGAGCAGAATTCTAACACCATTACTCATGTTGAATGGTGCCTTAATCCACAGCTACTTTAAGGCCATGTCTACACTAGAGAGTTTACAGCAGCACAGCTGTACCGATGCAGCTGCGCTGCTGTAAGATCACCCACGTAGCCGCTCTGTGCTGATGGGAGATCCCCCAATGAGCGGCAGCTGCTATGTCAGCGGAAGAACATTTAGTGCCAATGTAGGGCTGTCCACAGCGGCACTTCCGTTGGTGTAACTTAAGTCGCTCAGAGGTGTGGGGTTTTTCACTCCCCTAAGCGACATAAGCTATACTGACAAAAGTGCGAGTATAGACATAGCCTAATTGAAGTCAATGGACCCACTTATGAAGCAAGGTGCAACTCAACATAAGAAAGGGTGTTGAAACCTAGCCACAAGTATGGTGACCAGCAGATGTATGGGCCATATTTTCAAAGGTACCTAAAGATGCAGCAAGGCACCTAGTGGGATTTTCAGAAGTTCCCTAGCAGGCTAGGCACCTAACTCCCACTGAAATCAATAGCAAATAGGCACCTAACCCACTTAGGTGCTTTTGGAGATCCCACTAGGCACCTTGCTGCATCTTAGGCACCCAAATACCTTTTGAAAATCTGGACAGATATCACCATTTCAAGCTCACCAAGGCAATGCAGGAATCAACAGGGGAAATAGACAAAGAGTTGAGGGTCATGGAAGAGGTCATTAGTGCACAAAGAACAGTCCCTTGGCTTTTTGAAAACTTAACTAGATTCCACTCTGCAAGTCACGCAATTCTGAGAGAAAAAACAAACAAACTGGTGAGTTTATGAAAAGTTTCACTGCTCTGAAAAGTTTCACCAAATGTATGTAGGTTCACAGCCATTTTTCCCCAGTTCTACTTTGCACTCCTGGAGGAATGCAATATAGAGTCAATGAAAGGAGAGTGCATATGTAACCTGCGTTGCTTGCATTGCAGTATTTCGTAGTGTGAATAAGGGAAGAAATAGTGGCAATGGTACATAGCTATTATTTTTATTCTAGGGGACTTTGTGTGTGGCAGGCTTGCCAGAGCTGGGCATGGTGACTCTGACTGGACTAGAATCATCCAGAAATTGGATCTGAGGCTGGGGGAGAGGGAGGGGTGGGGGCTTGCTAGGCATGCTCATTAACTGATTGAGACTATTTGGGCGATTTCCATTTTGGGCAAGCAGCCTGACAGGACGCAAGGAGGAGTTTATAAATAGGAGGTGCTGGAGCCAGCCTTGAGGACTCAGTTGTGGAACGGTGCAAGGAGCAGAAGGGGCTGTTCCCTCACCCCACAAGAGAAGCAGAGGAGGACTAGAGTTGCTGCAGGCTGCACATTGCAGACATGCAGAACAAAACCAGAACAGATTAAATAAGTTTGTGTGAGGAGGGGGCTAGCTTGTACCTTGCCTAGCACAGAATGGAAAACCTTCCCCTCAGCCTTTGAGTCCCTGCTCAGGCACAATCCTAGTCTTTGTTTCCAAGTGCTGCTGGAGTCTAGCTCTGACAGAGATGCTAAACTCCCAGAGGTGGGGAATCTCTAGCCTGAGGGCTGGATCTGGCTCGCTGCTTCATTTCATCCGGCCTGCGGCAAGTCTCTGCGCCGTGGACCAGAAGGCGCAAGCCTCTGCACCTCCCACCCCATTCCCCTCCCTCCCCTGTGGGTCTGAAGCCGTGAGCTTCAGCTCACCCTGCTGCAGGGGGAAGCTAGCGTTGCCAGGCCCTTAAAAGTCCGGTCTGCTCCGCACAGATCCCGGAAGCGACCGACAGGAGTAGGGGCGATCAGGGAAGCTCCACACACTGCCCCCGTCCCCAGTGCCAGCTCTGCATCTCCCATTGGCTGGGAACTGTGGCCAATGGGAGCTGCAGGGGTGGCGCCTGCAGGCATAGGCAGCATGCACCACACAGAGCCCCCTGGCCCCTCCACTTAGGGACCATCATGCTGGCCCCTTCCAGGAGCAGCACGGAGCCAGATGAGGCAGGGAGCCTGCCTTAGCCACACTGCACCACCGAGCAGGAGCCGCCTGAGGTAAGCGCCGCCTGGTCAGAGCCTGCACCCCAAACCCCCCGCCCCGAGTTGGAACCCCCACCTGCACCCCACCCCTCTACTCCAGACCTGAGCCCCCTCCTGCATCGAAACTCCCTTCCAGAGCCTGCACCCCAAACCTCCTTCTGCAACCCAACCCCCAGCCCTGAGCCTGCTCCCACACTCCAAACCCCTTGGCCCCACCTGGAGCCCCCTCCTGCACCCCAAAACCATCATCCCCAGCCCTACCTCAGAGCCCACACCCCCAGCTGGAGCCCTCACCCCCTCCTGCACCCCAACCCTCTGCTCCAGCACTGAGCCCCCTCCCACACTCTGAACCCCTCATTTCTGACCCCACCCAGAGCCTAGGGGAAGCCCCGAGCTTCCGTGCTCCCCTGCGGGGCTGTGTGGCCTGCAACTTATTTTTTCTGTGGGTCAATGGCCCCTGATAGAAAAAAGGTTCCCTGCCCCTGCCCTGAGTGAGTGAGAAGGGGCTGGGCCAAGGTGGGAAGGTCAAGAGTGTTAGGCCATAGCCCTGTTCCCCTGCTAACAAAGTGTTTTGTGCACTGGGAGCATACATTGCACCTTTAGCTGCTTATGTCTGTGCTCCCGGGGGCACAGTGTCTGCCATAGGAAGAAGGCCCAGTGCACCACCCCTTCTTACTGCTCTGTCCCTTGGTGACTGCGGTAGTTTGTCAGAATGCTACCAGAGCTTATTAAGCAGCATTTTACTGACTAGTCTAAGGGAACATGCAACCGGTCTCCTAAGATAATATGTTAAAGCGCTGATTTTTAGTTTGAGCACATTGCGTTTAAAATTCTACACAGCAAATTAGAGCAATAAATGCTTTGGGGGTGTGATATATTGTAAGGTCTTCACATTATTAATGACCTTGGGTCTTTAAATGCTGCTAATATGGTTGGTGTTGTTGGGCGATGGTGTTATATGATGTGTGAGGGACATTATGCAGAAAGTCGATACCTGAAGCAAGAGAGCAATCACTAAGTCTTGGATTATTTTATTGAACCTAATGCATCCTTTAATGACACTCGGTGTTGGGTGCAGTTTACAGTTTCTTGTGACAGTGCACATTACTTGTTGTGACTAAGTAACTGGTAAAAACTGGCCATGCAGCAGTAGAATGCTTCTAAATATCAGTTCATAATGACAATATTACAAGACTAAAGCATTGGGGAGGCAGCGTGATCCAGTGGACAGAGCACTGCAGGAGGATGGGAGGCCCAGTTCTATCCTTGGCTCTGCCACTGAGCTGCTGTGTGTTATTTCCCCTTCCACCCTTTGACTGTCTTGTCTATTTAGACCGTAAGCTCTTCAGGACAGTGACTGTTACTTACCATGTGTTTAGTGTCTGGTGTCTAGTTAGCAGGGGGTTCTCAATCAGCTGGGCCTCCAGACACTGTTGTAACACACATAATATCTAATCTGTTTTCTGTGTCTGTAGTTTGAATTACAAGAAACACTCGAGTATTCAGAATAGCTACTATGTTGAATGCACTCAGATGCACAGTGGTGGGTGTAGGATACAGCTCTAGATAGAATAGAATATCTCTATGTAAGTAAGTGGTCAAAACAAGCCTGGTGAAATATCATGAGGAAAGTAACATGTTCTTAAAAAGTGCAGGGCAAAATATAGGTTTTTGAGCATAGCTGGATGGGGGTGTGAAGCTCTAGGAGACAGAATACCTCCAGGATACCAGAATACCCCCAAGAACACAGGAGGGAGGGAACTCTGAAGTGTGGGTTCTGCCCAGTGTGGACTGTCTCCAACACTTTCCACTAGATGCAGTCAGACAACCATGGACACAACTCTGGCCATGCCCAGAAACCAGACTAACCACACCACTTTGAGCCCATGGACCATCACCAGGTATACTAACCAGCACTCTCATTCTTCTGGACCATTAATGTTCTTGTCGACTCTTGTGGTGTCATCTTTCTCCTCAGCCAATAATCCCAGATGCAGTGACACATGTTTTCATCTTCTCTCACAACCATTTCTGTACTTTCTTCCATGCTGCACCCTATGTGTGGAATTTCCTTTCCTGGCTGGTTTGCAAAGGCCGGTGCCTTCTCCTTATTCAAATACATCCCGAATACCCACTTCTACTATGTCACCTATAAGAAACCAAATGGTTGGTGTCAATGAGGCTGTGAGGCAGATGGGGAATAGTGCATACATCTTTATGTTAAAATAAATTACCGGTATTTAAAATGTTACATTATCAGAACATGGTCAATCACCACCCACCACTGTGCTGTACAGATTACTGCTTTCCTCTGTGTTAATTTGAATTAATTTTTCTGAGTGTCCCCATGTAGATAAACCCTAAATTAGAATAGAGTAAGAACTTCAGGGTGTGGGCCACTGAAATTAAAATCTGAAATAGAATACTTTGCAAACATTCAGCACACCTTTAAGAATACCAAAAATGTTAGGATGGAAGGAAGCCAGGAAGAAGATTGGCTCCTCCCACAATTCTTGTGTTTTCTTCACATAGCACTTTAAAAATCAGTTTTCTATTCCAATTACATTTCACGTCTCATGTCACCTTTGGGTGTTCAGAAAGGTTTCTCTAAAGCTACATGAATGTTCCCTTCAACAAAGCTGTCAGCATCAGTGTAACTGTGGTACATTAATGTCAGGTATTTCTCAAACTGAAATGAAGGTCGTTCAGTGATGCTTAACATTAAATAAGAAATTAGTCACATGTTGAATGAAGAAGAAAGCACAGGTCTTCAGCAAGGGGGAGAGAGAAATGTTTTATCTAAACATTAAAATTCATTAGACGAGATAAAGCACGAAGAGATCGATGAGGCAGAACTTATTTCTAAAGATTTTTAATTGCAAGAAAGAATATAGTATTGTGCTGAAATGTAGCGTTCTGAATTAATAATTTAGTCCTAGCTGGCACTGAATGCCTGAGGAGGTTGGTAATAGGTTATAGACTAATGTTTTCAAAAGTGCCAGAATCACTTAGGTGCCTAAATCCTATTGAAAGTCAGTGGAACCTCCAGCACTTTTGAAAATTTTATCCAGAGGGCCTGTCATAACTAGATTAAGGGTTCAAATGTCTGAATGGTGGTGATCAAGGGACATTATTGATTTAGTTTATTTATAGGCTTTTCTATAACAATCTTTACTGAACTGTCTGAGCACCTTCATTAGGAAATTCCTCTGATCAGGCAACACTCCCAGTGATCTATATGAATTGGGCTGATGTTCTCCATCCTGTACCAAGAGAACAAGTGTGCACTTCATAACTGGCATTCTCTCACACATCCACAGCACAGAGGCAAAGGAGTGAAATGATTTGGACACTGAATAGAAGACACTCTATTAGAAGGCATGTGAGTGAGGCAATGTGGGTAAACTTACACTGTCATAACCTGAGTTAGGCCTGTTCTGTGGATATACTGTAGACTTGTCTACAGGGTGGGTAATGCCCATTACAGGAGTGTGATTTCTGAAGTGCACTAACATGTTGCGCATTAATTGGTCTGTGTAAACCGAGCTGGTGTGCACTAAAGGTTCCTTAGTGTGATTCAATGTAGTGTGCCTATGTTAAAGCATATTAGGGAGCCTTATTGTGCACCAGGCAGGTCTGCATGGCCCAATTAATGTGCAGGGTGCTCATACCCTGGTGAAGAATCTGCAGCTGAAATCATACCTTCAGGGACACTTGTCCTACCCCATTGTCTTCACATTACGCCCTCATTGATACTTCTGGAACTTTGTCAGGGATCCAGCATTGATGAAAGACTCTCTCGTAATTTAACAAACAGTTATTTTACTGGTTTCAGAGTAGCAGCCGTGTTAGTCTGTATTCGCAAAAAGAAAAGGAGTACCCGTGGCACCTTAGAGACTAACAAATTTATTAGAGCATAAGCTTTCGTGAGCTACAGCTCACTTCATCGGATGCATTTGGTGGAAAAAGTAGAGGAGAGATTTATATACACACACACACACAGAAAACATGAAACAATGGGTTTATCATACACACTGTAAAGGAGAGTGATCACTTAAGATAAGCCATCACCAGCAGCAGGAGGGGGAAAAGGAGGAAAACCTTTCATGGTGACAAGCAAGGTAGGCTAATTCCAGCAGTTAACAAGAATATCAGAGGAACAGTGGGGGGTGGGGTGGGAGGGAGAAATACCATGGGGAAATAGTTTTACTTTGTGTAATGACTCATCCATTCCCAGTCTCTATTCAAGCCTAAGTTAATTGTATCCAGTTTGCAAATTAATTCCAATTCAGCAGTCTCTCGTTGGAGTCTGTTTTTGAAGCTTTTTTGTTGAAGTATAGCCACTCTTAGGTCTGTGATCGAGTGACCAGAGAGATTGAAGTGTTCTCCAACTGGTTTGTGAATGTTATAATTCTTGACGTCTGATTTGTGTCCATTCATTCTTTTACGTAGAGACTGTCCAGTTTGGCCAATGTACATGGCAGAGGGGCATTGCTGGCACATGATGGCATATATCACATTGGTAGATGCGCAGGTGAACGAGCCTCTGATAGTGTGGCTGATGTGATTAGGCCCTATGATGGTATCCCCTGAATAGATATGTGGACAGAGTTGGCAACGGGCTTTGTTGCAAGGATAGGTTCCTGGGTTAGTGGTTCTGTTGTGTGGTGTGTGGTTGCTGGTGAGTATTTGCTTCAGATTGGGGGGCTGTCTGTAAGCAAGGACTGGTCTGTCTCCCAAGATCTGTGAGAGTGATGGGTCGTCCTTCAGGATAGGTTGTAGATCCTTGATGATGCGTTGGAGAGGTTTTAGTTGGGGGCTGAAGGTGATGGCTAGTGGCATTCTGTTGTTTTCTTTCTTGGGCCTGTCCTGTAGTAGGTGACTTCTGGGTACTCTTCTGGCTCTGTACTGATTCACTGTAGGAATAGAATCCAGCTCACTCTCTTGTCGTCTCTTTAGGAGAGGAAATTAGTACAAATGTATTTGTATCACTAAAGTGGGCAGCTATGACTTTAAACACTCACAGAAGCAAGTCTGATGGCTAACAAAGAACAGGGAGTCATTTTGGCATGATCATTTTGTAGAGTAGAATTGTACTTATAAGACCTAGACACACTGTGTCCCATTAACTAAAGTTTCTGCTTTCCAGTCTCTAAAGAGCATAAAACTGGGTCATATGTCCTGCCATGAACCCAAATTTAGAACTTCCATTGACGTCAGTGTGAGTTCTATGTGTGTTGCACTGGCAAGATATGGCCCATTACAGCTAACTGCATAAAAAAACCCAAACACACATTTGCTACTTGATTTCACGGGTAGGGACAGAAAAAAAAATCTGTGGGGATTTCCTGTCATAATATGTAGAAATCTACAGAAATTCTGCAAAGATTTTTCTTTGGCTTTCCAGCACATTCATCTACCTTGATTGTTAATGCTACCTGTCACTGGTAAGTAAGACACAAAAAGGGCATTTTAAAACACTTAGGCTGGGATATTTTAAGGGACTGAGGCACCAAACTTCAATTGAATTTCAATTTGAGTTGGGCACCTAACTCTCTTGAGCTCTTGAAAAACTCAGCCTTATTAATTTACTCAGTTGACAGTCAGTGCACTGATCCTGATATACACTGACTGAAGATCTAGCCTAGTAATAACTAGTAGCTGCAGAAACCTAGCACAATCCTTAAAAAGTGGCCTTCCCTTTCACTGTATTACTCAGTTTACAGACTGCAGGAAAGGTGTGAGACAGGAAGAGAAAAACAAAGGGGGAACCAAGAACAGAGGCAAAGGGCTTGATTCTCTTCTCAAATAGATGTAAATCAGGAGTAAGTTTATTATGTTAATAGGCTGATTTTCCTCTCATTTGTTTCAGTTTTGCTTTGGTATAAAAACCAGTTTGAATTGAATTACTGCTGATTCACACCAGTGTAAGAAAGGAGAATCAGCCTCAGTGGAAATATACTTGCATGAGTAAAAGGAGAATCAGATCCAGGAAGTGAGAGAGAATGCATTGCACCAGAAACAGCACCAATACTGTTTTGAACCACAGCCAGCATAACTCCTTGATTGGTTTTCAGTGGAGTTGAATGGGATATGCACAAGGCAAAATGTGACTTATTTTTTCAGTCCAGGACAGGAAGTTCTTTGTGTGTCAAAGCTGATTACAATGTAGAGGAGTGATGGACAGTGCTTAGGAAAGCCCAAATGGCATCACCTGAAACAGGAAAATTGAAAATATATAAAAAGAATTAAAAAAAAAACCCGCAAAGGGTATGGAGGAAGGAAAGCAAGAAAGAGAGAAGTTTAATGTGGATGGATCCTGTGCTCTGAAGATTTTTCTTATGTTTTTGTACTATTACTATAAAAAGATATTGGACCAGATCCTCAGCGGGGGCAAATCGACAAAGCTCCATTGAAATCAATGGAAGCTCAGCCCTACATTTCTGTGTTCTGTTTGCTTTCATATTAGAGCTGACAGCAGCACATGCTCAGGTTCCCTCCCTCCATAAAATAATCTCCGCAAAGGTGAAGATGTCGCTGATTTTGCATTGCTGGGGGCATCCTCACATCTGAAGATGTGCAGCTCAGACCCCCCTGAAAACTAGCCTCTCTCTCCCCTAGAAAGCCACTCCATAGCTCCTGTCATGGACAATACTGCACCGAAGCATCTGCATGGGCTTTGTGAGAAAACGAGGCTTGGAATCCCTCCTCACAGACCTGAAGTTTCCTGGCACACATCTGCATGCTTGAAATTGCCAGAAATTGCCCCTTTAATCAAACTTTTAAAGCGCAGCTCTGCTCTGGAAGATGACTGTGAAAAAATGGCACCTTTCTGGAAGACATTAGATCAGCTCCCTGTGTGTATGCAGAGTCCTGTCTGCTTATTTAGTTGAGAGGGGGGGAAAAGACTAAGTTTTGACTCCTGTTAGACTTCCACAGCCAACACAGCTAATGAAGAATAAGCTAAATGTGCTCTTAGTTGTGCATCATCAACAGATTTGTGTACTAAATTCCAGTTACGGAGATGATCAGTTACGCCTGGGCAAACCCAACAAAGGCAGTGGGGTTATACATAAGGCACCTGTGAGAGTAATTTTTGATGTTGAACACTTTGTTTTGTTGTTGTTGTTTTTTACTGGTGGTGAGGCACCAGGAGAAAAGACTCCAACTTGACTGTCAGAGCCAGTTGAGTTTGTGGAGCTGGGAGTTAGAAAAAACCATCTTTTTACCTCTAAAGTGAGCATGTTTGATCTGGAAGATATCAAGAGACACATATGGAACCCTGCAACTCCATTTTTAATTGAGTAGAGCATAACTGTGCTGCAAAAATGTCAGTCTTGGACTCCCAAAATTGAATATTGACATTAATGGAGAACTGCCTCTTTAAGCCTGTGCATAATTTAGAAAGGAGTTTATACTACAGTCAAGCAGCTTGGAGCTTCCTTAGGGATTATTACATGATTACTAAATCACACCTCTGCTTTGTTTGTGATTCTTGTACCTTACAATTGAAGCACAGCCCCATTGCACAGGATACATTTTTTTTCCTTTCAATTTTTTGCTTGATGAACTATCATTTTTTATAGAAAACAATAGTTGCCTGTAAATGATCCTGTGTTTTATACTGAATATTAATCCCAAGTGCCTTTCACAATGTTCCCTGAGTACTCTAGGCATAAAGGAAATAGAGATAAGCCCTATTATAGTGAAGGCATGCTGACAGCTTCTACTACAGAACTCATTCAGGCTGATTAATCCATCTATGATATTAGAGCGACTACTGCTGGCACTGCTGTGGCCAGCTGTGCATTCTCAGACACACCCACTCACAGCTTCCTGTTCTTCATATATCCCTGAATGGCTTCTACTCACCACAAGTCACAGATGATGATGTGTCCTGGGGCTATTCCCCCACCGCATTGCCCTGCTCCAGATTTTTGGCCAGGGCCCTGATTCGAAGCCCATGGTGCTGCACAGTTATCCTGTTCCTTCCACGGCCTTAAAAAGGGGCAGGAAGTTAAGAGTAGTGCACCCAGACTGACTGATGTAATATCTGGGGGATCACCTTTTCAAAAGGTAAAAGTGGGACACATGCAGGAGCCCCACCTCCACCGTGGCCCTATCCCTGCTTCTCCTCTCCTCTCCGAGGCCCCGCCCCCGGGCCAGGCTGGAAACCAGAGCCAGGCTGTGGTAGAGCCACCCAGGGAGCCCCTATGGTTGCCAACCCTCCAGGATTGGCCTGGAGTCTCCCGGAATCGGCATCGATCTCCCGGTGACTACTGAAAGCAATCCAGGAGATTTTAACAGGATGTTTTAAGAAAATGACATTACATCATGTTGGAAAAAAAATCTCCCAGAGTGGCTTCAGTCAGAGTTGGCAAACCTAGGAGCTCTGGACCCTCCACCTGCTCTGGGTAGGAGACTGGGGCTGCCCAAGAGCAGCCTCCGGCCCATGTCCCCACCCCCCAGAGCATGCCACCCAGAGCAGGTGGAGGGCCCAGGCTCCCTGCTTGGCTTTTATTACTGTTCAGCTCCAGCTTTTGGCCTGACCAGGAAACAGGGCCTTGTGGCAAGGGAGAGAAGGGGTTAAGGCCAGTGATGAGCTGCCAAAATCTTAACAACGGGTTCCCTCCTCAACCCACGAGGGGGTCGTTGCCCATCCCCACCCCCCGGGACTCCTGCCACATCCAACCCCCCTGCGTTCCTTGACGCCCCCCCCAGCCCCATCCACCCTCCTCCCCTGTCCCATGACTGCCCCCAGAACCAGGCAGGAGGGGCTCGTGGGCCACCATAGTGGGCGCCCACCCCACCACTAAGAACCAGAGGCACCTGCCGGGGGGTGAGGTGGGGAGTCCCGGAGGTGCTTACCTGGGGCAGCTCCCAGGAAGTATCCAGCAGTTCCCTCTGGCTCCTAGGGGCAGGGGAGCATAGCTAGGAGGGGAGTAGGGGGAGTGGCCACTCCCCCACAGATCACATCAAAAGTGGTGCCTTAGGCGCCGAGTCCCTGGGTACTCCGGGGCCGGAGCACCCACAGGGAGAATTTGGTGGGTGCAGAGCACCCACCGGCAGCTCCCCACCCCACACCCGGCCCCAGTTCACCTCACCTCTGCTCGTCCTCCTCTCCTCTCCCACTCTGCTTCCCCTGGCTTCCCGTGAATCAGCTGTTCGGCGGGAAGCCGGGGAGGGCAGAGAAGCAGGCGGTGGCTTCCTGCTCAGGCCGAAGGTGGCAGAGGTGAGCTGGGGTGGGGAGCAGTTCCCCTCCTCGTGCCCCCCCCCGCCCCAGCTCACCTCCGCCTCCCTGGGCCTGAGCGGGAAGCTGCCGCCTGCTTCTCAGCCTGCCCCAGCTTCCCGCGCAAACAGCTGATTCGCGGGAAGCCCGGGGGGGCAGAGAAGCAGAGCAGGGCGGTGCGTTCAGGGGAGGAGGCAGAGCCGGAGCAGAGGTGAGCTGAGGCTGGGGCTGGGGCCGAGCGCGGGGCAGGGAGCTGCCGGTGGGTGCTCTGCACCCACCAAATTTTCCTCTTGGGTGCTCCAGGGCTGGAGCACCCATGGAGTTGGGACCTAAGGCACCACTTTTGGCCGGTTACATTTAGAAGCCCTTTTAGAACCGGTTGTCCCTCGCAGAGCAACTGGTTCTAAAAGGGCTTCCAAATTTAACAACCGGTTCCAGTGAACCGGTGGGAACGGCTCCAGCTCACCACTGGTTAAGGCCCACTTTAGTCCCCCACCACCAGGAAGAAGCTAGTGCCATCCCTGAGCCTTGGGCAGGCATAGAACAGCACTACGGGAAAGCTAGGACAAATCCTGTCCCAGAGTCATTCAGCTCATGACTGGAACTTGAACTCTGCATTTCAAGATTATCTCGCCCAATTCGGGATGGGTGGTCACCCTAATAATATCAGCAGTAGTGAGTAAGGCTGAGATTTTCAAAAGATTTTAAGGGGAGTTGGGCTCCTGTATCACTTGGGCATCTTTGAAGTGGGAAGGGAGGAGAAGCAGCCGTCAGCACTGCTCCTGTGATTTTACCGACTGAAAATGAAGTTAGCACATTGCAAGCTATTATGAGCTAGACAGTGCTAGTCTTTACTCAGTCATGCAGGTGAATAGGAGGGAGTAAGGATTCCCCTCACCACACCCTTGTGTGGCCACATAAGGGCTACCAACTCTAGGTGCTGTGGCTCCCCACAGGATGATCTCAACAGGGAGCATCAGCAATTATGCTGCGCCACGGCTATGCCCTTCCTCCATGTGCAGGAGGCAGTATATGGAATTCTATATAGGGTGTTACAAATCGCTCCCCACACCACCTTCACACAAGCAAAATCCTTATTATAGTGTACAGAAAGTACAACCTAGCCCTAAGTGTCTGGGCACCCAACATTACAAGCCAGAGTAAGTGAGGGAGTCAGGAATTGAACCCAGAAGTCTGAGACAGCACCAAGCCGGAAATAGACATAGCAATTTATAGTAAGACTGATTTATGACTTCACTACATGAAACATACACAGGCTACAGCACGGGAACGAATCTACACGGACACACCCCCAGAGCCCTGATCAGGGGTATTCTATCTGCTACCCAAGCTCCATAAACCTGGAAACCCTGGATGCCCCATCACCTCAAGCATCATCACTCTTAAAGCAGGATTATCTGGCTATTTGGACTCTCTCCTCAGACCCTATGCTACCAGCACTCCTAGCTATCTTCGAGACACCACCGACTTTCTGAGGAAACTACAATGCACTGATGATCTTCCTGAAAACACTATCCTGGCCACCATGGATGTAGAAGCTCTTTATACCAATATTCCACAAGAGGATGGACTACAAGCTGTCAAGAACAATATCCCTGATGAGGCCACAGCACACCTGGTGGATGAGCTTTGTGACTTTGTCCTCACCCACAACCATTTCAGATTTGGGGACAATTTATACCTTCAAGTCAGTGGCACTGCTATGGGTACCTGCATGGCCCCACAGTATGCCAACATTTTTATGGCTGACTTAGAACAGCGCTTCCTCAGCTCTCATCCCCTAGCATCTCTCCTCTACTTGCACTACACTGATGACATCTTCATCATATGGACCCAGGGGAAGGAGGCCCTTGAATAATTCCACCTGGATTTCAACAATTTCCACCCCACCATCAACCTCAGCCTGGACCAGTCCACACAAGAGATCCACTTCCTGGACACTACAGTGAAAATAAGTGATGGTCACATAAACACTACCCTATACCGGAAACCTACTGACCGCTATACTTACCTACATGCCTCCAGCTTCCATCCAGGACACCATACGATCCATTGTCTACAGCCAAGCCCTAAGATACAACCACATTTGCTCCAATCCCTCAGATAGAGACAAACACCTACAAGATCTTTATCAAGCATTCTTAAAACTACAATACCCACCTGGGGAAGTGAGGAAACAAATTGATAGAGCAAGACAGGTACCCAGAAATCACCTACTACAGGACAGGCCCAACAAAGAAAATAACCGAACACCACTGGCCATCACGTACAGCCCGCAGCTAAAACCTGTCCAACACATTATCAACAATCTACAACCTATCCTGGAAAATGATCCCTCTCTCTCCCAGACCTTGGGAGGCAGGCCAGTTCTCACTTACAGACAGCCCCCCAACCTGAAGCAAATACTCACCAGCAACTACACATCATACCACAGAAACACTAACCCAGGAACCAATCCCTGAAGCAAACCAATCCCCATATCTACTCTAGCGACACCATCAGAGGACCCAACCACATCAGCCACACCATCAGATGCTCATTCACCTGCACATCTACTAATGTTATATACGCCATCACGTGCCAGCAATGCCTCTCTGCCATGTACATTGGCCAAACTGGACAGTCCCTACGTAAAAGAATAAATGGACACAAATCGGACATCAGGAATGGTAACATACAAAAGCCAGTAGGAGAATACTTCAATCTTCCTGGACATTGTATAACAGATTTGAAAGTAGCTATAGTTGAACAAAAAAACTTCAGAAACAGCCTTCAAAGAGAAACAGCAGAACTAAAATTCATTTTCAAATTTAACACCATTAATTTGGGCTTGAATAGGGACTGCTAGGGACTAGCAGCTTTACCTCTCCTGGAATTGACACCTCCTCAGCTATTGTTGGGAGTGGACTACATCCACCCTGATTGAATTGGCCCTGTCAACACTGGTTCTCCACTTGTGAGGTAACTCCCTTCTCTTCATGTGTCAGTATATTTATGTCTGAATCTGTAATTTTCACTCCATGCATCTGAAGAAGTGGGTTTTTACCCACGAAAGCTTATGCTCAAATAAATCTGTTAGTCTTTTAAGGTGCCACCGGACTCCTTGTCGTTTTTGTGGATATAGACTAACATGGCTACCCCCTGATACTATACACAGGTGTGTAACATAAATGTATATTTGAAGTCACAAGACTGTAAATTTAAGAATGTGCAGGTGAGAGAATAGCTCCAGTATTTATTTAAGCCAGACGGTGGGGTGCTTGAAGATAGCAAGTTTTTGATACCTTTACAAATGGACATCATTATAAGAACTTCGTCAAAGATTTGCCACTATTGGAAGAGGCACACTTGCATACTCACAGCAGACAGGTGGTGCTGGGTTGACACGGTTCCGTACTTCAAAAGGGAGAATTCCAGAGCTTGCTCCAACTGGCAGAAAGACAATAAACGTGACAAATGTATTCCTTTTAATATGAACATTTTAGAGATACTCTTCAAACAGTGCCTACAATTTCATTCCTTTCATGGCATGGAATAGAATGTTAAAAATACTGTGATATACTGAAATAAATTAAATAGCTTCTCAAGAAGAAAAAGTTGGTGATGAAAAAGTGGTGTTTTTCTGCTGAGTTTCTGTGCATCCAGGGTCTGTGGATCTTCCAGCATGGAATAGCCTCCTTTGGAGCTGGAGCACCAGATGTAGATCTGCTTATTTAAAATATGCTACCTAGTAGGGATGGGCAAAACGCCCCAACCTTGGATCCAGACCCTATCCAATTTCAGCGGGACTCACACATAAACCCCCAGATCCAGGCCTGCTTCTGTCCTGTGCCATCTTTTAGGGCAGCGCACTCAATCCGCAGACCAATTGTGGCTATCCTAAAAAGTGTTGGGATGGTCTAATATGAGACCCACCTTACATCTGAGTCATTATGACCATGGGACACCCTAGAGTGACCCATGACCCTGTCTTCCCCAGCCCCCACTCTGCATCTGTGTTATTGTGTAGCTTCCCCACAGTCCTCACATCAAGTGTTTATCTATCTCTAGCAAGCCCTGCCTAGCTTTCATGCTGTAACTAATTGGAATCCGTTCCAATTAATTACAAAACAAATTGTCTTCAAGTAAATTAATACTCAGGGTCACTCTCTTTAAGCCCTAATGCTAAACCCATGAATTGAAATCAGTGGAGTTACTTCCGATTTACACCAGTGTACTGAGACCAGAATCAGGCCCCCTGAGAACTCCTAATCTTTGTCAAGGGTCAGAAGATAAAGACAAGCTAATACCATACAGTAAAGTGCAGGTAAATATTTCAAAACTTAGTAGCTAAGTTTAGGGCCAGCTTAGCAATGCTTTCCCTGGTGCTGATCTAGGCAAATTTACACTTACCTTACTTTCTGATTTTCTCTTTGAACATTTGCTAATAAAATAATGTGTTTTGCACAATGTGAAATGAGTGTTGGGAGTCAGTAGAGGCAGTAATTGATAGGCAACCTGGAGAGATAAACTGTACTCTGACTTCACGCTTATTTGAAGGGCAATGTCTCTGATGTGAATACGGCAAATGGCCTCTGCAATCTATGATTATCTTTATTGCTATCTACACTATTAGCAGACACCTTTCTGTAGTTTAGATTTCTGTTTCTAGTTCCGCTTGCCTGCATTTCTTCCAATGTTTTCATCATTGCAAAATCAAAATGTCTTTCCTCTGAACCTCATTTTAGGGCAGGATCAAGTAATTCATATTTTAACATAGTAATGATCAGTGTCATATGGGCTCTTACTTTGAAACATCATTGTTGTTAGAGAAATAGCATATTTAAAAGCAGGATTTAAATGGAATGTTTGATTGCACTGTAAAATCAAGCCCTTTGTTAGCATCCTTCTAAAGCAGTTAAAAGATGTGCTTGCATACTACCAATTATTGACCTCTGCAACTGTATTTATGCAATACCCCTATAGAAGAGAGAAAGCCTCTTGTTTAAATTAGGCTTGGTCTATACTACAGAGTTAGATCGATGTAAGGCTGCTTACGTTGACCTAACTCTGTAGGTGGCTACACTAAGGCCATGTCTACACTACCATTTATGTTGGTAAAACTTATGTTGCTCAGTGGTGTGAAAATAACACACACACCCTGAGCAATATAAGTTTTGCTGGCATAAATGGTAGCGTGCACGGTGCAATGTCGGCGGGAAAGTGTCTCCTGCTAACATAGCTACTGCCACTCGTGGAGGTGGTTTAATTATGTTGACAGGATAGCTCTCTTCCATCAGAATAGAGTGACTGAACAAGCAATCTTACAGCAGCGCAGCTGTATCGGTATAGCTGTGCTGCTGTAAGCTCGCTAGTGTAGACATGGCCTTAATAACCACGACAGCGAGAGGCATAGAGCATATGTCGATGTAGCTAGATGGACACGGTGTCAGTTTAGACACTGCATTGCTTACATCGGCTGTTACTGCTTCTCAAAAGCCATCCCACAATGCCCCAAACTGACATTTAAATTAGTGCAAGCGCTCCTGGTGAGGTCACGCCCACCAACATAAGGAGCATAATGTGGACATGCAAAAGTAATTTATTACATGGACAGAACTGCTGAATTTGGTTACATAGATAGAACTACTGAATTCAGGCTGTGACAGCTCTATGAAGATAAATGATCATGATTTAACATGTTTTAGCTTAAAGGCTTATAATAACAATAAGAAAATGCCAAAGAGGTAGGTGATTATCCTGAGATAATCACACTTCTGAGCACTGTAGAATTTAGCTGCTCCTCTCTTTTTCCCCAATGCTTCAGGGTGTGATTATTTAATTAAAACTTCATTCTCTGGTGTGCATTCATGCCAAAATGTTAAAAGCCAGAGTTTGCATTCTAATTAAAATGCGTCTTGTTTTCATGTGTCCTCATGAGTGTTGGTGTTGGGTTTTCTGCTGTAAAATCTGTAATAATATTGAGAGGCTCTTTTGGAAACAAAGAAAAATGTTAATGCAAGGCAAGTAATAACACCAGTTACAAGCTTGTCTCCCTCCCACTCCTATCCATATACACTGGTATTTTAATAAGTAATGTAAATAGGACTATTTTTGACTTTGCTACAGACTTGGTGTCTCCTTGGTAAATCACAATCTTTTGGTGTCTCGGTTTCCCATCTGTAAACTGGAGAAAATAATTCTGACCTACCTCATAAGGTACTGCGAGGATAAGTTACTAATGCATGTAAGAGGAGCCTTTCAAAAGCAGGGACTCTGTGTGTCCCTGTTTGTACAGAGCCTTGTCCAACAGGACCCAACAGAGACCTCTGGGTGCTATAATATAAATAATGAATATTACAAATAATAAATTAATAGTTTGTAGCCTGTCTTGGAATTAGATTGTAAGTTCCTGAGGCAATGGACTTCATCTTCCTACATGTTTATAAAGTACCATGGGCATTTATGATGCTATATAATTAATAATATTCACACAGAATTCAACTCCAACTTTGTTTTAGGGGATGACATTTCAAATCCTATTAATTTAGGAGAGCCCTTAGAAATTTCTAACCAGATGCTAAATTTACAATTAAGGATAATAACTTTCCTAGGAGTTTATCAATGACCTGATGAGTGAGTATGACAGGCTGTCTCTCCCTTTTTACTGGTTACCAAGGTAGCAAGATTACTAAGTATGAAATCATCTTTTCTTAGCAATAAGAAATGCAACATAGAACAAAGTGCCTTATGCTGACTGCTCCTCCCAAAAGGGCATCGACAGATAGTACTCACTATCTTAAGCACCACCCAGGCTTGGCCTGACGTAGGCAGAAAAATGTATTCTGGTTAACAGAACAATTCAAGCCAATTCTTAGGGCTACAATGCCTCAAAGCTTCTTGGTAGGGTGATCAGATGTCCCGATTTTATAGGGACAGTCCCAATATTCGGGGCTTTGTCTTATATAGGCACCTATTACCCTCCACTCTCTGTCCCGATTTTCACAGTTGCTATCTGATCACCCTACTACTTTGCCTCTCGGTATCTACATGCTCCTTTTTACCTCTCTGGGAACATCTGCTGCAAGCCCTCTGTGTGAAACCTCCATAAGGCCCATGACTAGGAGCCCCCAAAAACCTTTGACCTAAATTGTTTAAGGCAATGCTCACACCACTGGGGTTTACGTTAAGCTGAGTAATGCACCAGGATTTGGAGTGTTCTATCTTGCCACTGCCAAAAATCCAGATTCTTTCACTTCTGAGCATCATAGCTCCAGCAACATCAATAAATGTGGAGCAGACAACCAGGTCTAGGAATATCTTTCATTTTCCCAGAAGTGAATACACGGATAAAGGTCACTGCCACTCCCTAGCTGTGTAACCAGGGCACTTTGTATTTTGGTACTCTCCTCACCTAGCTGTGGATCTTAGAATCCAGATAGTTTCTGAAGAGGAGCATCAATATTCTCCAGTATATGACCAGGGACTTTAGCCTGAGCAGCTAGTGTGGCATAGCTCCTTCAGAAAGAACATGCTGCTCTTATAAATTTGAGATGTCTTTTGGAACAATCCAGAAGATAATAGCATAGCTTTGCACAGTGTCCTTTCTCAGAAGCAAACCACAAAGGACCAGTGAATGGAAAGGTGTGTGCAGAACACCAGAGAAAGAGTGGAAGAAAATGGATGAGAATTAGGGACTGTCACATAGGGAATGAGGGTTAGAATGGAGGCAAGATCTTACCCGTTTCCTTCTGAAAGGGAAGCTGAGCAGAGGGGCAGCTGGCAGATGTTGGATAGCCTTATTCTCGAGCAATGCTTCTTCAAGGAGTCTATGCTCTTAGACCATCGCACCAGAACATGAGTGTTATGGTGAAACAGATCATTGTCAACCAGGAATACTGCTTCTAAGGTCTCTCAAAGGGTTCCCTGTAGTTTTTTCTTTTTTGGCTAGAGTGTTTTTGGGGAGTCTCCTTCCAACTGTGGCTTTTGCCAGAAAAGCTGCTGATCCTTCCACTCAAAGCCATACTCCACTATCTATGATAGCATAGAAGGTGGGTAAGCTTTGTCTTTTGGATTGGTCCTGAGTCTTGCAATAAACTCTGATCACTTCCTTGAAAGAAGAGTAGCGGGGCAAGCTGGACTCTCAGAATTGGAAGGTAGGCTCAGGTGGCCAAGAAATGCCTCTTGTGGTTCATTTATTGTTTCCTGAGCAAGGCATGAGCTGCCTCTCTTATTCATATGGTTAAAGAAGTCAGAAGGAAACGAGCTTTCAAATATGTGGCGCTGGCTTTTATGTTCTAATGAGTAGAAAGAGAGAGCCTCCCACAGTGGAAGAAGAGCCTAAAGAGGCGTCAGGGAGAATCATTCAGATTTACTTTTTTTTAATTTTTAGATTTTGTACTTGGCCCTGGTCACCACCAGTGTAGAAAGGGGCTTTTCATGTTAAAGAGAAGGTTGTTCTACTGGGTTTCAGGACAGAAAGGGATCATTTTGGCACCATCACTGATAACAGTGACTCATTTAGTGTATGTCCTTTCAATCCACTCAGGTGTCCTGGAAATCTGCAGAGTCAGAGAGGAACCCTGCCAAATCAAAAATGACCTATTTAAAACATCTGTTAGACTTTTTTGCCTGCATAAGACTTTTTCTGCTAGAATTTATTTTGAGCAGTGTGCCCAGGGTGCTGCCTAAGCTAGTCAGGAGTGAAATGCAGAGAAGAAAGGGCAGGGCTTAGGCCTAGAGTCTCAAAGCCCTGGTCTACACTACGAGTTTAGCAGCGTTAGGTCAATTTAACCCTGCACCCATCCATATGACCAAACCTGTTTTATCAACTTAAAGGGCTCTTAAAATAAATTTCTGTACTCCTCCCCGGTGAGGGGGAGTAGCGCTAAAATCGACCTCATTGGGTTGAATTTGGGGTAGTGTGGATGCAATTCAATGGTATTGGCCTCTGGGAGCTGTCCCAGAATGTTCCATTTTGACAGCTCTGGACAGCACTCTCAACTCAGATGCACTGGCCAGGTAGACAGGAAAACCCACAGGAACTTTTGAATTTCATTTCCTGTTTGGACAGCGTGGCAAGCAGATCAGCACAGGTGACCATGGAGTCCCAGAATTGCAAAAGAGCACCAGCCTGGATCAAACTGGAGGTACAGGATCTGATCGCTATATGGGGAGAAGAAACCGTGCAGGTAGAACTCCATTCCAAAAGACAAAATGCCAATATATTTGCCAAAATCTCCAAGGGCATGATGGACAGAGGCTACAGCAGGGACACACAGCAGTGCCGCGTGGAAGTTAAGCAGCTGAGGCAAGCCTATCAAAAAACAAAGGATGCAAACTGTTGCTCCGGGTCAGAGCCCCATACATGCTGATTCTATGATGAGCCGCATGCAATTCTAGGGGGAGCCCCTACCACTTCCCCACCACTGTCAGTGGACACCTGCAAGGGGCGAGTCTCATGCAACAGGGATGAGGATTTTGTGGATGAGGAAGATGAGTAGGAGGAGGTTGAGGATAGCACACAGCAGGCAAGCGGAGAATCCCTTCTCCCCGGCAGCCAGGAACTGTTCATCACCCTGGAGCCAATCCCCTCCAAAAGCAGGTTCCGGACCATAAAGCCAGAGAAGGCACCTCTAGTGAGTGTACCTTTGTAAATATAATACAGGGTTTAAAAGCAAGCATGTTTAATGATTAATTTGCCCTGAAGACTTGGGATGCATTCATGGCCAGTATAGCTACTGGAAAAGTCTGTTAACGTGTCTGGGGATGGAGCAGAAATCCTCCAGGGACATCTCCATGAAGCTCTCCTGGAGGTACTCTGTGTTAGCCCCAGGAGAGAGATATCATTCATGGTCACCTGGTTGAAATACCAGAAATTTGTTTAAGGGGACATTCAGAGGTGCCTGTTCCTACTGGGCTGTTTGTCTTTGGCTGAAAAGAAATCATCCCTGCTGTTAGCCACGCCGTGAGGGAAGGCCCATTCATGCTGAGCTGTTTGCGTTTGGCTGACAGGGATCTTCCCTGATATTAGCCACGTGGTGGGGGGAAAGAAGCGATCATCTCAGAGAATTGGGTGGGTGAATGGGGTTTGGGTTGTTGCTGCACATTCACCCTAAAACCACAGCCCCTCCTTTTAAATGGCCAACCCAACGGACTTTGCTTGGTATGGGAAAGGAGGGTGCTGCTGTTTGAAACCGTTCCCACATGTCATGAAGGCTGAAGAAGCCAAAACCCTTTGCTTTACCATGGCTGCCTGCAAGCCGAATTCTGTTGCCCAGCTGAGCGTCTCACACCAAACAGGCAGGCACTCAATACAAGAGGCAAAATGCGACCTTGTACCAAAAGCATGCATGCTATGTAATGTGAATCGCTTGATTCAGTGTGAAATAGTCTTTCCTTTGTTCTCTAAAATGTATCTTTTTAAATACTACTCTCCCTTTTTTTCTCCTGCAGCTGAAAATGTTTCTACGCTCCCCTTATTATCTCCGTCCCAGAGGCTAGTGCAGATTAGAAGGCGAAAAAAACACACTCGCGATGAAATGTTCTGGGAGCTCATGCAGTCCTCCCGCACTGAAAGAGCTCAGCAGAATGCGTGGAGGCAAACAGTGGCAGAGTCCAGGAAAGCGTTAAATGAACGCAATGAGAGAAGGGAGGAGCGTGATGAAAGGAGGCAGGGTGCAATGCTGAGTCTAATGGGGGAGCAAACTGACATGCTCAGGTGTCTGGTGGAGCTGCAGGAAAGGCAGCAGGAGCACAGACCGCCACTGCAGCCCCTGTATAACTGCCTGCCTTCCTCCCCAAGTTCCATATCCTCTTCACCCAGATGCCCAAGAACGCGCGGGGGGGGGGGCGAAGGCTACGGGCACCCAACCACTCCACCCCATAGGATTGCTCAAGCAACAGAATGCTGGCATTCAGTAAGTTTTGAACTGTAGTGTGGCCTTGCCCTTCCTGCCTCCCCTCATCCACCACCTCACCCAGTGCTTCCCTCCTCACCCACCCCTCCCCAGCTACCTTGCGAGTTTCCCCCCATTTGTGTAATGAATTAATAAAGAATGCATGGTTTTGAAACAATAATGACTTTATTGCCTCTGAAAGCAGTGATTGAATGGGGGAGCTCAGTTGGCTTCCAGGGAAGTAAAGTCAACAAAGGGGGTGGGTTTTCATCAAGGAGAAACAAACAGAACTATCACACTGTAGCCTGGCCAGTCATGAAACTGTTTTTCAAAGCTTCTCTGATGCGCAGGGCGCCCAGCTGTGCTCTTCTAATCGCCCCGGTGTCTGGCTACATGTAATTGGCCACGAGGCGATTTGCCTCAACCTCCAACCCTGCCATAAACGTCTTTCCCTTACTCTCACAGATACTGTGGAGCACACAGCAAGTAGCAATAAATCTGGGAATATTGGTTTTGCTGAGGTCTTAGTCAGTAAACTGCACCAGAGAGCTTTTAAACGTCCAAATGCACATTCTACCACCATTCTGCACTTGCTTAGCCTGTAGTTGAACTGCTCCTTGCTTCTGTCCAGGGTGCCTGTGTATGGCTTCATGAGCCATGGCATTAAGGGGTAGGCTGGGTTCCCAAGGATAATTATAGTCATTTCAACATTCCCCACTGTAATCTTCTGGTCTGAGAAGTAAGTTCCTTCCTGCAACTGTTCAAACAGACCAGAGTTCCTGAAGATGCGACTTTCCCGGCCATCCCATGTTGATGTCGGTGAAACATCCCTTGTGATCCATCAGTACTTGCAGCACCATTGAAAAGTACCCCTTGCGGTTTATGTACTGGTTGCCAAGGTGGTCTGGTCCCATGATAGGGATAGGCATTCTATTGCCCCACCACAGTTAGGGAACCCTATTGCAGCAAAGCCATCCACTATGACCTGCACATTTCCCAGAGTCACTACCTTTGATAGCAGCAGCTCAATGATTCTGTTGGCTACTTGCATCATAGCAACCCCCACAGTAGATTTGCCCACTCCAAATTGATTACCGACTGACCGGTAGCTGTCTGGCATTGCAAGCTTCCAGAGTGCTATCACCACATGCTTCTCAACTGTGAAGGCTGCTCTCATCTTGGTATTCTTGCGCTTCAGGGGAAAGCAAGTCACAAAGTTCCATGAAAGTGCCCTTATGCATGCAAAAGTTTCACAGCCACTGGGAATCATCCCAGATCTGCAACACTAGGTAGTCCCACCAGTCTGTGCTTGTTTCCTGGGCCCAGAATTGGCATTCCACAGCATGAACCTGCCTCACTAACACCATGATGTCCAAATTGCCAGGGCCCGTGCTTTGAGAGAGGTCTGTGTTCATTTCCTCATCACTATCGTGATCGCGCTGTTGTCGCCTCTTTGCCTGCTTTTGCAGGTTCTGCACATACTGCAGGATAATGCTCAAGGGGTTTGCAATGCTCACAACAGCAGCGGTGAGCTGAGCGGGCTCCATGCTTGTATGGTATGGCGTCTGCAGGAGAGCAAAGTTGCAGCAGAAGCAGTGGATGATAACAGATGGCACGAGAATAGATATTTATACAGAACGATGAGAAGACCTGCGATGTGAATTCATGGCACTAGGAGAGCTAGAGAGCAGAGTTGCAGCTGAAGCGGTGGATGACGATGACGGTTAGCAGTCCTACTGCACCGTCTGCTGAGAGCAGTATGGCGCCTGCACAGAAAAAAGGCGCAAAACGATTGTCTGCCATTGCTTTCACAGAAGGAGGGGCGACTGATGACACGTACCCAAAACCACCACAACAATTTTTTTGCCCCATCAGGCGTTCGGAGCTCAACCCAAAATTCCAGTGGGCAGCGGAGATGTGGGAACTGTGGGATAACTACCCACAGTGCAATGCTCCAAAAGTCGATGCTAACCACGGTAGTGAGGTTGCACTCTGCTGACTTAATGTGGACATACACAATCAACTGTATAAAACTGATTTCTAGAAAATTGACTTCTATAGGATTGACCTAATTTTGTAGTGTAGATATACCCAAAGGTATTTAGGTGTCTAACTCCCATTGATCTGAGTGTTAGGTACCTGATTGAGCGAAGGGCCTAAACCAGTTTGTCCTTTCCCATAAAAAAAAAAAAAAAAAAAAAAAAAAAAAAGAGAGAGACCCACCCCACTATAACCAAGAGCCCAACAGTTTTTGTAATGTGTCTTGGGAGCAAAGAAACATAGAAAGGCCACTGACTTTTTAGCAGTGGCTGGTCTATGGAATTTCATAGGCTTCATTTACTGGCTGCAGCAGTGGCATTTTCAACTGCTCTCTGTGTTCTGCCTCCAGAGGCATTATGTTTGGGCACAAGTCAAAAGCAGCATGGCCCAGGTCAGTGAGAAGACTTGGTTTCTATGGCAACAGAGCTACACTTTCTCCCAGAACTCCTGCAGAGAGACATGTAGTTTGGTGAGGTTGCTATGCCTAAGGAGCAACTTCTCCTATAAGAAACCCCTAGCTGAATGACTTTTTCCTCTGATTCTCCAATGTATTGTAGAGCAAGGGTCTTCACTCCAGCTGAAATGCAGTGGGATAACAGCCACTGCATTTTCCTGTTACACTTGTTAAGTATAGGTCACATCAGCCATAGTAACCAGTAATAGACTATCACTATTATCTTAGAACTCTCAGGGAATCTCCCCGAATTACAAATGACCTGTGATAAACATCTAAGGACTTGTGGAAACAGATACAGACTATATTGCATGAAATGCTAGCACACACTTTTTTTTTTTTTTTTTTTTTGTATTTGATGGTGATGAAATGCACCCTTTTATCCTATAGGGAAAGTCACTCCTGTGGACTGAAATAACAGCTGTTGTCCCTTCTCCTGTTTTGAGTTCCCAACCATTAGAACTGCATACCTATGGATTCATCTCCAATTCCTACACCTACTCAAAATCTCACAAAGCCCACCTTCCTTGTGCAGAAGAGATGTAAAGGCCCCTTTCCTTCCTCCATCCAATCTTCCCATCACAGGATATGTCAAATTTCCTTTTCTTTCCATTTCTCCAAATTTGTTTTTCATATACTAATATTAAAAGAAAAGTTCACTTGTTTTCCAATTAAATATTTTAAAGGCTCAGATCTAAAAAAATCATCTTAAGAGTCACGACTGAAGAAATGCAATATAGTTTGTTTTTGGGGTGGGAGGGGCACTTGATTTATCTTTTTACAAATGAAAAATAAGTCAGTATAGCAGTTAACACAACTAAGTTATGAAATATAGCAACCTTTCACTAAAGCAGATATTGGTGATTATTTCTTATGAAAGGCTAGTACCTGGCAATTAGCATAATTCTGAGGTTTAGAGACTTTGAAGCAGACATCTGCTCAAACAAAAGGTTCAAGTTGAGGTTGGAAACTGGATGTAATGTGAAACATTTATTAGAAGGCTGTGAAAAGATGAAACAACAAGACTTTCAAATCTGAAACATTTCAATGTTTGCATTGGTGTATTTATTCCACAGTTAAAACAAACATTTCTTTAATTTAAAAATATAATTTGACAAAAGGAAAAAGGACAAGAAACTAGTATAGTTGGTGTTACAATATAGAAGTCTGCCTAAGTGCAACACTGCTACCAGCAGCTGTGTTCATAAACTGTATTAGATTTGGATACCATAACCCTATCATATTACTCACTGAAAGTACAAATTTAAGTAACCATGTTTTCAACATTAATGTTATCTCAGCATTTGGAAGAATCTCTATGCTGCACCCGCTAATGTGAATTTTTATTGAACATGTATGACAAGAAAAATAGACTTGTCATCAAATAGTAAATTACACAAAACACTTATTGCTTCTGTAAACCCTGGAATCCCCTCCCCCCTCTCCTCACCCTTGAGAGAATGTGGGTGTTAAGGCATTGCTTGACAAAATTAAGTTTTCGTTTTCAATTTAACATTGTTGAAAGGCAGGTGTCAAGTTACACCACCCTAAAGTGCTCAGAGACTGTTGTAAGACAATTGTTTGTCTGGTTTACGTTTGGGGTGGGAAAGAGAAGACTGGAGACCTGACACAAGCAAAACACAGACTTTCACTCTTAAATATTAAACTTTGATATTTATCTTGCTTCCCAATTCATTAGAAGGTAACCACTTTCGAAAAATTTTCTTAATGTCTTTATTTGAAGAACTCACAACATACAATCACAGGATTAAGCAGTAAATACAAAGGGGTAGTACACAACTGGTCCTTCAGAGAAATGCTGAATCAGTCCCATTAGTTATGGTTCACTCACTTCTTGGATTTTGGTTGTGAGGCCATGTAGAGAGCTATCAGACAGTAGATGGTCCCTCCTATCGTTAGAGCCATAGTGGTACGATATAGCAGCTGATCAGGAACCCCTCGTTTCAGATGTACTGGCAATCCATCAGCCTTCTTTAGGAGAAGAAAAAATACAGCACATGAAAAAAGGTTGAGTGTATGCTGATCATCACAAAAGCTACTATAGATAAAATAAGGAGAATTATGAGAGAGTTGGTGAGGGTAAAGAAACCCCCCCCCCACAAACCTCTATGTAATTAATCCTCCAACAGAACATAGGGTTTCCTCCTGTAACTGCACAAAGGGAAGAGCAGACTAGTTTTATTTTAAGTGCAGATATTTATTTTATTACATGCACCTTGCAAATTGTAGGCACAAACATGCCTTGGAATATTTTCTCAAAAATCCTTTATCATAAAAGGCACTTGACTGAAAAGTGTCACTAGAAAATGGGAGAAGATTTGTATAAATCAAATGTTCACAAAATTCAGCATTACGCATGCTAAATAAAAATGGCATGAAGAGAGAACCGTGTACATTTTAAAAAGCACAACCTCTTGTCATTCTCATAAAAAACAGAATGTTATATGAAGTTTATTCTTAATTTTAAATGAGAGAACTCCTATAAAAATGTGAACTCCACCCATCAGTCCCTACCGAACAAGTAGTTAATCCACAGAGATAACACAAAAGCTCTGAAGGACACTACTTATACCCTTATTCCATAGGTTTTGAGCACCAGTAAACATTTAAAGTTACTCAACACCACCAAACAAACTGGGGATTGTGATTCCAGTTTGTTCTTGCATTCAGAAGCTTTGTTGGAGCATAAGCTTGTTCATATTCCCAGAAAGAAAACATGTTTACAGCTGACCAGAACGTGATAAGCACCCGTAGCAGTGTGAAGAAAGGAGATCTGAGGTTTTTCCTCCTTTCTAGTAGATGTCCTGCCAATACAAGGATTCCTGTGCAGAGTCTCAAGGTATTGAGACAATGAATTATCAGGCAACAAACAAACTATAGGATGTTATGAAAATTACTTCAAACCCCTTCTAAAAGATTCAAACATTAACACCTTTTGGACCAAATGCTGCAGAATTTGAGTTACATTAGTGCATGCCCTCTGGTGCGCACCGGACCCACTGATGGCCCCACTGATTTGCACAGGTGCAATGAAGGGCAGAATATGGCCCACTATCTTCAACCCTTTTTATTCAAGTTCTCTTAATAAAGCTTTTCTTCTTACCTGAAATAGCTTCTGGAGGTCCGGCACCTTGTTTTTACCCAAATAAGAAACAGCTGCTGGCGAATCTGAGGCAAATTTAGTTGGCATTCCAAATATCAGAGCTGGTGATTCTGTGGATGCCAGTGGCTTGAGTCCCTGAAAATGGAGATTTAAGTATTGAGTACCTGGATATTTAACAGTTGAAAAGAATGTACTGCTAATCATGTTCCAAGTAAACAAATTACCACAGCTAAAATGAAAAGGCATTATAGAGACAAAGCTAACCTGACTACAGTCCCCCACCTCAAAAAAACTAAAATGACATTCATTTAAAAATATATTGGAGGCGACTGTCAAATTTCTCAGCTAGTTTTGGCTCAGGACTTGACAAATTCACTTGCCATTTACAAATAAGCAACTTTCCATGGTGAATGAGGATTTACTTATCAGATTCTCCATGTTTTTTTTTTTTCAAAAGTTTCTAACCCTTATTGCAGAGAGGGCCTTCCAAATGTGAAGTTAAAAAGTCAACTAAAGCAGTGTTTTCCTGAAATGGCAGTCAGCCTGAAATAAAAGTTGAGTGCCTCAAGGCCCAAATCCTGTCCCAGTGTACTGCTTGAACAGCATGGGAATTCCTCAGACACCTGGGGGGGAATAACAAAGACAGACCTAATGATTGCTGCAGGCAGTGGCACACACTTTAAATGAAGGTTTGGTAGTGGGTTGGGGGAAAATGGCTAGAACTATCTTCACTTTGTGCAGGTACAGCAGGTGCTGCTGAATAACACTGTTAAACAGGAATAACTTCATCCTCCAGCACTACAGCTGGTACTGCTTCTGCTGCTAATCCCCATCCTCCAAGTCTCCACTGACTGAGCCATAATTTAAATCTTTATTTCAGATCATGTACTCTGATTTGATACCATAAATCCTATTTATTGGAAAGGTTTCCATGTACACTATTCAAAGTTATGGTTCCCCCAGCAACTGTAAGGTGGCCTGCTTGCATATCTCTAAGTATTTATTACTATACATGGAGTTAAGTTATGCCTTCATGTGCGCGTGCAGTGTGGATAAGATAAGGTTGCTGCAAAAGCCATAACAGGTTTTCTAATAAAAAGAAAAGGAGTACTTGTGGCACCTTAGAGACTAACAAATTTATTTGAGCATAAGCTTTCATGAACTACAGCTCACTTCATCGGATGCATTTGGTGGAAAATACAGTGGGGATATTTATATACACACATAGAGAACATAAAACAATGGGTTTATCATACACACTGTAAGGAGAGTGATCATTTAAGATGAGCCATCACCAGCAGCAGAGAGGGGGAAGGAGGAAAACCTTTCATGGTGACAAGCAAGGTAGGCTATTTCCAGCAGTTAACAAGAACATCTGAGGAACAGTGGGGGGTGGGGTGGGAGGGAGAAATACCATGGGGAATAGTTTTACTTTGTGTAATGACTCATCCATTCCCAGTCTCTATTCAAGCCTAAGTTAATTGTATCCAGTTTGCAAATTAATTCCAATTCAGCAGTCTCTCGTTGGAGTCTGTTTTTGAAGCTTTTTTGTTGAAGAATAGCCACTCTTAGGTCTGTGATCGAGTGACCAGAGAGATTGAAGTGTTCTCCAACTGGTTTTTGAATGTTATAATTCTTGACATCTGATTTGTGTCCATTCATTCTTTTATGTAGAGACTGTCCAGTTTGGCCAATGTACATGGCAGAGGGGCATTGCTGGCACATGATGGCATATATCACATTGGTAGATACGCAGGTGAATGAGCCTCTGATGTGGTTGATGTGATTAGGCCCTATGATGGTGTCCCCTGAATAGATATGTGGGCAGAGTTGGCAACGGGCTTTGATCACTCTCCCTACAGTGCACCATGCACTCAGGTTTTCCTTTTTATTGCACCAATAGAGACCGGCATCAAAAGAATTTTCAAGAAAGAAAGGACATTCAAACCCGACTTTCACCTGGAACGACACTTAATCCAAAGTCAAGGATCGGAAAAGTGGTGACAAAGTCACTCAATACTGACAAGCAAGCTTAATTTGCCTTTACCTCTCTTCAAAACTATTTTTTTTGTTTTTTTTATTATTGGAGTTAGTCAAGAACATATCAAAGAGCAAGGTCAGGGGTATTTTTACAGCCTAAATTGCACTATGTGAGCCTCTAAAGAAATAAAAGAATGCAATTAAATTGATTTTTGGAGAAAATAATTCAGATAAGACTACCTTAAATTCCTATGGAGACTCTCAGATGTTTCAGAGTCTCAAGCGAGCAACAACATAGGTACAGTAAGAAATTATAGAATTTCTACTTGTGCTACTACAAGTGATTACTTGTGCTTTTATCTGCTTTTGCTTGAATATTTAGGTTAGTTTGTAGTACCATAACATTAATAGTTTTACTTGAGAATTAAGTCACAAAAAGAAACCATTACGGAAGTCAAAACTGGATGGAGAGCAAGTCCATGACATTAAAAAATTACCGTGCAAGAAATGCAGAGAAAGATTTTTTGCTGTTTGGTAACAGTTTCATATAGTTTGCATAACAAAAATAATTTGAAGTTCATGGTGCTGTGGAATACATGCACAAGTTCAGTTTTTCTTCATTTTCCCCAAATAAAAATATTTCTGTATAGAATCATAGAATATCAGGGTTGGAAGGGACCTCAGAAGGTCATCTCAAAAGCAGGATCAATCCCCAACTAAATCATCCCAGCCAGGGCTTTGTCAAGCCTGATCTTAAAAACTTCTAAGCAAGGAGATGCCACCACCTCCCTAGGTAACCCAATTCCAGTGCTTCGCCACCCTCCTAGTGAAAGTTTTTCCTAACATCCAACCTAAACCTCCCCCACTGCAACTTGAAACCATTACTCCTTGTTCTGTCATCTGCTACCACTGAGAAGAGTCTAGATCCATTCTCTTTGGAACCCCCCTTTCAGGTAGGTGAAAGCAGCTATCAAATCCCCCCCCTTTCCTCATAAGTCATGTGCTCCAGCCCCCTAATCATTTTTGTTGCCCTCTGCTGCACGTTTTCCCAATTTTTCCACATCCTTCTTGTAGTGTGGGACCCAAAACTGGACACTACTCCAGATGAGGCCTCACCAACGTTGAATAGAGGGGAACAATCACGTCCCTCAATCTGCTGGCAATGCCCCTACTTATTCAGGCCAAAATACAGTTAGTCTTCTTTGCAAGAAGGGCACACTGTTGACTCACATCCAGCTTCTCGTACACTGTAACCCCTAGGTCCTTGTGTGTAGAACTGCCAGTCAGTCCCCATCCTGTAGCAGTGCATGGGATTCTTCCATCCTAAGTGCATGACTCTGCACTTGTCCTTGTTGAACCTCAGATTTCTTTTGGCCCAATCCTTTAATTTGTCTAGGTCCCTCTGTATCCTATCCCTACCCTCCAGCATATCTACCACTCCTCCCAGTTTAGTGTCATCTGCAAACTTGATGAGGGTGCAATCCACGCCATCCTCCAGATCATTAAATGAAGATATTGAACAAAACCGGCCCCAGGACCGACCCTTGGGGCACTCCGCTTGATACTGGCTGCCAACTAGATATGGAGCCATTGATCACTACCTGTTGAGCCTGACCATCTAGCCAGCTTTCTGTCCACCTTACAGTCCATCCAGCCCATACTACTTTAACTTGCTGGCAAGAGGACTGTGGGAGACCGTATCAAAAGCTTTGCTAAAGTCAAGGAATAACACACCCACTGCTTTCCCCTCATCCACAGAGCCAGTGGATGTGTTATTCCTTGACTATCTCTTCACAGAAGGCAATTAGGTTAGTCAGGCATAACTTGCCCTTAGTGAATCCATGCTGACTGTTCCTGATCACTTTCCTCTCCTCTAAGTGCTTCAGAATTGATTCCTTGTGGACCTGCTCCATGATTTTTCCAAGGACTGACGTGAGGCTGACTGGTCTGTAGTTCCCTGGATCCTCCTCCTTTCCTTTTTTAAAGATGGGCACTATGTTAGTCTTTTTTCAGTCTTCCGAGACCTCCCCCGATCGCTATGAGTTTTCAAAGATAGTGGCCAATGGCTCTGCAATCACATCTGCCAACTCCTTTAGCACCCTTGGATGCAGTGCATCTGGTCCTATGGACTTGTGCTTGTCCAGCTTTTCTAAATAGTCCCAAACCACTTCTTTCTCTACAGAGGGCTGGTCACCTCCTCCCCATGCTGTGCTGCCCAGTGCAGCAGTCTGGGAGCTGACCTTGCTCGTGAAGACAGAGGCAAAAAAAAAAAAAAAAAAAAAGCACTGACTACGTTAGCTTTTTCCACATCCTCTGTCACTAGGTTGCCTCCCTCATTCAGTAAAGGGTCCACACTTTCCTTGATTGACTTTCTTCTTGTTGCTAACATACCTGAAGAAACCCTTCTTGTTATTCTTAACATCTCTTGTTAGCTGTAATTCCAAGTGTGATTTGGCCTTCCCGATTTCACTCCTGCATGCCTGAGCAATATTTTTATACTCTTCCCTGGTCATTTGTCCAACCTTCTACTTCTTGTAAGCTTCTTTTTTGTGTTTAAGATCAGCAAGGATTTCACTGTGAAGCCAAGCTGGTCGCCTGCCATATTTACTATTCGTTCTACACATCGGGATGGTTTGTTCCTGCAATCTCAATAAGGATTCTTTAAAATACAGCCAGCTCTCATGGACTCCTTTCCCCCTCATGTTATTCTCCCAGGGGTCCTGCCCATCCGTTCCCTGAGGGAGTCAAAGTCGGCTTTTCTGAAGTCCAGGGTCCGTATTCTGCTGATCTCCTTTCTTCCTTGTGTCAGGATCCTGAACTCGACCATCTCATGGTCACTGCCTCCCAGGTTCCCATCCAGTTTTGCTTCCCCTACTATTTCTTCCTGGTTTGTGAGCAGCAGGTCAAGAAGAGCTCTGCCCCTTGTTGGTTCCTCCAGCACTTGTACCAGGAAACTCTCCCCTACACTTTCCAAAAGCTTCCTGGATTGTCTGTGCACCGCTGTATTGCTCTCCCAGCAGCTATCAGGGTGACTGAAGTCTCTCATGAGAGCCAAGGCCCGTGATCTAGTAACTTCAGTTATTTGCCGGAAGAAAGCTTCGTCCACCTCATCCCCTTGGTCTGGTGGTATATAGCAGATTCCCACCATGACATCACCCTTCTTGCTCACACTTGTGTAGTACAAAAGTCTATTTGTGAGTACATCTGAACACTGATTCACTAAATATAATGACAAGTTTCAGAGTAGCAGCCGTGTTAGTCTGTATTCACATAAAGAAAATGAGTACTTGTGGCACCTTAGAGACTAACACATTTATTTGAGCATAAGCTTTCGTGAGCTACAGCTTACTTCATCGGATGCATCCAATGAAGTGATCTGTAGCTCACGAAAGCTTATGCTCAAATAAATGTGTTAGTCTCTAAGGTGCCACAAGTACTCATTTTCTTTTTACTGAATATAATGGGTCAGATTTTTGGTCTTTGGTAAATCCCATCTGCACCACTCACGTAAGGGAATCCTCTAATGGCATAACAGATATAGCCAGCATTTTGCCACCTGTTCCCTTCCCTGCAAACCAAAGAGTATTCCAGGGAGGACATGGGCATAGGAAGTGAGGCCACAGAGCCCTGTGCCTCTGACAATCACGGTCCAGAGGAATGGTCCCTGATTGATTAAGACAGAAGTTGGTGTGGGTGGGAGAGGAAAGAGAAACTAGGACTGGGAATTTAGGTGAGGCAGGGGGTGAAACTGGGACAGGATGGAGGGGAGACTGATCTGATCAGGTGCACAGTGTGAAATGGAATAGCTGGGCAAAGACTGGATCAAGGTGATGATAGCAGGAGATTGAAACTGTGAACCAGTGGCAATGCTGAAGTGGGGAAAGGGTGCTGTGCAAATATATACATATTTAGTTACATAATCACATACCATTATGAATATGTGCAAGGGGAGTGAATTAAGGATTCTCAACATCCAAAATGAAAATAGTCCTATGTGATCTGATTAGATCTTTCATACTGCAGCAATATCCAAAACACCTTCCAATACCCATAATTAAAATGCAATCAAAACCCATTACGTACTTAAAACAAAATTCAAATGTCATTGAATGTCATCCACTTTTCAGTGTTACTCTCCATTTTCAGCATTTTGCTTTATAGTAAAAAAGTCTTTACAGCAGAGCTGCTGAAGCTGCCACTCTAGGACTTAGTCAACGTGTTGGAGATGGTCAGTACATGGAGCTTTAGGATGAACTTTTGTCTCATTTGCCCAAAGTCTCATGCTGTTTGCATTTTAACACAATCCAGATAAGGGTTTAGAATATTTCTTTAGCACACCACACAAAACATCGGGGGAGAGGGGCTTGCTCAATGTGAATTAAATTGTGGGGGAAGGGAAGAAGATACACTGCTCATAGTTTATGCTTGAAAAACAAATTAAGTTAAGGAGGCCTTTATGAATTCACTAAACCTTAACACCTATCATATAAACAATTCCTTACGCTGTAGAAAGAGAGCTTTGTTCCAGAGACTGAGCATAAACTATTAACTGAGATTACATTTACATTCTGACCAGGCTAATGCATGTGCATTTTTAGAAGAGATCATTCCTAATTGCTCATTTATCAAGCCAATGTCAATCCAAAGCAAAATTTCTTAATACATTAGTCACAAATTCAGGAATATCTAAACTAGTCTATACTAGGAAACGTTTGCTGGTATAGAAATGTCTCAGAAAACGAATTTATTCCACCCCCAACCTTGACATTGTTATACTGAAAAAAGTTTTAGTATAGACCTTGCCTAAAACTATTTGAAAGTAGTCCCACTATTGATCTCAAAGGTCACTCCATTTCCCTCCATTAAGAATCTCAATGGAAAGTGGCCACACAGCCCACCTATCCATTGTAACTGGAGGTACATGACTTGCAGAAAGTCAGAGGTGTCAACAACTGACTGAGAGCCACAAACCACATCTTCACTATGATGATCTTTGTGCTACTGGCGTGGTGAAATGAGAAAAGGAAATCAGCTTTGCCCAATCATTCCTTAAGGCAAGATTTCGTAGTACGTACTACATTAAGGGCTTGTCTACACTGGCAATTTATAGTGCTGAAACTTTCTCATTCTGGGATGTGAAAAAATACACCCGAGCAAAGCAATTTTCAGCACTGTAAAGTGCCAGTGTAAACAGTGCACAAGCGCTTATGCCTCGTGGAGATTTTTTTTTTTTTTTTTTTTTAAGTGCTGGGAGACTCAGATGTTTCAGAGTCTCAAGCAAGCAACAACATAGAAATTCTATACTTCCTTACTGTATCTACCTGTGCTACAAGTGATTACTTATGCTTTTATCTATTTTTGCTTGAAAAAACTGCCCCTGCAGCTCCCATTCACCGTGGTTCCCAGCCAATCGGAGCTGCGGGGGCGGCACTTGGGGCGGGGGCAGCGTGTGGAGCCCCCTGGCTGCCCCTATGCACAGGGGCCAGACATGCTGCTGCTGCTTCTGGGAGTAGGAAGTCAATTCTACAAGAAAAAATGTATTTAACTAAGGATGCTCAGGCTTGGCTTTAAATCATCTTCCCATTATAAGGCTGTTAGACCTGGGAGATACTCAAATTTTTGTCAGAGACCAGATCCATCATAAAGATGCCTGAGACACTCCTACCCAGCTAGGGGCTGAGGGTGAAGCAGGAGCTGCTATGGCAGCTCTAAACATGAGGATTCACCTGCGCTAGGAGAATCCTCTCATGGCCAAGCCTTGAGAGCAGTTTAGACGGCCACAGCAGAATCTTTCATTTTCAAGTAGGTGGACATTTCCCACTTTTTGGACTTGCCTACGAGGATGCAGGAGTAAGTTTATTTGCAGGGCTTTAAAAATTAACCCAGCAACAGCTTACCCCGGACTAAATGCACAATTCTCCACACCACACACTCTCCCAAGCAACACCTGTTCTAAATGGTTTCTTAGTAGTCAAGCACCACTCATGGCTTGGGCCAATGAAGACCCAACTAACTTGGCTGAACTTAGAGACCCCAATTAATGCCACCCCAACCTCTCCTCCCTTCTACCACATACAAATAAATGAATTAGTGCTGCCACACACAACACACATCAAATCAGTTAATGTTCTTGCATGAAAGGTGGCACACTTACATGGCCCTGTACGGGGCCTCTCTTGCTAGCTCAATAGGGGACAAGCAGAAAACACACCATACCTGCAACAGTGGAAGAACACTGGGAGTGGTGGGTGTCTGCAGAATAAGGTCTGGTCTATACTTAAAAGTTATGTCAGCTAGGCGTGCAAAAGAGTCACACCCCTAACCAACAGAGCTATGCTGGCAAAAGCCCTAGTGTAGATTCTAAGAGTTCTTTAGCTTGTGTAGTTTGTTTCATACAGGAAACTAGCATAAACTATATCAGCAAAAGAACTTGTTTGCTGATACAGTTATACTGGCAAGCTCTTTTTAGTGTAGAGCTGGCTTTCTAGCGTAGAAAATCTCTTTTGGTGGAAGAGATCGCTGCAGAGTGGATAAGAGATTATTTTTTAAAAAAATAAATTTTTCTTTAAATTAAATGCATTTAAAATTGAATTTTAAACAGCCTACGTTAAGGCCTAAAGCTATTATAATCTACTAACAATTCAAATTAAATGCAAAAAAATATTAAGCAGTACTTTGCTCCCAAGGTCTAAATAGAGTCAAACTACTGGAAGTCACTGGCTAATAACGTGGAACCAGGGTTTGTTGAAGTGCTAAACCAATTTTTGATAGCAGTAAAGAATATTTTCTTCACTTCAGCTTATTCAATTAGTTCAGTTCAATGACCAGTTCATTGAGAGTTAAGAAAGAAATTGAGAATTGAAAAAGCATGAATGCATGTTTAAGCATGAAAGCGTGTTTTCTTTTTCCATTCTATGAATAAAAGCTATGTGTGAGAGGATAATATCTACTAGTTCTAAAATCTTGAAGCACACATGATTAAAGAGCATCAGTTCAATTCACTAACTAGAGATACCTCCTTTGTTTGAAAAATCAGTTTTAAAAGAAAAAATTATATTTTTCTTATATATCCAGAATATTTAAGGTAGTTTTATTTAATTGTTTAAAATGCTGTTTTGTGCATTTAATTGAATTTCCATCCAAATACAGCTTGACACAAATTGCAAGTAAAAAAAATAAAAATAAAAAAAATCATCCAGTAAATAGGTAAACTATATAATTACTTAAATAAATGCAGAGACAGTGCATCCTCCTTGTTAGCAAGAAGCACCAAGTTTAGCTTAAAGGCTAAATATAGCAGGAAAGCAAACATTTTAATTGTTACCAATCAGTGAGACTCTCTCTCTCTTTAGGAAAATAACTAAAGTACAAGTGCAAAACAATTAAAATGGATTATTTAAATCAATACTTCCTGTCTGCTGAGTTAAATCATGATTAAAATCAGTGATTTAAATAGCTTTGATTTAAATCAATCCACTGTGCCTCAATTTATGCTCAGCTCATAATTGGAAAGTTTTTCTTTACAAGTATAAGCACAAGTAGTATTCTTAAAAAAAAAGAAAAAAGCTCCCCACACACCAAGTTTTGCAGAAGTTGAGAACACTCACAGGAAATATTTCTGCTTGCCCCGGATGAGTGAGTTTTTCATGCCCTGTTTATTTGTGATGTTTGACTGTATATGCAAATTTGAATACAATATGCCACCGATACAGTGTAAATTAAGGAAAAGAGTAAGGTTTAAAAACAAAAATGACACTTCAAGGGACATTAGCAAATGGATTAGTCTTCCAAAACTGAGGGAACAGGGAAGAGATGGATTAATGTCTCAGGTTTTCAACCTAGACCTTTGATCTTACTTTGAATTTAATGGATCCCAACCAAGGGAAAGGTAAGCATTCATGAATATCAATTCAACCTTTGCATTTAACTGATTTTTACCTTAAAACCTAGAGCTCTTCACTATTAATAAAAAGCTTGGGAAGCTTGAAGCTGAGAAATGATGGCATTGGGTTTGAAGAGGAGAAGCTAGTGAATATGCGAACTTTGTTTAACTAAGGCTTTGTCTGCACTTGGAAGTAGCATTATTTCAGTAGTCAGTTGGGTCAGAATCATAGAAGATTAGAGTTGGAAGGGACCTCAGGAGGGCATCTAGTCCAACCCCCTGCTCAAAGCAGGACCAACCCCAACTAAATCATCCCAAGCAGGGCTTTCAATACTGCTTATCTGATTGTACACACAAAGACGCTCCCGCTGAACTGGCATTACCCATGGGGTTTTTTGGGCTACATTTACGGACAAACCGTGGTAGGCACCAGTTTGGCGAACAGATGGTTGAGAGTTAGTTGCTGAAGCAGTGTTATTTTTCCAGTGCAAACAAGGTCTAAGACCCTCCTCCGCCTGAGAGACAAGCCAGCCCCATTTTACAGGTGGGTAATAAAGGGAGCGGAAGGGATGAGGTGACCTGCCCAAGGTCACACAGCAGGTCAGTGGCAGCGTCAGGAACCGGACCCGTAGAGAGCCCCCTGAGGGCATCGCTTCCCGCCACGCACGGCGGCCCAAGCCGCATCAGGCCAGGACACACGCCCCCTCCCCGTACAGATGGGCCCAGACGCCACGTTAAGATCCGCCCGCAGTAAAACGGCTCCGTGGCCTCGTTCCGAGCCCAGGCCCGACAACCGCGAAGGTGGCCGCGGCAGGGACTCCGGCCGCGCGGGAAGGTCCCCCAGCGGGCGCGAGGCACCCGACCCACAGCCAGGCGGAGGCTTCCCCACGACGGCAGCCCCGAGCCCGCCCGCCCGTCGCGTGAAGGTCACCGCGCCCCGCGGGCCTGCAGGCGGCCTGGCGAGCCGCACCGAGCGGGCTGCCCCGCTGCAAGCCCCGGAGGGAGCGGCACGGGGAGGACGGTGAAGGTCAGCGACCGTGTGGCGCCGGCCACGCGCTCACCTGAGGGGCATAGGCGGCGGCCGCCACCGCCCCCACCAGCTTCTGGCTGAAGCCGCTGAATTTGTAATACATGGCGCCGGGCTCTCCGCGCTGCTTCCCCGCGGGCACCCGGCCGGCCGCGACACGCTCCGAGAAAGGACCTGCCTCGCCTCTGCCCGGGGCTTCCGCAGCCTGGAGGGCCCCGGCGGAGGAAGGCAGCTTTGTAGAGCGCTGCGCCGAATGCCTGTAGAACAAACTCGGAAACCAGCCCAAAGCGCTGCCTACGAGACTTGAGTAATAAAGGCGGGTCCTTCGTGGACTGCGGGTGCGCGAACTGCCCCCGGGTTCTGTAGCGAGCACGAAGAGCGGGCGGCAGTTTCTAATCAGGCAGCAGTAGAGCAGCCTAATACGCCTGCGCACTTGGACCCCGATGCGGGATTTAGGCCCCCGCCGCCCCGCCTCGCGGGAAAGGCCCCAGAGCCACCCAATCAGCGGCCGAGAGCTGTTGAAACCCCGCCTCCTGCATAACAACGGTTGCTAGCTGGGGACGCTTTCTGTGGCACGGGTGTGCAGCCTGCCGGGGCGGAGATGCTGTGGGACGGGAAGGCCGGGCGCGATCGCCGGGGGATGCTGGCCTCGTGGGGCGGCCGCAGCGGGGTGGGGGCCCGGGCGGGGCGACAGGGCAAGGCCCCAAGGGAGGGGGGTCCGGTGGGGGTGAAAGGAGCTAACGCAGCGGGGAGGCGGCGCTCCCCGAACCCCAGCGAAGGAGGGCGCAGGCGAGGGGAGCCCCTTCCCCTGAGCGTCCGTGAGTCTTCAGAGCTTCTCGGCGGGTTTCACCTGCGGATCCAGGAGATTAATGACCAGCGGGTGCGTCTCTGCATGTGCATATGTTAATGAGGACTCAGGGGGCCCTGCTCAGTCATTATCGGCTCTTCTGTACTTTTCATTTGTATTGCTCTGCTACAGTTGTTACCTCCCACACGAGTGCTCTGTAATATTGGCATCTAGATTGTCGTCAGGTAACAAATGCTGTGGTAATTATGGACATCTGGTCTTACTACTTTTATTAATTATACAGAATAAATATATATAATTTCCTGCCAGAAACTTGGAAATGCAAACAGTGTTGTTTCCTGCAGTTTAATATGTGCTTGCTTTCCTATTTACCAAAAAGAACAGGAGAACTTGTGGCACCTTAGAGACTAACAAATTTATTTGAGCATAAGCTTTCGTGAGCTACAGCTCACTTCATCGGATGCATGCCTCTGATGAAGTGAGCTGTAGCTCACGAAAGCTTATGCTCAAATAAATTTGTTAGTCTCTAAGGTGCCACAAGTCCTCCTTTTCTTTTTGCGAATACAGACTAACACGGCTGCTACTTTGAAACCTATTTACCAAACAATTCCTGCCTCACCCCACCTCTCCTGTCATCCTTTTAGTGGAAATGAAATCTACACTACTGTTTGTTCTGTGAAGATTTCCTTTCTTGTAGGGCTGTCAATTAATCACAGTTAACTCACGCGATTAACTAAAAAAAATGAGTCACGATTAAAAAAATGAAACAATTAATCACAGTTATTGTATTGTTAAACAATAGAATACCAATTGAAATTTACTGAATATTTTTGGACGTTTTTCTACATATTTAAATATATTGATTTCAATTACAACACCAAATACAAAGTGTACACTGCTCACTTTATATTATCATTTTTATTACAAATATTTGCACTGTAAAAATGATAAACAAAAGAAACTGTATTTTTCAGTTCACCTCATATAATACTGTAGTGCAATCTCTTTATTGTGAAGGCGCAACTTACAAATGTAGATTTTGGTTTTTGTTACATAACTGCACTCAAAAACCAAACAATGCAAAACTTTAGAGCCTACAAGTCCACTCGGTCCTCCTCCTTGTTCAGCCAATTGCTAAGGCAAACAAGTTTGTTTACATTTATTGGAGATAATGCTACCCGCTTATTATTTACAATGTCACCAGAAAGTGAGAACAGGCGTTCACATAGGACTTTTGTAGCTGGCATTGCAAGGTATTTATGTGCCAGAATTGATAAATATCTGTATGCCCCTTAATATTCAGCCACCATTCCAGCGGACATGCTTCCATGCTGATGATACTCATTTAAAAAAAAAGTGTTAATTAAATTTGTGACTGAACGCCTTGGGGGAAAATTGTATGTCTCTGGCTCTATTTTACCCGTATTCTGCATATATTTCATGTTATAGTAATCTTGGATGATGATTCAGCACATGGTTATTTTAAGAACACTTTCGCTACAGATTTGACAAAATGCAAAGAAGGTACCAATGTGAGATTTCTAAAGATAGCTACGGCACTCGACCCAAGGTTTAATACTCTGAAGTGCCATCCAAAATCTGAGCGGGATGAGGTGTGGAGCACGCTTTCAGAAGTCTTTAAAGAGCAACGCTCTGATGCGGAAACTACAGAACCCGAAACACTAAAAAAGAGAAAATCAGCCTTCTGCTGGTGGCATCTGACTCAGATGATGAAAATGAACATGTGTCGGTCCGCACTGTTTTGGATTGTTATCAAGCAGAACTCATCGTCAGCATTGATGCATGTCCTCTGGAATGGTGGTTGAAGCATGAAGGGACATATGAATCTTTAACGCATCTGGCATGTAAATATCTTGTGATGCCAGCTACAACAGTGCCATGAGAACACCTGTCCTCACTTTCAGGTGACATTGTGAACAAGATGCAGGCAGCATTATCTCCTGTAAATGTAAACAAACTTGTTTGTCTGAGCGATTGGCTGAACAAGAAATAGGACTGAGTGGACTTATGGGCTCTAAAGTTTCACATTGTTTTATTTTTGAATGCAGTTGGTTTTTTGTACATAATACTGCATTTCTAAGTTCAACTTTCATGATAAAGAGATTGCACTATAGTACTTGTATTAAGTGAATTAAAAAATACCATTTGTTTTTTACAGTGGAAATATTTTTAATCAAAAATAAATATAAAGTGAGCACTGTACACTTTGTATTGTTTTATTTGAAATCAATATATTTGAAAATGTAGAAAAAATCTAAAAATATTTAAATAAATGGTATTCTATTATTGTTTAACAGTGCAATTGTCAGGGTTCCCTCCCCACTCTGAACTCTGGGGTACAGATGTGGGGACCCGCATGAAAAAACCCCTAAGCTTATATTCTACCAGCTTAGGTTAAAAACTTCCCCAGGCACAAATTCCTTTCCTTGTCCTTGGATGGTATTGCTACAACCACCAAGTGATTTAAATACAAAAATTCAGGGACGGGTCACTTGGAATCCCTATTACCCCAAAATATCCCCTCAAACCCCTTCACCCCCTTTCCTGGGGAACTTGAGAATAATTTACCAACCAATTGCCTTTGATTTTAGTGTCCTGAAGTTAAACTGTCTGGTCTGTACTTACATTAGATTCTTAAAAGAAGGATGGTTTCAGAGTAGTTGCCGTGTTAGTCTGTATCTGCAAAAAGGAAAGGAGTACTTGTGGCACCTTCGAAACTAACAAATTTATTTGAGGATAAGCTTTTGTGAGCTACAACTCACTTCATCAAATGCTCAAATAAATTTGTTAGTCTCTAAGGTGCCACAAGAACTCCTTTCCTTTTTAAAAGAAGAACTTTATTATAAAGTAAAAGAATCACACCTGAAAAATCAGGATGGAAGGTAACTTTACAGGGTAATAAAAAGATTTAAAACACAGAGGAGTCCCCTCTGGACTCAGCTTCACAATTACAAAAACAGGACTAAAACTACCTCTTAGCATAGGGAAAATTCATAAGCTAAAATAAAAGATAACCTAATGCATTTCCTTGCCTCACTTACAATTTTTGTAATTCTTAGATGGATTATTCCAGGTATATTTTCAGGAGATGTTGTCCCTGCTTGGCTTCTCTCTCCATCCAGAGAGGGAACAAACAAAGAGAGCCACAAACAAATCATCCTCCTCCCCCAGATTTGAAAGTATCTTCTTTCCTCATTGGTCCTTCTGGTCAGGTGCCAACTAGGTTATTTGAGCTTCTTAACATCTGACAAGTAAAACGATTCAGTACAGCTGCTCTGGAGGGATTTTATGTGACCCTTATCTCTATGTTTATGACAGCAATTAATCATGATTAGTTTTTTAATCACGCTATTAATCGCAATTAATTTTTTTAATCACTTGACAACCCTACTTTCTTGAGAAGATGACCAGGTGAGCATGATGAGATTTCTCTTTTGAGTGAATTAAATCCTCCTGAAAGCTGTGACAGCCCTCAAATATGAAGTGCTCTGTTTATTCACAGAGTGGGTACCGCGTAGTTAACAGCCATCCAAGCTTCCCCATACTACCCAACAGCATGCCTCAGCCCTGATATAGAGGCCTTCTAAGGCTGACAAGGTAATTCAGCCTCCAGATCCATTCAGGTGCTGATCCAAAGTCCATTGAAGTCAATGGGAGTCTTTCCACTAACATGGATGGGCTTTAGATCAGGCACTCCGCTCCAGAATCTAAAAGGTACTCAGAGGTGCCCAACTTCCATTGATTTCAATGGCTGTGAGGCACCTAAATATCTTTTGAGGGTCTGGGCCTCAGTCCTTGTCCTCTCTGACAGGTTTCAGAGTAGCAGCCGTGTTAGTCTGTATTCGCAAAAAGAAAAGGAGTACTTGTGGCACTTTAGAGACTAACAAATTTATTTGAGCATAAGCTTTTGTGAGCTACAGCTGACTTCATCGGATGCATTCAGTGGAAAATACAGTGGGGAGATTTATATACATAGAGAACATGAAACAATGGGTGTTACCATACATACTGTAACCAGAGTGATCACTTAAGGTGAGTTATTACCAACAGGAGAGCGGGGAGGGGGCGGGGGGGAACCTTTTGTAGTGATAGTCAAGGTGGGCCATTTCCAGCAGTTGACAAGAACGTCTGAGGAACAGTGGGGGGAGGGGGGGAATAAACATGGGAAAATAGTTTTACTTTATGTAATGACCCATCCACTCCCAGTCTCTATTCAAGCCTAAGTTAATTGTATCCAGTTTGAAAATTAATTCCAATTCAGCAGTCTCTCGTTGGAGTCTGTTTTTGAAGTTTTTTTGTTGAGTATTGCCACTTTTAGGTCTGTAATCAAGTGACCAGAGAGACTGAAGTGTTCTCCAACTGGTTTTTGAATTATAGTTCTTGAGGTCTGATTTGTGTCCTGCTGGTAATAGCTCACCTTAAGTGATCAAGCTGGTTACAGTGTGTATGGTAACACCCATTGTTTCATGTTCTCTATGTATATAAATCTCCCCACTGTATTTTCCACTGAATGCATCCGATGAAGTGAGCTGTAGCTCACGAAAGCTTATGCTCTAATAAATTTGTTAGTCTCTAAGGTGCCACAAGTACTCCTTTTCTTTAAGCTGGGAGAGAAATAATTCCATAGGAGATGCATTAGGAGACAGTGAGACCCATTTACCAGAAGAGATGCAAATGATACGATTCCTCCACACACCCATCTGTTGATTTCTGTGGAAGCCCTTTCATTGTGTTTGTGGCTCCATAATTTTGGGTATGATGGCAGGAATGGTGCAGGTTCATGGCACCATCCCCCTCCCACCTACAGGGATTTGCTCTGCAATATAACACTGATTCTGTTAGCATAGAAAGCCCCTCTGCACACTGAACTCATCTTCACCTGTGGCAGGAGGATTTTGAGCTATATGCAGACATGGATCTATGAGACCACAGCTTCTGCCCATGCATGCTGTAAGGTGGCTGGGGGAGTGGTCCCCAGAGATTAATTTCTTACCCCATAGTAGAATGAGCATGTGATAACTCCACAGGTTGCAATGTTTTGACTTTGCATTAGGTAAAGTGACCAAAGCTGATGTGTAATCTGAACAACTAGAGAACTGTATTTTTTAAATATTATAGAGATGGCTTTGAAATTGTAGTTTTCAAAGCTGTAGCATGAAATGAAACTGGATCTTGTGTCAGATATGACTTTTTCTTACAATAGAGAGGAGACACTCATTGGCAACTTTAGTTATTTCAAAGAAACTTTTGGAGGAAATGATTTACAAGTGTGTTGTTTTGATAACTCATTTGTATTTTCTAGTGACAAATTAGTAGGTGAGAAGAAATTTAAAATGTAGAATGAGAGTGAAGAAATAAAGCATAGGGTCTTGGAGTGAAATTCTGCCTAGGGCCACAAATTATAGTTCAAATTTATCTAGTCTAGAAATATTTGCCCAACCCTGAAGTCAGTAGGAGTAAGCTCATACTGTATATTACTTTGGGACTTGCATCATGTTTATTTATCTTAGAGTTTACGATAGCATCCATCACTATAGTATCTAAGGTTTCAGAGTAGCAGCCGTGTTAGTCTGTATTCACAAAAAGAAAAGGAGTACTTGTGGCACCTTAGAGACTAACAAATTTATTAGAGCATATGCTTTCTTGAGCTACAGCTCACTTCATTGGATGCATTCAGTGGAAAATACAGTGGGGAGATTTATATACACACACAGAGAATGTGAAACAATGGGTTTTATCATACACACTGTAAGGAGAGTGATCACTTAAGATGAGCTATTACCAGCAGCGGGGGGCAGAGGGGGGCAGGAGAAAAACCTTTCATGGTGACAAGCAAGGTAGGCTATTTCCAGCAGTTAACAAGAACATCTGAGGAACAGTGGGGGGTGGGGTGGGGGGGAGAAATAACATGGGGAAATAGTTTTATTTTGTGTAATGACTCATCCATTCCCAGTCTCTATTCAAGCCTAAATTAATTGTATCCAGTTTGCAAAATAATTCCAATTCAGCAGTCTCTCGCTGGAGTCTGTTTTTTTCACATTTGGGGACAATGTATACCTTCAAATCAGCAGCACTGCGATGGGTACCCGCATGGCCCCACAGTATGCCAACTTTTTTATGGCTGACTTAGATATGTGGACACAGTTGGCAACAGACTTTGTTGCAAGGATGTCCTCCACCCCCCACTGTTCCTCAGATGTTCTTGTCAACTGCTGGAAATGGCCCACCTTGATTATCACTACAAAAGGTCCCCCGCTTTCCCCCTGCTCTCCTGCTGGTAATAGCTCACCTTAAGTGATCACTCTCTTGTTACAGTGTGTATGGTAACACCCATTGTTCCATGTTCTCTATGTGTATAAATCTCCCCCACTGTATTTTCCACTGAATGCATCTGATGAAGTGAGCTGTAGCTCATGAAAGCTTATGCTCAAATAAATTTGTTAGCCTCTAAGGTGCCACAAGTACGCCATTTCTTATAGTATCTAAGTACTTGCCAGATGAATTAAGTCTGTATGGCAAGCTCTTCCACCTTCCCTTACTAAGAATGCTTTATCTGCTCTCACACATTTCATCCTAGGTTTTGTTAACTGCATTGTCCCAGCGGAGAGGAGCAGTGTTGGTAGGTCATGGATGGAGATATGGTCACTGGAGAGACTTGGTGGATTTGTAGATCGGGACCAAGTCCTTGAACTGACAATAGTATTAGCATGGGAGCCAAGGAAAGGATCGGAGCACAGGGATAACAACCTGTGCCACTGTGGAGACTGAGAAAAACACATTCTGTTCAAGCTGAGACTGTGCTTTGCATCCACCAGTAATGTTTGAGAGTAAATTGGGACATTTCCTGAGGCAAGCCTATGAAATGAAAACTAGTCTTTGTCCTTCCTCTGTTCTGTTCAAGATTTTAGCCTCAGAGAAATTGAAAAAATTGGGATTGTTTACCTTGGAAAGGAGACAAATAAGACGCAACGTGATAAAAGTATATAACATAATGAATGATAGAAGAGAGATCAGAATCTTCTTTTCTCCATCAGTTACAAAAAGAATAAGGAGACATTGAATGAAATTGAAAAGTGGCAAGTTCAAACCTGATAAAAGGCAATATTTGTAATTAGACTGTGGAACTCAGTATCACATGAATTCATTGAGGCCACAAATGTAGTAAGTTTCAAAGCAGGATTGGATGTTTATAGGTGGATAACAAGAATATCTACAGTTAGAGCAGTTAATGCAAACAAAACATTTTAGAAAGGACAAAAATCTCGGACCTTAAACCAGTCTTTATTAGGGATTAGGGCAAGACATTCATGGGGACAGATTATCCCACATCTGCCTGCTATTTGGTTTCTGCTCCTTCAGAAGCATCTGGTACTGGCCCTTGTAGGAGACAGTATGCTAGACTAGATGGACCATAAGCCTGATCTAATATGGTCATTCCTCTGTTCCTGTATTTGCATTCATTTTGGTTTGATATAGAAAGAGCATTAGGATCATACTTTTTAAGATGAATCTCTTTTACACTCATCCACATATGGCTACCCCTTCAGGTTGTGTCACATGTTTTTATAGTGCTGTGTCTGTTTTGATTATTTAAAGGTAAAATAAAACAATTTTTAAAAGATCTTTTTTCTCTGTTGAACAAATTGCTTAATGAACCAAACCTTAACATGCTGAGTATTATTTCAGAACAGATGTCTGTAACTCAAACCTTGTGAATCTGCCCATGTGGCTCTGTTCTTGAATCGCAGAGAACAAGTGAGTGGGTGGATTTAGAACATGAAATTGCTGTGTGCACTCATGTTTTGTTTATGCAGCAATCATTTCTAAAAGGTTTAAATTGGAACTTTTTTAATGTTTGCCTTTGTGTGTGTGTGTGTGTGTGTGTGTGTGTGTGTGTGTGTGTGAGTGAGAGAGAGAGAGAGAGAGAGAGACGAGGTTGGGAGGGGGAAGAGAGAGAGAGAGAGAGATGAACCATACGCACACGTAATATCAACCAAACCAGAAGCTATTCTTTAAGAATATGTTCTGTAAATGTAAAACTGCATCATTAAAACATTCTCCCGACACATTTATAGATTTAGTCAGAAGAAACAATTTAGCCCTGTGTACAGAACAGTCAGCCAAGGGACTAGCCATTTTTAAAAAGTGCCTCTGAATTTACTAATGCTTTGCTGTTGTTATATACTGAGCACAGGCACAGGTGATGCAGTGAGAAATACGTTCTTTAGTCTGTGATTGTCAGTGAGCAAGTTTCTGTTCAACAGACTTAGCACCATTAAAAGTGATGAAAAACCAGATGCTGTCTTTAATCTTGACCTAGTTCAAAACACACAATTGATACAATTCTCATATTACTGGATTATATACATTCAGCCAAAATCTGTACTCTGTGTCTGATCCTGCCCCAAAAGTTTTGAGGTGGAGATTTTGGGGGAGCAGGATGGAGATGGATAGAGGAAGAGCCATCTGTGTCCCCTTGTATCCATTGAATGCATTCAGAATTATTTTCCTTTTGTTTATTGTCTGTATCCTGGACATTTTTCTTTTAATTGAGGTTCCGATGGTGCTGGGGCAGAATGACAGGTTTCAGGTGTTTTAAAACATATCACAGTGAATTTTGTTTGGAGGAATCGGTATTTTATAATCTATATTTAATATGCTATTCATATTCTTGGAATGAACCTGAAAAAGTAAATTTAAAGAGCTAAGGACTTCATAATTTCATTATTACCTGTTCTACTACTGGAATAATGTTTCTGGTACAATAAAGAATGTGTTTTTAAAAGGTGATTTCTCTGTAATTATATTAATTGCTTAACAGCAAAGTTAAAATCTGTGAATATGTAGATTACAATTAGCAATAAAATGTCACTTACTATTAAAGTTCCAGGTGCTAACAGCACTATAGGAGTTTATAATAAATGGTGCATTTACTATTCTGGGGCTTCTGTAATTGCTTTGTGTTCTCTACATATTACTAAACTACAAAGTAGAGGTGGATTTTCATTTAATTTTATTTTTCCAACAATCAAACGTTGGTGTAAAGACTTGAATTGATTGCCACATAGTTCAGTGTTTGTTACCTTTAAGAATTTCAACAGAAAACCAACATAATCCTGAAACCATTGAACACAATTTCATTTTAAAATATGATTGTCTCTCAAATGGCCACTTTGGAAATAGGGTACCAGAAATCTTGCTGCCTTTGAAATCAATGGGAATTGTGCCCTTGCCTTTAATGGGAGCAGAACTGGACCCAAAGTTTCTACACATTTCTGCACATTTGCACTGCGAACTTTTGCCCTCCACATCCCTAAAGGGAAGCCAGAGATGAAAATGTCATGCTCCTCATGGTATTTTCCCTATATTATTCCATTGGTAATGGGGGATGAAGGACAACTATCTGGAACAAAAAGTGCTTATGAAACAAACATAGCAGCACTGTGCTTGTGTAGAGAACCAGGACGTTCAACTGATGAGTCTGTATTCTTGCCCAGGCTGAGTGAAGCACAAATGATAAATAAGCAGCATAGACGATGAAACATAAATTATATAAGATTTAATCATCTACAAAGTTATTTGAAATGGGAGGAAATTTGATATTTAAGTATAAGGAGCAAAAATTGTATCCTCCTGAGAAGGCTTAAAGGGCTAACTAAGGCCATTTCTACATTACAGGGACCATAGCACTGGACCTATTCTGCCATAATCCCATAGAGTCGATGCAGCCTACAGTAACAGAAAAGATTTTTCTATCATTGTAAGAACACCACATCCCTGAGCAAAGGTAGCTAGGTCAACAGAAACATTCTTCCATCTACCTAGCTGCATCTACAGTGGGAGTTAGGTCGGGATAGCTACTGGGCAGTGGATTTTTTGCTATATTGACCTGAATTTTAAGTGTAGATCAGACCTAATTGTTCCTTCATGTGGGAGGTAGAGGTAGTACGGCCATTGCAGATTCTGAGAATCAATCAGGTAGGGGGCTATCATTCTACACATGGTTGGTTATGCTACTCTTTTGACTCACTTCTGGGATTGTGGTTGTGGGTGGGTCCTGTGCTGTACAACATATTCTTTAGCGATCTGGAAAAAGAGGTATGCAGTGAGGTGGCAAAATTTGCAGACCATACACAATTACTCAGGATAGTTAAGTCCAAAGCAGACTACGAAGAGTTACAAAGGAATCTCAAAAAACTGGGTGACAAAATGCCTCATGAAATTCAATGTTGATAAGTGCAAAGTAATGTACACTGGAAAACCTAATCCCTATGATACATACAAAATGATGGGGGTCTAAATTAGCTGTTACCACTCAAAAAAGAGCTCTTGGAGTCATTGTTCTCTGAACACATCTGCTCAATGTGCAGCAACAGTCAAAGAAGCTCAGCGAATGTTAGGAACCATTAGAAAAGGGCTAGATAATGAGACAGAATATATCATAATGCCTCTATAAAAATCCCTGGTACACCCACACCTTGAATACTGCATGCAGTTCTGGTTGCCGCACATCAACAAAGCTATATCAGCATTGGAAAAGGTACAGAGAAGGCCAAAAAAATTATTAGGAGTAAAGCACAGCTTCCATATGAGGAGAGATTTAAAAAGTCTGGGACTGTTCATCTTAGAAAAGAAACGACTAAGGGGGAAATGACAGAGGTGTATAAAATCATGACTGATGTGGAGAAAGTGAATAAGGAAGTGTTATTTTGCTCTTCATATAACACAAGAACCAGGGGTCACCCAATGAAATTAATAGGCAGTAGGTTTAAAACAAACACAAAGAAGTACTTCTTCACACACCATAGAGTCAACCTATGGAACATGTTGATGACCAAAATTATGACTGGATTCAAAAAAAGAATTAGATACGTTCATGGAGGATAGGTTCAGCAGTGGCTATTAATCAAGATGGTCAAGGATGCAACCCCATGTTCCAGGTGTCCCTAAATCTCTCACTGCCAGAAGCTGGGACAGGACAACAGGAAATGGATCATTCGATAATTGCACTATTCATTCTCTCTGAAGCATCTGGCACTGGCCACTGTCAGAAGACAGGATCCTGGGCTAGATGGAGCATTGGCTCTTCTTATGTTCTTAGAGCACAATGGAATTCAGAACACTGGCAGAGCTCTCATAAGGGAGGCTATCATAGTATTTGCATACAATTATCTTTGCTTCTAACCAGTGTTGCTAGCCTATCACTTTCATAAGGATCAAATTCACCCAGTTTAACCAACAACAAACAGTACTTTAGGTTGGTTTCTATTTGGCTGAATTTAAAGAAAACAGATCATATCTGAAGTCAGTAATGAAATTTACACATTGCTATAAGAAACTGTCCTGCTATTCCACAAATGTTACTCATAGCAAATGATACCTGCTATATGAATAATTTTGTGTAACAGAGGTAACATTACTATAATAAACTATTGGCATGAGATCAGTGTCTCCAGCTTCGAAAATAAATGCATAACTTTGCCTTCAAATTATTCTCGATAAGGGTATTCCTCTAGCACCAAGAGACCATTACCTTGCGATAACACCCTTTGTAACTGACTTTATCTGCTAATTATCTTCTCTGTAGTGTGGCTTAGCCTCAATGACATCCCATACAGGATGTAATTATACTAGTTTATCCTGTTTACAGATGGGAAAACTCAAATGGTTTGGATTGGATGAAGTTTTTGGAATTTCTTGCAAAATTCTGGATGCCTCATACCACTGAATGGAAAATAAATATCATTTATAGTGTGGCAAGAAAACATTAATTCAAACAAGAATGATCTCAGGTAACCAGGTTTTTGACGATTTGCTCATGCTTGGACTGGTGATCTTCACTTAATGGCTTTAGCTCTCTTATTGTGTCCTTGACCACCCTCAAGTGCTTTCTCTGATGCATCATGCCTGTGGCCTGTCTGCTCTACAAATAGTGCCCCTTATAGTGCAGCAGAGAGTATTATGTCATGAATATAAAAACAACAAGGAGTTTGGTGGCACCTGCATCTAAAGAAGTGGGTTTTTTACTCATGAAAGCTTATGCCCAAATATATCTTTTAGTCTTTAAGGTGCCATTGGACTCCTCATTGTTTTTATGAATATAAAAGGATTCTTTTATTCTGGCTACTGGACATAGACAGACCCTATAGTTCTCCTTGGTTCTCTATCGCCAGGACTTACTTTTACAGACTGTGCTGCCTAGTGCTAATAGATAGGTTCTTAATGTTCTTAATAAAACATAGGTTCCCAGAATTAAAAGTCACAGGATGGATTGCTGACTACACCACAGTGTAGATGGGACACAACTGTTTTGATCATGTCCCTGAAGCATGCAATAGTCTTTTACAAGGCTTTAGAGGAGCAGAGATAAGAAGGATCTTTTGGGTAAATGAACTGTGGGCCCACTGGTAGGGTTAAGGATTCAGTTGATTGGTGGTCACCCAACAGGAGACAGAATGGCTTACAGAGAAGTTGCAGACCCCTTCAGGCAGGCTGGGCCACAAAGGGGTCAGAATCCTCCTCACTCACCTGAAAAAGGAATTCCCAAGGGCCCCTCTCTACCTCATGGGACCCACCTCCAACAAGTCTGAGCTGGACTGATGAGACAGTATCTTAGTGTGGCAGACATGAGACCTTGGAAGTGTGGAAATTTTAAAATACTATTATATTGAGATGTGCCAGAGGCTATGGGCAAAGGATATATTCATCAAAACTTTGTATTTATAAATGTGATAGGTATATTTGTGAGCTAGGATTGTATTCTAGCTCTATGGGAGAGGGTTACCCGGCTTCCTTCAGGAAATAAAATCAGATAGTGGGGGATAATTAGTCCAAATCCTGGGATAGGTAAACTGCTCCAGAATAGTAGCATCCCCCTGGGGGAGTTGCCTGTACTGTTCAGACCAGGGTCAAGAGGCCCAGAAGACAAAGAAAGGGCTTTTGGTATAAAGGGCCACCCTGAACTGACCGAGAGTCCCTCATATGGTCTTCAAACTGACATGAAACTGTAATCAAGAGGGCAACACCCATCTGGAAGGGTTTGAAGACTGGAACTTACCTTCATGTGGAAGAAGGGTGACACCTGGTAAGCTTAGCATGAGTGTAGATTCTTTATTGGTTTATGTTTTCTCTATGATATTTGTGCCCTAAATAAATGTACTGTGCTTTGTGAAAGCTGGCTTGTTACTGGTATACACTGTCAGAGCCCTTGGGAGAGAGCAGAACTGAAGGTATTGCACTAAGATCAGATCTGCTGGGATAAATATGCTGACTTGTAAGGGGGCTGCAACCCTAAAATTCTGATCTGTGGCCAATGGGAGCTTCGGGGGAGGTATCAACAGGCAAGAGCAGTGCGCGGAGCTCTCTGCTCCCCACCCCCATAGGGGCCGCAGGGATGTGATGCCGGCCGCTTCTGGGAGCAGCATGGGGCCAAGGCTAGGGCGGGCGGGCAGGCAGGCAGGCAGCCTGTCCTGGCCCCGGAGCGTGCTGCTGCCACCCCGGAGCCACTCCAGGTAAGTGGCACTGGGCCTGAGCCCGAATCCCTCCTGCACCCCAGCTCCCTGCCCTGAGCTCCCTGCCGCACCCCTCCTGCAGCCCAACCCCCTGCCCTGAGCCCCTACTGCACCCCAACCCCTTGCCCTGAGCCCCTTCCTGCTCACCACATCTCCTCCACACCTCACACTCTCTCCCGCACCCCAACCCCCTGCCCGCAATTTCCCCACCCAGATGTGGCCCTTGGGCCAAAAAGTTTGCCCACCTCTGCTCTAGTAAGACCAGTAAGGTCATATTCTGAGGTCTGAGGGAATGTGGGAAGGGAGCACTGGCACATTGATTATTTTGTTGTTTGCTTTATCAAATATTGATCTTTTCTCCATCCCCAACAGTGTCCCCCCCCCCCCTTAGTGTCTTGCTGTAGGTATTTTTGTAATACAGATTATATCCTGACTGGCTGCTTGGCTCTTTTAGATCACTGGGGATATTGCTTATTGACATTGGTCTAGAACGCCTCTGTATACACATCCTCAGGAGAGCTAGAGGCACTGCTTTGACATCATGAATGCCTTACACCAGAAACAGTTGATACCAAACAGAGGATACTATAAACCAGGTCAGCAGCACCTCAACCCACAACCCCATGCCCCATACATACATTGGCTAAGTGCCACCTTGTCGAATAAGCATTATATTAGGATTCTGGAAGTTTAGTTATTTAAATTAATTTATTTCCTTCTCTTCTTTCTCCGGGTTGTTAAATTATAAAATCATGTGTCTAGTGCTTCAGGCAGAAATGCATTAGGAATAAGATCCACAAACAACTGTTTCAAAGATGCTTCAGTCCCATATATGGATGGAACCATGGGAACCATATTCCCAATGCTATTAGAGAACCTTAGTTTAAGATCTTATATATATTAAGTGTTCTCTAAGAACTGACACTGTTTCATGCATAAACAAAGTAGATTTATTCAACATAACTCCTTGGATTTACCACTACTTTTGGGGGGATTACAACCCTAAAGGAATTCTTAAGTGTGGATACATAAACCGGAATTCATTAAATGCAATCTGCATGTTGGCTGGAGAAGGAAAAAATACAAGATCTATACAAATACAAGAAGTGAGCATGTGGCACTTTTTTTTTTAAACTTCTGGTGAATAAATGCATGTTGTTACAATGGACTAATCTTGTTCCTCTCAACTCTGATTCTCTCAGAATGAACAGTTTTCTTTTCTGTCAATTGAAGACAGCAAATTCTTGGTTAAGTACTATAGGTTTATTTCCAAATCTTCAACACAATCCTTGGTGATTCAGCTGAGCTTCTCTTCTATTCTTTTTTTTAAGCAGGAGTAGCACCCCATGTAAACATACCCTATGTCCTTCATGAAAAGGATGGCAATACTTTGAGTATGGCAACAGGGAGCACATAGGTAAAGGGACCTTTCATTCTCCAGCTTTGATTCATGACTTCTAAACACAAAGCTAGAGAGGCTGAGGCCTTGTGATCACTACTAATGTCATTGCGTTACAACATGATTGTGACTAGTCGAGTTAGCGATAATGTCACTAGTGACAGGTCATGTTTAGCATTGTGCCAGCTTATCATGGTCAAACCCTAGGGCAGGGATTTGCAACCATTTCTATACTGTGGCTCCATGTTACAACAGAGAGTTTCTGAACCCTCCTCCCAACTAGCCGTAAAGAGAGGGAGGGAAGTCACATCCCCTTTGAGCCTGTCCCACAGGCCTTACTGAACCAAAACTCCCCTTTGCTTCAATGGAAATTTTGCCTGAGTAAGAACTGCATCATCAGACCCTTAGTGTGCATGCAAAGAACCTGATTCTGCATTGCCTTGCCCTTTTATGTAGTCTGTTCACAAAGAATGCTGACTGGTGTAAAATGCTACCAAATCAGAATAGTAGTATTTTACAGCCACTGATACAGAGTCCAAGGTGCGATATTTATGCAGTCTACTGATCAGGAAAGGAACTGAAAAACTTAAAGCAGTATTACTAATCCCCCAAAATTGTGAGAATGACTTTGAAATCATGAGATTTTATAAAAATAATATATGTTGAGTTCTTATTTGCCAGCTGGTGTTTGAACCTTTAAGGTTTCTGGTTTCCAGCTTTCTCCCACAATCATGAGTGTTAGAAACTTATTTTTTAAAGCTTCTAATTGTCACAAGGTGTCTATACCCTATTCTATTACGGCCACTAAGGGGTTAACAGATAGGTGAGATAGATCCTCAGCTGGAGCTAATTCCTGGGTCAGCAACAGCTGAGGGATAGGAAGGCTGCAGATCAGAGAGACTACCAAGGCTACTTGAGAGACTACCAAGATGTAATCTTTAGCAGTATAGTGGAGGGAAGTATCCCAGTAAATTGGACTTCCAGAGACGGAGAATCAGAGAATGTGAGCCTGGAAAAGGCCTACAAGAGAGATGAGTTAGTAAACAGAGAGGAATGTGAGGAACTGGTCCCAGTGACTTAATGCTGGGTCTCTGGGCTGGAACCCAGAGGAGTGGGTCAGCCTCGGCTCCTCTACCATTCCCCCCCATCCCCAAAACAGGAATAGTAAAATGTCTTGGAGCAAAAGTGTCAAGACACAACAGGGGACTGGGATTGTTGACCCATTGTTAGGGTCACTGGACTCCTGGTCTATCAGACTCCTGATCTGGCTGGAGTCACAGGAGAACTCTGCCCAGCCCATGACCAACCAGCTGTTGGGGGTGGGAGCATAAATTGAAGTGGAGTTACTGTGACGCTACCCACAGTCACAACAGGGCCATTGGCTGGTAAAGGCACCTCTGGGCACGCACCTTACCCGTGGACTCCAGGAGCTGGGACATTATGAAAAACACCAAATATAGTGAGGTATGTGATAATATCATGAGTGCTGGCAACACAAAATCGGTGTGGTGGGTCGCTACAAGGAAATAAGTGAGGAGGATGTTGGGTTGTTAGTAACACGGGCCAAAGTAATGTACCATGTGCTTGCCATTGGAGAGTCAGACATCACGGCTGGTGGGAGAGGGGAGAGAGGTTGAAATAACCCTTTGCACAGTGTCACAGAGAAGGGAGGAGAGAACCAAGGTGCAAAACAGGAGAACTGGGAGAAAGATGCAGAATGGAGAGGTTGGAGACACAGACCCTGGGCCAGTATTGTGATGTCCATGACCGCTACGCTGGCACACAGCCCCACTGATGTCAGTGGTACTCTGTGCAGCCACAGCAGTCTGCTGGTGTAGGTCATAATGCAGGATTGGGACCATAGAGAGAAGGGGGCAGAAAGGGGAAGGAAGACAAATGGGAAGAGAAGGAAGTGGAATTGAGAGAGGAGCAAAGGGAAAGGAGAAGGAGTAAAACATTAGACAGGGAAAGGGAGCAAAGGCAGTGAAAGTGAGATGGACTGAAAGGCACAGTAAAGTCTCATTGTATTTGTCACCTGGCAACTGCCTACATTTAATTTTCATGATTTTCTAGTAGTCACGCTCACAAAGTCTCTTGTTACTGTCTTAGTGCCTGTCACAAATATGACTACTCAAGATTTGACTTTGTATTTAATTAGCATTTAATTTTTAACGCCTCTTTTTCTCCTTTTCCCATGATATATCTTTCATCTGCTCTCTCAAGGGTACTCTTTCAGTTCAGGTGTCAGATAAGTCACCAAGTGGGAGTCGGAGCAATGCTTAATGCAATGATTCTCCCCATGGGTCCTAACCTGGGACCTTCAGCACTGCAGCACAGACCTACACCACTTGAATTAAAGAATTATCTAGCTATTAAATGGTAGCAGTAGTAGGCTGGTAACTTGTAGTAGACCAGCCATCCAGGGTAGAGGTGCATTACCCACACTTTGCCAGTTCACGACATTAATACTAAATTAGTTGACTGTATCAAGCATTTAAGAATCAACAGAAAAGAAATCAGGTAGTCCATTCCTATTCAGTTATGTAACTTAAGCTATCGCTTTGATGTGCTTACAAACCATATTCTACCTTCAGATATTTGTACAGAACTGCCCCTAAAGTCAGTGGGAGCCAGGGACAAAAAACAGCCAACTGTTCCTTCTTCTTAGACTCCTAAAAAATCTGATTGGACAAAAACTAAAACCAAGAAGAATTGGTTTTTCAGAAGCAATCCCGAGTCTTAGAATTAATTAAGCTGACTGTTACTTATTAGTGTTAGGGAAGGAGAGAGGAAAAAGTAGTCATTTGTGCTTTGCTGATGATATTGACCTGATTGGATCATTGCAAGAAGAGGAGCAAAAATTGCTAAATGGGAAGCAGACTGGAAGTGGAGCGGTTAAGTGTAAGTAGATCACACGAATCTATAGACAATGGTCTGAAAAGGCAAAGAGATTCCTGCTTAGATCTGAGGAGGCACTGGAGTACATTGAGCACGTGAACTATCTGAGCAGCATGACGCAAGGGACTCTAAACATCACTTAGGCATCTTCCATAGAATTGGACTAGTAACTGCTACTCTAGTGCCATTTGGAGAAGCAAAGGTATTACAATGAAGTGTAAAGTGCAGTCTCATCTTCAGCATCTTACTATATGCATGTGAGACATGGATGTTAAGGAAACAGGATATTAAAAGGCTTTCTGCTTTCAGATTGAAATGTTACAAGCCATTGCTGCCTGGTGTTTGTGTGCAAGATATAGCTAATGAAGAAGCAAGTGTATGAATTTACAGTATAACTGGAGTGATTCCTAGTATCATCAAGACAATCAGATGAAGAAAACTTGAGCTTGTGGGGTGAATAAGTGGAGGAAGATTGCCAAAGCAAGTTTTGTGGGGACTGGTGCCAGGGGCAGAGAGTATGTAGCTGATGGAACGGGCCGTGCTATGTAGCATGCTTCTCAATGCTGCGTGAAGACTAGTTGGTCAGTGACTCTCCAGTGTTTTCTCTTCATTATGTGAGTTTATGGTGCTTTGCACTTTGAGAATTAATACAAATAATATACAGAGATCAGAAACACTACAAACTAATAATCAAAAGAATTGTTTAGGTAATTTGGAGACTGATTCTGATGTTGCATTTTCTGATTTATCACATTTTAATCAATCTGTTTAGTATCTGACTCAGATTACTCTGACATGAAGCATTATGTACATACTTTTTGAGACCTAAACAGCCTGTTTTTTTTCAGGCATACTAAGCACCCATAATTCCAGTTTAATGGGAGCTGCAGGGGTTCAGTGCCTCTAAAAAGCTGGCACACTAAAGGTGTTCAAGCTTAATTCTCATTTCTTTCCCTCTTCTCCAGATATTTTGGAAGCTCTTAACGAGCCATTTACAAGACACACTGAAATAACTACTTAGAAGTAAGTCTGTCAAGCAATTTCAAAAAATTAATAGCAATTAATTGCACGATTAAAAAAATTAATCACAATTAATCGCACTGTTAAACAATAATAGAATACCATTTATTTAAATATTTTTGGAATCTTTTCTAAATTTTCAAATATATTGATTTCACTTTATTTTGTTTACAAATATTTGCACTGTAAAAAACAAAAGAAATAGTATATTTCAATTCACCTCATACAAGTACTGTAGTGCAATCTCTTTATATTGAAAGTTGCACTTATAAATGTAGAATTATGTACAAAAAATAACTGCATTCAAAAATAAAACAATGTAAAACTTTAGAATCTACAGGTCCACTCAGTTCTACTTCAATCAATCGCTCAGACAAACAAGTTTGGTTACAATTTTCAGGAGATAATGCTGTCCACATCTTGTTTACAGTGTCACCTGAAAGTGAGAACAGGCGTTCACATGGCACTGTTGTAGCTGGCATTGCAATATATTTACATGCCAGATGCACTACAGATTCATATGTCCCATCATGCTTCAACCACCATTCCAGAGGACATGTGTCCACGCTGATGACGGGTTCTGCTCAATAATGATCCAAAGCTGAGTGGACCGATGCATGTTCATTTTCATCATCTGAGTCAGATGCCACTAGTAGAAGGATTTTCTCTTTTTGGTGGTTTGGGTTCTGTAGTTTCCACATCAGAGTGTTGCTCTTTTAAGACATCTGAAAGCATTTTCCACACCTCATCCCTCTCAGATTTTGGAAGGCACTTCAGAATCTTAAACCTTGAGTAGAGTGCTGTATCTATCCTTAGAAATCTCACATTGGTACCTTCTTTGCATTTTGTCAAATCTGCTATGAAAGTATTCTTAAAACGAACATCTGCTGGGTCATCATCCAAGACTACTATAACATGAAATATATGGCAGAATGACGGTAAAACAGAACAGGGGACATACAATTCTTCCCCAAAAAGTTCAGTCACAAATTTTATTAACACATTATTTTTTTTAACAAGCGCCATCAGCATGGAAGCATGTCCTTTGGAATGGTGGCCAAAGCATGAAAGGACATATGAATGTTTAGCATGCCTGGCACGTAAATACCTTGCAACGCCAGCTACAAAAGTGCCATGTGAACACTTGTTTTCACTTTCTGATGACAATTTAAATAAGAAGTGGGCAGCATTATCTCCTACAAATTGTAACCAAATGTGTTTGTCTTAGCAGTTGGCTGAACAAGAAGTAGGACTGAGCGGACTTGTAGGCTCTAAAGTTTTACATTGTTTTGTTATTGAGTGCAGTTATGTAACAAAAAAAAATCTACATTTGTAAGTTACACTTTCATGATAAAGAGATTGCACTACAGTACTTGTATGAGGTGAACTGAAAAATACTATTTCTTTTATCATTTTACAGTGCAAATATTTGTAATAAAAATAATAAAATAAAGTGAGCACTGTACACTTTGTATTATTTGTTGTAATAGAAATTAATATATTTGAAAATGTAGAAAAACGTCCAAAAATATTTAATAAATTTCAATTGGTATTCTATTGTTTAACAGTGCAATTAATCATGATTAATTTTTTTAATCGCAATTAATCTTTTTGAGTTAATCACGAGTTAACTGCGATTAATCGACAGCCCTACTTGAACTCTATTTGTTGTTTGTTCACTGATTAATCTATCTTTTTGAACTGATAAATACAATCACAAAATATTATTTTCTAATCTATGTGTTAATTTTTGTCACAATCCAATTGCCCGGACACCAAAAAATCAAAATTGATCTGATTTGGAGTCCAAATCTTGAAGTTTTAATTTATTTTTAAAAAGAAACCTGAAGAACATTATCTGTGATTATTTTTAGTTTAGATGGCTTCAGTGAAATCATTTCCATAGTAAATGTTATACTAGACAATGTTTCAGTTGATCTGAAACTTCGGAACAAATTCAGAGCTAAGTATAGGGTATTTTTTTTAAAGTGAATACATTTCAATGAATTCAGTGGGGTTAAATCTGGCTTTCGTCTGTTTTCTGGGTTATGAGTTCATCAGAACCAGACCAAGGGCTTACATATTTCCATTACATGGTGCTTTACTTATTATTCTGATTACTCTGTTCCCTGTGGTTGTAAAATATATCTAGCTCTTACTGTGAAAAGTAACTCTGTAAAAACAGCACGCTGGGATTCATTATATATTGCGTCTTAGTGACTTCCTGATCAAATGTAAGCACAATGGCTCATCTTAAACTTCCAGACCTGAAATGCTGCCTGGGTTCTGAAACTCAAATTGTTCTGTCTGGGTCATGCCTTGTCTCTAGTAATAAAAGATTATATACAGGCCAAATTCTGTATACTAGTACACCCCTCTCCCCCATCATTGTCTTCACTGAAGTTACCCAGGGGTATCTGAGGACCGAATTGGCTCCTGTGAAATTATGTCGATGCTGAGCTAGATTAGAATTCATCTCATTCTCTCACCACTTTATTGACTCTGCAGTTCTAATGGGAATTAAAAAGTTAGGTCATGTCTACACTAGCAAGTTTACAGTGGCACAGATGTACTGATGCATCTGCACAGCTGTAAGATCACTTGAGTAGCCGCTCTATGCCGATGGGAGAGAGCTCTCCCGTCAACATAATAAAACCAGAGCAATGGCAGCTTCTTCCGCCGACTTGGTGCTGTACACATCGACGCTTCTGTCAGTGTAATTTATGTTGCTCGGGGGCGGGGGAGGGATGTTCACACCCCGAGCAATGCAAGTTATCCCAACAAAAGTGGTAGTGTGGACATGGCCTAAGAAACACTTTTATTTTGGGGGGTCAGTACACCAAACAGATATGAATAACCGCAGGGAGTAGAACAGTTGCTTAAGAAAGGTATCAATTTTGCAATGTCACTTTTCAAAACAATGCCATACCTTAAAATAAAACAGAATAATGTAAGACTTCTATTTAAAAAGTCTGACAATTTTATTTTGTGTTCTATCTTAAGCCTCGCACAGTGAAATATGCTAGTGAATCTGGTAGATTTATTTGGAGATCATATGCACGTAATACTGTATACAGGTAGTTAAGGAAGCAAAATTGTATTAACTTGTCAAATATTTTTACACATATTCAAACAATATAAAATCAATGTTCTATAAAAATTAATTACTGAGTTTGCAAAGAACAAAGGATTCTAAAAAGCTGCAGTCAACATTGTCACTTTAATCATTTGATCAAAGTTTATATTTAATCTCTGGCCCTTAAAATTTAGATTCAGAGCAAATGAACAATTTTACTGAACATGCATATCCATCTCACAATCTATTCCTCTTGAAGTTTAACCATGGTGCCATCCGCAAAGGAGATTCTTTACTCCAAATTTTATTTCATAAGCCATACATTATATTAGGTAGTTTTCAAGGCTTAATTATATGAACAGCAATTTATTGTCTCCTCCATACCCGCTGGGGCAGATCCTCAGCTGGTGTAACCTGCCATAGCTTCAATGGGGCTCTCCTTACTCTCCTTACTCCCATTAACGTAAAGAGGAGCTATTTTTATGCAGCAGGGAGAGAACAGAACCAGTAAAATATAGACAAACATCAATAAGAAAATCATCCATTTCTAAATGTGAAAATTAATTTAAAAACGTATCTTTTGTTTCTTTGAGCCAGATTCCCTTTCAAGTGATGAAAACAAAATCTCTCTCTCTCTCTCTCTAAACCAACATGATTAATCTATTTCATTATGTGCAGCCTTGGGCTATGATCCTACAGCTGCCTCCTTGTGAATGGACCCCTGCGCCTACATGGATGAAGCTGCAGCATCTGGGCCTTCGGATACTGACAATACAAATTTCAAAGGGCCAGAGCTTGATTGATAATCTTACCATGGACCTCTTATGTGGGAAGAAATTATTGGCATTGTGTGAATGTTCAGGGCTTTATGCCTTCTCCTGGGCTGAAGTTCAGATCTGTTAAGGTGTTTGTGATTAAGATAACTGAAGTGGAAGAGGCCTCTGGTTTTGGAGCCACAAAGCAATCAGTTCTATCCCTGATACAGCACGATTCAGCTGAAGGCTGTGGTACAGCCACAGATTGTTTACACAATGAAAATTCCCACCCACCATTCTTCCCTTACATAAATGTTAGTCCGACCACAAATCTCATAAGAGGATTTTCGTATTCACTGGGCTCTCTGCAATGTTCATGAGGGTCAAAACATGCCCCTCTGACACAAGGATATTTTTTAACCTCAAAATTAATAATCAAGCCCTAGACAACCTGCACCCATCTAGACAAAGTTGTTGAAAATAGTCAACTATTGTGGGGTCTAGTCTCACCTGGGAGAGGGCACCATGACTGCAATCGCTTGTCTCTGTGGTGTTTTGTTTGGTTTCTTAATCTGTTTTTTAGGATAAATGGCCAAAGATTATATTCCTTCTCTCATGTGGGACTTTAGAGGCATCGAGTATCCCCCCTGAAGCAACCTAATATCCAAAGAGATAGTAACTAATATTCCACAACTGGAGATTTTGGAGTGGTGTCTCTTTGTGCAGGACAGTAAGAGAAAAATAGACTCTGGGCCCAATTCTGCAAGTTGCTGGGCACCCTCCACACCTATTGATTTTAGTGGGAGCAGAGCACTCTCAGATACATCACCCCGCGGGGTTGAGGCCAACATCTAATTGACAATTAGTCTTTGGTGTCAAGTGGTGGAATTTCCACAGTTTGGTATTCATTTACACTAGCTGCATTTTGGATGAACAGAAGCCTTTGTGTACCATTGTGACAAAAATTTTTTAGATTTGCTGCATTCATATTTTCTCCTTATTTTTGTTTAAATTGTCAGGATACATATAGGAGTTTGTGTCTTACACTCTTTGAGAACGTATCCCTAGAGATTTTACTGTACACCTTATATATAGGATCACAATTTTATTCTGGTGTGAAAATGGGAGGAGTAGCTGAGAATTAGCCAACTATCCTCTCTTAGTTTTTGAAATACTGTATTAGGTGGAGAGAACACTATGCCAAAATGTTTGTATATAATTGAAAAGAAAGTTCAGCTGCATTTTAATGAAGTAACTTAACCAGTTTAAAGAAATGCTTATCTTTATACACATGTATAATTCAATATTTATAGAAAGTTTCACTAGGAAAATCAATCTACAGAAAATAAGACAATAAGCATCACTATAAATCGAATACCCTATCCCTTTACTATAAGGCTCTCTGTTTTAAGGCTACCTCTGATATAAGGCTACTTCAAATTGGTTTCTAAAAAGAGTAAAGGAAACCTCTTGTCAATACATTAATAACCATGCTACGCTAAAATAAAGAAAAGAGCAAATATCTCTCCGTAGCTAGCTTATATTTAGGGCAAGTTTTTTATGGACTAGATTCTTACTTTATATCCACTTAGCTATTCAAAATTATTCTACTGTAATGCAAATTTAAAATACAGGAGGCATTTTTGTTCACATTCTGCAATAAAAAAATTGATCTACAACAATGTTTGTTGTATGTCTAAATGTTTGTATTTAAGATGATCTCCACTTTAAATAAACATACATTCCTTTACATAATTATCTTAAGTAGTTGATTATATTCTTTGTATTCTATAAGAATCTACATTTGGAAACCCTTTATAAAATAGCACATTTTCTGTACTCTTATGTCAGACATATTCTAGACACTAGTTTGTCTTTGGAATGTCTAGTATTCAATGGCCTGTACAATACAAATCAGTACTTGAAAGTCATTGTGTGCATTAATTTATAACTGACTTTGCTTTTTTTGCACATGAAGCTAAAAAACTGACCTTATGTATACTGTAGTGATAAAAATACAAGTTAATTTTTTTTCTGGAATTTAGTACTACAACTTACGGTAAGTATATTTCATATTTGTATATTTTTAAAACTATGAGATATACCCACTTTGCTCAAATTGGATATCGTATTTTGCATCTCAAATAAAGGGCATTAATCTGTTTAAATATAATCTATGGAAGGCACAGTAGACTTGAAAAAGTTACATGGAAACCAATTTCACCCAAGAGTTTCTAAATGTGTAGAGCCAGCTTTATCAACACTAGTAGATGAAGAAAATAAGAGAAATTCAGTATTACACGGATGGAAAATTTTTATTTTGTCAAAGCCAATTTTTTGGAGAGACTTCCCCCCTCCCTCCAAATTGTTAAGTTTTTATCAAAACATAAACTAACTTTGGCTGAAACGTTTCAGTCTTCAGTGGATGGAAAATAAAAGTCAAATTTCAGTTTCTTTTACCAGAAACTAACTTACATTTTTGTGGGGAATTTTTTCTCTAATCAGCTCTATTATATATGCTAACCCCAGAATCTCAGCTGGTGTCAACTGGTTTAGATCCTCTCAAGTTAATGGAAGCTTGCCAGCTTAAACCAGCTGAGAATCTCTCCCCAAAAGCGATTTCCCCCCATTCCCAAGGAATATTCACCTCTCTGCAAGATACAGAGATTTCAAAGGTATAGATATGGCACTACACAATAATATATCCTCAAGAAACTATAGCAGAAAAAAGGAAAAGGAAACTAGTTTTGGGAAATACAAACTCATGGCTATTGCAATCAAGTAACTTTTCTTTCAGGTTACTTTACAACTTCTAGTAGTGAAACAATTTCCTTTCCCTCCTTGACTGGCTTTATCAGTAGATATCCCTTTCCCAGGGGTGAAAGTAAGTCAAGTGACTTACCAGTACTCTGGAGCCAGCTCCGGCCCCCAGAAGGGGTAGGGACTAGGGCGGAAGGGGTGGGATTGAGGGGGTCAGAGCCAGCCTCAGCCTATCCTGTAAGGTAAGTGCCCCCCCCCACTGGGGTAGCAGCAGCAGCCCGGGGCTCCGGGGGCTATTTAAAGGGCCCGGGGCTCCCCTCTTCTACCACCCTGGCCCTTTAAATAGCCGCCGGAGCCCTGGGGAAGTGGCGGGGCTCCAGTGGCTATTTAAAGGACCGGGGCGGCACAGGCAGCTGAAGACCCGGCCCTTTAAATAGCTCCTGGAGCCCCCACTATCCCAGGGCTCCGGGGGCTATTTAAAGGGCCCGGGGCTCTCCTCTTCTACCACCCTGACCCTTTAAATAGCCGCCAGAGCCCTGGAGTAGAGGCAGCGGGACTCCAGTGGCTATTTAAAGGGGCTGGGCGGTAGAAGCAGAGGAGCCCCAGGCCCTTTAAATAGCCCCCGGAGCCCTGCAGCCGCTATCCCAGGGCTCCAGCAGCAGGGCTCTGGAGGCAATTTAAAGGGCTTGGGGCTCCAGCCAATGCTGAAGCTGGGCTGCCCCAGTACGGTGCACCGGCTCTTACCGGTACGCCGTATCGGGGCATACCGGCTTACTTTCACCTCTGCCCTTTCCCCTAAAAACAACAGCATGCCACTTCACATGATCCATAACTTTTCAGGTCTTGAGTAGCAAAAATGGCAGCATATTTCTTTTTCAGCATATGGCCTTCAAGTACTAGTTATATATCCCACCTAATATTTTTAGTTTGAGTGATCAGTACCCAAGACTTCTGTTGCTAGGTGCCAGTCTCTCTATTTCTAAAGCTGACAGATGTACACAAAACATCCAAAGGTGCTTCTACAATTCAAACACAGTAAACATTTTACAATGACTTTCAGGCAAGCACACCAAATTCAAATAGACTGGTGATTCTGGTTAATAAAAATATTTCCTGTTAATGGTGGGTGGTAAATAGTACTGGGCTAGTTGTGCCTACATTTGTTTGAATGTTTAACAGCACAGTTCTACATGGCAGCTTTTCAAAGTCATATTTAATAGTGCTACTAAGCAGTACTACACAAGAAATGTAGTGTATGAAACATGAGAACCTAACTTCATTCATCTTAATTCCATATTTACAGGGGAGAATATATTACTTTGTGCAAAGCACAGGTTCCATCCAAATGCTACTTTTCAGTATCACCTGGGCAGTTTTACAGTTGTTTAAATTTAAATTAACCTATATCAATTCATAATAGATCCTTCAATAAGAATCATCATAGAATTTGGAGATGTAAAAAGACCCACCTGGACATCTGTCCCAGCTCCGACACTGCAGGATTGTTCTCCTGTTTTCTAGTGCTTTGTCTAGAAAGTTTTTGAACCTCATATCATGTTTCTCATATCAAGTGACAGACTCATATCATGTTTCTTGGAATACTATTTCACTATGAGGTGATTATGGTTAATAAAATGGGGTGGGGGGAATCAAGGCTTATTGGTAAATGTCTTCATGTTGATGGAGTTTAGCTGAGTGCATAAGTCAAATTTGGATATCTGCCTCCCATTGAGCTAGCAGTTGATTGATTGATTGTATTATCAACTACTGAATTTTACTCTGATCTTTATAAAGTATGACATTAGTTGCTACTATAGATCTTACTCCCAGAGAAATGGCAGTTGTGGTTAAGCATATGCCACAACATAGAGAGGGACATACACTCCTCTCTGTAACTCCAATAAAAATCTGGAAAAAAAACCATTGACCTCACTGTCACTGTGGCTTTAACTGAGATCTGAATTGGGATGTGAGACTCTTTCTGCCTCGTGTATTTATATTTTTTCCCCCTCTTCCTTCAGTCGTAGGGTCAGATTATTCCATCTGCTGCATGACTTGGAGGAATTAAAAGTAACAGCAATTCTGCTCCAATTTTCTCAACTCTTCTGGAGCGGGCTTCGTGTCAACAAGGTCTCTACTCCTCCAAGGGATCTTTTAGATTTTAAAATATTTGAATGACATCTGTTATATTTTCCTTGGAAGGCTATGGGATATCAGTATGAGGAGAGGTGAGTACCTGCAACTCCCACTGAGGGAGCCCATGATTTGTGTGTGTGTAGTTGTCTGGATAGGCAGAGAGAAGTCCAGCCCCCATGAGGTCTTGAACTTTCCAGTCCCATTGTTGTTCTAGAAGCTACCATTTTCTTCCTCTCAGATCTCAACATCCCCACCCACACTCCCTACCATGGGGCCCAAAGCAGGTAGTCATCCTTCAGATGAGAATGGTGACTGACATCCTTCAAGGCTGATGACAATGCTGTTCCTTAGATCATCTGGCAAGATGGGTGCGCATCCATCACCTCTTCCACCAAAGGTTAGCAAGTACTATTACAAAAAGCAGGCGCACACATTAATTTAAGAATTCAGCAGAGAGGCTTCTGCTATACCTAGCAGATCGGAACTTGACCTCATGATAACATTGCACAAAGCTATGATAGATGAAAGTAATAGGCAATGCTAATAAAACAATCCCACTAACCACACAAATTCCACCAAGAATCCTTCCAGGTACAGTGATGGGGCACATGTCACCATAACCAACTGTGGTCATCGAGATTATTACCCACCAACAGGCAGCAGGGATGCTGGAAAAATCCTTATTCTTTGTTCCCAAGTCCAGTCCATTTTCAAGGAGTTGTGAAAGTGCACTAAAAATTGCCATAGCAACACAAATGAAGACAAGAAGCATCACCATCTCTCTGTAACAACGCTTCAGAGTCAGACCAAGTGTTTGAAGACCAATGAAGTGACGGGCAAGTTTAATCACCCAAAAAATCCTCATCATCCTAAGAACCCTCAGAGTGACTCCAGCCCTTTGGAGTTGAGAATTTTCCCCTGTGAAAACTGTCATTAGCACAGAGATGTAGTAAGGAGTGATTGCCAGCAAATCAATGATGTTCAGGGGTCTCTTCACAAACTCACACTTGTTTTTGGAGATGATGAACCTCACAATGCACTCTGCAGTGAACCAGCCTATGCAGATAGCTTCAATGATCCTGTCAAAAGAAACAAAGTGGAGCATTTTAATTCTATATGAGCATTCTAATTAAGGTTTGGTTGTGGACATTACTAAACTGATATTAATTCAGAGCCTTAGTGGAGGGTATGCCAAATGGTGAGCCACACTATCTTATTCTGAGCTTGTTTGTGTAAATATAATACCATGCTACAGTGAGTACATCTCAGAACTGATTACTCATAAGGATTTGATTATATCTGCAATTCATTTAGTAAATGCTTTGTTGGAATTACAAATTGTTAACATTACCAATATATGAGGATCCTTCTGCAAAGTCAGGAACACTACAAGATAATGTCTAAAATAATGTAGACAGCTATTCATATCTAAATCTAAAACTCTAGGTTCCTATCCAGCTTAAAATCTCCAAACTTCGCAAGCTATCATAACTACCAAAAGCTATGGAGTGGCAGCTTATTAGCTGAACAACTTATTAAGGAGAAAGACATGTTTGCTGACCTGGGCCACAAAAATTAAACCCCACAGTGAGCACTGAGAAGTTGAAAATCTACTTTTAGGGAAAATAGCTCATGCAAGTTTGCTCTTAACTTCCTGCTTTACAAGTGGAATCACCGCATTCTGCACTAGCTGAAATTTCTAAAGGGGTTAAAAACGTACAGTGCATTGCAATAACCTAATTTCACAGTAACCAAGTCAATGGTGAGGGCACAACCTTCTTATCAAGTACAAACGGCCTGGATGCAGGAAAGTATCCCTGTCCGGGAAGGATGCTTACGCATGGGCTTAACTTTAAGCATATGTTTAAGTGCCAATGGAGTCAGTGAGACTTAAGAACATGCTTAACTGCGTTACTGAATTGGGGCCAGCAGAAGGCACAAATAGCAACTGCTGGTTTTGGGTATCCAGTAGCTGCTGGGGATCCAGTCTGATATCCTGCAGGTGGAAACATGCCCTCTTATTAAATTAATCATGAGCATATCTTATTAATTAAGAGGGCTAATATAATATCTACTATTTTCTCTCATTAGTTTCCCTGTCTCACAAGCACTTTCATCTATTGCCTTCAGAAACTCAAAACTCAGTACTATAAGAGGACTAAAACGCAACTGATGGGAGTCAAAAAGACTTGAAAACTCTAGATTTACTGGAGTTGTTTCACCACCACTGGAGATCCAGAATGGAGCAATATTTGGAGAGATTGTCCATGCCAAGCGATGGCTTATTAAGCAAGAATCCAACTATTACTTTAAGAAAAGATAGCGCCTCATGGAGGCACTAAAAATCAGCCCAACAATGGTGCCAACACCTTTGCATTGGCTTTAACCAGCCAGGAAGGACAAACTGTAACTCAAAGATAACAGTCTGTATGTGCCCAACAAATTTCAGAGCCCTAGCAAGCATTATAGGCTGAAATGCAACCAGAGAAGATTCTGCCTGTTTTGCTAGAGAACCAGTTCTGTTGAGAGGCATAGAGTGGAATCTAGCCCACATGCTGATGTTTCTCTTAACCACGTGGGCTATATCTATATTGGCAACTGAACAACAAAACTTTTGTCTTTCAGAGGTGTTAAACCACCCCCCTCGTCCCCCAAAAGACAAAAGTTTTGCTGTGATAAGTGACAGTGTGAAGAGGAAGTTACTCACCTTGTACAGTAACGATGGTTCTTCGATATGTGTGTCCCTATGGGTGCTCCACTTTAGGTGTCTGTGTGCCCCTGCACTTCTAATTGGAGATTTTTCGTAGCAGTGTCCCACTGAGCCCGCGCATGTGCTCTCCCTCCCTCGTGGTCTGCCTCGAGGCTATTTAGCACTGCACAGGCGAACCCCCCTCACTTCCTTCTCTACCACAGAGCCCTATAGAGAACTCTGAAGTAGAGGAGAGGAGGGCGGGTTGTGGAGCACCCATAGGGACACACATCTCGAAGAACCATCGTTACTGCACAAGGTGAGTAACTTCCTCTTCTTCTTCGAGTAGTGTCCCTATGGATGCACCACTTTAGGTGACTCTGGAGCAGTACCCACCACTGGAGGCTGGGACTTCAGAGTGGAGTCTTTTACTACAGAGAGTACTGTGGAGTTGAAGATGGTGTCAACGGCCAAATCTTCAGTGATTGCATAATGTTCTGCGAAAGTTTGCTATATAGATTGGGGAGATAGGGGTATCCCTATGGAATGTGACTGAGGTAGGAACTGATCTCATAGAGTGCATACGGACGGAAGCAAGTTGCGCCCTTGCTAAGTGATTAATGCAACTAGAGACCCATTTGGATAGTCTTTGAGGAGATTCACAGAGCTTCTGGATCTTTCTGTGGACGAAAGGAAGAGTTTAGGGGATTTCCTGAAGTCCTTAGTCTTGTCCAAGTAGAATGCTAATGTCCTTCTAATATCTAGCATATGCACAATTGTCTCTCAGTTGTCACAATGTGGTTTTGGGAAAAAACAGGGAGATGGATCTGTTGAGTCATATGGAAAGTGCAGAAAAAGTAGGGAGAAACTTGGGATATGGCCTTAGAGCTGTTTATTATTATTATTATTATTATTTTTAAGACAAAGGCAGTGAATGATGGGTGTGCCATCAGGCCGCTATTTCTCCTATGTGCCTAGCTGAGGTGATGGCAATTAGAAATGCTGTCATCATGGACAGGTGTAAGAGAGAACAAGTTGCTCTGGGCTCGGAGGGAGGTCTAGTCCAAGCCCTGAGAACTAGATTAAAGTCACAGGCTGGAGCGGGTGGTGTCACATGGGGGAAGAGAGTCCCAATGCCCTTAAAGAGTCTACGCATTAGTGGTTGAGCAAACTCCAAGTGGGAAGCCATTTTTGCCATGAGATGTACCGGGGAGCTGAGTGCGAGTTTAAAATGTAGTGCAAAATCAGAGGGAGGAAAGATGAGGTTGGGTCTGTCTGTTTGGAATGGTACAAACTTAAAGTGGTTTCCATTTTGTAGATAGGTATGTGGAGTGATCAACTTGTGGTTGTGTTGCAAATGTGTTTCAGCTTGTCAGAGCATTCTGCTTCTAAGCCTTGGAACAAAGAAAGATCCAAGCCTGGAGGTGGAGGACCCATGGTTTTTAAGGTTTTTAAGGTCAGGCTTGACAAAGCCCTGGCTGGGATGATTTAACTGGGACTTGGTCCTGCTTTGAGCAGGGGGTTGGACTAGATGACCTTCTGGGGTCCCTTCCAACCCTGATATTCTATGATTCTATGATTCTATGGGTTGGGGTGAAGGGTCAGCCCATTGTTTTGAGAGAGCGGGTGAGGAATGGGCTGACGTCAGAGGAACAGGAGGGCATATTGACATCTGCATCAGGTAAGGGAGCCAGACTTGTCATAGTCAAGAGGGGCAATCACAATAACTCTCACTTTGTTTTGTTGAATTTTCAACAGAATCTTGGATAGGGTAGGAAACTGGGAAAAGACATACAAGTGGGCCCTGTCTGCTGGGAAGATAAGGGCAACCGCCAGTTAATGTTCCCCAAAGGGTGGCTATATCTTGAAGCACTCTGAATTCAGTATACACTCGTTGTCGTGAGAAAATTCCAACTGAGACTGTTGGTTATTCCATTCTGTATCCCTTGTAGACAGACAGCTGAGATGAGCACATTGTGATGGGTGCATCAGTTCCAAAGTTTGAATGCTGTCTTGCAGGGGGAGGGAGACCTGGCAGCTCCTTGGCAGTTTATACAAAACAGGTCACATTAAGTCCATCATAACCTTTGTGTGTTGCTGTGTAGGTGAGCTCCCCAGAATATTAGGGAGGTGAATGTGGGTAGTAAGAGGAGTGCTCTCGCTTGTACTGCATCAGGTTGGTGCTGATAAAGTCCAGTCACTGTACCAGGGTTAGTATGCCTCTACAATGAAGTGAACTTTGGAGACTACCCTGTGTGGAGCAGACTGTACCTATAATGATCCTGCCCCAAAGGTAACCAGTAGGAAATCTCCTGTACAATGGTTGTATTGAGATATGGAAGTAGGCACCCTGTAGGTTCAGGGCTAGAAATCACTCTCTTTGCTCTAGAGCTGATCCTAACTGCTGTGAAGTAAGGTAAGGTGACTTCTGAGTGGTGTGACAGGTGTATAGATGGCAGCTGATGCTGTAAGGTATCATTGTTCAGGCCCCCACCAGCTCAAAGTGCTTATAAGAGGCAGTTTGAGAGGTCATGGACTGGGGTGCAGACTGTTCTCACTTTTAAGCCCTGGACCTCTTACACTGTGGCTAATAACAGCACAGCGATGGTGAGTATTGAGAAGATTGTGATCTGTGGTGTGGTTGAGAGGTATATCTTCTCTTCTGTTCCACAGTGTAGATTCCTAAGGAGTGTAGTGTGGCCTGAGACTCCTTCAGGATGTGGAGAGAAAATCTGTCTTCTCTGCAAAGAGTTTGGCCCTTCAAATTGGAAGTCTGTATCTCTTTGGGCAATCTAGAGAGGTGTAGTGAACAAAAAAAAAAAAGCCCCACAACCCACCTCAGTACCACTGTCATGGAGACTGGGCAGGCAGCTGTAACAGCTACATCCAGTGGTGTCTCCAGGACCGGTCTGGCTATTAACTGACCTTCTCTAAGAATGGTCTGAATCTGTTCTTTTTGTGTTTTCCAAGATTAACAAAATTGTTTTGGCCATGACAGTTTTTGGTAATTTATGACTCTAAACAATAATGTTGATGAATACGCTATCTTGCGAAGCCTGATCATATGGAGTTGATTTGGCATTATGTTGCTTGCTTCATGCATTAACCACACCCACTATAATGGAGTTGGGTTGCGGATGTTGTAAACAAAGTCTGTCTCTTTGGGTAGAGATGTATGATTGTTTTTGTTTACACTCTGTTGCTGGTTAGTGCGAGGGAGGCTGGCTCTGCCAGATGATTTTGGTAGGATCTAGAATCAGCTCATTAATTGGGAGGACAGTTCTAGATGAGAAGGTAGTGTGCAGAATTTCCACCAACCTGTGATACGTATCTGCCACCTCCTATAAGAGAATCTGCAGCTCGTCTGCTACCCTCTTGGTAAGATCCAGAAAGTTCTTAAATCTTCACCTAGTGATGAGAGGTGGGCAGCACAGTCTCATCTGGGAGAGATGAGGAGAAGTGTGCTCAAGAAGTAGCTTCCTCTTCAGGTTTTTTTTTCCCCTTTCCCCCTTCTTTCCTGTTCTGAAAAAGCTTTCTCCTGTCCTGGCTCAGGTGCTCTCCTGCCCTTGCTCAGGTGCCAGGTTGTAGCAAACCATCTGGTGGACTCTCCCTGAGATGGTCGTGCCATGTGTGTGTATATACCCAAAGAGTTACAATATGGCCTTGGGAGGGAGAGGCAGGAAGGTAGGCACAGGCGGTTGGCATGATGGAATTGGGGATGACCCTTGTAGTGTGGTGGTGGGCCACCTTGAGGGGCCAGGGAATGATCTCCTCCTGGACAGTGTCAGATTAGTCAGTGGGTAAGGGTGCTACTGCCTTGGGTATTGGCAGTATACAGTCCAGTGCTAAGAGCAATTCTGGGTGCCGGGATGTGCTTGATACCGGGGTCCTGGTACCAAGTAATGGGGATTGTGGTTCTTCCCCAATCATCGGGTCTCCAGGGTACCAGAGTTCATGCAGGACCATGGGTTCATTTGGTACCAGAGAGGAGGGACTGTGGTACATTGTCAGTACAGATAGTTGGGCAGAGCACTTCCTAAATGAGAGTTTTGCCTAGTACAAAAACTAGTGTTGGTGCCACTTTTTAGAGACGGTATGGTAATTGTCTCTCCCTGGGTACTGAGGCCACAGGTCTCCAGAGTATCAGAGCACCTGTGTTACCATGGGCTCATCCGGAACCCCAGAGGAGTGTCCGTAGTCGGTATCAATGGTTGGGAAGGTGCAGAACACTTCCTAGATGGGAGTTTTGTTGCATCTGGTACCAAAAGGTTTCTCTATGCCGCTCTTTTAGAGATGGTACCGTAACTGTCCCCTCTCCTTAGGGGATGGTACCGTTGCCTCAGAGCAGGAGGGTGGAAGCCTCTGGTGTCTCAGTGCCGAAGCAGAGCTGACAGCAGGACTTCTCTGTGTCGCTCTTCTAGAGATGGTATGGTAACTGTCCCCTCTGGGTGCAGTAGTTGCCCAGAGTAGAGCTCAGAGCAGCACAGAGCTTACAGAAGCCCCTTGTTAGTGGGGAGAGCAGAGCTCAGAGCAGGGCAGAGCTCACAGCAGAAAGCCCCTTCTCAGTTTTCAGCTTCCAGAGCTTCGGTGCCCAACCCGAGCGGAAGCTGAGCTCACAGCAGGAGGTTCCTCTGCTGGTATTGTCCTACCAAGGTGGCCGCTCTGGGGAGTCCCACTGGCTGAGGTGCCCGAGATGGCTGCACTGGGGAACACCCCTCTGGCTAGCCAGCTGTGTGGAGGAGCCTTTCCGGGGGAGTCTGCTGGTGGCTTCTTCTTTTTCTCTCTCTCCTTCCCCTCCTCTTCATCACTTGACCCCTTCTGAAGTGAAGGCTCCAGGGATGATCCGGGGTCAACACCCACCGGAGTCCCCTGCAGATTAAAATGTTTTCTCTATAGGGAGGAATTTTTACTTCTGCTCCCAGCTCCTGTGAGGCTGCAGTTTTAGGTGTGGAGGTAAAGCACTTCTGTGAGGTGCTCCCAGGCACAGTGAGTGTCTGGCCATTACAGGAACTGACTCCTGGCAGGAGAGGTACCACTTGGAGCAGAGAGAGCCAGGCAAGCCCCTGGGCAGGGGGTTGTCAACCTCTAGCAGGGAGGAATATGCAGAAGAACATCGTCTTTACTTTTTTTTTTTTTTTAACAACTGAAAAAGAAAATAATTATGAATCCAGTAGATGCCTGGGGAAGGGGGGGAATGCCCCCAGACAAGGAAGGAAAGTGAAGTTCTTTTCCTTTTTCTCTTTTCTTTTCAAACCAAAGGAATAAAATAATAAAACAAAACACTAGCTTGAGTACTTTTAGGGAGAACAAAGGTAACAAAACCAAACACTACTTATGCTAATGACACATAAGGAAGGGACAACTGCTCGTTCTGTCAGAGGCCAAAGGCAGTAGAGAAGGAAGTGTGTGTGTGTGGGGGGGGGTTGCTAAATAGCCTCCAGGCAGACCACCAGGAAGGGAGAGCACATGCACAGGCTCAATGGTACACTGCTACCAAAAATCTCCGATTAGAGGTGCAGGGGCACACAGACACCTAAAGTGGAGCACCCATAGGGACTCTACTCGAAGAAGGAAAGGAGTACTTGTGGCACCTTAGAGACTAACAAATTTATTTGAGCATAAGCTTTCGTGAGCTACAGCTCACTTCATCGGATGCATTTGGTGGAAAATACAGTGGGGAGATTTATATACACACACAGAGAACATGAAACAATGGGTTTTATCATACACACTGTAAGGAGAGTGATCACTTAAGATGAGCCATCACCAGCAGCAGAGGGGGGAAGGAGGAAAACTTTTCATGGTGACAAGCAAGGTAGGCCATTTCCAGCAGTTAACAAGAACATCTGACACGTTTCAGAGTAGCAGCCGTGTTAGTCTGTATTTGCAAAAAGAAAAGGAGTACTTGTGGCATCTTAGAGACTAACAAGTTTATTTGAGCATAAGCTTTCGTGAGCTACAGCTCACTTCATCGGATGCATCCGATGAAGTGAGCTGTAGCTCACGAAAGCTTATGCTCAAATAAATTTGTTAGTCTCTAAGGTGCCACAAGTACTCCTTTTCTTTTCAAGAACATCTGAGGAACAGTGGGGGTGGAGTGGGGGGGAGAAATAACATGGGGAAATAGTTTCACTTTGTGTAATGACTCATCCATTCCCAGTCTCTATTCAAGCCTAAGTTAATTGTATCCAGTTTGCAAATTAATTCCAATTCAGCAGTCTCTCATTGGAGTCTGTTTTTGAAGTTTTTTTGTTGTAGGATAGCCACCCTCAGGTCTGTAATCGAGTGATCGGAGAGATTGAAGTGTTCTCCGACTAGTTTTTGAATGTTATAATTCTTGACGTCTGATTTGTGTCCATTTATTCTTTTACGTAGAGAGTGTCCAGTTTGACCAATGTACATGGCAGAGGGGCATTGCTGGCAGATGATGACATATATCACATTGGTAGATGCGCAGGTGAATGAGCCTCTGATAGTGTGGCTGATGTGATTAGGACCTATGATGGTGTCCCCTGAATAGATATGTGGACAGAGTTGGCAACGGGCTTTGTTGCAAGGACAGTTCTGTAGTGACCTAGAATCCTATTTTTGACATCTCCGACTCAAGGAATATTTCCAACACACCTCTGACCAACATATTAACCCACAGAGACCTTCCTACAAGACTACAAAAAGAAGGATTCTGGGTGGACTCCTCCTGAAGGTCGAAACAGCAGACTGGACTTCTAAATAGAGTGCTTCTGCCAATGTGCACAGGCTGAAATTGTGGAAAAGCAGCATCACTTGCCCCATAACCTCAGCCGTGCAGAACACAATGCCATCCACAGCCTCAGAAACAACTCTGACATCATAATCAAAAAGGCTGACAAAGGAGGTGCTGTCGTCATCATGAATAGGTCGGAATATGAACAAGAGGCTATTAGGCAGCTCTCCAACACCACTTTCTAAAACCCATTACCCTCTGATCCCACTGAGGGTTACCAAAAGAAACTACAGCATTTGCTCAAGCAACTCCCTGAAAAAGCATAAGAACAAATCCGCACAGACACACCCCTGAAACCCCGACCTGGGGTATTTTATCTGCTACCCAAGTTCCATAAACCGGGAAATCCTGGACGCCCCATCATCTCAGGCATTTGCACCCTGACAGAACGATTGACTGGCTACGTAGACTCCCTCCTCAGGCCCTACGCTACCAGCACTCCCAGCTATCTTCAAGACACCACTGACTTTCTGAGGAAACTACAATCCATCGGTGATCTTCCTGAAAACACCATCCTAGCCACTATGGATGTAGAAGCCCTCTACACCAACATTCCACACAAAGATGGACTACAAGCCGTCAGGAGCAGTATCCCCGATAATGTCACGGCTAACCTGGTGGCTGAACTTTGTGACTTTATCCTCACCCATAACTATTTCACATTTGGGGACAATGTATAACTTCAAATCAGCGGCACTGCTGTGGGTACCCGCATGGCCCCACAGTATGCCAACATTTTTATGGTTGACTTAGAACAACGCTTCCTCAGTTCTCATCCCCTAATACCCCTACTCTACTTGCACAACATTGATGCCATCTTCATCATCTGGATCCATGGAAAAGAAGCCCTTGAGGAATTCCACCATGATTTCAACAATTTCCATCCCACCATCAACCTCAGCCTGGACCAGTCCACACAAGAGATCCACTTCCTGGACACTACGGTGCTAAGAAGCGATGGTCACATAAACACTACCCTATACCGGAAATCTACTGACCGCTATTCCTACCTATATGCCTCCAGCTTTCATCCAGACCACACCACACGATCCATTGACTACAGCCAAGCTCTACGATACAACCGTATTTGCTCCAACTCCTCAGACAGAGACAAACACCTACAAGATCTCTATCAAGCATTCTTACAACTACAATACCCACCTGCTGAAGTGAAGAAAGAGATTGACAGAGCCAGAAGAGTACCCAGAAGTCACCTACTACAGGACAGGCCCAAGAAAGAAAATAACAGATCACCTTCAGCCCCCAACTAAAACCTCTCCAACACATCATCAAGGATCTACAACCTATCCTGAAGGATGACCCATCATTCTCACAGATCTTGGGAGACAGGCTAGTCCTTGCTTACAGACAGCCCCCAACCTGAAGCAAATACTCACCAGCAACCACACACCACACAACAGAACCACTAAGCCAGGAACCTGTCCTTGCAACAAAGCCCGTTGCCAACTGTGTCCACATATCTATTCAGGGGACACCATCATAGGGCCTAATCACATCAGCCACACTATCAGAGGCTCGTTCACCTGCACATCTACCAATGTGATATGTGCCATCATGTGCCAGCAATGCCCCTCTGCCATGTACATTGGTCAAACTGGACAATCGCTATGTAAAAAAATAAATGGACACAAATCAGACGTCAAGAATTATTACATTCAAAAACCAGTTGGAGAACACTTCAATCTCTCTGGTCACTCGATTACAGACCTAAAAGTTGCAATTCTTCAACAAAAAATCTTCAAAAACAGATTCCAATGAAAGACTGCTGAATTGGAATTAATTTGCAAACTGGATACAATTAACTTAGGCTTGAATAGAGACTGGGAGTGGATGGATCATTACACAAAGTAAAACTATTTCCCCATGTTTATTCCCCCCCTCCACCCCGCACTGTTCCTTAGACTTTCTTGTCAACTGCTGGAAATGGCCCACCTTGATTATCACTACAAAAGGTTCCCTCCCCCCCACTCTCCTGCTGGTAATAGCTCACCTTAAGTGATCACTCTGTTTACAGTGTGTATGGTAACACCCATTGTTTCATGTTCTCTCTGTTTGTATATAAATCTCCGCACTGTATTTTCCACTGAATGCATTTGATGAAGTGAGCTGTAGCTCATGAAAGCTTATGCTCAAATAAATTTGTTACGCTAAGGTGCCACAAGTACTCCTTTTCTTTTTGCGAATTCAGACTAACATGGCTGCTGCTCTGAAACCTGTCATTCAGTCAGAGGCAGCCACTGAATCTGCATAGATAGCCAGGGAGGCCCATGAAGCATCTATGAGTTAGGGGCTTTTCTCTCAGATAAGGCCTATACAAATACATTGACATAATTTATCTTAGAAAAGTTTAATGTGTAGACCCACGTAAATCAAAATGTTTTCTCTTAAGAATTATAGTGCAGTATAGTAAAAAGACCTGTTGTCTAAATGATCTGAAGCTTTTGGTAATGTTGGTATTAATTTAATAGTGACTGAGTGCCTTAAACATAAGTTATAAGGATGCCTTTTTGATATATCTACAAAATCTCCACTTTTAAAAACCTAGGTTTATAGCATCTGGCAGTTCAGTTCAGACCTCAGTGATCTCTCAAAACAAAACATACAGAAATGCACAGATTATATGCAGCCATAAAGATATTACTGAACTTAGTTAATAAATTATGTATTTTCCTTTCCTGATTTAAAAAGTAGTATTTGTCACTCATGATCGAATACCACAGAAAAAATAATCTATTATTTTGCTAGAAGAGAGCTGGCAAAGGAACACAGTTCCCTTCAAAAATATTATATCATTTTATATCTCTCCCATGCTTCACACTAAAATGAAAAAGTGTGTCTCTGGAATTTTCTGTGACCATTTCCTCTCTCCCTCTCTTGAATAGCAAAGGAAAACTAATACAAATCATCCTAATGCAAAAAAGAAAATGAGTACTTGTGGTACCTTAGAGACTAACAAATTTCTCCTTTTGTTTTTGCGGATACAGACTAACATGGCTACTACTCTGAAACCTGTAATGCTAATGCAGGCTCTGACAGAGTCTGCACTTGCTTACAGGTTGTAAGATGGCTGGGATTTTAATAATAATAATAAAAAATTCCTAGCTGTGGATATAAAATTTATGTATATTATTAAGTGTGCCCAAAAATATTTTACATTTAAGGGGACTTCATTCCATTCCAATCCATTTTCTAGGATTTATTTTCCAGGAATTATGTTGTGGCTTTGACCCTTGGCAGTCAACATTTAAGTGAAAGAGGGTTTTTGGGGTTTTTTTGCACATCCAAAAAAATTCCACTTGATAGCTCCTCCTGATGCCATGAGCATGTTATGTTGATTCTTTCTTGTATAAAAGCTAGGCAGGGTATGGCTGGGTCAATACTTGGATGTGGAACATCTAGGGAACATTAGGTTCTAGTCTTGGTGGAATCTTCCCTGTGAGTTGGTATTGATTCAGTGACCCCATGTAGCCTTTGGGCAGGGTGGATAAAAATCGATGATTTTGGGGGGGGGGGGGGAGATTTTTTTCTAATTTAAATCAGATTTTTGTTATTTAAATTATAGTAAGTTTTTCTTTTTAAAAATAAACCTATTTAAAATTAAATCTGATTTTAATGAAAACTATGGGAGGCCTAAACTCACTATAATCTCTCAAAATTTTAAATAAAAAATAAATATGATGAGTCCATGAGTCTCTATCAAAACCTTTACATTACAGGCTGCTTTTCTATATAAAGAAAGATTCATTTCTCCTGATTCTAACTATTCAGGTCAAACTTTATAAATAATTAAGGGCCTGAGTGTGTGGGAGACCCAGGGACTGTGTTACTGAGCGTAAGAGAGTGGCAGTCATCACAGGATTTGGGATCTAGCCTCTTATTCCAGGAGACAACATCATGTATCTCATCAAGATCATCCACTAAACCCACCTAGGTGTCACATACTCCTATTTTATATCTTCTCCCTAACTGAGCTCTGATTGGCTCATTTCTTAATGCAAAGTGTCACACCACTGAACTGGGGGAAGTGACTAGCTAAGCACCTGGAACCAGAGTTTGCTGAAGTGCTAAACCAGCTATTGACAGCAGTAGTCTTGTCTGCAGGCACAGAAGGAATATTTTCTTCATTTGGACTAATTCATTCAAAGTTGAGAAATCAACTGGGAGTTGAAAAAGCAGGAAACGTATCTTTCTCTTCCAGCCTATGAATAAAAACGAGGAGGAAGGGAATGAGGTCTTTTCCACAGTGTAACTGCCTGAACAGGAATTTGGCCTGAATTGGCACCCCTACAGAATGTACCAAGTGCTCTTTCATGACTACAATGTGGAAAAGAACTCTGCCTCTCATTTTCCACAACTTCTCATTCTTGATCTGACAGCACCCATTGGGAACATGTCCCCTGCAGAACTGACCTCCTAGCTCCTCTAAACATTACACTACTAGGATGTGAGTTACTGCCCTGTATGTCACAATTAGATGGGGAGTGTCAGGGTTCCCTCCTCACCCTGGGGTACAGATGTGGGCACCCACATAAAAGACCCCCTAAGCTTATATTCCACCAGCTTAGGTTAAAATTTCCCCAAGGCATAAACTCCTTTCCTTGTCCTTGGATGGTATTGCTGCCACCACCAAGTGATTTAAACAAATATTCAGGGAGGGGCCAGTTGGAGCCCTACCCCCCCCCCCCAAAATATCCCTCCAAGCCCCTTCACCCACTTTCCTGGGGAGGCTTGAGAATAATATACCAACCAATTGCCTTTAATAAAAGTACAGATCAGACCCTTTATGTTTAGGACACTAAAATCAATCAGGTTTCAGAGTAGCAGCCGTGTTAGTCTGTATTCGCAAAAAGAAAAGGAGTACTTGTGGCACCTTAGAGACTAACATTTATTTGAGCAAATATGCTCAAATAAATTTGTTAGTCTCTAAGGTGCCACAAGTACTCCTTTTCTTTTTGTAAAATCAATCAGGTTCTTAAAAGAAGAACTTTATTATAAAGAAAAAATAAAAGAAGTACCTCTGTAAAAATCAGGATGGAAGGTAATTTTAGAGTTATAAAAAGATTTAAAACACAGAGGATTCCCCTCTAGGGTCAACTTCAAAGTTACAAAAATGAATAAACCTCCTTCTTAGCATAGGGAAAATTTACAAGCTAAAAGAAAAGATAATCTAATGCATTTCCTTGCTATTACTTACAATTTCTGTAATTTTAGATGTATCATTTCAATAGGAGCTGGGTTACCTGCTTGGTCTCTCTCTTTGTCCCAAGAGGGAACAAAACAAAGATCACAAACAAAACCTTCCTCCTGTCCCCCCGCAGATTTGAAAGTATCTTTTTTCCCCATTGGTCCTTCTGGTCAGGTGCCAACTAAGTTAATTGAACTGATTAACCCTTTACAGGTAAGTGATTCTGTATCTCTAGCCAGAACGGATTTGATGTTACTGCATACATAAAGACTGTTACCCTTCCCTTTATATTTATGACAGGGAGACAGACTGGCTTTTGACTTTACCTAAAGGCAGCATCTTAATTCTTATTCTTCAACTTCACTGCCATTGTGTCAGCCAGTTGGGTTGATGCCATGGCTGCCTTAGGACATTACAGGATGCAACTTAGGCTCCATTGAGCCTTTCAGAGTCATCTATATGATCCCATTTACCCTGCATGACGATCCTGTTTGGTGAAGTCCTAATATAGGGTCAATTATAGTTGGCCAAGAAATGGTGAAGTAGCAGGGCTGTCAAGCGATTAAAAAAATTAATCATGATTAATCGCACTGTTAAACAATAATAGAATACCATTTATTTAAATATTTTTGGATATTTTCCACTTTTTCAAATATATTTATTTCAATTACAACACAGAATACAAAGTGTACAATGCTCACTTTATATTTATTTTTTATTATAAATATTTGCACTGTAAAAATAAGAAATAATATTTTTAATTCACTTAATACAAGTACTATAGTGCAATCTCTTTATCATGAAAGTTGAACTTACAAATGTAGAATTATGCACAAAAAAACTGCATTCAAAAATAAAACAGTGTCATACTTTAGAGCCTACAAGTTCACTCAGTCCCACTTCTTGTTCAGCCAATTGCTCAGACAAACACATTTGTTTACATGTGCAGGAGACAATGCTGCCTGCTTCTTGTTTCCAATGTCACCTGAAAGTGACAACAGGCATTCGCGTGGCACTGCTGTAGCTGATGTTGCAAGATATTTATGTGCTAGATTCAGATGTCATATATAGATGTGCTAAAGATTCGTATGTTCCTTCATGCTTCAATCACCATTCCAGAGGACATGCGTCCATGCTGATGACAGGTTCTGCTCAATAACAATCGAAAACAGTGCAGACCAACACATGTTCATTTTCATCATCTGAGTCAGATGCCACCAACAGAAGGCTGATTTTCTTTTTTTGGTGGTTTGGGGTTCTGTAGTTTCTGCATCAGAGTGTTTCTCTTTTAAGACTTCTGAAAGCATGCTCCACACCTCGTCCCTCTCAGAGTTTGGAAGGCACTTCAGATTCTTAAGCCTTGGGTCAAGTGCTATAACTCTTTTTAGAAATCTCACATTGGTATATTGTTTGCATTTTGTCAAATCTGCAGTGAAAGTGTTCTTAAAACGAACAACATGCTGGGTCATCATCCGAGACTGCTATAACATGAAATATATGGCAGAATGCTGGTAAAACAGAGCAGGGGACATACAATTCTCCCCCAAGGAGTTCAGTCATAAATTTAATTAACACATTTTTTAACGAGAGTCATCAGCATGGAAGCATGTCCTCTGGAATGGTGGCCAAAGCATGAAGGGGCATACAAAAGTTTGGCATATCTGGCATGTAAATATCTTACAATGCCGGCTACAAAAGTGCCATGTGAATGCCTGCTCTCACTTTCAGGTGACTTTGTAAATAAGAAGCGGGCAGCATTATCGCTCAAAAATGTAAACAAACTTGTTTGTCTTAGCGATTGGCTGAACAAGAAGTAGGACTGAGCAGACATGTACTCTCTAAAGTTTGACATTGTGTTGTTTTTGACTGTAGTTATGTAAAAAAAAATCTACATTTCTAAATTGCACTTTCACGATGAAGAGATTGCGCTACAGTACTTGTATGAGGTGAATTGAAAAATACAATAGCTTTTTTAATTATTTTTACAGTGCAAATATTTGTAATAAAAATATAAAGTGAGCACTATACAGTGTGTATTGTGTGTTGTATTTGAAATCAATATATTTGAAAATGTAGAAAAACATCCAAAAATATGTAATTTTCAATTGGTATTCTATTGTTTAACAGTGTGATTAAAACAGTGATGAATCGCGATTAATTTTTTTAGTTAATGGAGTGAGTTAACTGTGATTAATTGACAGCCTTATGAAATAGATATTACATATCCAGAAGCTAGGAGTGCTACTTCTCTGAAGACAATGAGAAACTCCAAGATTGTGAAAGCCGGGAAGCTTGTGGAGCTCACTTGGAGCACAAGCGACAGAAACAGCTTTTTAGCTGGGTGGGAATCAGTGGTACTCCATCTTGAAAAGCAGGAGTCACTGTATTACAGAACTGAACTGCAGAGCTACAAAATAATTGCTGCATACTGTGGTGCTCTGGTTGTTTCATCAGATCTTATATTATTGATGCAAGCATGGTGAAGTAAAATCAGGGTATCATGTGTTCTAGCTTTGACACTCCCTCCAATCAATATGATAGCGTCAATCATTCCATTTGACCTGCCCCTTCCCACCTCCCCTCTCGCCCCCATACATTCCCACATTTCCTGGCTATTGAGAAGAAGGCTCCATTCTTCTCTTTGTCCCTCTTCCGTTCCCTGGTTATTGATAGGAAGGATACAGTTCTTCTCTATGACCATACTCTCCTCCCCTTCATAGAATAATTCCAGTAGCTTTGTTCCATCCAGTCCCATCCTATCCCACATGTGTCACTGGGGATAGGTAGTTGGTGCTCCTGAGACCAGGCAGAGTAAGAAGAACGTGATGATCAGACTTACGGCCTATATGAGGACTCAGCAGGGCTACATATTAGCTCAGCAGCCTCAGATTGAGTAACTCTGTCTTAAATGAGTCATTGTTTGTTACTTATATGCTCATTAATAGATAAATAGCATCAGTTAAGAAAACTGAGATTTAGCAACTAGCCCTAAATATGGTCTAATTATCTTTGACATATAATATGAAATTAAAACCAACTAAGATGCATTCACCTGGAAGAAGAGGACACAGCATATTCTGTATTCACTTTTCTTAATATTTTCTTAATAAGGATATTTCCTTATGCCAAACACCCTGCTTCTTTTTTAATGGAGGAGGAGACAGGGTGGAAGAGGATAAATAAAGCATATACATTTTAAAACTGTCTCACTCTATGTTCACCTGACAGACTATATATTATAGTCCATTGTTTAAATCATATGTAAGTTTAAAAAGTTTAAATACATATTTACAACACAGACTTTATGTTGATATCATTAGGAAAACCAGCATCTACTCCGTATGTTTCCAATCAAGATTTTTAGAAGGTTTTCCCCCTTCTTCATTTCAGTTTTAAAACAACCGACCATTAAAAATTGAGAAAATATTTTTTAAACAAACATAAAATAATGCTCCCTCAAAATTTCACAAAATCTGAGAAATTCAGAGAAAATGCTGAACTCATTTTTATTCAGTGGTTAGCTATTCTAGCACAGATGGTATATAAAATCGTCTATTGTGTCGATGACCCCTGCTTGTGCCTAAACAAAATGAAAATTTAGTTCTCATCAAAAACGCTAAATCTCTAGGTATTTATCAGTTTTCAAATAAGACCCTCAGCATTATTTTTAATGTGGTTCTTTATCTGTGAAATGAAAATCAGTCCTCTGTAGCTCTTTTTCTAAACCAATCACTTCGTTTAATTTTCTGTTCTGACTGATAATTCCCTAACAGACTAACCTATTTTACATATAGACTGGCTTAGACTGCTTTGGAAATGCCTTTTTTTAAAGTCACTAACAAGACTAGTATGATGTACTCAAAGTAATCATATTCTGAATTGGCACAAAGCATCCTTCAGTTGTGAATTCTTCTTTTTTTTTTTAAACTGATAATTTTTTTTTCTTTAGAATATTCTCCAAGAAATTAGCTGAAATCTCAAAAAAAGAATTAACTGGAGTGGCTTTATCATCTATTAAACTTCTGAATAAAAACATACACAGTCAACAGGACACATGAAGAAAACAGATGACAAGACAATATGTGATTAAAGTCCGTCAACATCCATTTGTGCTTAAATTGTTCCTAAAATCTTATTTCCACATAAAAGCAGCATTGAACTAGAAAAATGTCAAAGCATTGGTTCCAATGGTCAAGTCTTTGCTTAGGCAAACTCCCAGTGACTTCCACACATAATATCTTCTGAGTTAATGGGAGTATTCCCTGAGCAAGTATTGCAGATTCAGGGCCAGAATCTGTAAAGTGGTTGGGAATTCTCGACTTACTGTTTTCTCAAAACTTTCCTGTCAACATCTTTCAGTTCTGCATTCTGTCAGTGACAGTATATCTGAACGGGCTAGACTGTGTCATACATGGTCACAGCCCCACATTAGGGGTGGTAACAAGGTCCCTTTTCCCAAAATGCCTTCTGGAGCTCCCAGAGGTTCAGTTATTGTGCCTAAAGAAAGTACAGAGTGCACTTGCTCTGCAGTTGTCTTCTGACCACTGCTGCTGGGGATGGGGAAACTCTAGCTCTTCACCATCCCTTCCTACCCACTTTGTAGAAGTTTGCAGCACCCTAGTCATGAGTAGATCTTGCCAATGCCCATTATGGCTAGCCTATGTGAGGAAGTAAGGGGACATGTCAGATCCTGGCACCTCTCCTTCTCTGGTGCACCCGCACACAGGGCTAGTTACAATCTGTCCCTGTCTGAATGTACCTTTGTATGAATGACTCTGGTTACAGTGTATATGGTAACACCCATTGTTTCATGTTCTCTATGTATATAAACCTCCCCACTGTATTTTCCATTGAATGCATCTGATGAAGTGAGCTGTAGCTCATGAAAGCTTATGCTCAAATAAATTTGTTAGTCTCTAAGGTGCCACAAGTACTCCTTTTCTTTTTGCGAATACAGACTAACACGGCTGCTACTCTGAAACCTGTCATGGGACAAGTCAGTAATAGCAGAGGCATTCATGTCCCTATATTTAAATTGATGTATGTAGTTCCATTACCTAGTCACAGCCCTCTCTATATAAAGGAGTTTAGAATGTAGCTATAAAATGGTGTTTGGGGCTAAAACACGACAAACTGTATCTTAGCCTGGCAAGGAGCTCTTCTTTTTTATTAAATGTTGGAAACAAATGTGTTTGGTGTTCTGAAGTTCTGTGAAGGTAGGAAACTAAACTCTAGTGGTTTCAAACGTATTTTCTGGTCTCCGGAGATTCAAACACAGCTTAAGTTTTTTTAACTGAAATTTTGCAGAGATCTATTTTATAATGTGAACAAATGCCCTCTGGTAATTGATGGTAGGTGGTGTTTAGAAAAGCAACTATTTTTTTTTTTTTACTGTGCTTATGCTTTCCTAAGTTATACATACTTACTAACTGGGGGGGGGGGGTTACATTCTACACATTCAAGCATGATTTCAGTATGTGAAAAAGGGTGAGAGGCGGGCATCTCTTCCTGGGAAAATAGTTCTGAGAATGAGCATGCACAACAGCCTATTGGCACAATAGGTTGTAAAGGCTCTGTGATAGGGTACATTCCAAAAAGGACTGGAAGAGGCAGGATTAAGTAGAGACAGAAAGCCCAATTAGTCAGTTCTGTTGCACCTGGATGGGAGAAAGATAATTAAGCATTAGACCTAGCTGGAGAACCAGACTGGGTGATTCTATAGAGGAGGGACTGCAGGACACTAGGAAGAGGAGTCATATGTGAGAAGGTGCGAGTTTCTGCTCTGTAGGAAAAAGCTTATGCTGTGGGACTGTCCCTGAATGAAGAGGACAGCTGGGGAAATGGAGACTCCTGAAGCTAGCCTGGGAGAAGAGAGACTCCAGGGAAGATACCCCAAGGATCAGAGGTTTAAGAGAAATTGGTCCTCCAGAGAGAAAGCCCTAGGAGGAAAGGGAGTGAGAAGAGATGTACAGAGTCTGGGAGAGGGGGAAAGAGTCTGTGGATGACTGAGTCTGGGACAAGTGGAAGAGTTTTCATTCCTTCAAGATGGAATTCTTTTACCTTAGGAGGGGCCAGACTCTTAGTGTGACCTTAGTGGAGGGCCAAGTCACTGCAAAGACCACTGAAACCTGGAGGAGGAGGGTAAGACAGAAGGGCTGCAATGCTGAGTCTTGCCATGAGGAGGTGCTCCAGGATGGTGAGTCTATGTCAGGGTCCAAATGTTCTGCAATGGAAAAGCTTAGGAAGTCCCAAAAAGATTTTGCACAGCTCTCATTTCAGTGTCATACACAGGATCAGTTTATAGATCGGTCCACAAATCAAAAACTTTCAGGACCCTAAATACCCATTTGCTGTGTGACACCGGGGAACAAAGAGGAGACTCTATAAGTTTATGGAGGAGATGGTATGATGTGTGACAAAGCTCTGTCCTTGCCTCCGTGGGTCCCACGTTTCCTGGTGGATTTCGCTAGCCTCAGAGGCTCACTGTGACCCTCCACATAACCCTTCTTTCTCTAGGGACAAGGGTCACAGTCTACTGAGCCATTTTCATCACAAGCCAGCGAGGGAGGCGAGGAGAAGTTATCCTTCCTTGCAGTCTCTGTTGTCTCCCAGTCTCAGTGATTAATCAGGGGGCAAAGGTGGGGGGGGGCCCAGGCCCACCCCCTATTCTGAGCTCCAGCCCAGGGACCCTAATAGTATCAGCTATGGTAGCTGACCTTTTAGAAACATGACATGTACAATTCCCTGGGCTACTTCCCCCACAGCAGCCCTCACTTCCTCAAACTCCACTTCACCCTTACCTCAGGGCCTCCTTCCTTGTACCTGATATGGTGGGAACTACTCAGCCTCTCCAACCACGCAACTTTTTCCCACAGCTCCTGACATGCACACCCACCTGACTGACAGGGAAGCTTTTAACTAGTTTCAGCCAGCCCCTGATTGGCTTCAGGTGTCCCAATCAACCTAGCATTCTCCTTGCCTTCTGGAAAGTTCTTAATTGGCCCCAGGGTCTTAATTGACCTGGAGCAGCTGCCATTTCACTTATCCGGGTACCAGGGATTTGTTTAGCCTGGAGCTAATATATCTATCTCCCACTACTCTTCCATAGCCATCTGGCCTTGCCCCGTCACAGATGGGATAAGATGATTTTGGCAATTAATTGATCTTTAAATATTCATGGTAAATAGGCCCAATGGCCTGTGATGGGATGTTAGCTGGAGTGGGATCTGAGTTACTACAGAGAATTCTTTCCTGGGTATCTGGCTGGTGAATCTTGCCCATATGCTCAGGGTTTCAGCTGATCGCCATATTTGGGGTCGGGAAGGAATTTTCCTCCAGGGCAGATTGGCAGAGGCCCTGGGGGTTTTTCGCCTTCCTCTGTAACATGGGGCATGAGTTACTTGCTGGAGGATTCTCTGCACCTTTAAGTCTTTAAACCATGATTTGAGGACTTCAATAGCTCAGACATAGGTGAGAGGTTTATTGCAGGAGTAGGTGGTGAGATTCTGTGGCCTGCATTGTGCAGGAGGTCAGACTAGATGATCATAATGGTCCCTTTTGACCTTAAAATCTATGAGTCTATGAGGAGGACTTTAAATCACCAAAAGCATCAGAAGGGGAGACTGGGGCTGTTGCTGTCTGCTCCACAGCATCCTGTGGAAGTCCTGAAACAATTCTTCTCCCTTGATGAGTGGGACATACCAGGTAGGAGAAAGCCCTAGGAGGAAAGGGAGTGAGAAGAGATGTACAGAGTCTGGGAGAGGGGGAAAGAGTCTGTGGATGACTGAGTCTGAGACAAGTAATAGTATCAGCTATGGTAGCTGACCTTTTAGAAACATGACATGTACAATTCCCTGGGCTACTTCCCCCACAGCAGCCCTCACTTCCTCAAACTCCACTTCACCCTTACCTCAGGGCCTCCTTCCTTGTACCTGATATGGTGGGTACTACTCAGCCTCTCCAACCACGCAACTTTTAATGGGAACCCACCATATCAGGTACAAGGAAGGAGGCCCTGAGGTAAGGGTGAAGTGGAGTTTGAGGAGTACAGAGTCTGGGAGAGGGGGAAAGAGTCTGTGGATGACTGAGTCTGGGACAAGTAATAGTATCAGCTATGGTATATGGCTTCTGCTCTGTACTTCTACTCCCTCATTCCTAGGAATAGCCCCATGGAGGGAAGCCTCACTGCAAACCAGAAGCCCCATTCCCTGCTAATCTCTGGGATCGGCAGGATTTGGAATTCTTATACTCCATGCCTCTCCCTAAGAGAGGACCATTACGTGACTCTCCCTGAGTTTCCTAGGCCCTCTATCTTCCTCTCAAAAGTGAGAGGATATGATATGGCTTTAATTTAAGGGAACCTGACTCCAGAGGATTGATAGAATATAGATCTTTTTACTACACATATTGACCCAAATGGTCATGACCAAAACTCAGTCATCTGATGGCTGTTCAGAGGATCGTGTGAAAGGTTTGTTGCTCTCAGTTCTTTTTCTTGTGAATGGGTGCTCACATCTGAACATGTACACAAAACTGGCGTCAGTTGGCACTAGTTGACACCACTCTTACTACCAGTCTCCCTAAAGACAGAGGACTGTATAGGCTGTGGATTGAACTACTCTATCATTCTTAGTGGTATTACCTAGAGAAGGGGGTCAAGGCTGATTGGTTGGGCTGTTTGGGGGAAGCTTGCCCAGCTTCTGTCCATACTTTACTTGCTCTGCAGATAACAATTCACTTGCCGGGATGACCAGTCTGGTACCTTTTCCAAGAAATAAATTATTTTTTTAAAATTGAAAAACAGCCTGGGAAAAATCGTAATGAAGCTTTGTGGTTTCCAATGAAAACAGAGTGCATCTCTTTGCTGTACGTAGAATTACTTTACACAGGACAAATGTAACCATCATAGCTTACTCTACTAATGTGTGACAGTGGGTCTCTCTCTTACAATATTGATTCTAAACTGATGGTTTTATAAAAAGTTTACAGATGCCTACATCACGATGGGCACATTTTAAAATGAAACATTATAAATGTGTAAGGAATGTGCAGGTAAAGAATTGGGAGGGGAATAGCAAGGTTCTGACACAAATGAGTGGGCACTGAAATTAATTTCAATTACTGTATGTGTTAATTTATTTTTAAAAAGCAGTAAATACTCTGGTAATTAGCTATCTTGTTCATCTTCTTTTTAAGAGAGAGCCCCCAGAATATAATGAAATATCCCAGGAGATAAACTACCTCCCTCCCCGATTAATCTAGATATCCAAAGACTAGGGACCTGATCCAAACCCAGTTAAAGTCCATGGGAGTCTTTCCACTTACTTCAGTTGGCCTTTCAATTAGACCTTAGGAGTGCTGTGCAAAGTGATGCACTTAACGTATGGCTGTAGAGACTGAAGTAATTAAGCATATATTTTATAAATATCATCATATGCACCTTAATTTACCTGTTGGTGGATTGTCAGTAGTTGCCCAGGGGAAGACACAAATGGAAATGCTCTGAGAAAGACACAAACTGCAGCAAACAGGCTCTCCCATACCAGAGACGGAGCTAACTGGGCTGAAAGGAATTTACTAAACTTCTAAGAAAAGATTAGGTGTAGGTAAGGGGAACTATATAGATAGACCTCTGTTGTTTTTACCCTTTGCTCTGTGTGCTGTGTACCTTTCGGATGGATGAATAATGATTTGTTTAGAAGTTTGTTTACTCAGTTTGCTGGTCACAGGTCCCCAGAGGAAAAGGGCTTATATAGGCCCCAAAACACAGTTGGGCCTGTTGTTAATAGTTGTAAAACAGGGAATTGCCACCCAAAGATCCAGTCCAACAGAGACTGGATCATAGGAAGAAACGCTTGTCACCTGAGGGGTGCGCTTAAGACACTGGAAAGAGTCTAAAGCTTGTCCTAAAACTGTGTCAATGGGTTTACTCCTGCAGTCCTTCCTCAGCTAACTGAAATGGGAACCTTTTTCTGCAAAAGGACTGCAAGACTCATCCATAAAAGTCCAGTAGAATTTCAGAAAATCCTAGAAGCTAATGAAAAGGTAATTTATAATAGGTATTAAAAATAATTAAGCCTTTTTTTAACTTTACTGATGGAATTTAAAGATTGAGGCAATTGATTCACTGTGAAATCCAGGAGGAAAAAAAAGTTGTGCTAAATGCCAGTCATGTGATATACCTTAACTTTCACATGCCAATCTTGAGAAATTTTGAAGTCATCTGATCTTTTGCATTATGAAAATCAGGGGTGAGGGAGGGATGTTGTGCTCCCCTTCAGTATACGGCCTGGACCAGGGAAGCTAATGATCCAACCAGTGGACCACATATGGTGGTGAATCTTTGTCACATGCCACTCGAGGCACATTGTACATACACTAAGAAAATGAAAAGATTCTTATTTCTGAATTATTTAAATAACATCTCCATTTATTGTTGACATATAGTCACCAGCTCAGTGCTGTGAGAAAAAATATAATACTCTGTCCCTCATACCAAAGAAATTAATGGGAGTTTTTGTTCCACTGTATTTTTTATCTGTTTTTCCTTTTTAAGAGGAGGAAGAACTGATAAAAGGCCAATAGTTTTTATTAATGAACATACTAGAGACTAAAAACACAGCAGATACCTACATTTCAAAAAATATTGGATTTCATGGGAAAACTTTAGTGCTGAGCTCTTTTGAAAATCTGGCTCTAAATGTAAATAACGTTAAATTGTAACTATACCAGTGAAAGCAAGGAAATTCAAAGGTAAGCAAGCAGGAAGGCAGTAAACCCAGATAACAGCTGTGCTGGGGCCTGATCCTGGAAATACATAAGTAACAAATACTCATGTGTTTGCAGGGCTGGGCTCTCAGGGTCAGCTTCTCAACTGGTGTAAACTGTCACAAGCTTACTGAAGTCAACTTGCCTATGACGATTTACACTAGCTGCAAATAAACTCACATTCTTGCAGCTCCTGATGTTTTTAGTATTGAAGTGGATAATTATGATAGACACTCTATGTAAAAACTATGCTACCTCAGCCAGTGTGTCCTATAAGTATGGTGGCAACCAGAGGAAGAACATGCACCCATTTGCAATGTGTTCAGTGTTAAACTATTAACATCTGTGAAGCAATAATATATGAATAAAGTTATATCTCAAATGAACCAAGTTACATCATTGGCTAGATAGTAAAGATTCCTACAAGAACAGGATAGGGATTGTTGAAGCACAACCCTGATTCCCTATCCCGTAAGCCAGTTCTCTGCAATTCCATATGGCATCACAAATAGTTCTCAATCTACCACTGATACTGGTTTTTTCCCCAATTATTTACAGACCACTCTTCAATATTTTTTTTTCCTTCTCTTTCCCAGGTACGGGCCACATTGTATGTTGTTAGTATCTAGGGCTCACTCCTGAAAATACTTATACATGGGACAAGGTTACCCTGGTGAGTAATGTTATATAAATGTGTTTTTGTGGAAGGGGTACTAAGTTTTGTTTAAAAGTTAAGTATAAAACATGTAACGCTTAGGTGTAAATAAAAATTCATTTAGGTAAGTGCAACAACTTTACAGTTGACCTGCACACCATCAAGAATTATTGTGAGTAAAGTCAATAGTGCTTAGGTGTGTCAGCACATATTTTTCTATCCGTTAGATATCTACGTAAGTTTTTGTTACATAAAAATCATCCAAGGTATCTACTCTTTGGAGATATCTGAAATAATTAGGGACAATTTAAAGGCAAGCTTTTAAACCGCCAGAAACTTTCACATATATCAAGGTTAATTATAGATCTTTTCATTTTTACCCATGGTATTTGTATCTAAACAGGAGCAACTCCCTCTCAAAATGAAAAGGAGTAAATTTGTTAGTCTCTAAGGTGCCACAAGTATTCCTCTTCTTTTTGCGAATACAGACTAACACGGCTGCTACTCTGATACTCCCTCTCAGTCCATCTCCACCCCCATTTGATCTTGCAGTGAAGTCTTTGGCCCAGTTACAGTGAACTTGGAGCTGCACACATATATCTAAGTCAATGGAAACCATGAACATACTTCCAAGGAATGAATTTGACTATTATTGCAGAATATATTACATACTAATTAATTCCATGGTAACAGACTGATTTCATAATGACAAGATGACTTAACTATAGAGAAAAGCAGGATAGGCTGAACTGTGGAGGATGAAAACTTCTGCTGGCACACAAATGTCCCCCATCAGCAAAGAGGAACAGACAATTTTTTTTTTTTTTGTATACGTCGAACTCCCTCAGATGAGTAATTCTTACTTAGTCTGTGCATTTGAGTCTGTTCTCCCACTTGTTTAAATCAGGAATAACTGACATCCATGGAGTTACACCAGTTCAACACTGGTGTGAGATCAGAATCAAGTCCAATAAGGATTGCTCATATTTTTAAGACTTGCAGGATTGAGCCCGAAAGCCACAATATCAATTTTGCATGTCTTTGTTTATTTCACAACCTTAATGTTTTTAAATTTGTTTCGGCTAAAATCAAATGTAATGTATGGCATCAATTTAAATATCTGTTGGGACACTATATAATACACTTGTAAGGGAACAGAATCAGTTCTCTAACAGACCTTCTCCATCTCTAAGGTCTATGACTCGATGTATAGAATCTGGTCCTGCCAGGATGCAGGGCTGTAAAGTTACTCACATCCTTAAGAACTAGCAGAAGTGGGGCATTTGTGTACAGTATATATTGGAGGACTGGATCCTTGTCAGTATATTTATGGAATATATATTGCATTTAATTTTTTAAAACAATCAAAAATGGACAAAATAAATCTATTTCTTAAAGTTTAGGGGTTTAGTTTGCTTTTCTCCACTTAGGAGGACCAATCCTACACCCTTTCCTCACTTGAGTAATCCTTACTCAGAAGAGTCCCACAGACTTGAAAGGGATTATTCCTATGGGTTATGATTATTGGTGGGCAAAAGGGCTGCAGGATCCATTTTACTCCAGTGTAACCGAGATTAGACTCTGTCCCCCTCCTTCTAGACTAAGAATAGCTACAAGGTTCCCCCTGTTACTTAGGAGGTTTCCGCGGCAATAAATACATATTGAAATTCAGAGCCGTCTAATTTACAGATGAGGGAATTGCTAATTACAAGGTCAGCTCATGGGTAAGGAGGTTTTTTATTCGGGAGTTAGCATAGAGCCTGGGCCCAGGAGGTTCCGATCCAACCCCTACCAGGGCAGGCATTACCCTCCCGGGGGAGTTTCAGGGCCGGTTGTGCGGTGGGCTGTCAGTCCTGGGGGGGGGGGAGAGGGTGGAGTATCACCGTGCTCGATAATTGATAGTCATTAACTGTCAGGATGAGCGGCAGGACACACGGGACTGGACACACGGGACTGGACAGTGGGAAAATAAGTGACTCGTCCTACCCGGAGGGCTCCCTCACTGAGTCTGCTGTGTACCTGCTGTGCTCCTCCACGCTGCGGTTCTCCGCCGCCCGCCACTCGGGCAGGGTGCTGGCGCACAGCACCACCATGGACACGATGACGAAGAGGATGGAGACCGTGGCCAGGATCTGGGCGGCCACGGACGAGGTGGGCTCCTCGAAAGTCCGCCTCATCCTCTCCAGCCACTTCCTGCCCTCGGCTGCGGGCGGGGGCTCGGCCGGGGGCCGCGTGTCCTCGCCGCCGTCGCCGGGCTCGTCGGCCGAGTAGAAGGTGTAGGTGTCGGCCATGCGGTCGTCCAGGCGGCGCTGGCAGCAGTCGTCCAGGTGCGAGCACTCGAGCCCCCAGTAGATCATCTCGTTGTAGAAGGAGAGCTCGCACATGTGCGGCGCGAAGCGCAGGTGGCCGTGCCGCACGTAGAGCAGGATGAAGCCGAAGGCCTCCGAGTGGCGGTCGAAGAAGAACTCGTTGCGCTCCCGGTCGTAGTCGTCGCACACCTCCAGCACGTCCTGCTCCGAGAGGCAGCCGTGCAGCCGGCTCACCCGCCGCAGCGGGAAGTCCTTCAGCACCTCGCGGGAGAAGGAGTAGCGGGTGCCCCCCACGTTCAACACCACCGAGCGGCCCCGGCCAAAGTTCATGGCTTGCGCGGGGCGGGGGAGCCAGAGGCGGCTGCTGGCCCCGGCTCGGGGACCCCGGCTGCAGCCCCCCGCGGGCGGGGAGAGGCGGGTCCCCGGCGAGAGCTGCGTGCGCCCCCTCGGAGCCAGCGGCTGCCCGCGCCCCGGGGCGGAGGGAGACCCAGGCAAGCTGCGGCGCTGGGAGCTGCCGCTTTCAGTGGGGCGCGGAGGGAGAGCCCGGGAGCCCGCTGGGCGCGGCTGCGGGCGTCGGGGCTCCCCGTGCCCGGCTGCTGCTGCGGGCGGCCCGCGGAGGCGGCGCCGCGGGCATGGTGCCGCCGCGGGGCCCGGGAGGAAGGGAGAGCCCCGCTCCGCTGCCTCCTCCGCTCTCCCCGCTGTCTGCTCGGAGGCGAGCTGGAGAGAGAGCGGCTCCGCGGAGCCGGGGAGGGGACACGCCTCCTCCTGCCTCCCTGGCACGGCGAGGGAGCGGAGCTGCCTCGCGCCTCGGCTCTGCCTCCGTCCCTCGCCGCCAGGGGTTGGCGGCAGCTCGGGGGACGGGGCGGGGGGTTTCACCCAGCGGCTGCTTTCCTTCTCCTTCCCTTTCCCGCCCTCCGGCCCGGCCCCGCCCCCCGGAACGAGGCCTCCCGGGGAATCACTCTCCGGTCATTTACTCGCCAGCCCCGCGGGGATTCCCCCGGGCTCTTGCCTGCGCTTCGCTTGAGCTTAAAGCTCCGTTTCACGGGCGCATTAATATTTCACACGGGCAGAACAACTTGCTCTCGGCCCGAATAGCTTTCAGCCCATTTTCGCCTTCTTCCGGAGGCAGCGGAGCAGGGTGGAAAACAGAAGTGGGTGGCTTTAGGGGGAGCCCGGGACTTTTGCAAAGCTGATGACTTGGCCTCCGTCAGACTCTGCACAGCAGCCTGCTGGAGAGCGGGAGGTTGTAAACTCAGACCAAGGCCACGTTTGTTTGCTGGCAGCTTTCTGCGTACGAAGACGTTGGAGAAGTTGCCTGCAAAGAACCGTCGGTATCCAAGAAAGTGACTGAAAGTCCCTGGCCCAGAAACGTTTGATCACCACCTTACCCCCTCCTTGTTTAACCCAGCTGGGAACCAGCGCTCTTTGTTTTCATCGTATCTTTACATTCATATTAGGGGTGACGAGCCTGCTGGTAAAAGCTCGCTGGGATGGGAATTGGGTGGGCAGAGCGCGCTCACACCTACACAAGCTTTGAGGATATGGGGGGGGGGGGGGAGAAACACCAATCTTTCGGATTCCTTTTTTTCTGAATTCTGACGCGTTTGCTCTTTTTAAGGTGCCCGATGCACGTCAGGGTTAGGAGCTTACATTCCTCCCCCTCCTTATCTTCTGTCCGTCCTCTTGCGGACCCACCACACGCATAACTTAGAAAACAGTGCAAGAGCGTCCGTTCTTTCCGGCTGTTTTATTTATAGCCACTTCATTTATGCGCTGATTTTATTTATCTTCATTTTTCTTCCTTGTTGTTTCTTATACCAGCAGAGAATGTTTGTTTTTACTAAGACCTGCCTTACTGAATTGGCTAGCGTTCAGCATGAGTTTGTCCTTTTGAAGAGAATTTTAACACATTGTTACAGCACACTGATGATGATGAGCCTGTCCGAGTTTCTTGGTTTGGGATTTAGTGGTGGTGGTGGTGGGGGGGGGGGGGAGTCGTTATTTTTCCTCTCCCTTGATTTTTTTCTAAGGGAGGCACATATTCATCAGCATCTGAAGCACCTTGGAATAAGCTCATCCAAAGTATAACTCTATCCATCTCGTTCAGTTTAAACCAGGTATTACCGAATTTGGCTCCTTCTGTCCAAGAGGAAGGGCAAGTGAGTATCTCTTTTCAGAATTGATGCCAAACCTGGGCAGAATCCAGTACTTCTAAAGGGAACAGCAAGGACGAAATACACCATTGTTTTGCTATTGCATCTTTTTACTGCTACTGGTAAACCATAAAAATGAATACATTTAAATTGTTTTGTTACTATCAGTTTACCTTGACAGCTGATGTTTGTAGGATACCTATAAAAGTTAAAAAAAGAAGTGAATAGTCCTACAGTTTAGTAACAAAATATTTCAAAGACAATGAGAACATGAAATAAATGCTCTGATTTTAATCAATTTCTGTCATCTTTCTGCAAAATGATAGGCGACAGATTAGATCAAATGTGCACATTACTACTGGGAAGAATTATGTAGTATCTTGTATTTAGTTGTGACACTGATTAAGTTTCCCAGACCTGAAGAAGAGCTTTGTGTAAGCTCAAAAGCTTGTCTCTCACCAACAGAAGTTGTACCAATAAAATAATATTACCTTACCCACCTTGTTTCTGTAAGAGAAGTCACTTTTATGCTTGATTGCACTATGTCCACTAGAGGTCATAATAAGAGCCATTTTTCTCTGTTAATTTAGGGAGCGAAAAAAAAGAAGTCAAGCATACAAATCAATGTATTGTCCCACAATAAATTTATTTTCTAGATTTCTTCAGGGATAACAAACTCTAGTTTATATTTTCATGTAGCTGGAAAAATTTTTACTATCAAGTGCTGACTTTAGTTAAAGGTTTCTTGCTTGCAGTTTATTTGATAAGTAACACCTTTTCTTTAAGGTACATGCCTCTATATTTCACACTTTCAGGAGCAATTGTTCAAGGCCTGGTTAAAAATAGTTTCAAAAGCTGCAAATGACAGTAGTTAGCACATTCATTTTGATAATGACTTACCCAGTCATTTCTAACTTTGTAATTTTAAATGTTGCTTCAATACATTGTTTAACCCCTTTAGCACCTTATCTGCTAATTCATAAAGCAGTATATAAATAATATGACTTTAAGACATGAGTACAGAGGAATGGCTAGGAATGTGAAGTCTAGAGAATATATTATGGAAAATGTGGCTTTATAACATTCTACAAACAAGATCTATTGCGGGAGCAGAAGGATGATTAGAGATTGGGAATACAAGAATCAAACTTCACTTTCCTCAGTGGATCACTTGATGACATGAGATGATATTTTAAAATAAATTAGTTTTTCTTAATATGATACCTAATACAGAGTTCTCCATAAGGACAATATTGCTGCATATTAGAAAGCAAACTAATCTGAAAACTGCAATTTCTTTAATCTGCAATAGGGCCCAAAATGTATTTTTCACTTTCCAGAAATGATTTTAAATAATTTAGTTCTTTTCAACAGAATGTACATTTGATTCTGCTAGCCAGTATCATCAACAAATGTACAGTTGTAAATTAAGTAGCTGTCTTAACTGGAGCAGCAGGTAATGCAATCATTCAACTTTGTAACCAAATAGATAAAAGCTGTAACTGTCCAGTAAGTGATCTGATTTTTGCAAGTTTGGAGCCAGATAAATCTGTAGTAACTTCATCAATTTCATTGTAGTAAATCCAGAGTAGTTTGACTGATTTCAGTGGAATTACTCTGGATTTACAACAGATCAGAATCTGGTGCTGGGAGTCCAAATTTTTCCTCACTGAAGCTTCCTCACTGCCATCACTGGCAAAACTTCCAGAGATTTCAGTGAGAGCATCCCCTTCGGTTATATCTCATGAGTGATAACTTCACGAGATTTGAAAAGAAGGAAATTAGAACTTGGAAGATACAAGAAATTCATTAGTTTCAGGAAAGTCAGCAGAGAGTCTGAGAACTGTGAGGCTATAAGTGAGATATCCAGAAAAATAAGAGGAGCAAGAGATTTAATTAAAAAAAAACAACGACAAAGTCCAACACAGAATTGTGCATTGTGTAGTTCCAGCTGTGCTAGTTTGAAGGACGGTACTAATTCAAGTAAGCAAGCAAGCCAGACAATGTAAGTGGGTCAGCGTAGAAATTGGTAAATGGTACTGATCCTTTTCATCACAGGTACAGTATAGGTTTAAAATGAATCTTCAGTGCTACTGACTAAGGATATTGGTCTAAAAAACATAATGAAAAAAAACCTGTTCAATCAGGCAGTTGAATTTCTCGCTTATTCAGCAAATCATATTTAGCTCTGGAAATATTCAACATGATGTTAAATCATGGAATTACCTTAATTTCCTGAGGGTATGCACTTGTAGCATTCACTGCCCAAGAGCTTTGAATAGGCATTTTGTAAGGTTGCTTTCTTTATAACAGCACCTCCTTTCACAGTTCTCGTTATACTAATACATCATGAAGGTATTTAATATATTTGAAATCTTTTCTACAACTTCCAAAATCATGCTGGCTTTGTGCTGCGGCCACTGTTCTGTTTTAACTGTAATGCTATGTTTGTTCAATAAAAGGATTCCCAATTCATTTATGTGATCATATGGATCTAGTTACAGTGGTTAAAAAGTTCCTTACACATAATTTTGTGTTGGATCTTGCACCTGTTGAAGTCAATGGGCATATCACTATTGATATAAAGGAGTGCAGGATTAGCCTAACATGAGGTGACTTCTGCCAATACTATTTATTTGTATTACTGCAGGACTGGGTGCTGTAGTCATGGATTGGATCTGATTGTGCTACCACTATATAAACCCAGAACACAAAGACAGTCCCTGCCCCAGAGACCTTGCAATGAGTAAGATGACACATTGGAAAAGAACCCAGTTCCTTACTTTTTGGTATTAAGGTTATTACATATATTGCTTGGCCATGTTTATCTCAATTATGCCAAGAAGTAGTAAATGAAGAATAGATTGAATACTTCTAGAGATTCAGCTTGCACTGGGCAGTGACTAATAGACTAAAATACCTTTCTTCCTCTGTCACCTGGTTGTCCCCAAAACACTGCTGGTAGATTTTGCAATGTATTACCAGGGCTGCTCAGAACTTTTAAACTATACCAAATGAGCACACAAAATGGAGTGCCAGAATTGCCATTGCCTCATCTGCCATTGTGCATGCAGGGGAAAATGCCAATGAACAAACCAACAGCTTAATTTTCCTATAATTTCCCTTGTTCCTAGTTGTAATAAACTGTGCAGTCAAACGGCTGAGAACAGTGGGACTTTGCCAACAGGCTGGAAACAAAATCCAACCAGGTTTCAGCAGACAGGATACCAGAATTCCACATCTCCCTGCTCTTGTTTATAAAGAAGTCCTTCCCAGAAACAGTGACTGAGGAACAGCTCCTTAATGGAGAGTTGCCAAATTACAGCAGATTAGGATCTGGCCCTAAATATACAGTAAATGGTTTAACTTGCCTATCCAATTAATAGCTGTGTCTTTCAATTGCAGCAGTCAGAACATGACAGGTATGATAGGGCACACAGACCAAGAAGGGGTTAATGAGAGCCTATGGCCCAATCAGACCCACCCTGTTACACACCTGTGTTAGGTGTCAAGTCTGGAAGGAGGAGTTAAACAAGTAAGAGTTCTGCTCACTAGTGGTTGACTGAGAGAAGACTTCTTGAGCTAGTCCTATAAAGGAAGGGCTGGCTGGAGTCAGAGTTCCTTGGAGCTGGTAGGTCTGGTATGGGACCTTTTATTCCCCATAACTAACATTTCCCTTTTTGGGGACATGTAGAAGAGTCAGTCTGGGAAGAGATGGTGAGATAGGCCCACCTGCAGACAATGGTAGGAAAAAGCTCAGGGATACAGAAGAGTCTGCACAAACATACATTATCTGCTCCATACAGAGTTCCTGGGCTGGAACCCAGGGTAGAGGTTGAGCCTAGGTTCACCTATTGGCTTCCCCAGGGTGGTGGGGTGAAGACCCCAGAGCCAAGAGTTGGAAAGCCTCCAAAGTCTGAAGTTGGGCTAAAGGTTTGGCATGATGCTGCCAGACTATTGGTCTGTTGGACTTGGTTTTTCGCAGAAGAGGCAGGACTAAAAGTAACCTGGTTGGAGGGCTGAGTCACAGAAAGAGGCGGACCATTGCAAGGCCAGACTGTCTGTGAGCAGGGGGAACTAAAGAAAAAGAGGGGTATGTGCCTGTGGTGAGTAGACTTACACAGTAGGTCACTGATTTCAAGCTCCAAATCAAATTTATCTCTGACCCATGTAAGCCAGATGTTGTTTTCTTGCTTGTCTGTGCAAATGGTGACATCTTCAATGTTGAAGCTGAGGTTAAAGGAAACCCTGTGGATGGGATATAGAAAAGGTCATTTCAAGATTCCTATTCCAATTTCAGGTTCAGTCTACCTTAAAACCTCCAGAGCTCAGGGGGTGTGAAAAATCTACAGGCTGTGCAAACCTAACTCCCAGTACAGATGCAGTTAGGTGGATGGAATAATGCTTCTGTTGACCTGCTACCATCACTTGGCATTCCTACAGTGCTGGAAAAATCCCTTCTGTTGCTGTAGTTTTCATCTGCGCTACCAGGTTACAATGACATATCTACAGCACTATAGATATAGATGAAATTTAATAGTGAGAAGTGTAAGGTTATGCATTTAGGGATTAATAACAAGAATTTTAGTTATAAGTTGGGGACGCATCAATTAGAAGTAACGGAAGAGGAGAAGGACCTTGGAGTATAGGTTGATCATAGGATGACTATGAGCTGCCAATGTGATATGGCTGTGAAAAAAGCTAATGCGGTTTTGGGATGCATCAGGAGAGGCATTTCCAGTAGGGATAAGGAGGTTTTAGTACCGTTATACAAGGCACTGGTGAGACCTCACCTAGAATACTGTGTGCAGTTCTGGTCTCCCATGTTTAAAAAGGATGAATTCAAACTGGAGCAGGTACAGAGAAGGGCTACTAGGATGATCCGAGGAATGGAAAACTTGTCTTATGAAAGGAGACTTAAGGAGCTTGGCTTGTTTAGCCTAACTAAAAGAAGGTTGAGGGGAGATATGATTGCTCTCTATAAATATATCAGAGGGATAAATATAGGAGAGGGAGAGGAATTATTTAAGCTCAGCACCAATGTGGACACAAGAACAAATGGGTATAAACTGGCCACCAGGAAGTTTAGACTTGAAATCAGACGAAGGTTTTTAACCATCAGAGGAGTGAAGTTTTGGAATAACCTTCCAAGGGAAGCAGTGGGGGCAAAAGATCTATCTGGTTTTAAGATTCTACTCGATAAGTTTATGGAGGAGATGGTATGATGGGATTTTGGTAAGTAAGTGATCTTTAAATATTCAGGGTAAATAGGCCAAATCCCCTGAGATGGGATATTAGATGGATGGGATCTAATTTACTATAGAAAATTCTTTCCTGGGTATCTGGCTGGTGAATCTTGCCCATGTGCTCAGGGTTTAGCTGATTGCCATATTTGGGATCGGGAAGGAATTTTCCTCCAGGGCAGATTGGAGAGGCCCTGGAGGTTTTTTTTTTTTTTTTTTTTGCCTTCCTCTGTAGCATGGGGCATGGTTGACTGGAGGGAGGCTTCTCTGCTCCTTGAAGTTTTGAACCATGATTTAAGGACTTCAATAGCTCAGACATGGGTGAGGTTTTTCATAGGAGTGGGTGGGTGACATTCTGTGGCCTGCGCTGTGCAGGAGGTCGGACTAGATGATCAGAATGGTCCCTTCTGACCTTAGTATCTATGAATCTATGAATCTATATGCCACTGGAGCACCCATAGCGTAGATGTGGCCTCCGTTTAGGTTGCTGTTGCACGTTAACAAATCCAGTGTTACCTCTTCTAGTGGTAAAAGGTTGGGAGCTACAGTAATAGCACAGAAGGTCTGCTTTCAAAAGGGCTTCTTCTTCTTAGTGGAAAGTGTTTCTGCTTTTGTATATTCCACTAAAATACAAGCTAATAGTCCTGGTTTTTAAATACTACAAGTCTCAAGCTCTCCTTATTGACCTAACGTTACTCTTCAGAAAGTTATCAGATGATCAGTACAATTTTCCCCCAGTAGATTGTGTATATGTCTCTCTCTCTTTTTTTTTTAAAGCAATTTCATCTTGAGAGATTGGTGCTGCTGGGTAGACTTCAACAAAACGAAGAAGAGTCATCTTATACTTTCAGTCCCGTCTTCTTGTTAACATCCATATCTTTAATTCATTAAAGTACATCCATAGCTTTCTTTGCCCTTTTGTCTAACATTTTCTGGTAGTTAAACTGGTTTCTTTTCCAGAAGGAAAAAACAATCTGATCTTTAGAGTTAAGATCTAGAAGGAAGCTTATTAGGTCTGTTTAACAAGTTCCTGTTTTGATGGATGAAACAGTAGAACAATTAGAACAAATGGCAGCGTAAACTTTCAACAGAAAGGAAAAAAAAATCTTAACCAGTTTTTCACATACAGGCTCCCTGAAGAATATCTATTCTGGGCAAAATTGGCAGCTGCAAAGTGGCCTGAGTAATATATTTTGGTGATCCCACAAATGAGTAATATTTCCTTCCAGCCAGAATTCTTTCTTAACATTTTAGTTTTAGCCCTTACCCCCAGCTCTTCCTTAAAGTCTCAACAACAGCTCCCTCCTTTATTTCTTTTTCCTCTCAGGGAGATGTTGTAGTAAGGACTGTCTCTCATTTCAGCTCACACAATTCTATTGCAATTCCCCCTGGTTTTCCAGTGTATATGATGAGCAATATTCTATATTGAGTACTTTCATGGTCCCCATTATTGTTTCTTTGAATGCCTCACAACCTCATTGTGAGGTAGGGCAGTGCTATTATCCCCATCCTATAGAAGGAGAACTGAGGCAAGGAGATACTAAGTGACTTGCCCAAGGGCATACAGGAATAGAGCCGGCTGAAACCGGGTGTGGGGTGAGGAATAGTAGCGCATGTTTCTGTTGATGAGACATTTCAGTATTTCCAAATTTGCTTTTATTCTGATTTGAAACAAAAGCAAATTTACTGAAACTTCTCAGTGAATTTGAGATCCCCAAAATTTTTATGTTGGAAACACTGAAATATAGTGTTCCTGAAATAAAATATGTGAAATTGACATTCTTGTCCCTTTCATGGCTGCTATTCATTGAAGCAGTTTGGTTTGTGGAGCAATCACTTTAACTGTATGTTTCTGCCAAAATGTTCAGCAGTAAAGTAATAGAAAGTGCTGACATTTTAATCATCGGCTTTAGGTTTCAGGGTTAACCCCACAGTGAGATGAATGACGCTATTCACACCTCTCAGAACTACTGTTTCATGCTGTCTGCAAACACATGATGACATTCCTGCTTCATTAACATTTTATATTATAAATATACAAAGTTATTTATATATAGCTCCTTTCTTTACAATGGATATGTTGTATCTCCCTTTTACAGAGGGGAAACTGAGGTGCAGATGAAGTGGCTTTCAGAAGGTCATGCTCAATTGACACTGTTCATGTTTTCAAGGTTATTTTCACCAACATAAGAGCTAAAATCATTTTCTTAAATGAAAGCTTAGATTCTGCAGTACAAATCTGCAGCAAGAGGTAGAGTTCCAACTTACTTTGGGCACAATATTTGGTCCTTAATACCTAGCATTATAAAATGTGGAAAAAACACCCCCCTGAGCGATGCAATTTTCAGTGCTGTAAAGTGGCAGTGTAGACATGCACCAGCACTGGTAGCTACTCCCCTCGTGGGGGTGAGTTTTTTAGAGTGCTGGGAGAGCTCTTTAACGTTGGCAGTGAAGACATACCCTTGGGGTATGTAATCTAAGAGTGGAATTTAAGACATCACTTGAGACTGTCAACATAACCACTAGTAGTTTTACATAATTGAATGACATAAATTGATGATTGTATCAAGAATGATCAGAAGAAGTGAAGAAAACAATGCCATATTCTTACCAAATTGTTACTATAATAATCATGCAAATAAAATACAGCTCTACATTTAAGTAAAAGAATAATGACAATCGGTTATTATACTCAGCTCAAAATTAACAATCTCAATATGTAGGATGTCTGGAATCTGGTAATTGATTTTTGAGTGAATTTTCATCTGATAAGGGTGATTGTATGCCTGGTAGGGTTCTCCATCCCAACCCTTGTGTCTCCCCCAATAGATCTCTGGTAGTAAAATCTTGTGTTCTAAAACTAGCGTGTATCAGTATTATTCACCTTTGCAATAAATTGCCTTTAATTCCCATTTCATAACTCAAGCAGTCAAATGTGATTTCCCTTACGCTGCCAAGTACTGAAAAAGGTTCATTCTGAACAATCTGTTGTGTGTCTGTAAGCACCGCCTGTAATAGATGGTTTCTGGATTAACACCATGCAGGTGATGACCTGAATGATAAAGATGCAGAGCCAGATTCATTCTGTCCAGTACGAAGAGCTGCAATTTGTAGCTCTTTGCATCAGTGAGATCCAAAGCACTCAACGTGAAATTACATTGGTAGGAGCTGCTGCTTGGGGGCAGCTGTAGTTTCAGTCAGGGACTTTATAGGAGCTCTGCTGGAGGAGTCTTCCAAACAGATTCACTGATCCAATGCAGCCCCTGGCCTTTTCTGCTCCCCAGCTGATACCCAAAGAGTGGATGGTATCTCTAAGCCCGCTCCTCCCGGCACAATGTTGTCTGTGGTAATTTTGTATGGCCACAACCTCCCTACCTGGCATACTTTCTGCCTTGGGGCCCTGTCAATCAATATTGATAAATGTAAAGTACTGCACATTGGAAAACATAATCCCAACTATACATATAAAATGATGGGGGTCTAAATTAGCTGTTGCCACTGAAGAAAGATATCTTGGAGTCATTGTGCATAGTTATAAAACTGGAAGGGACCTTGAGAGATCATCTAGTCCAGTCCCCTGCTCTCATGATAGGACTAGGTTATCTAGACCATTCCTGACAGGTGTTTGTCTAACCTGCTCTTAAAAATCTCCAACGATGGAGATTCCAAAACCTCTCTAGGCAATTTATTCCAGTGCTTAACTACCTGGACAATTAGGATTTTCCTAATATCCAACCTACACCTCCCTTGCTGCAATTTTAGCCCATTGCTTCTTGTCCTATCCTCAAAGGTTAAGAACAACAATTTTTCTCCCTCCTCCTTGTAACAACCTTTTATGTACTCAAAAACTGTTATGTCCGTCTCAGTCTTCTCTTCTCCAGACTAAACAAACCCAGTTTTTTCAATCTTCTCTCATAGGTCATGTTTTCTAGACCTTTAATTGCTTTTGTTGCTCTTCTCTGGACTTTCTCCAATTTGTCCACATCTTTCCTGAAATGTGGCACTGGACACAATAGGCTGCATCTGGAGTAATTAGCGTGGAGTAGAGCAGAAGAATTACTTCTTGTGTCTTACTTATAACACTCCTGCTAATACATCCCAGAATGATGTTCACTTTTTTTGCAACAGTGTCACACTGTTGACTCATATTTAGCTTATGGTCCACTGTGACCCCCAGATCCCTTTCTGCAGTACTCCTTCCTAGGCAGTCATTTCCCATTTTGTATGTGTGCAACTGATTGTTCCTTCCTAAATGGAGTACTTTACATTTGTCCTTAGTGAATTTCATCCTATTTACTTCAGACCATTTCTCCAGATCATTTTGAATTTTAATCCTATCCTTCAAAGCACTTGTAACCCCTCCCAGCTTGGTATCGTCCGCAAACTTTGTAAGTGTACTCTCTATAACATTATCTAAATCATTGATTAAGATATTGAAAAGAACCGGACCCAGAACTGATCACTGTGCACTCGTTATGCCTTTCCAGTATGATTGTGAACCACAGATAATTACTCTCTGGGAACAGTTTTCCAATCAGTTTTGCACCCACCTTATAGTAGTTCCATGTAGGTTGGATTTCCCTAGTTTGTTTATGAGACGGTCATGCGAGACAGTATCAAAAGCTTTACTAAAGTCAAGATATACCACGTCTACCGCTTCCCCCCCCATCCACAAGGCTTGTTACCGTGTCAAAGAAAGCTAGCAGGTTGGTTTGACATGATTTGTTCTTGACAAATCCATGCTGATTGTTACTTATCACCTTATTATCTTCTAGTTGTTTGCTTAATTATTTGCTCCTTTATCTTTCCTGTATAGACCAGTCAGCTTAACTTCTGTAATTCCCCGGGTTTTCCTTATTTCCCTTTTTATAGATTGGCACTATATTTTCCCTTGTCCACTCCTCTGGAATCTCTGTCTTCCATGACTTTTCAAAGATAATCACTAATGGCTCAGATATTTCCTCAGTCAACTCCTTGTGTATTCTAGAATGCATTTCATCAGGCCCTGCTGACTTGAAGACATCGGATTTGTTTAGGTAATTTTTAACTGGTTCTTTCCCTATTTTAGCCTCCAATCCTTCCTCATTTTCACTGACATTCACTATGTTAGACCTCCTATCACCACCAACCTTCTTAATAAAAACAAACAAAGAAGTCATTAAGCACCTTTGCCATTTCCACATTTTATTATTTTCCCCCACTCATTGAGTAATGGACCTACCCTGTCCTTGGTCTTCTTCATGCTTCTAATGTATTTGTAAAATGTTTTCTTGTTACCCTTTATGACTCTACCTAGTTTGATCTAATGATGATTTAACTGGGACTTGGTCCTGCTTTGAGCAGGGGGTTGGACTAGATGACCTTCTGGGGTCCCTTCCAACCCTGATATTCTATGATTCTATGATCTCTGAAAACATCCACTCAATTTGCAGCAGCAGCCAAAAAAGCAAACAATGTTGGGAATCATTAAGAAAGGGATAGATAATAAGACAAAAAATATCATATTGCCTCTATATAAATCCATGGTACACCCACATCTTGAATACAGTGTGCAGATGTGGTCACCCCACCTCAAAAAAGACATTAGAAAAGGTTCAGAAAAGGGCAACAAAAATTATTAGGGATATGGAACGGCTTCTGTATGAGGAGTGATTAATAAGACTAGGTCTTTTCATCTTGGAAAAGAGATGACTAAGGGGAATATGATAGAGGTCTATAAAATCATGACTGATGGGGAGAAAGTAAATAAAAGTGTTATTTACTCCTTCTCATAACACAAGAACTAGGGGTCACCCAATGAAAATAATAGGCATCAGGTTGAAAAACAAACAAAAGGAAGTATTTTTTTCATACAATGCACAGTTAACCTGAGCAACACTTTTCCAGAAGATGTTATGAAGACCAAGACTAACAGTGTTCAAAAAAGAATTAGATATGTTCATGGAAGATAGCCATTGATGGACCTATGAGCCAGGTTGGGCAGGAGTGGTGTCCCTAGTCTCTTTTTGCCAGAAACTGGGAATGCGTGACTGGGAATGGATCACTTGATGATTACCTGTTCTGTTTATTCCCTCTAGGGCAGGGGCAGGCAAACTTTTTGGCCTGAGGTCCACATCGGGTTTCCAAAATTGTATGGAGGGCCTGTTTGGGGAGGCACAGCCCCCCCCTGCTTTTCACCTCCTGATGGCCCCCCTGGGACTCCTACCCCATCCAACCCCCTAGGACCCTGTTCCCTGACTGCCCTCCGCTGCCCCACCCAACCCCCTGTTCCCTGACTGCCCCCCAGGACCCCTGTCCCACCCAAGCATCCCTTCTCCCTGATCACCCCTGCCCCCCATCTAACCCCCCTCTCCTTCCTGACTGCCCCCACAGGACCCCTGCCCACATTCAACACCCCTGTTCCCCACCCTCTGACCGCTCTGATCCCTATTCACACCCCTGCCCCCCACCCTGAACTCCTCTGCCCTCTATCCAACCCCCCTGCTTCCTTACTGCACTGCCTGGAAAGCCAGTGGTGGACAGTGCTACAGCTGCACCGCACAACGCACCAGGATGGGCAGCCACCGTGCAGCACTGAGCACTGGGTCAGGCCACGGCTCTGCAGCTGTGCTGCTCAGCAAGAGCTCATAACCCCACTGCCCAGAGCATTACACTGGCGGTGCAGGGAGCTGAGGCTGTGAGGGGAAATGGGGGGGAAGAGAAAGACAGCAGGGGAGGGGCTGGGGCTAGCATCCTGGGCCAGGAGCTCAGGAGCCAGGTAGGAGGGTCCCGTGGGCTGGATATGGCCCGTGGGCCATAGTTTGCCTATCTCTGCTCTAGGTCACCTAGCATTGGCCACTGTTGGAAGACACGATATTGGGCTAGATGGACCTTTGGTTCGACCCAGTATGTCTGTTCTTAATCCTTCTGAAATGCCTTCATCCCCACAAAATACCCAGCTGACCCAAGATTCAGGTATTTTGAACAGAAGCAACCTTATAAACTAATTGCTTTGCAAAAACTTTGAGATATTAGGCTGTTGAGTTATGCAGTCATAAAAACCACAAAAAACCCACCATACTTTACATTCATACAACTAGAAAAATAATTTATATCAAAAAAGAAAATAATTGCTCTTGGGTTCTTGAAACCTTCTAGGACAAATTTCAGCCCAGCATCAACTTTTACTGCCAAGTTATAAAATCTTAGAGGCCGAAAATGGAAATAGTGATGGAGAAAACTTTAGAGTTATGAATGGTGACACAATGGGACCTCTGTGCCCAGACATTCTGCACACAAAAGGCTGCCAGGATTGGAATCTATAAAATAGTATAACATTTTCTTTTTTCCTCATTCAAAACAGCAACCTCTAGCACAAAGCTAATACGTGGATGTAATATTCCATTTGATAAAGAACATGCAGAAGTGTAGTTCTTCTGTCCTCTTTGCTGGTGAAACAATTTTGAGTGGAATGTAGGGAGTCTTCCTAATTAGCCAGTATACAAAGATTAGCTGTTTTCTATGAACACTGATGTTGTTGAACCATGCAATATTACCTTCAGAAGCAGGAACTCATTGAAAATTAATTCAGTAACAAATATTTCTTCCAGTCCTTAAACACTTTTATCCTCTGAATTTCAAGGTTAAAGAACCTGGTCACTGGGGCAATTTTTCCTCAAAAGAGAAACTGAAATCACAACTAAATACTGTTAATTTTCACTTACACCTTTAAAGTGACATGTATGGGTGGGGAGGGAATACAGGAGTCAAAGATCTGTAAAAATGGCTGGTCACTTGTGAGTCATGGTATCATTAAGCCGCACAGGATAACTTACAGCAAGAGCCAAGACAGAATTCAGATACTGCTACTTGAGCTAAAGGAGAATCTTTTAGTAATTAGCAATATAGAGTCTATGGCACCCAGCTGAGCAGTTCTGATTCCATCAAGTGGAGGATAACAGCATACATAAAACTGCCAGCTCATTACAGTATAATCAATTCAGCTCTTAGGTTTTTTTCAACAGAAAAGTTGGATATTGAGACCATCTTTGCCTTACTTCCAGAACAGAAGGTTTTTGGATAGCAACAGTCAAACACCACCACCACCCTAAAATGTAGGACAGTACTACTGAAAGCTTCATCAAAATGTCAACTTCTGACATTTTTCAACCAGCTCTGCTATTGAGTGTGTTAACTTAATATTTCTTCCTTTTCTTCTCATGGAATTTGTTGGTACTAGTCTCACTGTAAGCAGAGAAGGATTTGACCTTGAATTTATGTATATGGAGCCCAATTCTGCAAGGTGCAAAGAGTCTTCTTTTCACACTATGTACAACTCCCTTTGCTTCAGCTGACTTTCAATGGCATTCAGCACCTAGCAGAACTGGGCCCTAAATTATGGTGTTGGCTGGGTAAGCACTACTGTTTGTTCACACATCCAGCCAGCCCTCAAAGAACTATGGCCTCTTGTTAGGAAAGGTGATTTGGCTCTGGAAGAAATTCTGAGAAAGGGCCATGGGTGTCTTTGTCTTCCTTGCTCAGAGCATAAAAAAGAAACACAAACAGGTGACCTTTATTTTTGCTCTCTCCAAGCTGTCATCTGCCAAGTTAAATACAGTTCATAATCTGAACTGGATGCCAGTTCATTTCCAGGTGAAATTCAAGATACTAATTACAATCTATATAGCCCTGAATGGCTAAAGGTCCAGTTTTCTTTAAGAGCTGGTCTATGCTCAGTTTTTGTACTGCTATAAACTATACAAGTTTCTAAACAGATAAAGCAGTAGAAGCCACTGTTGTGGATGCAGTTTTACCAACATAATTTATGCCCGTATAGGTTATTCCTGTATACTTATAAGCAATAAAAAAAAAAAAAAAACTCTGTAGACAAGCCTGAAGACAGTTTCCTTCTCCACACCTTACACTTGGTTTTGCAAGAACATTTAAGCTATTGCCTAAAGCAGAATGTAGGAACTAGGCACAAGATGTTTAGGGGTACACTGCTGATTGACTGGATCAAGAAATCCACCTGATCCCCAAGACAATGCTGTAGAAGCAACTCTTTGTTCAGATTCTTTAGTAGCAATAAGCAGGGGAATTTCCCTTATCAGCTAGGAGAATTGCTATTCCTTTTTTTAGGGTAGTTGACTTGATAGTCTTGGAGGAGACAAGCATGCTGGCTAGCCTAAATTATACAAAGGGAACCTAAATACTGCTGTTACACTACTCGGAGCTTCCAGGGCTGAGAGTTATTTTCTTATCAGCCTCCAGCATGAGGAAGTCTTGCCTGTACTAACTGGATGTTTGCTCTTTAACGTAACGAGTCTGTCAGAGACTTAGGGTTAGTCTACACTGGCAACGCTAAAGTGCTGCTGTGGTAGCGCTTTAACGTGACTTGTGTGGTTGTGGTGTAGCGCTGGGAGAGAGCTCTCCCAGTGCTCTTAAAGAAAAACCCACCACCACCACCTCCATGAGGGGCGTAGCTCCAAGCGATGATGCACTGTCTACACTGGCACTTTACAGCGCTGAAACTTGCTTTGCTCAGGGGGGTTCCCATACCTGAGAAAGTTGCAGCGCTGTAAATTGCCAGTGTAGACAAGTGTTTAAGCACTCTCCTCTGGGCTACACCAGCCCTATCTTTGCATTTCAGATATTTGCTCCCCAGCTTCTGAATCTCTTCAAAATGTCTTCCCGATTATTGGATATCCATGGAAATCCTAGATCCTCTGTTCCCAAAGCAACAGGTTCAGTGTGCCACAGTTTAATCTTAGGCCACCACTTGTGTTACGCACAATACTCAAGTTCAATTAGACAACAGAAGGAACCTTATTGAAGACAGACTAGAGTGTGAAACCAAAAAAAAAAAGATGGAAACAAATGGTCACATATAAACAAAGTCATAACACATATTCTCAAGCCTAAACTTAACAAATTATCCTCCTGTCTAACAAAGTTTAGCTCATCCCAAGGTCTTCTCAGCATTTTCAGCCAGCCTGACTGCAATCCTTTTTTATGAAGTAAGCCCATTGTCAGTTTACTTACTAGGCAAAGGATGCCAGGGTGTCCAGAACTGACCTTTAATGTTCACCTCAAAATAGGGTGTCTTCCCTGCCCAGCTGTTTACCTCTTCCTGTAATCTATGCCAGTTCTTCATTAGCATTGGTCTTAGAATGCTAATAGATACACACTACACAACAATCCACCATGGAGCTAAGCATCTCCCACCCTAGCTGGAGGAGTTGTCTCAAGACACTGCTTTTAACTACAGAGCTAGAGAAGATCATTAGCAGTAGATATACATAATGCCACACATTTACTGTACTTGTATTGCACAATGTTTATGATGATCATTGTGAAAGGCTTTACATGACCCATTTTGATGAATACAGGGGATCCTATACCTCTGACCTCTGCCAGATGGCAGCAAGAGGTCTTTGGGTTACAGCCACAGTGATGTGTGCTTTTATAAATATGTTATCATGGGACAGTGGCTTTGGTTTACTATATTTGTAAAGCATATAGAATAAATGGGGCCCTGGTCCTTTTGATCCCTAGGTACTACTGCTATGTAAAATGGTAAAGAATAGGAGCAACTCATATCACATGAAAAACCACAAAGTACTCTCTCAATCTCCTGATTGATGACAATATTCTAGAGTCCCTTTGGAATACTTTGACATCTTAACTATCAGTTTCCTTGCCTTTGTGGAGAATCATTGTTGTGCCTTTGGCCCAAGAATTTTGGAAGAGAAATTGATCAGTCAGCTATATTCTTTGATGCAATTCCATTTACAGAATGTACACAAAGTCCTCTTTCCCTGAGCACAGTAGAAAGGAACAATAGGTAGTTTCCTTGCTCATTTTCCAAGTCTGTACTTGGAGTCAGTTCTGCGACTCAAGGAGTTCTGCTCCTTCACAGGGCCATGGTCATGACTGATTCTCTGCTGGCTTTCCCCTTGGTTTTTGTTTCTATCTCTAACAGAGTTTGTGAAACAATCCTCTAGTCCTTGCATTTGCAACTGCAGAATCCTCAGTCAATATTGCGGCAGATTTCTGCCACCTGATGCCTCAGGCAGATTGGTAATCAGACTAAGGCTGCAGGATCATTAGGGGACAAGATGACAGAGCAGACCAAGTAACAGTTTTAATGCTTTATTGATAACATAAGCCAGTGGAGAGTGCTGGGGGGTTCCCTATGTCACTCAGAGGACAGAAGAAAGTGTTCATGCCCCAAGCCCTAACCCACTTTCATACTCACATCTGCACTACACAAGGCTGGCCAAGCCTGGGTGTAACGTAAGAGGGGTGGGGGATGGGAGTTCTTGTCCTGGGCATGGGTCATCCAGGGTCTGCTGTTGATCTCTGATTTGCCTCAGGTCCTGGGAGGGTTTAAGTCCCTGGGGTCTCTTGGGGGCATTTCCTTCTGGGACCTTTATTGCTCAAGCTTGTATACCAGTTCAAACCAGCCTTCCATGGCTTCCTCAGCTTTCCCAAAACACACTGGCTTTAGAGATGCAAGACTGTTTTCCCTCTCGCTGGCCTTTGCCATTCTCCTAGTTTTTGCAATCTCTGCAGTCCTGTCTGGCTTGTTTTTTTTCCTCTCCTGGTTAGCTGAGGTTCGGTGAAATATGGATCCAGCGGCAGGCTTCTTGGCTGTAGTGAGTTTGTTCAAGCGCAGTGACCTTGGACTGGAGCCAGCATCTTATCTTTAGGCCAAGCTGAAGCGTTGAGTTAACCCATTCTCTTCTCTCCCCCCTCCCTCTTTGGCCTTGTACAACCTGCAAAGGAACCTTTCACTTAAACTCACACTTAACCCTTCCCAGAATACTTTGCAATGCCTGCAACAGCATTAGCAACATACAATGCTGATCTGCCTCCCCAGGGGACCCCCTGAGGGGGTGGCCCATTGGGTTGTGGCAACAGGATTTCACTTCTGATCAGATCTTGTCATGTGTCCTATTGCCTTGGGGAGTGCTTGTTGTCTCCAGCTACCTTACTACATGAAGGGGCTTAATTGCTCCTTGCTTTTAGTCTGAAAGAAGGGTGCTTAGCACACTGATTAGAAAAGTCAGGACTTGGTTAAAACTATAGACAAAGACCTAGTTGATGGCAGACATTGACTGCTTCCAGCATGGCATCCCTATTTTCTCTTTGTGCATTCTCTTTTCCTGCCCTTTGCACCGACTTCTACAGCCAATCATCCAGCCAGAAAGTCTTTTAGCCCTTCAGAGTGGTAACTGCTTACACTTGTGCTAAATTTGGTCCTGAAATGTTTTGGTGAATTTCAGGGACAAGTTCTCTTACAGCAAGAGAATAGTGTGCTATTATCATATCACCAAACTGGCCTATAAAACTAGCTATGTAATAACTTTAGGATTTTAATTTCTAAAACCTGGTTTAGAACCAAAGGGCACTCAGTGGAAACAGGAAGCAATGCTTGTAGGCAACAGTTGAAGAGCTGTATGCTCCCATTTAGTGATATAACAAAGGTACTGGGATACTGGATGTACATTTGATTGACAAATTACATTTCAATGTTCCCTTCCTGGAATCATTCAACTGGCAAGGGAAAAAAATGAAATGAATAGATACTGAGTCCTTGAGTAAAATTAATGCTGTCCAATGAATGTACTGTGCCATTACATTGGTCAAACTGGACAGTCTCTATGTAAAAGAATGAATGGACACAAATCAGATGTCAAGAATTATAACATTCAAAAACCAGTCGGAGAACACTTCAATCTCTCTGGTCACTCGATTACAGACCTGAAAGTTGCAATTCAACAAAAGAAAAAAAGCTTCAAAAACAGACTCCAATGAGAGACTACTGAACTGGAATTAATTTGCAAACTGGATACAATTAACTTAGGCTTGAATAGAGACTGGGAATGGATGGGTCATTACACACAGTAAAAACTATTTCCCCATGTTTATTCCCCCCCTCCACCCCCCACTGTTCCTCAGATGTTCTTGTCAACTGCTGGAAATGGCCTACCTTTATCATCATGACAAAAGATTTCCTGTCCCCCACCCCTGCTCTCCTGCTGGTAATAGCTCACCTTAAGTGATCACTCTTGTTACAGTGTGTATGGTAACAGCCATTGTTTCATGTTCTCTACGTATATAAATCTCCCGACTGAATTTTCCACTGAATGCATCTGATGAAGTGAGCTGTAGCTTATGAAAGCTTATGCTCAAATAAATTTGTTAGTCTCCAAGGTGCCACAAGTACTAGTTTTCTTTTTGTACTTAAAAATGTGCATCATTAAGCACCTTTAACAGCTTTTTAAACAGATGTTGAGTAGGAAAATAAATAGGTTGGGGAAAAAAACAAAACAAGTAAAATTCATGTGGTGTGTTTGATCCATATACAGTATAATTATATTTAAGCAAAAATGGCTTCATTTAGGACTGTTGCAGGTGAGTCTCTGCACCATGGCTGTGACTCTCCCTGATTCTCAGTCTTGTGAGAGATGAAAAAAAAGGGTATAGAAATCTAATCCTGCTCCCCTTGAAGTCAATAGCAAAACTCCCATTGACTTCAGTGGAATCAGTATCTTCTATCCACCAGCAGACGAAAAGGGCTGCAAGTCTGCACCCTAAAACCTCAGGCTGTTACCTTTCTGGCTGAAACTTATAGGACAGGGATTGAAACGGTCTTGGCAGATGTAATGAAAGTTCTGGAGACCAGACTGATAAAAGATTTTAATCCTTACATCATAATCCTTAAACCCAAAGAAGAGCTCTGTATAAAGTCCAAAGAGTCTCTCTCCCTCTCTCCCCAATAAAAGATATTACCTCACCCACCTTGTCTCTAATATCTTGGGAAGAGCACAGCTAACACTGCATATAGCATAATCCTTATTCACACCAGGATTACTTATGTGAGTAAGGATTATTTATATGGAAAAAAAACAGTTTTCTTGCACACTGAAAATGGAAAGTTTAGATAAATAAGTTCCCCCCCATCTAAAGCAGGTGAATGAATGCCATTAGACTGGTTTTCATTAATAGAACTAATCAATGAAAGACAACATGTGGGTGCAAGGAGTATATAGTTCAATGCTAACAGCCAGTCTGTGGGGCCAAATCCTGATTGCCTTACACAAATATTCCCACTGACTTCAATGCAAGTACCTGCCTGAGTAAGGTGAACAAGGTTTGGCCTCTGGTCAAAGGAGTGACCTGTACAGAAAATGGTTGGCATCTATTTATGTACATATAGAATATCCTAGATAGATAACTGTTCAGTCATAATTACCAATTTTCTATATTTGCAGAAACTGTCAATTAATAAAGATTGGCCTAAATTGTTATTGACATAAGCACCAGTTTTCTATGAAGTTAGAGACATATGGTGCCATTTTTACAGCATTCGACTTAAATGTGAAAAATCTAAATATGGGCTCATAATTTAATTGCTGAACCATTGTTTTGATTTTTAATGAAAATACCTACATTATATTTAGCCATGAGTCCTTTGAGATATCTGACCCACAGATATGTAAAAATATATACAGATTTTTTGGTATATACAGATTGGTCAACAAAAGATGCATTTCTCCTGTGGGAGTTTCTGATTTCCAAAGAGGTCAGGCTATTTTTTTGTCTTCTGACCCATGGTCATAAATAGGTAGGGCCCTACCAAATTCACAGCTATGAATAATGCATCATGGACTGTGAAATCTGGTCTGCCCCCAAGAAATCTGTTTATGCTTTTACCCTATACTATACAGATTTCATAGGGGAGACCAGCATTTCTCAAATTTGGGATCCTGACCCAAAAGGGAGTTGCAGGGTAGTCACAAGATTTAAGGGTGGTATTGCCACCCTTTCTTCTGCACAGCCTTCAGAGTGTGGCTGCTGGAGAGCGGTGGTTGCTGCCTGGGCACCCAGCTCTGAAGGCAATGCAGAAGAAATGGTGGCAATACCATACCATGCCATCCTTACTTCTGCGCTGCTGCTGCTGGTGGTGACAACTCTGCCTTCAGAGCTGGGCTCCTAGCCAACAGCTGCTGCTCTCCAGCTGACCAGCTCTGAAGGTAGCACCTCTGCCAGCAGCAGTAAGGGTTGCAGTACTGCAACCTCTGCTTACAATAACCCTTCCAACCCCCACCAACTCCTTTTTGGGTCAGGACCCCTAGAATTACAACACTGAAATTTCAGATTTAAATAGCTGGATTAGGATTTTTAAAATCCTATGACTGAAATTGACCAAAATGGACTGAATTTGATAGGGCCCTATAAATAGGTAGTAGATGCACATACAGGTGTGGGATTTTCTTAGGTCCAGGGTTTATTTTTACCTATGGCTCTGTTCTCTCCCTTTCACTCCTAGCAGGCTCAGTAACAGAGCCATTACAAGTTATAGATACTGGAGGTTTCAAATCCACATGTGTATCTACGATTATACAAAAGTGTAATATGCGTTTTACAACACTGCTGCTCCTGGGAGTAGAGGAGATGAGGATCCAGAAAGTGGGAGTACTGTCTCCATGCTGCTCTCTCCTGCCCATCATCCAGACCTATAGAACAGGTTCCATAGGGCTTGGAACCAATATACTGAAGGGGTTAAGCCAGAGGCATCAGACTCTTGCATCACCCACCTCTGTGTAGTTCTGTCAAATAAATCAAACTTCCATACCAGCATTCACTTACCTTTTTTCCCCACCATTCTGTGGAGACCCTCCTTCTGCGCAGGAAAAAAACAAACCCAATCTACGTTGCTGTATCTAAGGAGGTCATGGTACCTGGAAAATTAGAGATTTTGAGCACACAACATTTCTTGTTTAATCAGGGAAGCGCCAACCAATTTCAGGGACCTTTGGTCTGGCTTTCCTGGTTAGTTAGTTTGGAATCATCTCACTTTGAAATCCACCCGTTTCATGCCAGAGGAAAGGGGAAATTATGTTAGACTTCTAATTCTTGTGGGTGGACAACTGTTTATCCCTTTATTCACAGACTGTACAGTTAATTGCTTCTCAATAGATTAAACCGAGAGAAAACAAAAGATCTGATCACCACTTCAGGTTAAGTGGCTCATCTTAACTCAACCCTATGCTCCCCCAGTTTGTCATTGGAAAATTAGTACCCATTAGAACAGGACTTTGAGAAGCCATATTGGCTAACAATGTTAAATACAACTTTGCAGTCAGTGTAGAAAGGGTCACTGTTTTAATATTGTCAGCTGAATGGTTATCCAAGTAAATAGTACTTGTGACTAGAGTTCATTGAACAATTTCAGATTTTTCAAAGAAAATTCTCTAATTTTGTGTGTGTGTGTGTGTGTGTGTGTGTGTGTGTGTGTGTGTGTGTGTGTGTGTGTGTGTGTGTATACACAGTGAAATTCTCTAATTAGCTAAAAATTGAGTTACCAATTGCAAAAATTAGATGCATTTTTGGGGAAAAAATTCATGAAACGTGTTCCCCCCCAAACTAATTCTACTCCAGACCAACTGATACAAAGTTAAAGACAATGGCTTTTATATGGGGACCACTAAGTCTTGTTTTACATCATGTTGGCTAACATGACTCCTCAAGGTAGTGTTCCAACACAACTTTATTTTCTAGGGCAAGCAGGTCCTAAGTGGCACAGAAAATTTCACCCTTTTCTTCTACTTTCAAATTCAAGTTTCCAATCTCACAAGTAGTAACTCAGCATTAAAGTGACAAACCTCTTTCCTGAAACCTCATATCCCTAGTTGCTGTTGTGATTGTTGGGCCTACAAATTTATTCTAACTAATCAACAGTAAAAAGCATGTTAAAGTTGATGGGCACTGACAGTTTTCTTCAGCTGCAGTCCTCCCTCAGTCCACTGAGCCCTTACTCCATTTCCTCCCCAAGGCTCTGCCCTTGCCCTGCCTCCACTCTGCCCCTTCCCAAGACCCTGCCTTTGCTCTGCCTTTTCCCACCCCTGCTCCACCCACTTCCTGAGGGCCCCCCTCCCCCACTTGCTGCTTTTTGGCCTCCCCAAGCCCCTCCTCCAGCTGCCAAACAGCTGACTGCTTGCAATCAGCTGTGCCTGATGGATGTTAAGCACCCAATTTCCCCCTCCTCCCCCCACAGGTGCTCCAGCTCCAAAGCACTCATGGAGTAGGTGCCTATGAAAGTTCATAAGATATCACATTAACCTATAACAAATGTTGATGGGAAAAGGTATGAAAGGGAGGCAGAGACTAAATTACACCAAAAAGGTCTACTGATATAACTTAAAGAGTGTGTTAAGATCAAATCTGGTAAATGAGCGTGGAACCAAAAATCAGTGAACCAAAATTGGTGTGTTGGAAACTAGGCCTAACTGATGGACAAAATAATGAGGGGATAGGCTTTTCTGTCCACCATTCCCTTTGTGAGTCCTCAAAGAAGGAGACTTTGAGGAGAGAGCATGCCTACTGAAGCAAGGTTTACCATCGTTGCTGCAATCCACACCATCTCCTGGGACCCTGGACCTTTTTCCATCCTTGTCCTGAGAAGTGTCCTTACCAGATCAGGCCAGAGTGGGGGACCCAGATGACATTGCCACCTCTACCAGCTCCAGCTGAATCTCAACCACCTGGAATGAAAGAGGATCGAATTTCAGCAGCTGCAGCCCATCACAACTAACTTCTTTACCCCAAAAGGACAGTTATTACCCTCTAAGAGGCTTTCAGCCAAAGGGATTTTTTCTTTTAAAATCTTTCCCTTTAGCTGGAGAGTGAGTTAAGAAAGGATGTTAAAATAAAAGCCTTAATACTTTACATTTCAAATGCTTTAACTTTTACTTTATCTTTAATAAAATATTTAAATTTTTAATGTTTGCCATAGTATTACTTAGGCCAAGGTCTATACAAAATGCTGAACTTTGTCCAGCAATGTTAAACAGTGACTGGGTTATATTAATACCTTTGGCTCATTCATTCCATCTAAATAGAATGCAATTTCTCTGTAGCAATCACTCAAGTGGGCACTGTGGCACCAGCAAAAGTGACAATGTTTTTCATCTTCAAAAGAACTGTGAAGTGAAGTTGTCAGCCAGAGACATTTTGGACTACATGCCTCCTTTAAAGGACACTCCACAAGGGAAGTATATCACATCATGGAACAGGCCACCCAAATACCCCAAGAGAACCTGCTTCAATATGGCAGTGGGGGAGAACACAACCCTTCAACTGCATACCCATACTTGAAACCTACAGCCCCACACTGGAACTCATATGGTGCATCATTAAAAAAAAATTACAACCCATACTCGATGGGGACCATGTCCTGAAAGATCTTTCCTGAACCCCTTCTTCTGGCATTCAAACAACCCCTCAGCCTTGTCAATCACATCTGCAGAAGTAAGCTCCCAATAGACCGGAACATACCAACTCAAAGTGGCACCAGACCTTGCTGGAACAATATGGAGGGCTCATGCTGCCTCTCCTCTTTCACTGCCCCAAAGAGGTGTTCCCCTAGCAGGATCTGATTCTGCAAAGAGTTGAGCACCTCTTGGAATGTATCCTTGTTCCTTACCAGTGAATTCCAAAACTCCCACTGGAGTCAATGGATGTTTTAAGGTACCCTGACCCTGCACAGTGCCAAGCACATCTCAGTCAAGGTGCCAAATACCTCCCAGGAGGTGGTCAGTACCTTGCAGGGTTGTGGGCTCAAAGCTTCCATTCTCTTTAATAATGGCATGAAGGTAAGAAATTGTAAGGCCTTTAAGATAAATTCATTCATGTGGAGGACTGTCTGTAGTTAAAAAAAAAGTGTCCCAAAACTACATGGGATATGGCAAAGTTAACCATCGTTGAACATACACCTGAGAATATTTATAAACAAGACATCTAAAAAGCATTTTTAAGCTATTGAATTGTGAGTCTGATCCTGCAACCCCTTATGCAAGTTCATAAATAAATGGGATCACTCATGTAAATATGGCCAAGGGTTGCAGGCTCAAGACTTTATTGCTGATGAAAGGTGCTAGAGTGAGATCCCTGGGGACTGAAGCTCTATTTAGACCAGAATAGAGCACAGGATGACAGCTAGAGTGAAAGTTCCCCTCCTTTCCCTGTGATAAAATACCTGACCACTTGTAAGGGTGAAAGGATAGTTCAAGCCTTTTTAAACCTTAATCTCCATTCTGAGAGGGTGGTGGCAGTGTCAGCAGCGGTTGACTGTAATATGAATACTTTTGGGAACTAGCCTGAGCTCAAACTCATTTTATATAGGCCATTGAATGGCCAATGATTGGGAACTATATTTGGCCATTGCTAACCTGGGTTGGGCTTTAAGGCAGATACCTAGGGATAAAAGGCTCCATACACATCAGTCCCCTAAGCCATCCAATCCCCCATGCAAAAAGGAAAAAAAAATGATTTTTGATACTTTCTATTGAGAAATTCTAAAAGTGAAATTTCTTTGGTAGAATTTTATGCCTTTGAGGGCTACATTTCACTACTGCATTTTTTTTTTTTAAAGACAGCATTATGCTGCCCTGGTTAGCGTAACAGATACTTATTGTCTTTATACAATTTAAAGCAGTGGGGTCAGAAGTATTTACAGTGAAAGAGGCAACCAGGTGTTGCCTGAGTGAGTGAACAAACACTTAGTGAATTTGCTCTTCTAGCAGAGACTGCTTCTTTTCTAAGCATTGTCTACAATAAAATGAAAGCTGATGCTACGTCATCAATAAAATACACAGCCCTTTAAATTAAAAGAGTGGCAGAGTAATTGTGGCTGTGGTACAATTATTTTCACAAAATGTAGAGTATATGGTATGACACTTTAGGGTTTATTCCATACCAGTAAGGGGTTGTGTCACCACCTGCCCTGCAACTCTGGGTGCCTTAAATATTAGGCTGCTGTGGCTCACAGCCCAGACACCAAACAGCCAGAATATAAGCAGAGGTCACACCCTGACTTACCCTGCATAAAATAATTGAGCAGTAGAACTCCAACACCTCCCCAGTTCCAAATTTACCCAAAAATGCCTGCCCTGTAGTGCTCAGCGCTGTCACTGAACACTGATAGAAGTTATTAAGAGACAATACACTGCAGTGCATTAGTTTAACTAGGGTTTAACAAACCCTCTTATCTCAATAACAGCACTGAATTGGTTTATAGTTAGGGCCCTACCAAATTCATGGTCCATTTTGGTCAACTTCAGTCATAAGATTTAAAAAAAAAAAAAAAAAAGTGTAAATTTCATGATTTCAGCTATTTCAATCTGAAATTTCATGGTGTTGAAATTGTAGGGGTCCTGACCCAAAAAAGGAGTTTTTTGGGGGGTCCACAAGGTTGTGTGTGTGTGTGGGGGGGGTGCAGTACTGCTACCCTTACTGCTGCAGGTGGTGGTGGTGCCACCTTCAGAGCTGGGCAACTGGAGAGTAGTGCCTGCTGGCCCAGAACCCAGCTCTGAAGGCAGAGCTGCCACCAGCAGCAGCACAAACTAAGGATGGCCTGGTATGGTATTGCCACCCTTACTTCTGCACTGCTGCCAGCAGAGCTGGGCCCTCAGTCAGCAGCTGGCACTCTCCGGCCACCCAACTATGAAGGCAGCGCAGAAGTAAGGGTAACAATACCATGATCTCCTCCTAAAATAATCTTGTGACACCCACCCCGCAACTCCCTTTTAGGTCAGGACCCTCTATTTGAGAAACACTAGTCCCCCCCATAAAATAAATATAGTATAGGACAAAAGCACACAAGACTAGATTTCACAGGTGATGGCACACCCCCCCCATATTCTTCATATGAATGTTATATGAAGATGGCATAACTAAAATGTTTTATGCAAGATGAATCATGTAAGGTATCATTGGAAAGGTTATGTTTTACTCTGATTATTCTATTTGTATAGGAATTTTTTTTTTTTTTTAACTGAAGTTAGGAATATTGACTAACAATTACAACTGCGGTTACACTTGGGAAATGCCCACCAGACAGTATGCAACCGGCCTGGATGAGCCATTAGGAAAGATGATGGGTCTTTGAAGATGTTGATCTCATCCTCCTGGAATTCCTTCCTGTGGACATTACTAATAAACCTTGTCTCATGGTTGCTTTAATACGGCACAGTCATGTGATGCCACCTGATATGGAGTACCACATTGGACACTGCTAGTATTTTTCCATGGGGGGGAGGGAAGAAGATTCCTGCCTTATGTAAATCCTACTTACTGCTGGAAAAAATGAATCAATCAGGGCTCTTCTCCACTGCATTCCTTCCCAAGGAAGACAGACTTAAAAAACACCTGAAGAAACAAAATGACAGGTTTCAGAGTAGCAGCCGTGTTAATCTGTATTTGCTAAAAGAAAAGGAGTACTTGTGGCACCTTAGAGACTAAAATTTATTTGAGCATATTTTGTGAGCTACATCTGATGAAGTGAGCTGTAGCTAATGAAAGCTTATGCTCAAATAAATTTGTTAGTCTCTAAGGTGCCACAAGTACTCCTTTTCTTTTTGAAGGAGCAAAGGAACTAAACTGGGGAAAAGCAAGCGCTGAGACAAGGATCTAGCCTGTGAAGAAGAATAACTGGAACTCTGTGCTGCAGAAACTCTGCATCCTGGGAGTTAGGGGGAGAAATTACTATTTGTAACCTGTTTCTTTAATGTATTAAGCTTAGTTTGTGTGTTGTTTTATTTGCTCAGTAATCTACTTTGTTCTGTTGGCTATCCCTTATAACCACTTAAAATTTACCCTTTGTAGTTAATCTGTTTATTCCAAAACTCAGTTTGTGCAATTCATATTGCGGGTGGGGAGGGCAAAAAGCTGAGCATATCTCCCTCCACACTGAGGACAGGGGCAATTTTTATATGCTTGTGCTGTACAGGTCTCTATACAGCAGAAAATATTATTTTGGGTTTACACCCCAAAGGAGGTGTGCATGTGATGCTGGGTAATGAGCATATAATGGACTCCAGTATATCAGGTGGCATCTGGGATGGCTCCAACCCATCACAATGGGGGGGCAGATTTCATGGTTCACGATGCATTTTTCATGGTCATGAATTTGGTAGGGCTGTATTTATAGTAAAAGAAAAAACAAGTTTACTTAAAAGGGATAGGATTAAGTGATAGCAAGTACAAAGAATTAAGATAGAAAGTGTTACAAGCAAACAAAAGTGAAAGCTATGCTTCTAAGATTAAAAATTTTTATCAAGTCAGAATCTCTGCTTATGTATGTTTAACTAAACTCATTTCCCAGAGACTTCAACACCCCCTTTATTGAAGGTTTCAGAGTAGCAGCCGTGTTAGTCTGTATTTGCAAAAAGAAAAGGAGTACTTGTGGCACCTTAAAGACTAACAAATTTATTAGAGCATAAGCTTTCGTGAGCTACAGCTCACTTCATCGGATGGATTCATCGGTGAGATATGTAGCTCACGAACGCTTATGCTCTAATAAATTTGTTAGTCTTTAAGGTGCCACAAGTACTCCTTTCCCCTTTATTGAAGGATCCCATGCTCTGATTTCAAATGCTCTCTAGGCCCTTGAATTCCTCAAGTGATGGTTACCAAAATGGCTTCCTATTTCGGCTTCTTTCTCACAAAGATCATGGACTGTTACAAGAGGCTGGAAGCCTTCCTGCTGTTCTTTTCTCGTTGACTTCCCATCCTCCTACTGATTTGTATGTAAATGGAGCTCCCATTGTTTCAATTCCATAATGCTCAATTTACACTGAGACAGGTAGATAGCAGTCTTCCCTCCTGTCTGGGAGGGACCCTGTTTCTCCCTATGATGGGACACAGGACTTCAAAGCATATCAGTGAGTATCCATATTTCCTCATACAATGTTAATGCACACATTTAACAATAATCACCAGTGTGTGTCAGACTTTCAGAAAAAACCTTACTTGATACTCTTATAATACAGTAATATGATATACCATCAGTTGATTCAATTACTTTTCATTTAAGGTTCAGACCCCCCCGGACTTTTATAGACCGGCAAACCTTTAAAATGTATTCTCAGATAGTGTTCCTTCTCTCCTGCTGGGATGCAGATGCTATGCCATCTGCTTGTTAGTTTTGTTTATCTTATATGTAAATATACCTTCATTGTGTCTGCATGACAAGGCTGGTCAGACAAGCAAATACACATGTACTTTAATATTATTTACTGAATACGTCTGCTACCTCTACTCCTTTATATAAGGCAGGCTGTGCTTATGCATTGCTTGCCAAACACATTTTAAGAATGTAGTTCTAGCACATTTATGATTTTGTACACAGCTTGTACATACACCATGCAAAAATATTAATGATCAGTGGGTTATTAGTTCTCCAATGACATATGTGCCACCTTTTGGGTATAGGTTTCAGAGTAGCAGCCGTGTTAGTCTGTATTTGCAAAAAGAAAAGGAGTACTTGTGGCACCTTAGAGACTAACAAATTTATTAGAGCATAAGCTTTCCTGAGCTACAGCTCACTTCATCGGATGCATTTGGTGGAAAAAACAGAGGAGAGATTTATATACACACACACACACACACACAGAGAACATGAAACAATGGGTTTATCATACACACTGTAAGGAGAGTGATCACTTAAGATAAGGCATCACCAGCAGCAGGGGGGGAAGGAGGAAAACCTTTCATGGTGACAAGCAAGGTAGGCTATTTCTAGCAGTTAACAAGAATATCAGAGGAACAGTGGGGGGTGGGGTGGGAGGGAGAAATACCATGGGGAAATAGTTTTACTTTGTGTAATGACTCATCCATTCCCAGTCTCTATTCAAGCCTAAGTTAATTGTATCCAGTTTGCAAATTAATTCCAATTCAGCACTCTCTCGTTGGAGTCTGTTTTTGAAGCTTTTTTGTTGAAGTATAGCCACTCTTAGGTCTGTGATCGAGTGACCAGAGAGATTGAAGTGTTCTCCAACTGGTTTGTGAATGTTATAATTCTTGACGTCTGATTTGTGTCCATTCATTCTTTTACGTAGAGACTGTCCAGTTTGGCCAATGTACATGGCAGAGGGGCATTGCTGGCACATGATGGCATATATCACATTGGTAGATGCGCAGGTGAACGAGCCTCTGATAGTGTGGCTGATGTGATTAGGCCCTATGATGGTATCCCCTGAATAGATATGTGGACAGAGTTGGCAACGGGCTTTGTTGCAAGGATAGGTTCCTGGGTTAGTGGTTCTGTTGTGTGGTGTGTGGTTGCTGGTGAGTATTTGCTTCAGATTGGGGGGCTGTCTGTAAGCAAGGACTGGTCTGTCTCCCAAGATCTGAGAGAGCGATGGCTTGTCCTTCAGGATAGGTTGTAGATCCTTGATGATGCGTTGGAGGGGTTTTAGTTGGGGGCTGAAGGTGATGGCTAGTGGCGTTCTGTTGTTTTCTTTGTTGGGCCTGTCCTGTAGTAGGTGACTTCTGGGTACTCTTCTGGCTCTGTCAATCTGTTTCTTCACTTCAGCAGGTGGGTACTGTAGTCCAAGGAGAGACTGCTGAATTGGAATTAATTTGCAAACTGGATACAATTAACTTAGGCTTGAATAGAGACTGGGAATGGATGAGTCATTACACAAAGTAAAACTATTTCCCCATGGTATTTCTCCCTCCCACCCCACCCCCCACTGTTCCTCTGATATTCTTGTTAACTGCTAGAAATAGCCTACCTTGCTTGTCACCATGAAAGGTTTTCCTCCTTTCCCCCCCTGCTGCTGGTGATGCCTTATCTTAAGTGATCACTCTCCTTACAGTGTGTATGATAAACCCATTGTTTCATGTTCTCTGTGTGTGTGTGTGTGTATATAAATCTCTCCTCTGTTTTTTCCACCAAATGCATCCGATGAAGTGAGCTGTAGCTCACGAAAGCTTATGCTCTAATAAATTTGTTAGTCTCTAAGGTGCCACAAGTACTCCTTTTCTTTTGACACAGAATAGTTAACTACCAATGGGCCTCTGGGTCACAGATGGGCAGGGCCACATATCTTCTGTTTCTCTCCCCCCACCCCCAATCAATGCCAGTGATAAAGATATTCCCTGCTCTTCTCCATGTTACAGTAATTGGTCTAATATGTCTTTATAGCATTTACACTCTACTCAGATTTTGTAAGTGCTTGATTTTAAACCCCCCCACCCCCGCAGACAAGTTTATTAATAGTTGAATAAAATTCATTCTAGGATTAAGAATGAGCCTTTGCACAAGCCTTAATCACAGAAAATGGAAAAATAGGGGATGAAAAATAAGTTATCTAGAGCATCTGGGTTGCATTGTTATATTTTAGTTCAAAACCCAATGGAAAGTTCCCAGAGCTCATTTAAGTTTTGTGCTAGTGAAGCTCATGGAAAAAGAACTGGATCAGTAAATTTGCAGCCACCTCATACAACTGAAGTATGTGGAAACTCCTGCCTCTTAAAAAACCACACTGGCTGTAAAACTGAATACATCTGCTACCCCTCTTATGCCTCAGCTGCCTGGGGAATTCCTTGAAGGCAGGATTTGCAACTTCCTTACACCTTGTTTACCATTCATTTAGGACAGGTGTAAGTGATTAAATACCATTTTACACAGGTGTAAGTGACTACAGGTGTGAGGAAATAGAGAACCAGGTTGACTTCTGAGGCTTAATATTGAAGTACATAAACTCTAATCATGCCTGCTCTGTGACCCAGGAATTCTTGAAGTCTGCCCCTGAGTAAAACCTGGGTGGGTTCTCTGAGGTAACTTTTTTTGGTTCTCCTTGTCCTTCTCAGGAATCTGTGGAGATTGTCCTCAGGACATTACACCTCTCATGTGCTTGAAAAATACACTTTTTTCCTTCAACCACCCTCTTCCCTTTGCACATATAGATGTGCATCTTCAGCTCACCTTTCCTGCCCATGGAAGAAAAGCCCAGAGACAGACTCCTGAAAGAATTGAGAATGAAAGTGTGGGGAAATAAAGTGGGTGAGGTAATATTTCTTATTGGACCAAGTTCAGTTGGTGAGACAAGCTTTGGAGCTTTTATATGTGTGGGGGAAATTCATCTAGTGTTGCAGTGCAAATTTGGACTAAGGAGAAGAGCTCACAGGCATTTTTAAAGAGTGGTAATGACTGCATGAAACAAGCCTAATCAACCCTCTGAATTAATTGTTTTCTTGCTTACAAATTGCATTTCCTTGAGCCTTCCATGTTGTTTAATCTTTTGTATCATTCACTACTTGGAGTGTTAAGCAGCAGGATTTTTATGAATTCCAGGTGAGGTGCCACGGTAGTGTCAGACAGTTCAGAAAAGTGTGTGCTAAAGTACAACTTCTGCTCTCTGAATACAATTTCTGTGGCATCTCTGGTCATCTCCCACTAGCACATTTTCCTTCCAGTGGGCAGGATAGGTGAGGAATTCAGATTTTTTTTTTTAAATGGGGGAGGGATGATAGGTGGCTCTATAGATTTCATGCACTCATTTAATGTTTTGCAGTAGCAGAAACACTGAGTTGCTCTTGTTTTCCATTGGAACCAAGAACTCAGGAAATGAAAAGTGCACTGTTCAACATATGAGAAATTTTAACTTAATAGTTACAGGCTCATTTAATAAAATGAGTCAGCATGTGATTAGCTTAAATATGCACTGACAAGGAAAAAAACCCCTTATATTTATTATGGCTATTGATTCCTCTCTTAGCCCTGCCCCCCCCCGCTTGAATTCTTTGCTACATTTCCCTTTAGATCAGGGAAGAAATGAGATGCCAGCTTGACAGTGTTCAAGATACAAACAGAAATTCTGGGACATGAAATGAATGACCTATCATCCTCTCCGTAAGAAATCCCCCCCCCCCTCCACAAAGCAAAAGAGGGTGTTTAAAAAAAAGCCAACAGGACAAACTAGAACCCAGCTGTTAAAATGGTTGTTTTTCCATGTAATAAATTTCAAATAAGGGAGAAGTATATTTTTGTTACATAATATAAGTGTTGTGGAAACACTGAAATCAATTTGTAAATAATTCAGCATTTATTGATTCTGAGATAAGTTGCTAGAAGTCCATTTTACCTTTGCTTTTCACCAATGAGCAGGGTTATCAAAAACAGCAAAAGAAATTTCATATGCCACCAAATTTTGATTAATACATTTGAGAGAACCAAAGGAGATAATCAGAATAACTGAAGGACAGATTATATCCTGAATAGTGTCCTACAGCTAAAACACACAAACCCAACATCAGGGAAAAAACAAATGAGAAACTAGATGTTCCAGTGAATAAATAGGTAAACAACTTTTTTTGATGATAATCGCTACCCAATGGGAGAATTTATGTTTGATAATCACAATGGTCATTACAGTCACTCTTTCTGTATACCAAAGATGAGGTACAGCATGAAACTAAGACCCCAAACAAGATGTGGGAAAAAACAGCTCAGAATGCATTATTAGATACAGTAATTAAATTCATGTTAAGTAGAAACTATGATCCAGTGGGACGAAGAACCAGGAAGCTCTAATTAAGTCCTAACTTTGCTGCTGCCGGAGTTTTACCAAATCACTTAAACAAAACTATGATTGGTTGTCTGTAAATGAGTATAGCAATAATTGGCATAATAGTTATAAAAATGGGTGCAACAAAGAAGGTATTTGAAATGTTTGCAAAGTTGTTGGGGAATCATATGAAAGCTGTGAAGTACAATTGCTTTAGGATAAACAGCATTATTGATCAGATCAGTTTTGTGATTCAACATTTTGATGGAAATACAAAGAGAACACCAACTTTCATTGGAAAGTACTATAATTGTACCTAAAATCAAGGGACAATTGAAGTGTAACAAAACTATCTCAAAGGAAATGCTGGTTTTAAATTCTTCAGAAGGGTAGCATACCTACCCTTTGTGTACACAAATGCACATATGCTACAGATGCACAAACTCAGACATCTAGGCATACAAGCGCCTAGATACCCATGCAGGCAAACACAAAATATACACTCAGTCACATACACTGACTCATGTGGATGCACAACTTCACTCCCCATGCACAATTGTCATGCACAGACACGTATTCGAATGCATCTGTGTACAGGTGCACACAGTGTGCTCGTGCACTGGACAAAAAGAAAAGGAGGACTTGTGACACCTTAGAGACTAACAAATTTATTTGAGCATAAGCTTTCGTGAGCTACAGCTCACTTCATCGCATGCATTGGACAATCACTGTCCTGCTGTCACACTTCTACACTCACCTGTGCTGCTCTGCGACCCACCTATATACAGAGACACACTCACGTCGACTCCCACCCACCTAGCCGCAGACCCCTCCATGCTTATGCCCACACCACCGCCCCGCCCCATCCAGGGGCACATTCCTACCCAGAAACATCCCCCCCAGTCATAGCCTCTTGCTCGGCTATTGCCTAGGCTAATGCACTCACCCTCAACATACAATGCACTCCCTGCACCCAGCCCCACCACTCCCATGTACCGGGGCATCACCAATGCCTCCATGCACCAATGCACTCCTGCCCCCAATGGCCCCCCATGCCAAGCCCGCCCCCTCCCCCCCACCCAAGCCAACGGACTCCGTCCCCGCTTGTCCTTTTGGGGCCAGAACCACGAGGGAAACTTTTAACCCCTCCTCCCCCGATGCGCAGCGGGACACGGCGCTGGTGCAGCGTCCGCCCGGGCAGGGCCCTCCGTGCGCTGGCGCCGCTCGCGTCCCCACACGGGCAAGCCAGGAGGGCTCCGGGCCCGGCGGCGCGTTAACCCTTGGCCCGCCGCGCCCCGCGCCGGCCAGCTGCGGGGAGGGCCGCGGCGGCTGGGGTGCGGTGCCCGAGGCGCGGCGCGGCGGGGCGGGGAGGAGGAGGAGGAGGGGGGGGGGCAGAGCGAGCCGCTCCCGCCCGGCCCGGCCCGGCCCAGGCGGCAGGAGGAGCAGGGCGCGGAGCGCAGACATGGCGGCCAACATGTACCGAGTGGGAGGTATGTGGGGTCCGGGGAGCGCCGGGCCCGGGGGCGCGCGCTGTGCGCAGAGGAGGGAGCCTGGCGCACACCCCAGCCCCCCCCCCCACGCCCGGCCCAGGCGCCCCACGCCCCCGGGGGCCCCCCCCCCAAGCGGGGCCCGGGGAGGGGAAGGGAGTCAGCCCGCCTCGGGAAGGAGGGAGCTCAGCCCTCGGCCTGCGCGGGGGGGGGGGGAATGGGCCCCAGAGCGGGACAGGGGCGGCAGCACCCCGCGGGGGGAGGTGGGGAGCATCCCCTGCCCCCCCCCCCGGGGGAGAGGAGCCGCAGGCCCCTTCATTGGGGGAGGGAAAAGGGCAGGGCAGTGCCCCCAAAGGTCAAGGGGAGCGGGCTCAGGAGGCTGCGCAAGAGGCGCTCACCTGTTGTCTGCCGCCGGCCACCACCAGGGGATGCAACAGGGGCAGCATCTCCCCAAAGATCAGGGGGAGATGGCGTCCCAGGAGGCCACTTCTCCCGCCCCCGCATGTGCTGAACCCTCTCCAGGAGCAGCCCTCGAGGGGACTCGTCTCCCCGGCCAGGCAGGAGGAAAGGGCCAGGCTCAAACCAACATTGCTCAGGCCTGATGGGAGTGGGCAACCTGTGTCCACCCGGGGGCTTCTGCAGCACGCAAACGTCTCACCTGGTTTATTGTTGCCTAGTGTCTTTGGCTGCTTGCAAGGAACAGTTTCCATACACCCTCTCCCATTTCCCCCCCAAGTCAAGTGGGGCAGTTGTTATCGTGCCGCCCATCAGCTCGGCTCCTGTGGGAGCTGCTGTGTTGGGTGCAGGGTGCATTAGCACAATGTAGGCCAGTTAAACAACAACAACAACTTTCCACTCCCCCACAGTAAAATGCCTCGTGCACGTTTACAGTCATGTGATTGGTGCCAAAAGAAAAGCTGAAGTTAGCTTTTCCATACCATCTCACTGTTCAATAGCATTCCTCTCCCAATCACTCCCCAAACCAACATCCTACAATGCGTATCAGGGAAAAGCCAAAAGACAAAGACTGGACAGGGCCCGTGAGTGTCCTGGTTTTGTCAAATCCTACGCTAATGAGGTCTGAATTAAAGATAGTAAAAGGGATGAAGGCGAGATCAATTCCATCCCGTCCGTCCCTCCCAAGGGGTTAACTTCACAAGTACAGTGTAGGAAATAACTGCTTAGGAAGGAGTATGACAGAAAAGGATCTGGGGGCTATAGTGGATAACAATGTGGTACAGTTGCAAAAAAACAAAAACCCAAACATTGTTATGGGATGTATTAGCAGGAGTGTTATAGGTGAGGTGAGTAATACTTCCTCTCTGAAGACTGGTAAGCAGCATGATCATATTTTCCCAGAGGAAAAACAGGCCACCCCCAGGCATCCCTGCCACCCTACTCCCCCCCACCCCAAGACCTGCTTGCCTCTCATTCACAGGGGGCTGGACTGAGTTCTCCAGCCCCCCTGAATGGGGGGGCTGGCCCAAGCCCCCCTGCAGGCCACCCACATCTGCTTTCTCCCTACAGATGGGATTGTTCCTGTGAGCCCTGCCGCCTCTTCCCACCCATGCATGGAGCTGCCTGATGCCTCCCTCTGCCCCTTGCACATGGGGCAGGATGGCTGGCCTGAGCTGATCACCTTAGCCCTCACTCCAGCACAGGGCTGCAGTTGCCACTGGCCCCCTTTCTCCCCCCCACATGTTCCTCCACACCCCATTAGGGGTCCTACCCCACTTCTTTGGCAGAACTGGGCCCCTCTCTCCCCCCCCATTTGCTAACAGATGATAAAGAGCAAATGTCCAATTTTGTCAAAAAAGTTGGGACAGGGCCTAAAAAAGGGACTGTCGTAGCCAAAAAGGGGCATATGGTCACCCTTCTGATAAGGCCTCAACTGTAAAACAGTGTCAAGTTCTGGGCACCACACTTTGGGAAAGATGTGGATGAATTACAGAAAGACCAGAGGAGAGCAACAAAAGCGATTAAAGGTCTAGAAAACATGAGCTATCAGGAAAGCTTGAAAAAAATTTATGTTTTTAGTCTGGAGAAGAGAAGACAGGGGAGGTATGTGTAAAGAGTTAAAGAGAATGAGGATACTGAGGACAGAACAAGTAGTAATGGGCTTAAATTTCAGCTAAGGAGATTTAGAAATTGCGGGAGCTTGTGGAATCTCAATATTGGATGTTTTTAAGAACAGGGTTAAAAATAAACATCTGTCAGAGATGGGCTAGATAATATTTAGTCCTGCCTCAGTGCAGATCTCTTCCCTGGATGACCTCTTGAGATCTCTTCCCATTTTACATTTCTGTGATGTAGTTATAGCAACAAGCCCTTTCTGCAAGAGGGAATTTAGGTCCTGAGCCCTTACACCCTTACTCATTGAGTAATCCTTACAAGAGACATGAAGTTTGGGCAAGGATTTGCCTAGTCTGGCCCCTGCTGCTTAGATTTTGGATTCTCAACCAGGGAATTCTTAGGGGAACATGAAGAAGTTTCATGAGGTAGCAAGCACCCTCATTACTAAATGAGAAGGGGTCCTGGAATGGTTTTCTGCTGTAACATGCCATCACAGTATGAGAAAGGTTGAGAACCACTAGCTTAGATTTGCTAAACCATCCCCTCTCCCACTACATGTGGGACACAATGATTACATATACATTTTTGATATATTAACCATACATTCTTTTTCAAACTCCCATCCCCTCCCCTTTATTGAAGATGTAAGGTTTTTGGGCAGGTTAACCCCTGTATGTTCACTATTTTCCCATGCATTAATTCTACCATATTTCCATAGTGGTAAATGCAGACATCAATGCAGGATGCAAAGATACTGTAGCAAGGCAATGACTCACCAGTGCAGCACCTCCTGCTGGTCATCTGGGAATTAGCTCTTTCCAGCCTCAGAGCACCCTCTGCAGGCTAGTGCCTCACCTGCCACTGGGCCCCCCCATGTCTCTCTCAGACCACAGTGCCTTTTTACCTTGGAGTCCTGCCTCCTGGCAGTGCCCCCCACACTCTGGGTCTCCCCTCCCAGGGGAACTCCCAACCCTCTATCCCCTCCTTGCCTCAGTGGCTACTGCCAGTCACCATCTAGCTTTTACTTACCGGGGCAGGCTGCAGTCTGTAAACTACTCATCAGCAAGGGGGGTGGACCAGCTGCCTCTGCCTATTCCCAGGCTACACCTCACTAGCCTCAGTACCTTTCCTGGCCTTTAGCAAGGCTTGCAGCCTGAGGGTTTTCCAGGCTGGAGCACCTCTGGCCCTTCCCAGCTCCCAGGCAGCTGGATCTATCTTTTTCCACAGGTAGAGAGAGACTCTCCAGAGCACCTGGCTCACAGCCCTTTTATAGGGCCAGCAGAGGCCTGATTGGGGCGTGGCCCCAGCTGTGGCTGTTTCCCCAATCCGCCTAGCTTTTTCTCTCAGCTCTGGCCCTCTTCAAGGGCTGGCTTTTAACCTCTTCTGAGCTAGAGCAGTGTGACTGCCTTGCTACAGATACATTCAAATATAAATGCAAAGTATTATTTGAATTTTGTGATGCATCTTCTGTGAGACTCTCCAAGAAAAAGTAGGTTTTGAAAGACTGAATTGAGGGAAACATGTTATTTTTGTTCATCATTATGGGTGATATATAAACTTTTGGCCATGAGAAGCTGAAGAGTCTTTCTTGTCCCTTTTGAAAATATTTTTGTAACAATGAAACTAGCTGTCATATTCAAGTACAGAAGAATCTCACTCATGAACATTAGTGACTGGGAGATTTATTGCCAATTACTGTGTTTTGCAAATTATTTACTGAACTGGGATGTCCGCAAAAGCAAGTATGATGCATCACAAAAGTACTTTGTTCATTTATCTGGACTACTGTACTTATTAATACTTCCAAATTTGCTAGTAAATGTAAAGTAGCATATTTTATAAAAATAACGATGTCTCAGTAATACAAAACCTCACTATACAGCACACCGAGGTTAAATTGTTTGCTGAGAGGTTGTGGGGGACTGCCAGTTTTTAAAGCAGATTTATAAAGTACGTGGATTAGTGAAGTGCATTGTAGGCTTTGATCCTACAAAGATTTATTCACATACTTAACTTTACAGACACTGGGAATATTCATAGTGTGTAATGTTAAACACAGGTATCTTTGCAGAATCAGGGCCTTAATGAGGTTCTGTTTAGTTAATCCCAAAAGTTATGAGATAATTGGTTCAAAACTCAACAAATATTCAAAATGTTGTAATAATTGAGATATGCATCTGGCATTGATTATGACTGAAGCACCTGCTTTATATAAGCCTCTAGAGTTAGGGGAATTGTGCATTGACAAAAACAACATTCTACAAATACTGCTTTTGAAATAATTAAATATCTTTCTGCCTTTTGTTACAGATTATGTTTATTTTGAAAACTCCTCGAGCAATCCATATCTGATCCGGCGAATAGAAGAACTTAATAAGGTACATGAATATGTAAAATTCCTATACACTACTTGATAAAACATGATGTAACTCCCAGACAATTGCAAATGTGTAATTCTTCTTAAAACCCAAATAGTATTTTCCCAGCTCTTGTATGATTTCCATAAACATGATTTCTGAATGCTGTGATGTTTTGGAGATTTGCGTGTACTTCATACACAGATATTACTTGTTGAAATACTGCTGTGTGATCTCTTATAATTCTGCCCTATATGGAAAAACAGCCAATACATCGTGATCAGGAAGATTCTGCTTTTTAAAATTCCAAAACCAAACCTCCCACAAGAGTGTGGGCCTGCATGCTCAGGAGATTGGTAATGGCATGGATTATTTCACCTTTCTGATGATCTTGTCCAGGATGGTAGTGACCATAAGTTCTTATCATTTAATGTGTGTTCAGTGGCATATGAGAAATTATTTGGGATTCTCAGACAGTTCCCAGTGGATAGATGTCCAAATAATAAAAACTGCAACCCCACTGAAGTTATTTACACCCTTTGTTGGCAGTCTTTGAATAGGCACCAGAGTTTTGAATGGCCATGGAGACTCAACTCTCTACCTTCATCCTTAGGGAAAGTTTTCCCGTGGCAGGATTGAGGCTGTTTGAGGTGGGAGTATGGGGCAGGAAGGCCTGTCATGAAGTCTCATGTTACAGAGACTATATTATTTTTATAAAACATAAAGTTTTTTTGTTTATTTACTAGTGTGCGATAAAGAATTATTATCAATACTTATAAGTAAATTTCTCATATCAAAATAAATGATGAAAGTATATTTTGTGGTGTAAAAATCTTAATTTAAAAAAAAAGTTTTTTTTAAAAACGTATTTGTAATTCACAAAATTGGTAATCTGCAAGGGGTCTTCCTGTTATTCTTTCCTCTGTATTTATTTTTAGAGCTAACTGAGACCACTGCCACTCAGCTAATACTTGCACCTCACAAATTTTATAATCAGTTTGGACGTCTATTGGAATACAGTATGTTTGATTTACTGTAAATGAAGTGATTCCAATAATGTTCTAAATGTAATGTTTATTACCTTTAAACTGGATTGCCATAATGTAATCTTGTTGGTGGGATGTAGGGCACAGTCATTTATTGATTTTTCAAAAAGAGTGGTTTCTAGCATTTAGTCCAGATTCCTAATGGGGAAGTATGTATCTTTCATGTCTAAAGGGCATCAATTAAGAAGAAAGAAAACTGGAAAAAAAACATGTTTTTATTTTGTTAATTAGACATTATACACACTTATCTTTAAAAAACAACAACAACTAAAACATGGCAAAACTCTCAACTGTCACATTAATCTATTTTAAAGAGAGTATGTAAACGGTTTGGAACACACTGCTAATTTTTAATATACATAATGAACTATTGCACTGGATTTTGACTCTTATTCCCATAGCATGAAAACATGGGGTATGAACAACGGATTCATGATTTTTAATAGTTGAAGTTGTTCATGGATGATGGTAGTCATGCAAAAAATTACTGGCATGTCTTTTACAAGATTATGACTACATATGAGCATTTTTGACCATGAATGAGGCTGCTGCCTGTAGGACCCCTTCTTTGTTCACTGCAGAAATTGTGAATGAGACAGGAGGATGAGACAGTGAATAGTGTATAGGGAATAAGACAGAAGGCTGCAGGAAGAGAGAGATGATAAAAATTCTTTAAGTGTTAGCAGAATATTGTCAGTCTAATGCTAAGGAGCTAAGCCCCAATAGTGAGAATCCTGCAAGATGATATCCTCAAAGGGGAATTGTAAGGTAAGTAATTTTTCCATCTAGTTAGCTGAAGTAAGCGAATTTGTCAAATAAACTTTAATGGGTTATATTGAACATAGTTTAAATGAAATTTCCATAGTAATTTGAAATTCACAGTTGCTTACAAAAAAGGAATTAAAAAGAAATGTTAAATAAGCTTTTAATATTTATAGGTTTTCTAAAGAATTCTTACATTAAAATGAAATTGTTATTGGTCCTAGTAACAAAATAATACTGTAAGTAATTTTTTGCAGTCAGTATAAATACTCTGATGAAGTGAGCTATAGTTAGTATGGGCTTGCTCCTGGAAACCCTTACTTACGTGAGTAATCACATTGACTTCATTGTGACTGCTTGTGTGATTTAGAACTGTTCATGTGAGTAAAGGCTGGAGGATTGGATACATATGATTCTAACAACTAAGTAGAGTGAGGACAGACCCTGACTTGACTAATTTATTTTATTTTCTAGACTGCTAATGGCAATGTGGAAGCAAAAGTTGTGTGCTTTTATAGACGACGAGACATTTCCAACAGCCTTATAATGCTTGCAGATAAACATGCTAGTAAGTTGATTGTATGTTGTTTTTGATTTTTAACATTAATTGCACATATTTACAATTGCAGTTACTATGTTGGCCATAGGAATGTTCGTTTTCCTTTTAGGTGTGAATTAACATGATTTGTGCAGTCGCTGTCCATCTAGGCATAGCCCATAACCTATACAGAGCAACTTGCAGGATAAAGAGCTTTGCAGGATGCCTCATTTGTTATTTAACTGGTCATGATGCAGTAAGTCAAAATAGAAACATTTGCTAGCTATACCTGATCAAACATCTGCATGATGTATTCACTCTTATGCATTTGAATGGTGGTATTCTTCATGAGTTTCAATGACCTAAGGAAAATAATCTTAAACTAATTTAACATTTTCATTCAAACAATATTTTTCTTTTTTGGTCCAGAAAATATATTTGTATTTTGTTTTTACCTCAAAAATAAAGAGTAGGAGTCAAATTTATCCCAGGTATAACTCCACTGAAGCTGAGAAACTTTCATAAGAGATTAATTGGATTCATTGGCTCTTGTGTCATGGCCAAATTATTTTTGTGGATAAGGCACAAACATAAATGTATAGCTGGCATAACTACTTAGTGGCATGTTGGCTGGAGTAACTGTGTTGCAGATGACTGTGAAAATTGTGCATGGACATGAAACATTTTCTCATCTGTAGAATGGCATTTACATATGCAATTGGGATAAGTGTAGGTCTCCAGCTAGTAAAATATTAATAAGCTCTTTAAAACACCATTCCCTGAATATCAAATTTTTTACTTCAATCAAAAATGTCAAGACAAAACATTTATGGTTTCCAAATTGAAATTTTTTGCAACTTTGGAAATTTTATATTTCAACCTTTCTTCCAGACTTGGGAAAAAAATGAAAGGGGACAGAAATTCTGATTTTCACTCACTTGGGTTTCTCCACTCTTTTTTGCTGGTAGAATCCTGTAAACATAAGATCTGGTTGAAATTTTTCAGGTGAATTGTTCTTTTCTCTACAGAGAGACTTTTCTATTAAAAAAAAAAAGTATGTGTAGGATGTAAATAACTGACTAATAAGTTTTTTGGATTTTGTGATTTTTTTAAAAAAAACTTTATCAACATTTTTTATGGGAATTGCTTACATTTTTCTATTGAACTCCCCCCCGCCCCCCATTTAACAGAAAGTTCCAGTAACTTTTGATCAAAACAAAACATTTAAAATTTTGAAAAAATGGATCCATTTTGAACACCACAAAATGGAAACAATTTCAAAATGTTTGTGAAATTAAAAAACAAAAAAACCCAGGTCTAAGACACATTGGAGAACAGAATTTTTAATTTCTTTAAAACAGTAATCCTTGAAAGAAAATTTCAGGACACACATGCTAATTAAAAAGTGCTTTATTAGATAACTGACATTTTTGCAATTAAACAATATCAGGTTGGCACTGTCCCTTTAAGTCTGAAACACTTGAAAATGGTCTGAAGGGCTGGAATTGAATTTCCTGTCTGTTTCCTTGTATTTCTGTTGGAAGTGAATTAACATGGCATTTTTATTTGTCCACGAGCATCATGGATGATGTGAATTTAGCTTTGGGAATAGTTTTATTAGCTAACTACAGTGGCAGAGCTAGAGGGGAAAGCTCTCAATGCTATTACATGGATTACTGAAAAAAATACTGTTTTTTCCCTTAATTTCTGGTATTTAAAAACATCCACATAGAATCTAATATGATATTCTCCATGCTACCAGAATATACAGTAGCAGTTTAAGGTGTTGTTTACACAAACATGTAGTTTGCAGCAAACTAGGGTGTAAATCTACCCTACAGTAGCCTGCCATGCACTAATTGTCCCTGTGGACCCTGTGTTTCAAAGTGGAGTAGATCAACGCATATGAAGGAGTTGTTAGAGTATGTCAGCAGGGTCTATGGGAAAGTTAATGTGCAGCACTGCTGGGTAGAGTCACACCCCAGTTTGCTGCAAACTAAATGCTTGAGTAGACAATCCTTAAGACTCTGTCACTTTTGAGTCTGAACTGCTTTACATAGTAAGTACCTTGTAAAGTTGTATTGTCAAAGTTATCTTGTTAAGAATTTAATTGATGTTAAAAATACTTCATTTTTATGTCCTAATCTATCAACAATTTAGAACGAGGGTTGCAACACAGATAAAATCCATACTGGGCAACTTTCCAACAATGAACCTTGTATGCTTGGTTTTTTGGCAGAAGCATTCTTATCACACTATTCTGTCTTTCTATTGGAGTGTTAGTGTTGTGAGCTGGTAGGGTATAGAGAGCAAGATTATTCTAAATGTCAGTTGTTCAGAGAGTATGATCCACATATATTTCAATACTCCATTGCAAGAAAGGCACAAACGCTGTCCATCTGCAATGGCTGTTTGGCATTGTAATAATAAAAAAGACATGAACCTTAACAAAGTGTCTAGGTTAAGACCAAAGTCTAAAAAATTTTCGTGCCTAAATTTCGGCTCCTGAGACCATATATAAGCCCCTAAGTAAAATGGCCTGATTTTTCAAAAATGGTAAGCATCTGGCCCCTCTTAATGAGTACAGTAATCAGTGAAATGATCTTGGGTTTCATAAATTTCACTGTGCACAGTTCTATCCTTTTCAGTTTTCAGCGGAGTTAAGGCAGGGTCCAGTAAAGAACATGGAGAAAGAGGAAATAAAAAAGTAAGGAGACAGAAAACAGAAGCGGATGAGCAACAAACAAAGAGGAAGGGGACTGGCCGAAACACACACAGCTCACTAGAGAGGGAGAAGCAGACAAAATGGAAGATAAATGACAAAGGGAGGGAAAAGCATGTCCCCCTATATTAGCAGTTTGGTGTTGTGGGTTGAAAGAAATTGCTACTCATCATTATTTAGGAGGAAACAGGTGCTTAACATTTAGCAAACCTGAAGGACTAACCAAGAATTATATGAAAGTTGTGGGGTGAAATCCTAATACCAAGGGATGGGAATACACTGGGTTTACACCAGGATTATGCTTTTGGGTGCAAAGGAGAGGGCTCATTTTTGAAGCCGAGTAAGATGGTCTGAATAGGTTTAGGTTTCAGAGTAGCAGCCGTGTTAGTCTGTATTCGCAAAAAGAAAAGGAGTACTTGTGGCACCTTATAGACTAACAAATTTATTTGAGCATAAGCTTTCGTGAGCTACAGCTCACTTCATCGGATGCATCCGATGAAGTGAGCTGAAGCTCACGAAAGCTTATGCTCAACTGAATAGGTTTAGTGGGTGTCTGATAAAACTGTGCCAATCTCTACAGTCTCTTACCTTTTACCTTCTTTCTTCCCCAATGAGCTGCTGTTGCAGTACTGTAACTGTTCATGCTCTGCTGTTGTAATGCTTCAAACAGCTCGTCTTTTTGACCAGCTAGTCAGGATACTAAAAAGTTCCACAATCAGAAACCCTTGCCTTCCACTTCACTGAGTTTGTCATCAGCCTGATGTGCTCAATCTCTGACTGAATGTCCAAAATTGTTCTGAAAGTAGGTTTTTTTTTAATGTGTGGCGATGGGCGAAATACTACATTTAGTTTTTGTTGTTAACACTTTAGTTTTGAAGATTTCACCCTGTTTTTTATTAATATCTGTTTGTTGGATTTTGATACTTGGTGTTTGATTATGCCTTACATTGGTGCTCTAGGATTTAAGTACCCAGCCCCTTTGAAAATTAAACTAAGGCATAATAGTTTTGGTAACTGGAGAGATCAGCAGTGGGACAGAAAAGGGCTTATAAAAGACAAAATCTTTAGTCTATCTCAGCTTTCTTTGTCTTTTAATGCCATGTAATTTTTTTTTGTTAGCCTGTTATCTTTATTTTTCCAAGTTTTACCTGTTTTTTATGACTTTTTTCAAGTGATGCACTATAACAGACTTCAACTTTTAACAGCTCTTGATCATTCAAGTTTCTTGTGCTGCTATAGTGGATGATGATCTAAAACATTATTCTGAGTCTCTCCTGCAATGTTGAGAAGAGGGAATTGTGGGAACAAAAAGGAGAAATTACTGTCTAGTGTTCAGAGTTGGGAATTTGGGTTCTCTACTCAGCTCTGACACTCTCTGATGCTGTGATCATAGGCAAGTCATGTATTCTCTCTGTGCCTAGGTTTCTCCACCTGTAGAATGTTAACAATACTTACTGACCTTACATGGGTGTTGTGGAGAATAATTATCATTTGTAAAGTGCTTTGAGATCCTTTAATGAAAGGTGTATATACTAGATGTGTGAAGTGAGATGCTGGGGTTATTAATTTATATGGCAATATTCAGAATGCTCTAACAGCTCTGCTTTTGAATTCTGGGAGTAAACCAAAAGTTATGTGGTATATTAGTATGTGTCTCATTTGCTTTACAGTGCACTTTTACTACTTTTAGCATCTCTTACCTTTATTTAAGGATGGTTTTTCTTTTTTTGAGAAATACTGAGGTTATTTTGAATATTACCATGGTACATTAGATACATGATGGTTGCCAAATGTTCCAGGTACATCTAACAGAAATACAGCTGCTAATAGTTAACTATTTCAAAGGTACAATATACTGGAGCAGCAGTAGCTGGTGGCATAGAAGCTCACCAGCAAAGAGGTTAACTGGATAAGTGTGGTTTATTTTTAAAAAAATTATTTAATTATAAGACAAATTGTGTGTTGATACTCCCTGTAGCTACACAAGACTGAAGATGGGTTCCTTTCACCCTTCTCATCAAACTGTTGAGTAACTCATTACTATTACTATTACTACTTAAGTTTCTTAACCCCCATTTATTGAGGGAAAAGTGAGACTATTTTCTACTGCATCTCAAAACTTCGAAGAATGTGACTTAGAAACTGCAGTGTATATTTTTCCAAAAGTATATGAAAGAAAAATGAATCATAAACCAAAAAAACAAAAATAACCTTCCCAACAACCCCTGCCTCTTAAACCCCCACAAAAAAAGATGCAGAACACATCACATACAGGACTTTAACCTTGCACCCTTAAATACCTAAATCTTTTCTTCGTTTCTAGTTCAGTATTTTAATCCCCATCTGACACAATTTGACTCAGCATAATTCAAAATATGAACAATCCACAAAAGTAAATAGATTTTTTTATTCTGTTCCTCTGGCCAGATAATACAGCCAAAGACTTGATTGGGGGTCCTCTTAGAGATATTTGTGAGCTTAAAATAATTTTAGAGATATTTGTGAGCCTAAAACAGTATGGTGTCAGAAGGGGTCATAATATCTTGTCTTTGTCTCTAATTAGTATCCTAATTATTTTTGTTTGTTAGAAAATTCATAATTCTTAGTTGAAGGACTCTTTACTGCTTCATTTAAAGCATGTAACAATATCTTTGAACCAGCAGTTTTTTTATGAAGCCTAAAAGTTGATTCCTTTGTCCAATTAGCTCCCCTGAGGAAACCCTCTATTTCAATAGCTAATAGCTTAGTTACAGAGGCCCTTGTGAGTGACTGAAAACATAAAAGGGAAATATCCATTCTTGCATGACCTATAATCCATTTTAGCCATTTTGTTCTTCTTAGATATCAAACCAGAAGGAAGGCGTGAACATAATAATTCAGAAGTTGATTTTTTTTATACCCGAAGAATACTTGTATTGTTGCATCTTCAATGCAATCTGCAGGGGTTTATCAGGGATAATGTATGACAGTTAATGCCATTTTATTCATAGCAAAGTAGAAATGACACACTATCATCTAGGATGTCTGGAGACATTCAATACTTTCAGTTCAGATATTTTTTCATAAGAAATAAAACTAGTAGGGTTGCTAATTAAGCAGACCGTTCTTTGAGCAAAAGATGATCTCCTTTCAAAAACCAAAACCTTTCAAATCTTATTCAGATTCTAATGGACAAAAACCCCAACAACATAGGAGTAGGATAATGCAACCAATTCACCCCTTTGATACTGACATCAAAGTGTCTTATCCAATTAATTTATTGGTCATCAGAGTGTCTTCCATAAACGTGCAGTAGCTGTTTCAACTTCACTAATAGAGCATGATCTCCTCCTTTCCTAGAATCAAGAAAACATAAATCCATTGATTGTTATCCTGTGACTATGTACCATTCGTCTGGGAGTAAGGGGGGGCAGGATGGTGGGTAGGTCAGAAAGCGCTACAGCTCCACACTGGGATGGCAAGAGTTAACAGAAGTGACAGGAAGCAGCTGGAGCCTGTCAATCTTCTGGGGGCATTTATAAGGAAAAGGAAGTCAGAGGGTGCTGGAAGTGGGTGAGCAGTCTGGTGTGTCCTGAGCATGGCAGAGGTTTGCTTCTGACCAAGGAGATGCCACCAACCTGATTTCAAGTCTACTATAAGTTTAAGGCTGTTTGCTTGCAGCTTGCCTTTATTTTTATTTTTTATTATTATTGTTCTGCTCTGGGGATAAAAGAGCAAAGGGCTGTGTTTGTGCCCTGCCCTCTTTTGTTTGGAAAAAGGGAAGATTTCCAAAGGACTATGGCTGTAGGAAAACTAACAAAGAACTTACTGTCTTATACATTGGCTTTGAAAAGGCAGGAGAAGGAAGTCTTGGGAAGCCAGGAATGTTTGGGAGAATTAAATACAGTGGCTGGCTGGGCTGAGACTGGGATTCCAGAAAGTAGGGAGGATTGGGGACCCTGTCTCTCTTCATGCTCTTCCATGTACAAATCCCGTATGGCATCCATCAGGACTATCTGGGTTTTCTACAACATCCGTGTGGAAAACCTCATCAGCACTAGTAACATTTATTTATCCAAAACTGCTTTATATGTTTTCCTGGTTTCATATATCCTGGAATCCCTGTTGTAGATGACTGTTCCTGCGGGAGACCAGTTACTCTGAAATTAGCCATTGTGAAAATTGGAAGGATCCTATGATGTCCTAGAAGATTCTCTGACCCAGAAAGGGTTCTTTGCCAATTCCAAATTGGTGTTGGTAGCCCTGATGAGGTTTAGTGCTGTATTACTTGAGCAATAACTCCTTATGGTCAGAAGGGATAAGTATGCTGCTGTTTTCTGGAGCTGAGGAACACAGCTCTACTTTGCTTTCTTTTAGAGAATGGCTTCAGCTATCATTTGCGGGAGAGGGAAGCAAAACATCTCGTTTCCCAAACTTCTGGAAAAGAGCACCGTGTCCAAAATCCTGGCTTTGTGTGATGAAGCAGGATTTGTTTGTAATAATTTTATGAATCTTATTTGTGCCTCAGTGTCCCCTATGTGCTGCATTGTTACCCAGTTGGTGAAAGAAGATTGCTTTTAGGGCAGGTCTGGACACACAGGTGTGGGATTTGCCTAGCTGTGTCTGGGCCTTAGTCTCAATATCAATGGAGTATCTGAGAAGACAATGGGGAAATCCATTCACCAGGACGTTGACACCTAGTAATTGATGATATAAAGGGATATGGACTTCTCTGCCTCTCCTTAGGAAAACTGAACAACAATCCCAACTCAAGAGCAAAGGACTGAAGAGGTGTGAGTTGGGGGTTAGGAGTTGGCTGCTGGAAGATGTCAGTGCTGTCACCTGGAGTCTAAGCAAGGAGGTCAGATTGGAAGAGACAGACAGAACTTGAGCCAAGAGGTTCACTGCAGCTTGGCTGGGCTTTGGGCTAACCAGAGTGGTCTATGCTTGAACCTTCAGTTCCTTATACTACCCTAAGGACTTCCTATGCTGCGCTCCAGTTAACAAATAAACTCTAGTGTTTTGACAACGCTGAGTGAGTTTCACTGCAATTACTGGGTGAGGTGCATTAATTCCTGACAAGTGTACTCCATCAGGAGTCTGGCTCAATTGGATTCGCTGAATTGACCTCAAGGTGTGAAGTAGGAGTGCAGAAGGCCCGGAGGTCCGTGAAATGAGGCCAAGTGGCTTACCCTGGAGGAAGAGCGAGACCCCTAGGGGGTCTGGCACTATGAAGGGGTTCCTGCTAGAGACTTCTCCAAAGCTGAGTGTGTAGCCCCCAATCGTGTGTATTTGTGACATCTTGTAGCAAAGGGGAAGCTTATGCCAAGGCTCCCAGTTATCCTGTCTAAGGGTGCTTTGGGGGATCATAGAAATAGTGTGTTTTGCTCAATTTGTTTTTATTCAGGAATGATGTACTGCTGTATTTCCTCTAGGAGTAAAGCAATAAAGAAACAGTAATAAGGAGCTTCTGCTCTTGACATAATATGAGAGTCTTCCTTTTGTGAATGACATTGTATAATTACTAGTTCACTGTAGTGTGTGTGTCATTAATCATATTACTGTCAGCTGTAAGTACTTTCTGGAATTATTACCTGCAATGGACATACAGTAAATTTATTTGGTGGAGAATTTCTTATTGATATGTTATCATGATTGTTAATGTTCTTTTAAATGGAATAAATGGGTTCTAATCTACAGGTCATATCTTCTAAGGGACCTCCGCTCTGTTTCCAAATTTGCATGCATAAAATTGTGTACCTGGACTTTTGTGGACCAACTTTTAGGTGCCTAGGATCTCACACATGCAAAAATAATGGCCGTATTCAGTGCATTTGTACAATTTTGTTTGTATACCTACATCTGAATGTTTGCATGTGAAGTATCCTAGGTGCCCTGTATTGAACACACACAAACATAGAGGTGGGGTTTTAGGCACATAGATTTGGAGATTGCGTCTTTACTATGCCAAAAATCTTATAATATTTAAACATAGTACCACAAAATGGATACTTATTAAATTTCTCTTTTAAAAAACAACCAACTTAGTTGGTTTCTTGACTGTCAGGTTGACTGTATCCAGCTGGATGTGTTAAGCAAAGGTTGCAGAAAATTAATTTCTTTAGTTCACTTTTATGAGATCAATGATCTTAGAAGTTAGTAGAAAGTTTACTAAAGTTCAGCTGCTTCCTTTAATAACTTAAATTCCCAGTCAAGCAAGCAGGGATCAAATTGGGAAACTAAAATGTGGTGGTACTCTTCTGATCTCTGCCCATGTGAGTCATTAGATTGAGATGCCATTCACAATAGATTGTGCAGATGTATTGTTGTGCAGGTTTCTGAGCCCCGGCTTAATGGGGTTTGAATATGTCCATGGGCTCTGATAGGCTTTGTGGGCTTGGCTCCTTCTTGATTAGGGAAAATAAGTGGGGGCAGCTTCCAAATTGCCCCCCCCCCAATATCCTCAGAATCAGACACCACTTGCAGTAAATTGTGTAGATCTGTGATCTTCCCTCTCCTTTCTTACATGATCACTGAAATAATATAAAGGTCAACATTGTTAACTGTCATCACTGAGATGAAGGTGGTAGTTCACAGTTGTGAACTATTTTCCAAGTGCTCTGCAGACTCACAAAGGGTACATCTGCATAGCAAAAGCTGTGCACAGGCTAGCCTACTTGAGCGATCTTGAATCTAGATAGTGCTGGAAACAGTAGCAGTGAAGACTATGCAATGTGAGCTTCAGAGTGGGCTAGCCAGCAGTATGCGTACCCAGGGTCCAGGCTGGGATTTGGGTTCGTAGAACCTGTCTCTGCATTAATTACTCTTGATTCTCATTTTTGAGGTTTACTTCAACCATAACAGGTGGAAACTGACTTACAGCTGAATTTCCAGAGAACAAAAATAATAGTTCCAGAGAGTTGCCACTGCACAGCAGCTGAGTCTGAATCCTGCTGGCAAGTGATTCTGCATGTGGGATCCCTGCTCCGTTCAGAGCCATTTGCCAGACTGTGGCCTAAATCATTATATCATATATGTACAGATGTGTGCTTTTACTGTTATTCTTGAGATTAAGCATTTATTAAGAAATGGCAAAACTAAACTGAGACTTCATCTATTATGACATAGTCAATTATTGGTGATTTGTATTTTCTACTGTTAGGGCTTGTCTACATGAAAGATTTTTGTACCAATGTAGCAACACTGAGGTAGTAATTACGCCCAATGCAGCCTTCTAACATAGTTGTGATTGTGATGGGGCCCGCAGGGCACAACCTAGACTGTGGGACCGTTGAGCCCTTTTTCCCACCAACCTGGGGTATCCCTCTCTCACTCTGTGATGCCCTGTCAAGCCACAAATCTCTGGCAGATACTACACTTACACAGACATCCACAGGCAAGGACATACCCCGCTGAGTTACATTAATGCTTTCCCCAGCCGCTTATAAATCAATAATAGGATCCAGCCAATTCCCCCCACCAGTTCACCAGTCTTGCACCCCAGAACTGTACTGTCTTGCACTGGTCAGAAGCCTGGATAGAAGGTAGATTTTAAGTGGTTATAAGTAGGAGGCATGGAAATCAGAATTGGTTACTTTAGAAACAAAAATAAACTTGCAGTCTGAGTTCTACAAACTAACCAGTATTTGAATCAAGCAATGTCTCAACCTGACAAATGGTATGAACAGGTCACAGATCCTCCATACACAGGGTGGAACTCTTTCCAGGTCTGGACCACTCTCTCCCAGTTCAAAGTCTTTGTCCTCCAGCGTCCAGACTGTTTCCGGTGTTGAGTTGTGGGACAAGTGAGGCCAAATGATGTCACTTCCTCTCTTTTATAGTTTCTTCCAGCTTGCTGGAAAGACCTTTTACTGTGATGTTGGGGTCCACCCCATTGGTCAAGCAGTCTCCATTGTCTACATGTTCTCTCTGAGGGCTTGGCTACACTTGCGAGTTACAGCGCAATAAAGGAGACCCAGGCGCAATAGCTCACTACCTGTCCACACTGGCAAGGCATGTAGAGCACTCTGATTCTGCGGCTACAGCGCTGTTGGTACTCCCCCTTGGTGAGTGGAATAACGTTTGCTGCGCCCTTGCTGGAGCGCCATGGCACCAGTGTGAACGAGGTGTTGCTTTTCTGTGCTCTGCTCAGCCTCTGGAAACGTCCCATAATCCCCTTAAGTCAAGTGGCCACTCTTGTCATTGTTCAAAATCGGCTATAGGAATGCGGAAATGCCCTTTGAAAACTCCGTTTCTGACAGCTGGCTGCTTATCTGCCCCGAGACAAAGCAAACCATTAGTGTGGAATGCTGTGTGTGAGAGAGAAAGGTGAGGGGGTGAGGTGGATCCGCTGCTGTCTGAACTTAGAAGACAGTATGCTGACATGCTCTCAGCCCCCCCAAAACCCACTCTCTCTCCCCACACATACACACAACACACTCCCTGTCACACTCCACCTTACCCCCCCATTTGAAAAGCACGTTGCAGCCACTTGCATGCTGGGATAGCTGCCCATAATGCACCGCTCCCAATGCCACTGCAAGTGCCGCAAATGTGGCCATGCCAGTGCGCTTGAAGCTGTCAGTATGGACAGACTACAGCACTTTCCCTACTGCGCTCTATGAAGGCTGGTTTAACTCAGAGCGCTCTACATCTGCAAGTGTAGCCATGCCCCAAGAAGTCTCCATTGTATACAGTTCCTAGGATAGTGGATTCTTTCCTTGATGGGTGTTAATGAGCCATTAACTGCTGTCTGGCTACTCCATTGTTGTATCTGAAAGGCTGGTTGTGGGTGTGTGATGGGGTCCCTGGGGTGTCACCGGGATTTTGGAACCACTGAGCCTGGGGTATCCCTCCCTCTCAGTGATGCTGTGTCAAGCCACAAACCTCTGGCTGGTTCTGTACTTACTCAGACATCCACAGGCAGGGGCACACCCAACTAAGTTACATGAATGCTTTCCCAGCCACTCATGAACTAACAATAGGTTTCAGCCAGTTCCCCCCAGCTCACCCGCCTTGATTATAAATGGTAGGCACAAAAGGTCAGAGATAGTTATCAAAGAAAATAAAAGGTAAGCGCCCAGTCTAAATCTTAAATCTTATTACACTAGGCAGTATTTGGGTCAAGCAGTTTTTCTCAACCCACTGGATGTTGCAGGTAGGTTATAGTTCTTAATACACAGGCTTCCCGGTTAGGCCTGGGACCAGTCTCTTCAGTTCAAGTCTTTGTCTTCCCAGTGTTCTTGTTGCTTCTGCGTAGGTGGGGAAGGAGAAAGGCTAAGTGGTGATGTCACTTCCCCTCTTTTATAGTTTCTTCTATCTTGCCAGAAAGATCTATGCTTGTGACATGGGGATCTGCCCTCATTGGTCAAGCAGCCTCCATTGTCTACATGCTCTTTCTGAGAAGTCTTTTGTTATGGTCTTTGGGAGTGTGGATTCCCTGTAATGGGCCATCAGCCCATCTGGCTACTCCATTGTTGTACCTGAAAGGCTGGTTGTGGGTGTTCCCGACCTCACAACATATTTCAGTAATACGCACACAGCAAAACTTCATAACTTCACATACAATGATAGCACATACAATCCAACAGGATATTAATGTTCAATGGATCAAGATTTTTAAAATAATACCTCACAAGCCATACTTTGTACAAAACATATTAATTATATGACAGTGGTGAATATGGGGGGTCCAGGGTACTGCTTTGAGGTACAGTGTCAGAGTAACACACTGGTGTAAAGGATGGCTTTCACTGTTTGAAAAAGTGAAGAAATTCCTAATGTTGACGGGAGGCTCTTTGTTGCCAAATACATCAAAATTCTTATTCTAGGATAGTAAGAGCAGCTGTAGATTTATTTTGTGTATAATAACTTTGAAATGACGGTTAGGTCAATATGCCTTTGCAACTGTTTTTTCTCTTTCTTTTTAATAGCAGATATCTATAAAGTCACTATTCAACACTTATACTGAATTTATTTCACTACAATGGTACAGATGTTTTAATATGCTGATTATAAATTAATTAATTTGGAACTGAATGCTGTTGACTTTGAAGTCTTTACTTAATTGCTGTAACATAAATATATAAAGCTCTCAATGCAAGTAGAAAACATGAAACAAAACAATAGTTTTCTTTACACTGGAGAAGGAGTGAGAGAGAATCTCTCTTGAAAGTCTGTAATGGACTCTTAAAGGTTATCTAATGATTGGGTGACCATAGGCTGTAACCAAAACTTTATTACTTCTGATCTGACATGCTCACTTCTGGAGTTATTTAGTATAAGTACAATTTACAGTAAAACTTTGTTATAATCTCATTCGTCAAAGGTGACGTATCATTTTGAAATTACTATTATGTATTTCAGAATAATGGCTTCTGTTGATACTTTCCTGTTAGATCCGTCTTGTTGGATGCCAGAATACATGCATGATCCTCTATGAATAAAGAAAAATCAAAGATCAGAAATGAAATAGTATAATATATCTGTTTTCTTTTGTATGATGTCTCCATCAGCATTCTAAGCAAGCAAAACCCCTATTCATTCAACTGAATAAGAAGTGAGGACTTATATACAAGAATATAGTAGTAAATGGCATTTATAAAAAAGGGTCATAGACAGTAACAAAATTTTATTGTATTTTCATGGATTGCTTATGAACTTCCAAATGTATTAAAAAAAAAAAAACAACAGAAAACAAAACAGTCTGCCCCCAATAGGATACAACTTACTGGATTTGTCCAGGCTTCTTATTTAAAGGGAAGCAGTCATTTTGAAATCTAGTTAGATAAATGTATTCAGAAAGTTTAAGTAGTTTTAATTACTACACCTGCTCCTTAATACTCCTGCCAAGATTTGCAATTCTAAAATAATATTTTTACATTTCAAAATATACTTTTCTCTCCCCTGTTGCAAGTGAATTAAAGCTAATTTTTAAGAGGATCTAAACATGAAGTGTTCAGTGGCATGGGACTTTCTCTTCAAAGAATAGAAAGTAGACTAGTCGGGTAAATTTTACAAAGTGACTTTTTTAATGATAAAAGTCCACAGAGGATTAAACTGCATGTGCTCTGGGAGTTTGCGATTTATGAAACTGCTTCTGAAATTTTATTGCTTTTAATTTGATATGCTTTCATGAAAAAATAGCCTCTTTCTTAACACTGTATTTTAGAAAAGATCATGCCAAAGAAATCTGTATGTTACTAGAAAATATTATGTGCAAAACAAAATCATGAGTGTAGCATCAGACTTCTAAAATACTAATTGATTTCTTTTCCACAGTGTTTCACATTTTGATTTAAAAAGAAAACCTACAGTAGATCAGTGTAGAAGTATAAAAGTCATATTAGGATAGCTAGTACAATGAGAATGTGATGTTTTGTATTCACAGCTGAATTAATAGTTTAAAAGGTTTTAATGATATTTAGGCTCTATTTTCGGAGTGCACAGAAACAAATATAACTCTCACTAATACTAACAGGATTGATGTACATGCGTCAAGGAAAGAATACACTCCAGAGATTAATCCTGTAAACACATCCCAAGAATGGGAAAACTTCTCTTTTAAATCCCACACAGCCGCAATAATAGCATGAAAAACATCCCTGAAAATACATGGAAGATATGAAAGCAAACCATATTGACTCGAGTTTTTGGCTTGAACTGCAGTTCTACAAATACAGTTTAATGTAGACAGAAAATTGATGATGGATGACTATTCAGGTCTCCTGTTGTGAAATAAAATAACTATAGAGTATGCACATTCAAATACACATAATTTAATGGAGAATTAATATGATAGTCTGCCTTCTTCTGGATGAAGAGCCATAGTAGCTAATTTGCTTTCCTTATCAGTGGAACGGGTTAAAAACTTCAGCAGTTTCAGGATTTATGTAAAGAATGCTTACAAGTTTTCTGATGGGTTTTCTCATATCCAAGGCACTTGTGGCATTTCTTGTCCCAAATTTCCTGTCTATGCATGGCTTCTGTTTCTTGGAGTACACTTCTGTGATTATGACTTAGGACTCTAAATGAGAGGAGAATTTAATGGTGTTAATTCCAGACATTGCTCAGTTGCTTCATGATTTTATCAAACAATATATGAAGCAATTAAGGTTGCCAACTTTCTCATTGCAGAAAACCGAACACCCTGCCCCACCCCCATCCCCGAGGCCTCACCCCGCCCCACCACTTCTATGAGGCCCCGCCCCCACTCACTCCATCCTCCCTCCCTCTGTCGCTCAGTGTCCCCTATCCTAGCTCACTCACTCATTTTCACAGGGCTGGGGCAGGGATTGGGGTACGGGAGGGGGTGAGGGTTCTGTCTGTGAGTGTGATCTCTGGTGTGGGGCCGGGGATGAGGGTTTTCAGGTGCATGAAGGGGTTTCGGGCTGGTTTGTGGGGCCCAGGGGTTCAGAGTGTGGGAGGAGGCTATGCTCTGGGGCAGGGGGTTGAGGTGTGGAAGGGGGTGAGGGCTCTGGATGGGGGTAAGGGCTCTGGGTGGGGCTGAGCGGTTTGGAATGTGGGAGAGGACTCTGGGCTGAGGCAGGGGGTTCGGGATGTGGGTTCCAGGCGGTGCTGACCTCATGCAGCTCCTGGGAAGCAGCAATGTGTCCCTCCAGCTCCGAGGTAGATTGCAGCCAGGGGGCTCAGAGCACTGCCCCTCAGTGCACCTTCCCGCAGGCACCACCCCCGCAGCTCCCATTGGCCATGTTTCCTGGCCAATGGGAGCTGCGGAGCTGGTGCTCAGGGCGGTGCCTGTGGGAAGGGGCAATGTGCGGAGCCTCCCTGGCTGTCTCTCCACCTAGGAGATGGACCTGCCAGCCACTTCCTGGGAGCCGCTTGGAGCCAGACAGGGAGCCTGCCAGCCCTGCTGCGCTACCAACTGGACTTCTAACAGCTCGGTCAGCATTGCTGACCGGAACCACCAGGGTCCCTTTTCGATCGAGCGTTTCAGTTGAAAACCTGACACCTGGCAAACCTATATTAATCTAAGTCTGCGGCTTAGTAAACTCTTTTCCCTCTCCCCTTTCTAGTTTTCAGTTTATAAAATAAAAGCTGCTTTAGGATGTTGATAACAAGTATAAGTTCATTTGGATTATGTGGTCACCATTTTCAAAACAGATATGGTGCTTTGCTGAGACTTATCTTAGTTTGTTCAAGAAACAAACAACCCCCAGAAAGCTTCAGCCAGGCTTTGCATTGTGATGTGCTGAACAGACACATTTCCCCATCTTCTCTGGCACCGCCCCAAGAAAATATCCTCTACTTGAAGTGACTGGAGCTTTGTTGACACTAGAGAGGATAAATCATCCATATTCAGGCAGTAAAATAATGGATCATGTGCCATTCTGAGAGGAAAAAATGTTTGTACAACATGTCCTTTTCTCTTTCTGCCAATAGATAGATTTTGAAAGGCTGTTTCCTTGCCTATTGATATGAGTGGTTAGAAAATCAACTTAGGTTTGCCTAAATTTCTCTGTTGTAATCATTAGCACAGTGAATGGAAATGCCAGTGTAGACTCTGTTAGTAGACTATGGAATCATACTGAAAAATTGAATTTTAGGTGCTCTCAGTTCTTAAAACTCTGCGTAATTAAATTTTTATATATAAATTTATCAGGAGTTTGGAACTATGGATCCTGTCCCTAAGCCAGGGGTGGGCAAACTACGGCCCGTGGGCCGGATCCAGCCCATCAGAGCTTTGGATCCAGCCCGTGGGATTGCCCCCATGATGCCGCAGGCCCCGTGCCACTCTGAGATGCGACTGGCACCAATCCCTGGATCCCCGGGGTGGTGATGGTGGCAGAAGGGCTCTGCCCTAGAATGGCCTTTCATAGATAGATGCCTATCACAATAGGAAAGACTATTCTTTAACAAGCTTTTATATCTAGGTAGAACTGTGTGGAAAATGTTTGTTATCACGTTTGTTTTTTTCCTGTTCCACTTTCTGGTATTTTACAGGGCTTTGTTCTGTTTTGTTTTATTTATTTACTAATTCTTGCAGTACAAAAAGTAGTTTTCACACTAGAAATAGCTTTTCCTGACTACAAGTAACGTTTATAACTAGTGGAAAAATAGGCAAGGCCTCAGTTCAAAAAGAAAGTCAGGGAAGAGCAATGTGATACCTCCTGGAGAAGTTTTTATGTGTGTGTATTTTCTTTGGGTAAAAATCTCTTGTGGTTAAATCTCTGGCAGAATAAACATTATTTTCGGAATTTATCATTTTTTCTGTGGTTTACCCAACAAATGGGGTTCTGGTCCAAGACTATAGTAATACAAATAGTACTTTAATGTCTGAACCTGCAAATGCTTGTGCAGCTAACACATATGGTTAGTTTGCTTGCAGTCAAGTCTATACATGTAAAGTTAAGCACATGTGTATATATATTTGCAGGATCTGGGCCTCATTAAGTATCAAATGAAATATAGATGGATACTAATATAGCAGCTACGTTGTCTAGTGATTAGAAGGTGGAGCTGAAAGGCCACAGATTCCCACTGAAATATCGACATATTACCCTGTGAGCTCTAAACCAATCCTCTAATTAAAGACTGGATGCCTTAAGATATGGGTTAGAGATAATAAAATCTCACACAGAACCCTACTCTCATCCATCATCCAACCATAGGTGGGATACACCACTCTGCCCTGTTTACTTTTCCTAAATTGGTTAGAGACACAGAAGTCCAGATATAAGCTGCAGATCAGCCTTTTCTGTATCTTCCTGGAACATACTGGTAACAGTCCTACTCACAACTATAAGATGGAAGCCTCTGGTATCTGGTGTGGCAAGAGGTTGGGTGCAGGTTATATCACTGTACAACAATATACTGTATTGCCGTACTTTGAATAATCAACAAAGTGCTTAATTTATTTTGTGTGGCAGCTACCAATCTTCTCATATCAGAAAGGAGGGGATAATGGGCATCATTTTTTACTATTTTTGGGACTTAGACTGTTTGGATTACACACTTAAACATAAAGATTTTTTTTTTTTAAGGGCTGTCAAGCGATAAATTTTTTTAATCACGATTAATCATGCAATTAATCACGCTGTTAAACAATAATTGAATACCGTTTATTTAAATATTTTTGGGTGTTTTCTACATTTTCAAATATATTTTTCAATTACAACACAGAATACAGTGTGTTCACAATACAGAATAAAGTATACAGTGCTCACTTTATATTTATTTTTATTACAAATATTTGCACTGTAAAAAACAAAATAAATAGTATTTTTCAATTCATTAATACAAGTACTGCAGTGCAACCTCTTTATCATGAAAGCTGAACTTACAAATGTAGAATTGTGTAAAAAAAAAAAAAAAAAAAAACTGCTTTCAAAAATAAAACAACGTAAAACTTCAGAGCCTGCAAGTCCACTCAGTGCTACTTCTTGTTCAGCCAATTGCTAAAACAAACAAGTTTGTTTACATTTGCAGGAGAGAATGCTGCCCATTTCTTGTTTACAGTGTCACCTGAAAGTGAACAGAGAGAGAACAGGCATTTGAATGGCACTGTTATAGCCGGCATTGCAAGATATTTATGTGCCAGATGCCCTAAAGATTCATATGTCCCTTCATGCTTCAGTCACCATTCTAGAAGACATGCGTCCATGCTGATGACGGGTTCTGCTCGATAATGATCCAAAGCTGAGCGGACAGACGCATGTTTCTTTTCATCATCTGAGTCAGATGCCACCAGCAGAAGGTTGTTTTTCTTTTTGATGGTTCAGTTTCTCTAGTTTCCGCATTGGAGTGTTTCTCTTTTAAGACTTCTGAAAGCATGCTCCACACCTCATCCCTCTCAGATTTTGGAAGGCCCTTCAGATTCTTAAACCCTTGGTCGAATGATGTAGCTCTCTTTAGAAATCTCACATTGGTATATTGTTTGCATTTTGTCAAATCTGCAGTTCTTAAAATGAACAACATGTGCTGGGTCATCATCTGAGACTGCTATAACATGAAATACATAGCAGAATGTTAGTAAAACAGAGCAGAAGACATATAATTATCCCCCAGGGAATTGAGTCACAATTTAACTAACGCATTATTTTTTTAATGAACATCATCAGCATGGAAGCATGTCCTCTGGAATGGTGGCCGAAGCATGAAGGGATATATGAATGTTTGGCATATGTGGCACATAAATAACTTGCAATGCTGGCTATAAAAGTGCCATGTGAATACCTGTTCTCACTTACAGGTGACATTGTAAATAAGAAGTGGGGAGCATTATCTCCCGTAAATGTAAACAAACTTGTTTGTCTTAGCAATTGGCTGAACAAGAAGTAGGCCTGAGTGGATTTGTAGGTTCTAAAGTTTTACATTGTTTTGTTTTTGAGTGCAGATATGTAAAAAAAAAAAACCAAAAACCCCAAACCCTCTACCTTTGTAAGTTGCACTTTCATGATAAAGAAATTGCACTACAGTACTTCTAGGAGGTAAATCGAAAAATACTTTTGTTTGTAATTTTTATAGTGCAAATATTTATAATAAAAATAATACAAAGTATATACACTTTGTATTCTGTATTTTAACTGAAATCAATATATTTAAAAATGTAGAAAAGCATCCAAAATATTTAATAAATTTCCATTGATATTCTATTGTTTAACAGTGCAATTAAAACTGCAATTAATTGCAGTTAATTTTTTTGAGTTAATCACGATTAATTGATAGCTCTAATTTTTTTAAAACTATGCTGTACTAATTTTGTGATTAACAAGCATCTATTTTTCATTAAATCTGAGTTCCTGACTTTTAAGCTTTTTTAATAACTACTGTACACTATTTAAGTAGTGTTGTTTTAAATTAAAATGTATGGTACTTACAACCTGCTCCAAATATACTAGGCACTTTGTAGACACGTAACAAGACATTTCCCTTCCAGAGAGTTTACAATCTGAATAGAAAGAGACCTCTGATCAAAAGTTGCAACACATTAGTTCAGCTCCTTGTACCTCACCTTTGACCCACTAATGTGTGCTCAACATTGTTTCCACATTTCCATTAGACCTTTATTTACTCAATCAACAGACTTTGTACTGCCATATAAATAGTTTCCAATGGTGAAAAATGGAAAAATCTAATATATGTTCCACTGTATCTGTAACTAGTTTACAAGACTACTCAGAATATATTCTTTTTCCTTTAGGGGAAATAAATGTATCATAGTAATTTTTTTTTCAGAAGTAGCATTCATTTGTATTTGAAACTCCTCCTCCCTCTTCTTTCCTCCTCCCAGTTTTCTAAACTAAAATAATTTTTCACCAGATATTTTTGCTACAGTGTTATGATAAACATGAGATAAAGTCAATTGTAATCGACATTGTAACTGTCACTTTAACACCATTTAGTAGCACGAAAGCACTTAAAGATAATTTTAAAAAAATCCGTATATTACTTGTGAATCAATGTGATTTACTGGTTTTTAATGGTTATTAAAGGTTCCTGAAGTTTCTGAAGCTTCTTTAAAAACAATGGGTCTTTTAAAAAATAAAGTCAGAGAAGCTATGATATGAGGGAGTAAATCCTCATTTAAACAAAAATAACTGTAATGTTGTAAGAACAGTGGTGAAAATTTGTGAAAGGTATATTTAAGTCTGCAATATCTAAAACAGTTCTGTAGTATAAATGAACTTTACTTTAGATTTCCAGTGTTATCTGATAGTAGTATGTATGTAACCCACACAATGATGAGTTGTGTTAGAATATTTTTGGTCAGTCTGAACAAACTATAGGATACATGTGACCTAAACTGGCATAAGCAGAGAGGGCTAGGTTGTGGAGCCCTTATTCATGTGAGTAAATGCTCACCAATGTGAGTTGTCTCACTGATTTTGAATAATCTAGCCCAGAGTTGGTTAAGCAACTTAACTATACTGCAAAGGGTTAAATATCACAACCAATTCAGTTCAATACAGCACCTGGCAACAATCCTCATATACTCTAGGCAAATTGACTAGCTGTCCGCCTGAGAGAGCTTCGAATCTGCAATGTGAACAATATTGCTCATATATTTGTATTTAAATTTTCCTTCTTTGTATTTGTTTTGACAGTAAACAAAGCAATACAGCGTAGTTATTTACCTTTAGCATCCTAGCTGCAAACGCAAACTTGATGTCATTGGTGTTGCCCTTGCTAAACTGAAAAGAAATCCATGCACAATTGTGTCTTTTCTTTGATCTTTGCAGTTAATTCGTTATTACTTAGTCACAGTATTTTCATATTCTTTTAGCTGCAGGTTCTATGTCATGTTGATCACACATGAAGCATGTTGTTTTTACAAATTAAGGCTTAGTTTAGAATAAAGAGGTATGGGAGAAAGGAGAGCATTTAGTAACAATTATTGAATGTAAAGTTTATTCCTTTGGTCTGGTCTAAACATGAAGTTGCACATGTTTAACTAAACCAATTTAGTTAAACTGATGCAACTTTATATGTAGATGCTGTTGTATTGGTTTAAACCTTGCTTGAGGATGGTTGTTATAGTAATGTTATGTTATAAGTTGTAATTTCATGTATCTAGTTATGAGGCTGAAAATGTGTCCTCATGGCTTAAAACAAGCCCATGCAAAACTCTCTAGGAACACAGGGGCAGTTCACACCTCATCAGGGCATGTATGGGACAAACCCAGCCCAGCGTCACAGAAACAAAGGACACTGGCCTAGGCAGCAACAAAGGATCTGTTTGACTCTCAAGTGAATCACCCTCCCTTCCCTTGGTCAGTTAGGGACTACAATGAGGTAATGCTCACCTGACCCTGAAGCGGGGGGGCAAAGCCAAGAGGGAAGAAAGAACACGATAAAAGGGAGAGACTTTGCCATGCTCTTCGTCTCTCTCCCACCTATATCTACAGCCCACCAAGTGACTGAAGCGCTGATCAAAGGGGAGAGCCTGGCTGAAGGACAACCAGCCAGCCTGTGGTTAGAAGCATCTAGGTTTGTAAGGGCACTGAAAATGTTAAGATCAGCTTTTATTTTATTGCACCAAATCTGCCTTCTTGTACTTTGACTTATATCACTTAAAATCTTTTTTTTGTAGTTAATAAATGTTTGTTTATTCAACCTGAAGCAGTGCGTTTGGTTTGAAGCGTGTCAGAGACTCCCCTTGGGATAAAAAGTCTGGTACATATCAATTTCTTTGTTAAATTAGTGAACTCTCATAAGCTTGCAGCATCCAGCAGGCATAACTGGACACTGCAAGACGGAGGTTCCTAGGGTTGTGTCTGGGTCGGGAGATGTCATAAACATACAGCTAAGGGTAGCCTAAAATTCCTCCTTACCTGTAAGGGGTTAAGAAGCTCAAATAACTGGGTTAGCATCTAACCAACAGGACCAATGGGGAAAAAAGATACTTTCAAATCTTGGGCGGGGCGGGAGGTTTTGTTTGTGCTCTTTGTTTTGTGTGGGGGTTCTCTCTTGGGACTGAGAGGGGCCAGACAGAAATCCATCTTCTCCAGCCCATCCTAATCCAAGTCTCCAATATTGCAACCAGTATAGGTAAGCCAGGCAAAACAGATCAGTTTATCTTTTGTTATGCTTGTGAATTTTCCCTGTGCTAAGAGGGAGGTTTATCCCTGGCTTTTGTAATTTTTATGTTTTTTCTAGAGGAAAATCCTCTGTGTTTTGAATCTTATTGTCCTGTAAAATTACCTTCCATCCTGATTTTACAGAGGTGCTTCTTTTACTTATTTTTTCTTTATAATAAAGTTCTGTTTTTTAAGAATCTGTTTGGGTTTTTAGTGTCCTACAAACCCAATGGTCTGGTTTGTGCTCACCTAGTTTATTTTTCAAGCCTCCCCAGGAAAGGGGGTGTAGGCTTGGGGGGATATTTTGTGGGAATAGGAACTCCCAAGTGGTCCTTTCCCTGATTCTTTGTCTAAATCATTTGGTGGTGGCACCATACCTCAATCAAAGGACAAATAGAGATTTGTGCCTTGGGGAAGTTTTTAAGCTAAGCTGGTAGAAATAAGCTTAGGGGGTCTTTCATGCAGGTCCCTACATCTGTACCCTGGAATTCAGAGTGGGGAGGGAACCCTGACAGGAGATATTGGCTAATGTCATTCGGTTGCACAATCCAAGCAGCTTAAATGCTAGAGACTGTTCATGAACAGCCCAGGAGTGGGGGTTCTCACAGCAGAGCAGGGTAAGGCTGGCTTCCAGAGTCAAGGATTGGAATGACCTAGCAGATCACCGGTCCAGATAACATCACAGGGGAACGTCACACACACACACACACCTATAGTTGGATTTATATTTGTGTAGTTAAGGTTTTACATTTAAATGTGATTTAGAGGAATTGGGTAGAGTGCTTTTGTAGTTAATTATATGGCTGAAGGGCAAGGGAGTTGTGGGAAAGAGAAGTCTGGACATGTCTACACACACAAGTTATACTGGTTTATCTTAAATTAGTGTAGTAAAAGTGGTGCACATTTTTGTGTGCAGACTCATTGACTTTAAAACTTGTTTTATCAGTTTATCTTGTGCCTGCAAATTCACCGTTGCAAGATAAACAGATATAAGTCAGACTTAAAACTGATATAAGAGTGTCCATATGCAAACTTGCACTGGTTTAAATTTGTATAAAATCACACTTTTAATCTTGTACACCTTTGTGTGTAGTCATCCAGGTCAAAAAAAGCAATAATATGGGTAATATGATGTTATGGCATATAAATGAAGATTCCCTTAACTGATAATCGTGTTGATGAGAAATAAACTAGATCAACCTCAACTCTAAGTTAGGCATTTTTTTGTCTGGGAATATACAGTATGTTAAGGCATTGAAATTAACCCTATATGTACTGTACCCTTATAAATGCTGTATGCTATATTTATGCAATATGGCCAAGTTGTGGTGGTTGTGGGATTCACAACTATGAGTGTCCATACTTCTGTGCCTGTAAAATCTCAAGAAAAACATTGTAGTACCATTTCTTTTCTATTTATAACTACTAGTTGGTCATGATTTTGTTGATTGATTGTGTTGCCTTTGTTTTGGTACGTATATTTTACCACTTTGACCAAGGATTCAATAAAGCTTTTATTGGAGTAATTACTTGCTCCCATCTGCATTTTGCTAATGTAGTCTTTTTTGGGGGGGGGGGGGGGGGAGGATGGGTATAATGGTATTGGACTTTGCAAGAGCTTTTAGTCTCTGGATAACTTCTTTAAATTATGCATTCAGACTGGCTGGTAAATTTAAACAGAGAATTTTACTTTCTCTGCTGTTTTTCAGACTGTGGATGAAATAAAAATACCCACAGAATGCCAAAAGCTTGGACTTGTAAACAGAAGAAACTCTAAATAAATAAATAAATAGAATTGTTGACTTTTTTATGTTTGAAGAGGAAAAGACTGATGTTTGGAACTTCATTGTATATTTTGCTCTTAGGATTTGTTAGCTGAAACAAATATCGCTTCTAACCAGGATTCACCTTCGCTGTAGTTGTCAAACTCATTGTGTGTTTGAAAGGTTAACCTTTAACATTTTTTCCCATTGTTGTTTTTCATCTTTAATTACTAACTTCATAAATAAGATGCATAATACAATTTTGTATCTGAAGCAACTCAAGTTTCCCTGATATACCTATAGGGAATCAGAGAAGAAGTTAGTATTATGATGAGCCCTTGATTGCCATGTCAGAAATTTAACAGTTTGTAACAGACATGAACACTTTTATAACAATTTTAAAATATCATTTGAATAGTGCACTGTCTCCTGTACAATAGGTAAACTTTTGCTTTTTCTCCCTCTTGATTGACACATTTTTCTTTTAACAATCCTTCATTCTCTTTCCTCTTTAATCGCTTTTCAGTAGCATAGAAATCTCTACAAATGTAAACTTTTAAGCTGACTTGATCTCTGGTACATTGTCTGAACAGTAAGATTCTACACAAATTAAATGAAGGAAATAATTACCATAATAGTACCTTGGCAACAGCTTGGTATCAAGGTACCCCATGTGTGCTCAGTGGCAGCTTGGCTCTGTTATATTAGCTAGACCTCGTGAAAGGGTTATAGTCTTTAACACTGACATATGTGGCATTGTGTGTGTTAGAGTGCCAGTGTCAGAACTGAGACACCTGCAGGTTCAGGTTCTTCGGGAGAAATTTGCTTTTAATTACTTAATTGTTTTGTCATATGTAAGTAGGGGTGGGTGATTTACTTCTGTAACCTCACCAGAAAGGGTACGTGTGGGGGTGGTGGCTGTAGGGAGTTTTTTCTCTCTCTTCCCTGCATATGCAGTCCACCCAATAGGGCAGACAGGAGGATAGGTAGGGGAACTGGGATTCGACCGAGCTAGAGTCACTTCAGGGAGTATTCTCCCCTTCCACTATGAGAAGAGCCACTAGGAGCCAGAAGGGGATGACAGGTTTCAGAGTAGCAGCCGTGTTAGTCTGTATTCGCAAAAAGAAAAGGAGTACTTGTGGCACCTTAGAGACTAACACATTTATTTGAGCATAAGCTTTCGTGAGCTACAGCTCACTTCATCGGATGCATTTGGTGGAAAAAACAGAGGAGAGATTTATATACACACACACAGAGAACATGAAACAATGGGTTTATCATACACACTGTAAGGAGAGTGATCACTTAAGATAAGCCATCACCAGCAGCAGGGGGAGGAAAGGAGGAAAACCTTTCATGGTGACAAGCAAGGTAGGCTAATTCCAGCAGTTAACAAGAATATCTGAGGAACAGTGGGGGGTGGGGTGGGAGGGAGAAATACCATGGGGAAATAGTTTTACTTTGTGTAATGACTCATCCATTCCCAGTCTCTATTCAAGCCTAAGTTAATTGTATCCAGTTTGCAAATTAATTCCAATTCAGCAGTCTCTCGTTGGAGTCTGTTTTTGAAGCTTTTTTGTTGAAGTATAGCCACTCTTAGGTCTGTGATCGAGTGACCAGAGAGATTGAAGTGTTCTCCAACTGGTTTTTGAATGTTATAATTCTTGATGTCTGATTTGTGTCCATTCATTCTTTTACGTAGAGACTGTCCAGTTTGGCCAATGTACATGGCAGAGGGGCATTGCTGGCACATGATGGCATATATCCCATTGGTAGATGCGCAGGTGAACGAGCCTCTGATAGTGTGGCTGATGTGATTAGAAGGGGATGAGGATCAGATGCACTAGGATAGCAATCTTGAATTTGGAGAGAATCATGATTCTACCATGAGAGAACATGCAGGCCTAAGTGTTTAGCATCAGTACTACATGGGTTGTTTGTAAAATATCCGTGTGGCTTAGAAGAATAGCCTCAGATGGCCTCAGTATTTCCTTTAATTAACTACAGGGAACTCGTGGGGAACCCTGCCAATACAGAGGCAGTGTTTTTGAGTATTCTCAAGCAAGTTTTATAGCAGTAACTCAGGATTAGAGTGCTGCTTTGTACGATTTTTAATCCCACTACCGTCCTGCCCTGCAATACCTACTCCCACTCACCCCAGTGGGATTTACCACGTGCCAAGCTGGTTCCAAAGTATTTTAGATTTATATAGTTAAAAATGTGGAGCAAACTGACAAAATACTTCATAAAGGCCTCTGCTTTTAAAGATTAAAAGATTAAAGATTTATAAGATGTGTGCCCTTTTAGTTAAAGTGTTATATCGGTACTTATTATTGTTTTAATAAAACAAATTATTTTTATATTTAAAATTATGCCCTTTTTTCTTCTGTTCTATTAAAACAGGGGTTGGCAACCTTTGGCACATGGCCCATCATGGTAATCCCCTGGTTGGCCGTGAGACTTTTTTTTAAGTTGACAGTCCACAGGCATGGTCCCCCGCAGCTCCCAGTGGCCGTGGTTTGCTGTTTTCGGCCAATTGGAGCTGCGGGAAGCAGCAGCCAGCATGTCTGTTCATAAACTATTCATAGATACTAAGGTCAGAAGGGACCATTCTGATCATCTAGTCTGACCTCCTGCACAACGCAGGCCACAGAATCTCACCCACCCACTCCTGCGATAAATATCACCTATGTCTGAGCTATTGAAGTTCTCAAATCGTGGTTTAAAGACTTCAAGGAGCAGAGAATCCTCCAGCAAGTGACCAGTGCCCCATGCTACAGAGGAAGGCAAAAAACCTCCAGGGCCTCTTCCAGTCTGCCCTGGAGGAAAATTCCTTCCCGACCCCAAATATGGCAATCAGCTAAACCCTGAGCATATGGGCAAGATTCACCAGCCAGATGCTACAGAAAATTCTTTCCTGGGTAACTCAGATCCCACCCCATCTAATATCCCATCACAGGCCATTAGGCCTATTTACCATGAATATTTAAAAATCAATTAATTACCAAAACCATGTTATCCCATCATACCATCTCCATAAACTTATCGAGTTTAATATCCCTGAGGCCCACCATTTCCCGCATGTCCCGTTGGCCAGGAACGGCAAACGGCGGCCACTGGGAGCTACATGGGGCTCTGCCTGCGGATGGTCAACATCAGCAAAATGTCTCGCGTCCCGCCAGCGGATTACCCTGGATGGGCCGTGTGCCGAAGATTACCAACCCGTGTATTAGAGGAATACTGTCAACTTTTAAAACACAGTGTCATCTGAAAATATTGTTAGATTATTATAACTGAAGTCAATTGGGGTTTTAATTTTTTTCTCTGTGCAGTTTGTTTACATGGTGCATTTGACAGTACTTTGTTTGTAGGCAGTTTCCCTATTTTGTTGACTGCATGCTCCTCCCCAGTCCCTGCTATGGTTTTACCAGTAACAGTAACAGTAGCAGCAGAGCTGAAGCTAAACAGTAGAGACAGTGGGCAGCTGTGTGCACAAAGAAGAAAAGAAGGGGAAAGGCGGTGAAAGAGGAATGGTAGTGCTCCCCTTGTGACCATCTGAAAAAACTCCTAAGCACAAATAGAGGAACAGAAAACATCATTTTTAAAGGAATTAAATAACACACATATTTAAAAGCATTCATCCCTAGTTATTAGAATGCATAAAATGGCAACCTGTTTTACAATAACTGATGAATAACTTTCTTTAGAATATCCAGGCAGGTTGCCTAGAGGGTTTAAAAAAAAAATGAATGTCCACAACTGTATTCCATAGCAAAGCTAATTTCATCCCATCTTCTATCCTTGTGCAGAAGAAGTTGAAGAAGAGTCTGAAACTACAAATGAGGCTGATTTGACTGATAAACAGAAACATCAGTTGAAACACAGAGAGCTCTTTCTTTCTCGCCAGTATGAGTCCCTTCCTGCAACACATATCAGGTAAGAAACTTTAAGAAAGCTTATTTTTTTGTGTGGTTGCAATAGATTGCCCACTCCACCCAGTGCAGCCACAGCCAGTTTGGAGCTGGAGACTTATATGTAGGGTAACCAGACGTTCTGATTTTATAGGGACAGTCCAGATATTTGGGGTTTTGTCTTATATAGTTGCCTATTACCCCCCACCCCCATCCCGATTTTTCCCACTTTCTGTCTGGTCACCCTACTTATATGGCTGGGATTATAACCCTGAGCTGTTTGTGAGAGGACACAGACATTTCAAAAGAAATTTCCTCCAACCTGTTTGTTACTAAACCTAAAAGACACAGTAGCTGGATTTGGCTAAATGTTGCAAGAGCATTTTTGCCATCATATCCTTAGAGATCTTTTATATTTAAACAGCCTTAAAACTTGGGGGGTTTAATTTCACATATTATGCTTCTACTCATACCCCCCTTCGTTTTTAAATTGCTCTGATGCTACTACTGAGTAAAGCAGAAAAGAGTTGTAGTTGGTTTCATACTGGAAAATGCTATGAGCATAGGTGCCATCCCCACTGATTCAGGGAGTTCTTTGTGTTTGATGGGGGAGAGGATCTAGAAACTAGAGGGATGCAGGGATAAAGAGACAATGAGCAAAGGCAAATGGAAGAGAAGGGTACAATTGTAGGTTGGTAATGCAAGGGAATTTTAGCTCTCCCAGTACATCCAACTAAGTCTATCACTCGAGAAGTCATCAGTAGCTGGAAGCTCATCCACCCTGGTCAAAGGAAGTACTTTCCATTCCTCAAGAGAGGGTGTTTGTGGCCTAGTGTGTAGAACAGAGGACTGGCAGTTGAATAGGACAAAAATCTTTCCCAACTCTGTCACAGATTCACTGTATGGCTTGATTAAGTTACTTAACCTCTCTACCTCAGTTTCTACATCTATGGGTTGTTTACACAGGAAGTTACAGCACAGCAAGGTAGTAAAAGTACCTTTGTGCATTTGAGCTTGATACACTGTAAAATCTACTACGCGAAACCACCAAGGGCACTGTGATACAGGAGGGCCAGGGAACAGTGGGAGAGTGCTAGAGGGGAAATATATAAGCTCAAAGCTAATTAAGGCATGGTTTCCTGTAGACTAGGGACGGTGGATGCATGTTAACAGGAGCAGTCAATTAAGGCCCTGTTAGGAACCTAATAAACCCTCCTGCTTCAGGCAGACAGGGGAGGAGGAAGAAGAGAGGACAGGAGCTTGGAGGTATGCTGTGAGACTTGGAAAATCAGAGAACTGAAGTAAGGGGGACCCTGCCCCAGTAGGGGAGGGAGATTCCCTTCCCCAGCATCTAAGGACTGCAGGTACCCCACCCAAGGGGGAAGAGGGTAAGAACCTGCAGGGGTTGTGAGGGGCTGGGGCTCAGAGTGAGGAGCAAACTCAGACCTCTCCCCTGCTTCCCTCCTTTATCACCTTCCTGGGCCACTGGCAGGGCCATCGATGCCCCAAGAACAGGGGCAAGGGGTGGCATCTTAGCTCCCTGCCAAGAAAAGCACAGGACCCACCAGACTAACATCGGCCATCTTGTCACATGGTAAGGGTGTCCACATACTCTTAGGATAGGGTAGTGCGGTGTAAATTCTCACCTAACTTGCTGCACAGTAACTCCTCCTGTAGACAAGCCTGATAAAATGGAGATGATAATACTTACTCAACTTTTCATCTAACTTTGAAATCTGTACATGAAAGTCAATCTTAAGTATTATAAGTATGATGCAGACCAAATACTTAATCTTTCTTGCCTTAGATACCCCTGCGTAGCATGGGGTAACTCATCTTTGAAAAGCACTACATAACTGCACATAATTCATTACGATCAGCTAACTTGATTACAGCCACCACTGCCACTCATAAGAGAGCATGTGGAATATGTTATAGTTTACCTGGAAAATTTTTACAATTTATTTTTATTGGCTTGGATTCTGTATATTGATATTTTAAATGACAAGAGAGTTCCTGCTCTAGTAGAACAAATGACCTTTATTCACCTCCTCCAGGGCAAAGATTGCTATAACATGAGGAGTAAGTAGAGTAGAACCTCTCTATCACACACTTCACTAGTCACCCCGTAAAAATACTAGAGTATGCTGTAGCAATTACACAGTATAGCACACACATGCACAAAATGGTTAGTGCACTCTCATATTACCAAACCTTAATTACTTTTACAAGATACCTTCCTGAACAATTACGTGTGCTGTAATGAATTTTCAAAATGAAACTACATTTGTCAAAATAAACGGACATAGTATTGCATTATCCTTGCTTTGAATTGTGCTTGTTAATTTACACAGTTCAAATTCCCAATAGTTCTCTGTTTTTAATATGAATTACTGAAAAAAGAAGGAGAAAATTGGTGGGGAAGTAGAAGACCCCTCTTCTTTTTCTGCCTCCCACCCCAGTAGTACTCAAACAAAGAGCTGGAGTCTCAGATAGAAAAAATTGTCCTAGCTCCATTGAATGGAGCTGTACTGATTTAAACCACCAGAGGTTCTGGCCCATCAAATGGGAAAGACCTGTAGTACTGATGAGAGAGGAGAAATGATGCAATGAAATAAAGGTGGTAAATGCAAACAGAAGTTGGGAGGACTAAGAAGATGAGCCCTACCCCCTTTGGAAGAAGTAAGAGGAGAAAGTTAGAAGTGAGTAACTTAAATTTATTGGTGGTCTTGCCTTTCTCGTTTGCTTTAGGTTCCCAGGCCTAATGCAGAGCTTAAAAACTGCCCAACATCTTCTCTTATGATAAAAACTATCTGTGTTGCTATGCTCATAAGGAAGAACAGTATTTCACACTGTTGAGCATGTACTATCTTTAATAGATTTACATTGAAAACCAACTTTCTAGTTAAAAACTTTTTAATAATGTAACTGACTACACTTCTCTTGCTTTTGTTACACCTTTTTACCCAGCTTAGCTTCACTCTGTTTTGTTCTTTCATGGTGTAAATATTTTATTCTTAAATCGCTGAAATGTGCTTTCTGCTTTAACTCTATTTTAACATTTTTTTTGTTTTGGAATATAAATTTGTTTAATTTTCTTGAAATGTAAATTTGGGGAGTTCTCTTGAAAGACTACAGACTTTGCCCTGATTCTCATTTACACTAAGGCTCCTTTATGCCCTGATGGTAGACTTAAAGTGGATGTAACTTGAAGACTTTTTGTCAGTTTGAAGTTAATGGAGTTACAGCAGTATAAAACCATTGTAAGTGAAAGGAGGCCTGCAGAGTTCAAAACTTGGATTTTTTATTATTTCTATATTTGATTACAAATTAATTCAGACCATTTTTCTGAAGCAGAATGAAATAAATGATAGCTGATCCCCCATTTTTAATTTTTCTTTAAGTTTGAACAGTTCAGCCATATAGACATGTCGGACCCAAAGAGCCATGTTTTACAAGGGCTAACTGTTTGTTTAGGGTATCTCTCCACTGCAGTTAGACATCCACGGCTGGCCCATGGCCCAGGCTAAGGGGCTGTTTAATTGTGGTGTAGACGTTTGGGCTTAGGCTGCAGCCTGAAATCTGGGACGCTCCCACCTCAGTCCTAGAGCCCAGGTTCCAGAGTGAGCACAAATGTCTATACTGCAGGTAAACAGCACCTTAGCCCGAGCCCTGCATGGGCCAGCCACAAGTGTCTAATTGCAGTGTAGACATGCCCCTAGTTACATTAAGGAAGCTATACCTAGGGCTAACTTGGCCCTCCCTTTCTCACTGCAGTTCTAAACTCTAGTTTGATTTTGGTATTTGTATGAATCCAAGAATGTTGAAGGGGAGGGGTAAATCATGCCTAACTGCATGTTAGTTAGTTTGACCAGCTAACCATAACAAGTTACTTATTTGTCAAGCACTAGGCAAACAGTATAAAAATAGGTTTCAGAGTAGCAGCTGTGTTAGTCTGTATTCGCAAAAAGAAAAGGAGTACTTGTGGCACCTTAGAGACTAACAAATTTATTTGAGCATAAGCTTTCATGAGCTACAGCTCACTTCATCAGATGTATTCAGTGGAAAATACAGTGGGGAGATTTATATACATAGAGAACATGAAACAATGGGTGTTACCATACACACTGTAATGAGAGTGATCACTTAAGGTGAGCTATTACCAGCAGGAGAGCGGGGGGTGAGGGGGAACCCTTTTGTAGTGATGATCAAGGTAGTCCATTTCCAGCAGTTGACAAGAATGTCTGAGGAATGGGGGGGGGGGCAGAAATAAACATGGGGAAATAGTTTTACTTTGTGTAATGACCCATCCACTCCCAGTCTCTATTCAAGCCTAAGTTAATTGTATCCAGTTTGCAAATTAATTCCAATTCAGCAGTCTCTCGTTGGAGTCTGTTTTTGAAGCTTTTTTTGTTGCATAATTGCAACTTTTAGGTCTGTAATCGAGTGACCAGAGAGATTGAAGTGTTCTCCGACTGGTTTTTGACTGTTATTAATCTCCCCACTGTATTTTCCACTGAATGCATCCGATGAAGTGAGCTGTAGCTCACGAAAGCTTATGCTCATATAAATTTGTTAGTCTCTAAGGTGCCACAAGTGTTCCTTTTCTTTTTGAGTATAAAAATAGTGTCTAAATATCTAAGCCTTTTCTGACAGGGTTGTTTTTAAGTTACCAACTTTTATCCTGTATGTTTAATATGTCTTTTTCCCATGTGAAATGTTTAGGCTCAAATTAATTTTACTGTAAACTGAAAAGAGAATTTATTCTATTTATAACTATAACATGTCTGAGAGTTTAATATGGTAAGTTATTATATTACATTAGGTTTCTTTATTAACTTATAGGAAGCTTAATACCACAACATCTGTGGTTTTCTTTATAATAATTTGGTCTGTTCAACCATGGCATTTAAATTGGTCTTTCTGTTGGAATTGCTACTTAAGTGCACATACTAGTAAATAGAGTATGCGTGCACTGACTTAGTAGAATATGATGGCTACAATGTTTGTTGAATAAACAGTGTATTCTTCTGTTTTGTTCCTTCATGTGATGTTTCTACCTTTCATTGCTTTATCATGTGTGATATTCCTACACTTCAGTGTAACTTGTATGAAAAGGTTCAGATGGTTGACTATGTTTGCAGGTTCATTAACTATTTCGTATGATTGATGCACAGGATTACTTGCCTCTTGCTTGAAATTTCTTTTTTTCTTTGTTATGGTCCCAAGAGTTAAGAGGGAATTGGGGAAGCCTGTATATGCTTAGGCTGTCTCAAGGAATTGAATTAATCTCTGAAACCATTTATTATTGCTCTCCGAACCTAACTACTTAAAAATGTCCCTTCACAGCCATTTGAAGGAACATTGTTATTGCTATTAACTTATTCAGCAGTGTGTATAGTACCTTTTTCATGGTCTTTATTTGATTTGTACTTACTAATGTTCTGGTTCAGTTATAATTTCTTGCTGTAATGTTTGTTTAGCTTTTGTATACCTTGTCTCCTCAGAAGTCCTGGGTAAAATAGGGTTAGCATCTCTCAGGCTGCCCTTACATTACATTTTAAAAGATGATTTTTTTTTTAATTGTTGTAACAAGTGTTGTGTGGGGCCAAACAGTCTGCGTGTGGTTTGGGAATAGAAATATGTTTTAAAACCAATGGGTGTTTGTGAGAACAAGATTTCAAACAAGCAGGCTTGCTGATCTAAATTTAATTAATGTTAAATATCTTAAATGGAAAATGTAAGTTAGTTGATAGATACAATTGTATGTTTTTGTGTGGAGAAATCAATTTGGACAGAAGGGTAATAATGATAATTCTCTTAATCACAGCTACATGAGAAACAATTACCATGACAGTATCGGAAAGAAATCTGGCAAGTTATTTACTGGTCAATATTCTTCTAGGTCAATTCAGGATAGTTTTTATTTCTCCCACCCAGGACTAAAAACCAGCTGCTGTTTCTTGCTGTGATCCATATGGCAGAATTTTGTAGGTTTTTTTTTTTTTTTAAGGCCACAAGGGACCATTTTGATTTTGTAGTCTGTTCACAAGCCACAGAATTTAATGCAGCAATTCTTGGATCAGTCCCAGCAACTTGGGGTTGAATGAGAGTCTCATCTTTTAGTGAGACATCCAGTCTTGATTTAAAAACCTCTGAGGAATGCTGAACTACATCCTTTGATAACCTGTTCCAGTGCAGTCTCTTGTCACAGCAATAAACTAATCTTTTTTTTTCTTCTGGATTTTCGGAATCTTTATTAAGGGAATGCTTGGGTATTCCAGTCCCCAGCTCACATTGTGCTCTGGCCTGGGTGAGGGAGAGATTGTTTCAAGATGCTGCAGAATTGGCTGAGCACTGTGTTCAAGCTCTGAAATCAACATAGCTGCCAAGTATTCTGCATCTCCACGTGAAACCTTTTATGCAAATTATTTAATGAACAAATAAATTGCCAATATTTAAATAACTATTAAATAACTGCATATTTGCCAATAATTAACATATAACCGTCAATTTCATCTTAAACATTAGTCCTGGTTAAAGGCGTTAGTTTAACCTGCCATTGGCTGAATTATGTTCTGTATTTATCTACAGGCAGCTGTAGCAAGACAAGCATCTCACATGCCCACACCTCATCCCTTATGCAGGGTTGGGGAGAGCTTCTCTCTAGTAACAGGAGTAGCTGAGTCTCCAGTCTCTGTTAACTTAAGAGGGTTTTTAGTGTGTGTGTGTGTGTGTGTGTGTGTCTGTCTGTCTCTCTGTTAAGATCCTTAAGGTCACACAGTCAAGAACACAAAAGTTAGAGAATTAATTATTAATGTAACTGCAATTCTATCCCATTTTGGATGTGCATTATGATAAAGTCTCTAAGTGATCACATACATTTTTCTTATTTATGTGATCTATAGGATTTGAACCCATGATCTTCAGACGCACAGCACAGACCTCTTACACTTGAGCTGAAGAATCAGTTGATAGCAGAAGACTATCTTCTGTATGGACCAGCCCTTTAGACAGGGTGCATACTTTGTCGGAAGGGCGAAACAACTATTTGTGAGACAGCAATGAAATGTTGAGTATCAGGATTTTTGGGTTCTATTCCTGATGGTAATTGTTAGAGAAAAGGTTACAGATAGCATAGATATGTTACCTTCATTCTGAAAGGTAATGTTGATAAGATGTAACTCTGTCATGTAACTTCAAACTCTCTGGTCACTCTATTACAGACCTAAAAGTTGCAATTCTTCAACAAAAAAACTTCAAAAACAGACTCCAACGAGAGACTGCTGAATTGGAATTAATTTGCAGACTGGATACAATTAATTTAGGCTTGAATAAAGACTGGGAGTGGATGGGTCATTACACAAAGTAAAACTATTTCCTCATGTTTCTTCTCTTTCCCCCCCCCCCCCCGGCCACTGTTCCTCACATGTTCTTGTCAACTGCTGGATATGGCCCACAATGATTATCACTACAAAATTCCCCCCCCCGCCCCCCGCTCTCCTGCTGGTAATAGCTCACCTTACCTGATCACTCTTGTTACAGTGTGTATGGTTACACCCATTGTTTCCTGTTCTCTGTGTAAATAAAACTTCCCATTGTATTTTCCACTGCATGAATCCGATGAAGTGAGCTGTAGCTCACGAAAGCTTATGCTCAAATAAATTTGTTAGTCTCTAAGGTGCCACAAGTACTCCTTTTCTTTCTGTCATATTAGAGCCTCTGCCATATTATTCAGCTCTGTCTGAAGTGATATTGTGCAACCTCTCAGGTATCTTATTTGTAAATGGGTAGGAATATAAGCCCTTGATCAGTAGAGCTTTGAGCTTCACAGAAATATCAGCAACACTCAGGGAAAGAAAGCAGACAGGAACTTTTAGTTCTCAGTTTGGTGCACCATTACCAGGCCAAAGGGTATTTTCAGGGGGAGTATCAATCTCTCTCTCTCTCTCTCTCTCCTCTTTCTCCCCTCCCCCCAAAATGTATGTGAGTTTTAGCCAAGATTCAGGCAGCCATGGCAGTGTTGCCAAATGGGTGAATGTCACATTAGGTCTATGACACTTGGCAAGTCTGTGTCAGGCAACTACTTCCAGAGCAATTGGGAACAGAGCATGGTGTAAAAGAATGAATCACAGAGGGATGATACATGAGAACAGCAGTGGTAGGTGGGTGAGGAGGGAGTAACATAATTGTTCCTGCAGATACTAGCAGCTGTAAACTTTACTGATCTTTGTTTGTCTTGTTCACTGGAGTATGACCAAGCAGACACTTTTTAAAAATGAGTATAGGCGCTAGAGTATCCCTATTGGAGCCACTAGATGAGGAGGGGTTGAGGCTCTTTGGCTGAGAAGTGCAGAGATGAGGAAGCTTGCACTGCTACTTCCTTTCCTATCGACAAAAGTTCATGTGCTAAAAGGCTGGCAATCTTTTATAAAAGTGTACTTCAAGTGCTTTGTTTTTTAAGAGTTGATTAAGAAGATGAGGGAAGTTTAACATTTTCACAAAATATTTGTAAACTTTAACCTAGTGCAACGTGGGGAAAAAAATTACAAAGAATCTAACCACTGAGAGAATTCAGTTCTTAACTTTCATTCAAAGTTTTTGAGCAAAACCCAGGTATACTGAATTTGTTGTAGTTCAGTTCTGAAATGATGTTTACACTTAATTTAAAGTTTTCATTTTCAGCCTCTAATGTTTTCTTACCGTCTGTCCCCATTCTGTTCAGCACTGCAGCTCAGTCAGAATTCCCCAATTTCCTCAGGAATTGTACTTATAAACACAATGTGCCTTGTTTGATTAGACTTTTTGTCTCCTGGGCAGACAAAAATAACATTGATTAGTGCCACTTGAGGCATGTCAGACAGTGCACTGTCTATAGCTATGTATATACAAACACACGTGGAGGTTATAAACTATGGAGAGGTACATGATAAATTTTAGATATCATAAATGAATTTATCACGTGTTTGATTATGTCATGTTTTCTGTGCAGTATCCATCTCCTGAGGAATTACACCAGCATTCCGACTGTGAGAGCTGCTTTCACTTGCAGAGAAACCTTCCTAAATGTGGAATTTCCTCCCCTATTTAAAAACTTTGGCCTAAGACCCAGGACAGGCAAGACAGAGGGTATACTGCAGATAGCAAAAATGTGGTTTTAAAGTTGCAACATCTCGTGAGCTACAGTATTATCTTGTGATCGCCAATCTTGGCATTCACATTTAGCCCTAGAAGGGTTCAGTATAGCGGTTAAAGCTGGGACATTTTTAGGTATAGAAAAGTTATTTTTAGGTCACTTTTAGAAGTCTTTGAACCATGATTTGGGTTGTTCTGGGGGACCGAATGGTTCCTGGTACAATTTCAACAGCCCTCGGGCTTTCTAAGTTACAGCAGTCTGTCCCTAGCCTACAGCTGTCTTCTTCAGTACCTGGGCAGGGTGAAATCTCCCATGGCTGGATATGGGACTTTTATGGATGTGGATAGGGATATGGGATATGGGACTGCTTGTGCTGCTTCAACCCCTTTATCTGATGTAAAAGGGCTGGGGCAAAGATGAAAATCTTCTATATTGTAACTTAGGTACCTGACTTAATTTACAGGCAGAAGGATATGAAAAATAATCTTTAAACAATCTCTGAAATGTAAACTATTTTTTTCTTCAACACATATGACATGTACACAAAACGTGAAGGTTTGGTGTGGTATTAAATTTTTATTGGCACTTACATGGGATGATGTGCATTACTTATAAGTAGCCTGACCATCCCAAGATCATACTGATAAATCCTTTATACCACACCTCTCATGTATTTGGGGTGTGTGTGTGTGTGTATTTATATTGCTTTGCTGAATGATAGCATTTTCAGGATTTGGAATGGGTCACTTGTGAGGCTATATACAAATACACCTCTACCCCGATATAACACAGTCCTTGGGAGCCAAAAATCTTACCACCTTATAGGTGAAACCGTGTTTTATATCGAACTTGCTTTGGCCTCGAGTCTTTCCGTTATTAATAGTCACTTCCTGCCCCCTAACTGACCCCTCAGAATCCCCGACCCATCCAACCCCCCCACTTTGTCCCCTGACTACCCCCTCCAGAGACCCCCTGCCCCTAACTACACCTTCCAAGACCCCACCCCCTATCTAAGTCCCCCTGCTCCTTATCCCTTGACAGCCCCCTCCAGAGATGCCCCCGTCCCTAATCAGCCCCAGGACCCCACCCCCTACCCAACTCCCCTGTCCCCTGACTTCCCTGACCTCTATCCACACCCCCGCCTCCTGACAGGCCCCCTGGGACTCCCACGCCCTATCCAACCCCCCCTGCTCCCTGTCCCCGAGACCTCTTGGCCCCGGCCCGGCACCCTTAACACGCCGCTCTGAGCAGTGTGTTGGAGCCAGACACGTTGACGCGCTGATCCACCCGAGCGCGTAGCCCCACTCCCCAGAGCGCTTCTTTACTGCATTATATCTGAATTAGTGTTATATCGGGTCTCGTTATATTGGGGTAGAGGTGTAATTCAACTCGTAGAAATTCCAGCCAATCATACCACTCTATCCAGCCCCAAAAAAGAGTTTCCTTCTGTAAACCTGGGTATATCTATTCTTAGCTGTCAGTACACTGTTCCTGAATCCTGCCTGTTCCCTGAACCTCACCTGGTAAACTTACAGCAAACAGCTAAGATCCAGTTTACACTACAACTGGAACTATACTACAACCAGTACAGGAGACAGTGGTGTTGAAACATGGTTGCACAAGCCTATATGGTGGTTTGAAATGAGAACGTGACTTCTGATCTTCTAATTTAGTGAGTACTTCACGAGACCCTTCTGTCTGCTAGCGTATCTAAATTATTATTTAGAGAGACAGATGAAGTTAGAGGTGCTGAATTGAATTGTAGGGACAAAGAAAGCAGTGGCTTGCATATGCAAGCAAAGTAAACTGTTATTGAGTAATGCAAGGTCTTTTTTATCTGTTGCTTTGAAAGGTAACTTGCAGGACTAAGGTCCTTCCACATGGGGAATATTTTGCCTTCATCTAAACTGTGTATGGTGCCCCTCCTTGCTAAACTGATGGGAGCCATGTAAATGCTAACAACATATAAAATGACAGGTTTCAGAGTAGCAGCCATGTTAGTCTGTATTCGCAAAAAGAAAAGGAGGACTTGTGGCACCTTAGAGACTAACCAATTTATTTGAGCATAAGCTTTCGTGAGCTACAGCTCACTTCATCGGCTGCATTCAGTGGAAAATACAGTGGGAAGATTTATATATGCAGAGAACATGAAACAATGGTTGTTACCATACACACTGTAAGGAGAGTGATCACTTAAGATGAGCTATTACCAGCAGGAGAGTGGGGGGGGGGAGGGAACCTTTTGTAGTGATAATCAAGGTGGGCCATTTCCAGCAGTTGACAAGAACATCTGAGGAACAGTAGGGGAGCTGAATTCAGACTGCTGAATTGGAATTAATTTACAAACTGGATATAATTAACTTAGGCTTGAATAGAGACTGGGAGTGGGTGGGTCATTACACAAAGTAAAACTATTTCCCCATGGTATTTCCCACCCCCCACTGTTCCTTAGACGTTCTTGTCAACTGCTAGAAATGGCCCACTTTGATTATCACTACAAAAGGTTTTCTTCCCCCCCAACCCTCCCTCCCCCAGCTCTCCTGCTGGTAATAGCTCATCTTAAGTGATCACTCTCATTACAGTGTGTATGGTAACACCCATTGTTTCATGTTCTCTGTGTATATAAATCTTCCCACTGTATTTTCCACTGAATGCATCCGATGAAGTGAGCTGTAGCTCACGAAAGCTTATGCTCAAATAAATTGGTTAGTCTCTAAGATGCCACAAGTACTCCTTTTAACATATAAAATGAATGGAATGGGCCACATTCTGCCCTGGGATAGCTTGCACAACTCCCTTTGAAATCAGTGGCCATTTTGTACTCAAAGACAGAATTTGGTCTTTACGGTATCCTTCTGTAACTTGAAGATTTTTTGGAATCATGCCCTTCTTGACTATTTTCTAATCTGAAACCAGACCAGTTCTACATAAGACTGAGCCTTTGATTTTTCAAAGTGAAGGTTGGGGGTGGGGAGAGAGAGCAAGAGAGAAGCTGGAAAATCCATATCTTCTTGTGTATATATATACTCAGATACTTGCACTTACTGGTTCATTTGGACATTCATAATTTGATTCCCTATGCATTCTATTTTTAAAATTCTTTTGATCAAAAATAAATTAATTTGGTAGTTCCCAGTTTACTCATCTTATTTTGGCCCTAGACATAGATCACACTTATACAATTTTGCACCCTGGCTTTGATATGCATGTCTAAACAGTGATGGTTGAGTTTCTGTGGATACACAAATCCCAATAGTATTCAACCATCAAGTGTGAGAGACTTGTTCTACGATGTTTCAGGCAGCAGAATAAACTACTGTTTTAATTACTATCCAGCCAAATATAAACTAATTACAGTGCAAATCATCCCACCATTACTTTTGAGTGTCAGTTGAAATTTAAAAATTTAGTGTTCAGTAATGATTCTGTTAAATTCGCTAAGAAAAATCATAATATTGGCATCCCAGTGTCAGTTGGGAACTGTTCTGGGCAAATTCTGTGTATTTTTTTTTCTCTTTGCTTTTACATTTTAATTGTACAATGATTTGTGCTCCAAATGCACATATGCCTTCAATCTGTAGCTCCCTATTATTTGTCATATGGCCTCTGGAATGTGTCTCCAACAATAAGCAGTAGCCCAAACCCCTTAAACTGGGTTTGAAATACCAATGCATAAGCATGTTTGCCACTGGTTTCCGTGGAATTGTTGATCCAGCACCATGTGATCTACGGGTGCTTCTCGGACACCACTGTCTCCACAGATCACAGATTGGGAATCACTTTTGCAGTTGGCTGATGAATGAAGGGCTGTTTGAAAGGGGTAAGGACTAGTTCAGAGTGCATTATTGCCAAAGAGCTTAAGTGTCGCAAACTCCTCACAAGTGATTTCAGATTCCATCCTGTCCTCTGCCAGATGTTGTTCAAGCAAAAGCCTTCTTTATTTAAAACAAACAAAAAAATCCACACACTCAAAAGATGAGTGACTGCACTTAGGCTCTCTAGTATAGACATAGCCTATGTTTGCACCCCCCCATGTATGCTGACAGAAGCAGTAGTTCTTCGCGTGCTTGCTCATGTCCCTTCCACATTAGGTGTGTGTGCTTGCCACATGCACCTGTGCTGGAAGTTTTTTCCTCAGCAGTATCAGTAGGGGAGCAGCTCTGGTGCCCTCTGCAATGGCACCCGCATGGTGTGGTTTAAGGGATGCCCGCCAGCTCCCCCACCGTCCGTTCCTTCTTGCCGGTAGTGACGGTGCACGGAACGTTCGCTGCTCTTACTAGCATTGCTTAGGCTTTGTTCATACGAGCTAGAGCTCTTGTAAAGTTAGTGTACATAGTTAGTAGTTGAGTTAGTTAGCCCTTAGCAGTAGTTAGAGTTTTGTTAGTCCCGTTGGGGACTTAACCAGGGGACCGGGCATGCCCCAGGTCCCCAGACTTTAAGCCCTGCAATCGCTGCAAATGGCCCATGCCCTTGAGCGTTCCTCACAGTAGCTCTCAGGTGCCTCAGTGAAGGGCAGATAAGTGTTGAATCTGCAAGTCCTTTAAACCTAGGACTAAGAAAGAGCATGAGATCAGACTCAAAGTGCTCCTGATGGAGTTGGCACTGACTCCAGGCCCAGAGAAAAGATCTGACTCAGCACCCAGCACTGCGGCATTGGCATGTAGTGCCCTGCCAGCTATGAGCCAGCACTGATCCCTATCTACGGCCCTGGCCAAGAAGTCAAAGAAGGCTGGTAGGGGATGGTCTTCTACTCCCCGCAAGGGGAGGGACAGGGCTGGGGGCAAGCTAAGACCCGTGGCGGGCGGCTCATCTCCCCCATTGGGAAGTCGGGCCTCAGCTCATGTCGAGTGTTGCAGCCCACCCCGTTCCTTGCCTGGAAGCCCAGACACAGAGGTCTTCATCCGCTTCAGGTGCCGTTGACGCCTGAAGTGTTCCAGGCTGTGCAAGAGATCTGACACTCCCGGTGCTGCCCACACTGGCCCCGGCCTGGCGATGCTCAGACCTTGTGGTGAGCCTGCCTTGGGACCTCTCCATCTGTCTTCAACCCAATGGTACCATACCCCATCATGGGGGATGGCGCACCATTCACCCACTCGAAGCCGTCATGCCTTGGAGTTAGGGAGGCAGATGCATTGGAGCTCTCTTTGGTCACTGGCCCTTGGGCACCAGCAGTGGGATTCAAAGCGGACCTTGCCGGTTACCTGGTGCATACACACGGAGGCACATGCTCCCCGGTAGGAACTTCGGGGCCAGACCTTCGGGTCACCGGAATGCCAATTCAGATCTCAGGAATGATTGGTGGACCAGAGCCGCGAGCCCTGCCAATGATTGCCGAGATGGGTGTCACTGTATTCGGGGAGATTCTCCCCCCACCCAGCACCTGGCCCACGATACCTCCAGCTCCCACTCCTCATCCTGGTACCAGTCTCGAAGCGTGAGGCGTGGATCGCCGGTCTCCTGTCGTGGATCCGCCAAGAGCCACCGATCAGCAAGGTTCTCACGGAGGTGCATGTCCTACTTGGACCAGTCCTCCTCTAGATGTGACTGCGATTGTCACCAGGCACGGAGTCGGCACTCCAGTGGATCCAGGTCACCAGGTAGCAATCGCTCCGGATATGGCTCCGGCACGGAGCAAGGTTACACATTGGCAGGGCAGCCTCCCAGACCTTCTGTGCCTCCTGCATTGTCAGTACTGAAGCCTGCCCCATGACCCCAGGCCCAGTGGCCAGCCCCGTTTTACCCCTGGAACCTGTGGGGGTTCACCCAGCCCTCCCAGCCTGCCCACTCGGTGTCAGGAGCCTCGAACAAGCCTGTGGCCTCGATGACCCAACTCCCTTCAGTGCTTGAGGCCCCAAGGGATAAGACCCCGCAAGTCCATGTGGATCAAGGGGAATAGCCTGCTTTACCGTCAATGGGTGCTGTGGAACCCGCAGTACCAACTTCTTTCTCATTGTTACCAGACAAGGCCATCACGGAGCCCCCTCACCCGGTTCCTCAGAATGACGCTAAGGCGCACAGGAGCTATTGAAGAGGGTCACGTCCAACCTTGGCCTTCAGGTGGAGGAGTTGGAGGAGTAAGCGGACTCCCTGTTCGACGTCCTTTCCTTTACAGCCCCTGGTAGGGTGGCCCTTCCCCTTCACAAAGAGGTATTGAAGATATCCAATGCTTTGTGGCAAACCCCCTCCTCTCTGCCCCCCATTTCCAAATAGACAGAGCGTAAGTACTTTGTCCCGACTAAGGGGCACGAATATCTTTACTCCCATCCTGCCCCAAATTCCCTGGTGGTTGAGGCAGCTAACCACAGGGAATGCTAGGGGCAATCTGGAACTACCCCAAAAATAAAGACTCCAGGAGGCTGGACTTGTTTGCACGAAAAATTTATTCCTTATCTAGTTTACAGTTGAGGGTGGCCAACCACCAGGCCCTCCTTGGCCGCTACGACTTCAATATGTCAGACCACGGCCAAGTTAGAGAATCCCCTCCTGGAAAGTTCCTGTAAAGAATTCTGGGCGATCCTCGATAAGGGCATGGCTGCTGCCAGGGCAGCCGTTCAAGTGGCATCTGATGCAGCAGACTCCACCACCCACACCATGGCGTCTGCCGTTTCCATGCAGCAAGTGTCCTGGCTGCTTCTCTCTGGGTTGTCCTCCGAGGCTCAGCAGTCAATTCAGGACCTCCCCTTCAATGGCCAAGCTCTGTATGCAGAGCAGATGGACAACAAATTATATGGGCTGAAGGACTCCCGAACCACCCTAAAATGTGGTAGTTCTGCATTCTGGGCCTGACACATGGGTTCAAACTGTAACTTCCCCAGGGGCAAGGGAGCTAGCCCCGGAAGGACCCATCGTACGAAAAGCTCAAAGGCAATAGACAGCACAGGAACCACCCACCCTCACTCTGTGCCCAGTCAGGCTCAACCCGCTCCAAGCAAGGAGCTAAAAAGTTGTTTTGAGGGCGAACTACCAGTCTATTTCCTGGATCCGATTTTCCCAATTGTTTGCAACTGCCTTTCCTTTTTCCTCCCGATGTGGTCAATGATAACTTTAGACTGATGGGTCCTCAGTATGATGGCGCATGGCTACACCCTCCAATTTATTTCCACCCCCCTCCCCGTCCCTCTTCAGGGATCATTCTCACAAGAGTCTTCTTAAACAGGAGATTCAGGGGCTCTTATAGCTGGGGGTGGTGGAGGAAGTCCTGCCTCCTTACCGGAACAAGGGTTTCTATTCCTGGTATTTTCTCATCCCAAAGGCCAAGTGTGATCTGCATCCCATCCTGGACCTGTGAGACCTCAACAGATACCTAACGGAGCTAAAGTTTCGCATGGTCTCCCTGGCCTCCATTATCCCCTCCCTGGATCCAGGAGACTGGTATGCCGCCCTCGACCTGAAAGACGCATACATTCACTTAGTGATCTTCCCAGGACACAGATGCTTGCTGCGTTTTATGGTTGGTTCAGCCCACTACCAGTTTGCTGTCCTTCTGTTTGGCCTGGCTACAGCTCCAAGGGTGTTTACCAAGTGAATGGCAGTAGTCACGGCCTACTTCAGGCATCAGGGTATCCAGATTTATCTGTACCTTGATGACTGGCTGGTCAGAGGCAACTCCAAGGCTCAGGTCTAGTGTGACGTCGCTGTACTACAAGCCATGTGCTGCTCCTTGGGTAAACTACTGGTCAACCACAAAAAGTCCATGTTAGTTCCAGTTCAAAGGATACAATTTTTCAGGGCCATGCTTGACCCGGGCGAGAGCATTCCTGCTGTTAGACAGGTTTCAGGCTCTGATGGACTTCATAGCAGAAGTGTCTGCATTTCCCCTGACAATGGCTAGGGTGTACCTGCGTGGGCTAGGGCACATGTCAGCTTGCATATATGTGGTTCACCATGCCCAGGCTCCGCATGAGGCCCCTGCAGCAATGGCTGGCGTCGACCTATTCCCAATCCAGGGACCACCTGGAAAGATTGTAACCATTCCTCTGGCAGTTCTCACCTTGCTGCACTGGTGGACTGATCCGAGAAGATCCTGGAAGGAGTCCCATTCGACAGTCCCATTCCATCTGTCGAGCTAGTGTTGGATGCTTCGGACCTTGGTTGGTGGGCACACCTCAGACATCTCTGGATTCAGGGGATGTGGACCCCGGAGGAGACAATGTTACACATAAATATCAAGGAGCTCAGAGCGGTCTGGCTGGCCTGCGGGGTCTTCCTGCCACACCTGTTGGGCAAAGTGATGAGAGTCCTGATGGACAATACAGCCTCTACATCAACAGGCAAGGAGGAGTGTGCTCGTCGACCAAGAGGCACTCTGTCTTTGGGACTTCTGCATCGGCTACAGCATCCATTTGGAAGCTGGTCACCTCCCCGTCATCAGGAATGCCCCAGCAGATCACCTCAGCAGGAACTTCTCCTCTCACCATGAGTGGTTGCTTTACCCAGAGGGGTCCTGCATGATATTCCAGAGGTGGGGAACTCCCCAGGTAGATCTGTTTGCTGCCAGGTGAAACAGAAATTGACATTGGTTTTTCTCCCTCTCCAATGCCTTTCTCCTGCTGTGGACCGAGGGTCTGATGTACACATTCCCTCTGATCCCTCTGGTCAGCCGGGTCCTAGTAAGGATCAAGAGGGACAAGGCACAGGTCATCGTGATCGCCCCTACATGGCCTAGGCAGCACTGTTTTGGCAAGCTCAAGAACGTGGCGGTAGCCCCTCCCTGGCCTCTTCCCTACTGTTCGGACCTGCTGTCACAGGATCACGGTCGGCTCCTACACCCCAGCCTTGAGTCTCCACACCTCTCGGTGTGGATGCTCTGTGGTTAAACCCAAAGGAGTGTATCCGCTTGGAGGAGGTCCAGCAGGTCCTCCTGGGAAGTAGGAAGCCATCCACAAGACTAACTTACCTGGCCAAGTGGACGAGGTTTTCCTGTTAAGCATTGGAGTGCGGCATTTCTCCCTCATGTTCTTCAGTGCAGTCCATCTTGGACTACTTACTGCAGCTCAGGAACCAGGGTCTAGCGCATTGCGGTCATCTCTGCATTCCACCAACCAATCCAAGGTCGGACACGCTTTTCTCATGACATGACTGTCAGGTTCCTAAGGGGCCTCGAAAGGCTTTACCTGCAGGTACAGGCCCCTGTCCCATAGTGGGACTGTAACCTGGTCCTCTCCAGGCTCACTGGACTGTCTTTTGAGCCACTGGGCTCCTGCTTCCTTTCCTACTTGTCCTGGAAGGTTGCTTTCCTGGTAGCGGTGACTTCGGTGAGATGAGTCTCAGAGATTAAGGCCTTGACCTCGGAACTGCCTTACATTGTGTTTTATATGGACAAGGTTCAGCTGCAGCCCCAACCAGCCTTCATGCCAAAGGTGGTATCTTCTTTCCACATGAGCCAGGATGTATTCCTGCCAGTGTTCTGTCCCAAGCCACGCAAGACTGCTGAGGAGAGGCGTCTGCACGCATTGGATGTCCAGAGGTCCTTGGCTTTTTACTTGGAGTGTACCAAGCCTTTCCGTAAATTGACCCAGCTCTTCATCGCTTCGGTGGATAGGATGAAGGGTCTTCTGGTTTCTTCGTAGAGAATTTCCAACTGGATCACCTCTTGCATAAAGACCAGTTAAGAACTAGCAAAAGTCCCGTTGCTGCCAGTGGTCAGGGCCCATTCGACTAGAGCACAGGCGTCTTTGGCAGCCTTCCTGACGCACATCCTGATCGAGGAAGTCTGTCGAGCCATGACATGGTCCTCGGTCCACACATACACGTCTCATTATGCCATAACTCAGCAGGCCAGAGATGACGTTGGGTTTGGCAGACCTGTATTACAATCTGCGCAGCCGTGAATTCCTATCCGCCTCCACAGGAACTTCTGGAAGCCACCTAATGTGGAATGGACATGAGCGAGTACTCGAAGAAGAAAAGACAGTTACCTGTTCCATAACTGGTGTTCTTTGAGATGTGTTGCTCATGTCGATTCCACGACCCGCCCTCCTTCCCCACTGTAAGAATTTCTGGAGAGAAAGAACTGAGGGTGGGGGGAGCTGGCAGCGCCGCTTATACCATGTCATGCAGGCACCACTCCAGAGGGCGCCAGAGATGCTCCCCTACGGACGCTGCTGAGGGAAAAACTTGCGGCACTGGTGCATGTGGCAAGCACACACACACCTATTGTGGAATGGACCTGAGCAACACATCTTGAAGAACACCAATTACGGAACAGGTAACTGTCTTTTCTGCTGGTATAGGAACATGACCTTCCTGAATGACATGAGCGATGTGCACAGAAGCTACCTTCTGTTGGCATAGCTGCCCCTACACTGGGGTTTTGTTGGCATACCTATATTGCTGTGGGGAAGGGGATAGCATTTTTTCCCCTGACTGACACAGCGCTACCAGTATTTCAGAGTAGCAGCCGTGTTAGTCTGTATTCGCAAAAAGAAAAGGAGTACTTGTGGCACCTTAGAGACTAACAAATTTATTTGAGCATAAGCTTTCGTGAGCTACAGCTCACTTCATCGGATGCATTTGGTGGAAAATACAGAGGGGAGATTTATATATACACACAGAGAACATGAAACAATGGGTTTTATCATACACACTGTAATGAGAGTGATCACTTAAGATGAGCCATCACCAGCAGCAGGGGGGGGAAAGGAGGAAAACCTTTCATGGTGACAAGCAAGGTAGGCTATTTCCAGCAGTTAACAAGAACATCTGAGGAACGGTGGGGGGTGGGGTGGGGGGGAGAAATAACATGGGGAAATAGTTTTATTTTGTGTAATGACTCATCCGTTCCCAGTCTCTATTCAAGCCTAAGTTAATTGTATCCAGTTTGCAAATTAATTCCAATTCAGCAGTCTCTCGTTGGAGTCCGTTTTTGAAGTTTTTTTGTTGAAGGATAGCCACCCTCAGGTCTGTAATCGAGTGACCGGAGAAATTGAAGTGTTCTCCGACTGGTTTTTGAATGTTATAATTCTTGACGTCTGATTTGTGTCCATTTATTCTTTTACGTAGAGACTGTCCAGTTTGACCAATGTACATGGCAGAGGGGCATTGCTGGCACATGATGACATATATCCCATTGGTAGATGCGCAGGTGAACGAGCCTCTGATAGTGTGGCTGATGTGATTAGGCCCTGTGATGGTGTCCCCTGAATAGATATGTGGACAGAGTTGGCAATGGGCTTTGTTGCAAGGATAGGTTCCTGGGTTAGTGGTTCTGTTGTGTGGTGTGTGGTTGCTGGTGAGTATTTGCTTCAGATTGGGGGGCTGTCTGTAAGCAAGGACTGGCCTGTCTCCCAAGATCTGTGAGAGTGATGGGTCGTCCTTTAGGATAGGTTGTAGATCCTTGATGATGCATTGGAGAGGTTTTAGTTGGGGGCTGAAGGTGATGGCTAGTGGTGTTCTGTTATTTTCTTTGTAGGAAGAAAAGGAGTACTTGTGGCACCTTTGTAGGGTTTGTCCTGTAGTAGGTGACTTCTGGGTACATTTTAAGTGGAAATGGGGCACAGAATGCAGACATGCTGGATTAGTGCTCCAACTGAACCCCTCATCCTTTTGTTGGCAATAGAAATCACTTAGTTTGAGCTTTTTGTTTGATATTTTTTCTTCATCAAACAAGGCCCTTCCTAAGGTTTCCTTCCGTTACCTTTCAATCCTAGAACCTGGTTCCTTCAGCCTAGAGACCCATTGCCATCTCCCTTATGTCCAGAGTGGGTTGTCATGGTAAGTCAGCAACAATCAGTGATCATTCCCGAGCAGGGTCCCAATACCTTCTGACAAGGTGGGTGGATAGAAAACTCTGCAACCTTGTTAACAGTTGAATTTAGCTAAATCGTTTCACATAACAATGTGGAGGATCTTGGATTCGATGAACACAATGGCATTTGAGTTCCCATTTATGATTCATCTGGAATGGACATTTTACTGGTTGTTGAAATCTGTGTTCACATTCATGCATAAGGTTTTTAATGTGTATCCAACCGACAGATACATTACAAATTTAATTGATTTGGTGGCAATGCAATTTTTATTGGACCAAAAGGGGCAATGAACTCTGAAAATCTTTAAATTCACATTGTTCTTGTCCAGAATTTACCCAAGTTGTGTTAGGAAGCTCATGTGGAAGGGTATAGCACCCAGGACTGCCTTTTCCATTCTTATGATTTGATTGATATTGTTTTTTTTCTTTTGTAATTTCTTGCTGTAATTTTTATTTATGTACCTGCTGTTCCACGAGATCCTCATTTAAAAGAAGATTCAGATCCCATGGGCTGTCTTACTCATCAACTTAAAAACAATAGTTTTGTAAGGAGTAATAAAATAGGATTTGACTGGAGCCTTCTAGAAAGAAATAGTTTTAAAAGTAAAGGGCTCTGAAAGAAGAAGGGATTTTAAAAGAAAAGGGTTGTTAATGTGGATTTCATTTAAAACAAGCATTTATTATTTAAAAAGCCATGGTCTCATTGATGTATTGGTTTTCGTGGAATGTTTGACAAAAGTACATTATTGATTGATGTAAAAAACAAGTTAAGAGATGGTTATCAAGATAATGGCAAATTAAATTTCTACTCATGTAGTGATTAATTTCCTACTAGATCAGTAAAAACATTTTTAATAGAATGTATTATCAGGATGAAACATGGTGGTAGAACATTTTCACCAAGTATTTGTAAACTGTACATTGCACTATATTTTGATTAGTTATCAACCTGTCTTATTATGTTAAAATAGTTCCCACTTACTACCAGAATAGTGGTTGTACCACCATCTGTAGTACTAAACATTGCTTGCAAAAAGTCTCTGGATCCTATCAGTGTAATAAAACATTTGACCATTTAAATGATCCAACTGGTATGTTCATGTTTAATTTATTTTTAAAAGCAATTTGGGCAGAATTTTTCAGTGGCTCATAGGAAATAGGTGACAATATTTGACCTACAGAAGCACTCTAAATGTATATACCCTTAGAGTGGTGGTGTATCTCTCTGTTCTTCTTTTGGCCCTCAAAGGCTTTACGGATGCATAGTTTCTACCATTTGGGGGTATACTTAGGTTATGATTTTGCCTTGATGGTAGCTTTTGTTGGATGTGCTTTTTAGGTGAATTAAGGAACTTTACACCCATGACCAGTATGAATATTAAGTAGTTCTTAATGCTCATTTCTGTTCTTAAGAGAGAACTTTGTTTTCATGAAAATTAAATTGTAAATAGACATTAAAAGTTAACTTAATCACCAGTCCTGAGAGCGGGCCTGTAGGTTTCATTTGCATATCTTTTGAGAGATTAGAGATTCTAATTTTCATATAGGAACAAGATTTGCCTGATGCTTCTGGTGTCAAAAACAAATTTGGGACTGTCCCATGTTGATTTAAATAGGTCAAAGCCTTCCAAGGCTGAAAGATTTCTTGAAGTTAAGTTTTCTTAAAACAGAGGGACCATATCATGCTATTTGTTTTAATCATATCCTCCCACTGAAACCAGTCAAACTGATGAAGTTGTATAGTCAAGGATTACAGCTAGATTGTGGTGGAAGGGAGACAGCTTCACATCTGAATACTGGCCAGACAATACGACTTTTGTTAGCAATTAAACTTTGCCCATAACTTCTCACTGTATTTGGAATGTTCTCCATAAATTTGAGCGTTCAAGTTGTCTTTCTAACTTGCTCTTTAAATGTAAAATGTTTCTGATTATAAGTAATTATTTCCATTTTGATTTTATTTGTCATCTGAAACCTCTGTACTTGACACATTAGTCGTAACAGAGGAAACTAACATGGATAATAGATTTGAGATTTGGATCAAATTAAAGGTATATTGGAAGTATTGGAGAGAAATGTGAAAATACAATTAGGTTAAATGAGCCTCTTGCCTTATCTTTGTTTCTTCATTTAATTCCAGTTCTGTGTTTTTAAAGTTTTTATTTTGAAGTTAAAACGAATTGATACCGTTATCTGGGAGTTGAATTGCTCTGTCTTCCCTATTACCCAGCAACAGATGCTGTATAGTTTCCTTTGGAACTTGATCCATTCACGTCAGCAGGAGGCGCTCAGCATCTTGCAGAAATAGGTTAAGTAGACTTGATAATAGAGACTGGTGCTGCATTCTTTAAAATCAATAGGAGCAGGATAAGACCCATGGAGACTAGAAACTTCATTTTGGAGTCTGAGGTCATGTATGTGCCTGAAGTTTTGAAAGCAGTTTGTAGCAGTTACATCAGCAGTGCTTGTGTTTACATGGTTCTAGAATGACCCTGGTGGTGGCAGAGAGAGAGATCAAACACCCCTTTATGGTTTGATAGAACACAATGCAAATTTAATTGGAAAAATCAGTAATTAGATTTCGGTGCCCTTTGAAATCATTGCAGTTACTAAATGTTAGTGTAAATGTAACCATAACAGCATAATAGAGAGTTTAATTAAATCATCTGATATCAGTGGTTGCCCCATTCTTTTCTCCTACAGACTTGCAGCTGGTTGCGGCAGAATGCACCATCCTAATGGCCTTGTATTAAAGGGGAAAAGAAAGTATGTTCTGTATCAACTAATCTTTGAACTGCTGAAATGGAGGATAGGCATAGGCCACAAATTTCAGAAGCAAGTTAAGGAATCAGAAAAGTAAAAAAATCCCGTTTATATATTGATTGATTGATTGTTTTGTTCATTGGTCTCAAAGGTTTGGTGAGTTCACATAAGAATCCAAGCTTTTGGATGCTTAACTGAAGAAGTCTCCAAATATTTTTGAGCTGCTTCCGGTGCTATACAAAAATTAACAGTAGATTAAAAGAATATTATGGGTGTGTGTGTGAGAGAGAGAGAGAGAGAGAGAGGGTGTATATCTTGTGGGAGGTGGTGAGGTGAGCTAATCAGTGTTTGGCTCTGGAGAAGGTTTACTTTGTGCTTCCTACTCAAGGCTGCACTGGAGTAGTCTCCCTGCCAAATTCTGTCTTGTAAATCTTTCCCTGTGCCCTACTCTGTTCTATATATTTTTTATTTTATTACATTACTGTGGGCTCCATCCACAGCCTTAAGCTAATACAATTAGCTCTTTCCTTTTAACCCTCAAGGAGTTCCTTTCTTGTGGAAGCAATGTTTTGGTTCCTTACTGGGCATATGGCATGGCACCTCAGTTTCTGTGCGTTATTCATGCTGTTAGAGCATATTTTAAAAAGCCTCATGTACTGACGTATCCATTGGGGACCATGTTCTAATTAAAAAACCCATATCTTAGGAAGAATTAGGGAAGTACTATCATTTTGGTCCCTACTAATATTTTTTATCATGGCATGTGAAGAAATGTTTCTGTTTGAGATTTTTAGATGTAATTCTTTTTTTAAACTAGGAGATAAAGTTTCTTTGAGGGTGGAATAGGTGTGTGTGTGTGTGTGTGTGTGTGTTTGTTGAAGAAGCAGTTTCCTGGTATCCCCTGCATAAATCTAACAATCCATATAATGTTCCTCGAACTAAAACTTCAATATGGTGGATGCTTCTGGGTGAGCACTATCCTATAGGCCCCTATTAGCTGACCCATAGAGCATATTTTACTTCATAAAGCTTAATAGGTATTAATTGGTGTAAAATACTGTATTGCAAAAAGATGAGGAAGCAGGAAGAGAGTAACTCAGAACTAATTTTAGAAAGTGCTTGCTGGTTTAGCCTGAGTTATGCAGCATCACAGTCAACCATTTTCTTTTGTAGTACCTAGAGATAGATGTGGTAGTAGCAGCAGCAGCAACAGGTGGAAGTTGCAGTAGTATTCCATTGTTAACGGCACATCACTGGCATTTTGCTAATGGATCCTTGTATGTGTATTTACATTCTGCTAGCTTCCCTTTGATCTGTAGGAAATTGACGTTACCAGAGCATATATCAAACGCTTGAATACGTTATTTTAAAAAACTTGAATTTATTTTCTGTTGGTGCGTTTTCTGCAGTTATTCTGGAATTGGGCAGGGATTCAGTAAGTAAAACACAAATTAGATTTATGATAAGAGAGGAAGCCCTCTGAAAAAATCTTGGAATTTGATAACTCATCATAAAATAAAGTTCAAACAAGCATACTTTGAATTGGCTTTAAGCAAATCCTGTGAAAACATGAATCTTTTGAGTGCTTCACAAAATTGGTGGAGTTACAGTATGAATTTTGACTTACCTTTGTTAATTTTCCTCAGCTGTTAACCTACCTTTCCACTTTTGCATATAAAGTTTAGTCTGTCATGTGTTTGCATTTCTTTTAAATTTGTCTGTTTATTGTTTGCTTTGGTGTTGTTCTTTCATTGCTCTTCTATCGTTTTGACTAAAGCTTTGATCCCACATCCTAGACTATTACTTATGTACACTTTTGAGTACGTAGATCAGTATAAACTGTTTAGTTTTTTCCTTTTATACTCATTTTTGTTTTAAAATGTGGCAATATATATTTTTACTATATTTTCAAACTAAAAACAGAAACCTTAACTCTCTAATGTGTTTTCCTGAAAAACGTGTACCTTTTTATATATACATTTTAAAAAAATTACTAGCTTTAAAAAAATTTACCAGTTCTTTTTTATTTGTATAGGGGAAAATGCAGTGTTGCCCTTCTGAATGAGACAGAATCTGTGTTGTCATATCTTGATAAAGAGGTAATACACATCACTAAATCTTTTTCATTTACTTTAGACTCTATAGATCTGAATATTTATCTTCTGATATTTATAGTAGGATTTTAGTAAATGCAATACAATTTAAAAAAATCAGTTTTGAATGTCTTGTTAGAGATTGGTGGAAATGCCTCCTGGTTTTATGAGAATTATGGGTTAAAGTCATTTAATCCATTGTATCTTTTCTCTTTTTATTATAATAACTATTTAGTTGACTATTGTCACTTGGACATAAAAATTAAAATATACACTTCCTTCAGACAAGTTAGGTGCTTTTTAAAAAAAGTAGCTTAAAATATATTATTATAAAACCTTGAACATAAAATGCCTTTTTCAGTGGTTCTAGTTATTTTAATATTAGGCAAACACTTTTTTGGTTTGAAATCAGTATGAGTTCATCTTCATAGTTGTGTACCAGCACCATTAATGTATTATAAGTATGACTCTAAAAATAGTGCTTAGCTGCTACTTCAGTCAGCAGAGGTAAAGGGCATACTAGTGCTTTTTTAGTGTAGATCTTATTCAAAAATTGATGGTGTTTTGGACTTAGTTGTAATTTGTAAAAATCTTTATGAGAGGGTAGTTAATTAAGGGGGGGGAATATAATTCAGAAAATGGTTTCCATCAGACATACCAAATTTTGGGGATAAGTAGCTGATCATTGTACCTTTAACGTTGCACATACACTCTTACGAAATGTCTTCCAAACAATTTTATTCAATATAAGAGACTCTCTGTATGAGCCATTTAAACAGGGAGACAATATTAAATTTACTTAAATCTGTATTCACTAAAATGGAGATTAATATATTTTGTAGGCTTTTTATTTGCCTGTCTTGCACCCTCAAAGGAAGCTTGGAAGGTCTGTACAAGTGAATTTGATATTGAAAGAGTAGAGTTCCTTTTTTGTATCTGTAATTTTTAAATGAAAGAAGTTTGTAAGATTAAAGTTAAAATGAAACAAATGAATTAATATTATTGCAAATATCTTTTCCTTTTTAGGATACTTTTTTTTATTCACTGGTATACGATCCATCACTGAAAACGCTTTTAGCAGACAAAGGAGAAATCAGAGTGGGACCTCGATATCAAGCAGATGTACCAGACATGCTTGTTGAAGGTAAATATTTTTTGGCCTTTGAAAAACAAAAAACCCCCAACATATCACATTATTATTTCTGTTGAGTTGCAAAGGTGATAGGCACCTTCCAAAACAGAAAGATCTTGGCTCCCTATTGTGAGGAACAGAAAAACTACATTAGATATAAAGGGGCACCAAAAGCGGGAAGATTGGGTAACCTGTGAAAAGATGTTATCACCAGGTGAGGGTTTGTGTGTCATGAGATAATAAAGACGATTTTTTTTAATTGACCAATTGTTTGGTTAAGCTGGCTAATTTGAGGTAGGCCTCACAGGAAAAAGTATCTTAAGGACACACATTATAGACCCTATAAAGCAACAATACAAAAGAAAAATGTGTGCGCTTCTAAAAAGACGTTGCCTGCTGAACACATGACCTCCCCTTGTTAATTATCAACTTACATCAAGGTTAAGGTGGAATTTACTACTGCTTTTCTATTTTGTAGCAGGGTTGAAATAAACATTTCTTCCCTAGAACAACTTGAAAATCATAGGTCCTCTTACCTTGCTCATGTAGTTGGAATTTTTAAGATTTGTATTAATCTTTTGTTATACATTTTATTTATTTATTATACACTTTATTTTTTGTTTTTATATGAATTTTACATATGATGTATATATTTAAAGCTGATCGGTAATGTGAGGGGTGTGAACTGTTTGCCATCTATTTTCAGGGCACATATATTGGCTTTGGAAACTTTATGAACAGTCTTTGTTACCGAGTTTTATGTTCTGATTTAGAATGGTAGTAAATGAAGCAATTTTCTTGAGGAGTGGCTAAGATATAAATATTATTTCCCAACAATCTTGGGTGTTTATTTCTTAATAAGGGAAGAACTTTTATGAAATTCATCCCAGTAGCACAAAGTCAATGGGAGTTCTGAGTGCACATGAAATACAGGACTGCACCCTTAATGGAATGTTAAAGTGCACTTTTATTCCTGTCAAGTGTGCTGCTTGTTTTGTTTGTTTTAAAAACTAGTGTTGTTCAAAGTTTGTCTAATGAACTATGTAATGGAAGGATGATTTTTTTTTTCAGCAAGAGAGGTAGACTGATTTTATTATAGATGCAAGTGGCAGATCACTGCATTATTATTCTGGTATGTTATTTATTAGCTACTTGACAAGGTAAGGTAGTCATGGAAAAACTTTTTCAGTGTTGCTTGTGAACAATATACATTTGCTACAAACATGACTGGAATATGATACAATGTAGCTGGTTCTAGGGAACCAGATAATTTGTTTATTATATAAAGATTCATATGACGAAAGAAAATGTTTACTAAGGATGTAAATAGAGAGCAACTGTGACACTTCTGGGTACAGGGTGAATCACTACCACTTATTACAGCATGAGAGAACCTTGTCTGTGCCCACTGGGGGAAACTTGCTGAAAACCACTGGCTGCTGACAATATCATTGCTCCATTCCAGGTTTCACAAGCCCTGTTCTGTCCCTCTGCAGGCTAGCAGTTTGCACAGCCCAGCCCTTAGGCTCCCTAAATGAGTCTTTGGGGCAGAGCAGAGATTACCTGTGGCGAAATCAGTGGAGATGGTTAGTCCCAGAGTTGTGCTCTGGCCATGGGGCATAGACCTCTCCAACCTGTCTGTACACTCCACTTTGTTACACTTGAGTCCCTCGACTACTGGGCACCCGCAGTGAAAGCAGATTTGCTGCCTCTGTGGAAGCAGTGCCCTCAGTTCACTAGCTTCACCTCAGTTCAACACTCTTCTTAGCCCACAGCACTTAGGGCTTGTCTACACATACAGTGCTGCAGTGGTGCAATTGCAGTGCTTAGTGACTGAAGATGCTATCTACGCTGACGAGAGAGCTACTCCCATCATGTCGATAGGAGAAGCCCTCCTGTTCTGTCTACACCAGGAGTTTGGTCGGTATAATTGCGTCGCTCATGGGTGTGGATTTATGTGATGTAGTTATACCAACATAAATCTGTAGTGTAGACCAAGCCTTAGTCATGTCTGTAGTAAAATCAAATAGAAGTCTATTTGACAAAGCTTAAAATAAAAATCCAAATAGAAGCACCTACAAGGACTGGAAACATATGGTTACAAATCAAAGGAAAATATAAAATGCAATCTAGAGCCCACACTTAACAAATTCCTTTTCTGTCTAATAAGGTATTACTTGACCAATGGTCAATCAGTACAGCACTTGTCCAGTTGACAACTTTATGGTTTCACTTTACAACCATAACAGAGTTCTTTTAATATAGGTTTTTGTATGGCACTTATAGCTAGGACCCTACCAAATTCATGGCCATGAAAAACACATCACGAACCGTGAAATCTGGTCTCCCCGCTCATGAAATCTGGTCTTTTATGTGCCTTTACCCTATACTATACAGATTTCACAGAGGAAACCAGCATTTCTCAAATTGGGGGTCCTGACCCAAAAGGGAGTTGCAAGGGGGTTGCAGTATTGTCACCCTTATTTCTGCGCTGCCTTCAGAGCTGGGTGTTTGGAAAGCAGCCACTGTTGGCTGGATGCCCAGCTCTGAAGACAGCATCCCACTAGCAGCAGTGCAGAAGTAAGGATGGCAGTACCATACCATGCCACCCTTGCTTCTGCACTGCTGCCTTCAGAGCTGGGTGGCTGGAGAGTGGCAGCTGCTGACTGAGGGCCCAGCTCTGCAGGCAGCAGCGCAGAAGTAAGGGTGGCAATACCATACCATGCCATTCTTACTTCTGTGTTGCTGCTGGCGGCGGCTCTATCTTCAGAGCTGGGCTCCCAGCCAGCAGTCGCTGCTCTCTAGCTGCCCAGCTCTGAAGGCAGCGCCGCCACCAGCAGCAGCGCAGAAGTACAGGTAGCAATACTACAACCTCCCCATACAATAACTTTGTGACTCCTCCACAGCTCCTTTTTGGATCAGGACCCCTACAATTACAACACCATCAAATTTCAGATTTAAATAGCCGAAATCATGAAATTTACTATTTTAAAAATCCTATGACCCTGAAATTGACCAAAATGGACCATGAATTTGGTAGGGCCCTACTTATATCTATCGTTGCAAACTGAAATTTAAAAAAAGAGCGTTGATGTGCCATTGTGAGAATTTAAAATATGTATTTGTACCCATTAATTTTTAAAAAAAGCTTAGAGACTTTATGGTTAGGGAAGTACATAGTATGTATGTATAAGCAAGTATTGAAGCGGGGGGGGGGGGAAATGTGTTATAATGGTCACCTAGTAATGACCATTAAGGTTTCTTTGTGACTTTGGTTATAAATATATTTTCATGTATGCATAACGTTCTAAACAGTTCTTCTTTGGGTTAAAAATATTCATTCTTAGTCTCATCTCAAGGGAATTTTTTCCCCCAAATTCTGTTCACCAACTATATAGCTGTATTAGGTGGACAGATGTAATTTTGAATGGTTAAATAACAAACTAAATCTTCAAGATCCTTTGTTCACATTAATTTTTATAGGTGGGGTTTCAAAATTCAAAACTTTCTAGGTGGCTAGTCCTCACTAAGAATTTATTGCTAATTTCAAAAGATCAATAGATCAGAGATGGATTGTTTACAGTATACTCAATTTAAATCTTCATAATATGTATTTTCTCTAGAATTTTTGCTGACATTAGGAGCTAGGATATTGTCTACTGGACAAGAGGTATGTTCCAGTTGAAGTCTGCCGGAGTTTTGCCATTAAGATTAGTAGGGGTTGAATTGTATCCTAAAAGAGTATAATAGATAATATCTATTGAGTAGATTAAAGCCTATGTAGTAACTTTTTTTCCTACAGAAACTTTCTTTAGAGCCGAAGATTTTTCTAAAATTAAATACCGTAACATTAAAAAAGCTTCTGTGGTGCTTATAAGCTCTATGGGTCAAACTCTGGCTCCACTGCAATTCCCATTGAGTTCCTTGGAGCTAGGACTTCACTGTGTGTTTCAAGTCTTGTTCTTGCAGAGCTTGTTAATCCCAGAAGTATAGTGGGTGATGAAATCTGAAGGCTATCATGTTATTGCAGGCAAGCATTAGTCCATCAGTATCCTGGAGGACAAAGGGGCCAAATACATCCCCCAAGCCTTTATGCCAACCTCCAAGTGGCATAAGACCACAGCTCAGCTGTCAAACTGCCTCTATATGTGATATAGCACCATTTTCTGAATTGTAGCAAAGTTGATTCCTGTGGACTAGAAGCTAGAGCACTGGACTGGGATTCAGGAGATCTGGGTTTTATTCCTAGTTCTGCCACTGGCCTGCTGGGTGACATTGACCAAGTCATTTCACCTCCCTGTGCCTCAGTTTCCTCATCTGTAAAATGGGGATAATGCTACTGACCTCCTTCTGTAAGGCTCTTTGGAATCTATTGATGAAAAATGCTATGTATGAGCTAAGGTTATTTTAACAACTAGGATTCTCATTCACAGAAAGGAATCTGAAAAAAGATGGTTAAATAGAGTTTATGGAATAAAATAGTATGTCTTGTAAAGATGGGATCTTGTGAAAACTTTTGAGTCTTAAAATAGAGATTTAGGCCTACATTTTCAAAAGTGTCTAATGATTTTGGGTGCCCAATTTATGACACATTAAAAGAACCTGATTTTTCAGAAAGTCCTGAGCACCCACCCTTTAAAAATCAGGTCTCTTTAAAGTGTCAAAGTTGGACACCCAAAAATTGAGGCATCAAAAATCAGTAGTCACTTTTGAAAAATTTAGACCTTTAGATAATCTAGTCATACTGTGCAATAAATTCAGAATGTTGGTAACTTCGTATAGATCCAGTATGCAGGGGGCAGTTCAGAATAAAAGTAGAGCGAAAATATCTTCTTAATAAGTCACCAGTAGACGGAAATTTTAAGAAATCCTCCCATACCTTATATTAAGAAAAGAAAAATATTAGTAACATGCACCATCAGTTTGTTTTGAATAGTTACTGTCATAAACATCTGAACAAAAGCACTGAAAGCATGCTAATTCAGATTAGCTTTCAGAAGACTGGTCACAAAGTGTTACATGGACTGTTAAATGGAAAAGTTATTTGAATTGTGAAAATGTCTAAGTGTATTCTGTAAGAACCAAATTATTTTGCTGTAAACATACTGATGGCTTTTATTAGGTTTGTAAACTGAAAATTCAGATTTTTATTCTACCAAATGAAGATTTGCATTGTGTCTGCCTCCAGTGTTTTACATCTTTCACTGGCCTATTCAGGCACAAAAAAATGAGTTGGTGCCTGTCTCTGTACTATGGATATTAATTTTGTTTCCCTTGAATTTTCTTCCCGAAAAAATATAAATTAGCAAAATCCAGAAACACTTCAAATAGCACACAAACCAAAGATCTGATTGTACTTCCTAGACTTTCTTTTACTGTTAAATTAGATACACTTGTATTTCATTTTAATTTTTGTGGTGAAAAACATAGTTTTTCTTTTAAAAAATAAAAGAAGCTTAATGAAATGTAAAAAGTCCCACATAAAATGAGGCTATTGTAGATTTGGCTGTTCTTTGTCTTCTAAAGCAGTACAGTAAATTATTTTTAGATAGTTGTTGTCCTTGTGTTAATATATTTAATAGATATGAACACATAAGAACATGTGGCTATTTGGTAGGAAAACAACTTGTACTGTCTTAGCGCAGCTTCCAGAAAGACTGAGCTTGCTGCTTGTGTAGAGCTGCAGGCCCTTGTCAGGTTGGGTGTCATCTACAGCTGGATGTTATTTCTCTTCTCTGATTAAGGCTAAGATTGTCATGGAGGTTACAGAAGTGACTTCCAGTGACCTCTGTGACATTGGGGGCCTTGCAGCTGACCAGCAGCTGCCAGCAGTGGGGGACCCTGCAGTAACCCAGCTGCCATGAGCAACAGGGCTTCCCCCCCTTGCAGCTCCCAGGGACCCTGGAGCTGCTCAGTGGGCAGGGGGGGAAGGACGCAGTTGCTGCCCCTGGCAGACCGCCCCCCCCGCAACTGCTGAGCAGCTACGAGCAGCTGTCCTCTTCCCCCCCCATCCCCCCTGCAGCTCCCAGCCTATGTCGGCAGAGGGACCCTAGAACTGCTCAGTGCTGGCAGGGGGTCCCCCACAGCTCCCCTGCCAGTGTAAGTGCTGGGGGACCCCCCGCAGCTCCCAGCACCCCTCGCAGCCACTGGGCAATGGGGTCCCTGCAGCTTCCAGTTGCTGGGCAGGGGGGCACACAGGTCAGGGTGCTGGACCCTCCTCCCTCCCCATTTTTGTCATGGATGTTTTTAGTAAAAACAGTTCACGGCTTCTGTGATCTTTTGTTTATTGCCCGTGATCTGTCCCTGACTTTTACTAAAAATATCCATGACAAAATCGTAGCCTTAGTGATGAGGAAAAGCCATTCCTTGTCTGGAGATCCCCATCGCCTTCCTCTGTAGCATGGGGCACGGGTCACTTGCTAGAGGATTCTCTGCTCCTTGAACTCTTTAAACCACGATGTGAGGACTTCAATAGCTCGGACATAGGGGAGAGGTTTTTCGCAGGAGTGGGTGGGTGAGATTCTGTGGCCTGCGTTGTGCAGGAGGTCAGACTAGATGATCATAATGGTCCCTTCTGACCTTAGTATCTATGAATCTATGAATCTATGAATCCACTTCAGTGTGGACTTAGCCCTCCCCAAAAAACTCACAAAAAACTAGAAGCTCTGCCCCTAGCATTTATTTTACACTGCAAACCCAAGGTATGTATACATAGTATCAGGAAATAAAACCCAACTTGTTTCCAGATTCCAAGCAGTTACTATTATAAAAAGTATAACATTTATTTTGATGGTTGTGAAAACAAAATACACTTCCCCTGTGCCCTGTAAGGGTCAGTTTACGCTGCAGCTGGAGGTGTCGTTTCCCACTTGGCTACACATACACACGCTAGTTGTTATCAAGCTAGTATGCTAAAAATAGTAGTGTGGCCGCAGCGATTTGGTCTAGCAACCAACCAAATATGTACCTCAGACTAACCCATGACTGGCTGGAGCTGGTACTCATACTGCTACAGTCACACTGCTATTTTTATTGTGCTAGCTTGGTCAGAACTAGTGCATGGACATCTGCCTGAGCAGGGAATTACACTTCCCAGCTGCAGTGTAGGCGTACACAAAGTTACATATTAAGAACCAGATCCTGAGTTGAGAATCACAGGGAGTTATGTTCCTGTGACTGTTGGAGTCTTACTGTAGGACTGAGGCAGAAGTCCACTGAGGAATCACTGTTCCTTTAGTATTTATTATTCATATATCCCCAAGTGCTTTCCTCTAATAAAACTTCAATAAAATGCTTCATGTTAGAAAGAGTGTTAACTGATTAATTATTTCCCCAGCTAGACAAGAATTACAGTAGTCTTGTTGGTTGAGCAAAAACATGACCAAATTAACTTTTGACATCAGCACACAAAAGAATAGGTTTGACTCTGCTAATAACATTTTTTTGCGCAAGGGGGGAGGGGGAATTACTGGTAAATTACTGGTAAAAGCCCACACTGATTTTTGCACTGGTTTTGCACCGAGAGACTGACATTTTAAAATCTAAACTGGTCTCCTGGGAAGCAGCGCAGTGCATCATTGAGCTAATTTTCTGGCCTTTATCTGGGTTAATGGAAAGTTGTTTGACAACGCTAATAGTATTCAGATGAGAAGTATGCAGTAGCAGCCAATAGGGAGTGCATTTGTAGGGAGATGCATAGAAACCTTGAGTAGCAGGAGACAAATGGCTGAGTGGCTCTAGCATCCACAAAGAGCCTCTGTTTACTTATAACTGCACACTGTGCAGTACATTATTCCATTACCAAGATAATACATTTTATGTTCTTTAGGAAATATAAAAATAAGTGCTTCCCCACCCAAAGCCAAAATAAAAAAGCTTTGGACAGAAGAATAGTGCAGAGGTTGGAACAGACAATATCCTCTTTCCCCCAACCCAGAAACAAGGTGTCAGGTGCTTGCATATCTGGACTGCTCTTTGTACAGCCCATAGTCTTTAGCAGAGGTTATGCCTGATATGGTTTGCTTTTGGTGTGTGCGGCTAGTCTGCCTGAGCAGTTTGCTGACCTGTGGGCCATGCCTCCATTACTTTTCTGAGCTTTCCACAACTGTTCCTATATGATCCCAAAGAGGGAGTTGCTGCAGAAATTTGTTGTGGGCCCTGCTCTTTAGCCCCCCCAGTCATGGTATTGTATATTATAAAATAAATTATATATATTTGCTGATGTTTATCAGTTCTTAGGGGTTTGGGTTCTTATTTATCCTAAAGTCAACAACTTTTTGTTAATGCATGACTGGCAGGTTCAACAGCTGCAGCTTTAGGAAAGCAGTATGTTTTAAACTAACGGCTGGTTTGTGCTAGAGAGAGATCAACATTATCATTTATTTTGCTTAAATTGTTGAATAATGAGACACTCCTTGCATTCAAAGCAATTTATAAACATTATTGCATTAATCTTCATATTGGTGGTGTTATCCCCATTTTACAGATGGGGAAAGTAAGGCACCTGAGAGGTTAAGTGACTTCCCTCAGGGCTAAGGAGTCAGTGGCAGAGCCCAATTAGAATGATACTGCAAATAGATTCTACCCCTCTGTATCTATCTAAAAAATACAAAAAAAATATGAAAAATTCTAATGTGACAATCAGCATCTCTTGGGAGCAGCGACAATAAAGGTGTAATGGCACTGTATAAAAGACTGGCTGCTATAGCCTGTGGTGCACTTCAGGATCCACGTCTGTTTGGAACTCTGAGGAGGCCGGCTAGGATGGAAAGGAAAGGCTCTTGCATAGCTCCAGGACAGAGGTCATAATTTAGGGTTATGCTCGAAAATCGGAGAAGTTGCAAGAATATGAGTAATAAAGTTGAAGTGCTGTCATCAATCTGAAATGTACAACAAATCCACACGTGGGAGGTCACTCCCTCCCTTTTACTTGTCAGTGATGGGAAAAACCTTTCCCTCCACACCTTTCCCTGTCCATTCTCCTGTGCACCCTCCCTGGCACTGCCCCCTGCCCTGCTTTATCTTCCCAAATCCCTCTCTGCCAAGATCCCTGCCCACAACCTTTGCCCAACTCCTTTCCATGGGCCTTGATACCTGCACTGGGCTCAGTTCCCTGTGTTACTCTCTCCCTTCCTGATGAAGGAGAACAAAAGGAGCAGACAGCTGCTGCCACTGATACACCTTCCCACTGCTCCACCTGCCCCCTTGGGCTGCAGCATTCCTGCTCAGCACAGGCAGGGAGCAGCTTCTCTCTGCAGGAGCTGGCAAGCCCTGGAGCAGCCTCTGTTGAGGAGGTCAGAATTGCAGTCCAGTCCTGCTGAGGCTACCAACAGTAGCATCTAGTGGCAGCTGCAACACTGGCTACAGCTCAGACAAACTCTGGGCTACCAGGAAAAAACAAAAAACCCTGTAAATGGTGCCTCTCTTGGCGCATGCCCAAGCCTCCCCAGGGAGGTGAGCCCCATGGTTTGAGAACTGACCATTTTTTCCCTCTGTCTTGATGTTAGAAGTTGGTTGGCGGCATACTTATTTTTGCAATGAGGGAGAGTGAGGGAGCAAAACCACAAATATAAATATATTTGAACAGGATGGATTGATTTAAATCAAACTGATTTAAATCACTGATTTTAGTTGCGATAGCAGGCTATGGGACAGAATTCAGATTTTTTCACAATTTTGATTCTTCATTAATTATCAGTTTTCCACATCTGCCACTTGAGTTTTAAGAGATTCTATTGAGTCTGTTAAGAAAAACTGACCAGCAGTTACATAAATGGAGCATGATGATGTGCTCTTCCAGCCACTGTCTCTTGAATTTAGTCATCCTCATTTACCTTTACGCAAAAGCTTGTGTTATGGACTATAAAGTTAAAATGCATAAGAATTATAAAATGCCAAGATTAGGATTAAAATGGCAACGTTAACTTCCCCACAGTGCATTCAGTGTGTATATCTCTAACCCACAATCAAAAATAATCTATGCACCGTGTGACTGAGTTAATATTGTAATAATTGCCATAATTTAATAATTTCTGTGTCTCGCCTAAAGACTTGGACCTGACCTACATTAGAAAATTAAGTCTACATTAGAAAAATCCACACCCTGAGATATGTAGTTAAATTGATATAAATCTCTGTTTAGAAAGTGCTAGATTGATGGAAGAATTCTTCTTTTGACCTAGCTACTGCCTCTTGGGGAGGTGGATAACTATGACGACGTCAGCATAGGTGGTGTCTACACTGAAGTGGTGCAGCTGTAGTGTTTTTAAATGTAGACAAGCCCGCTGTGAAATTCTGTGCTGCACCTAAGAGGTGTGGCACTCAACTCATGGCTCAGGATATGGGAGTTTGAGGTGGCTTTAAGCCAGCTGTACAGTTTACTAATCCTGGAATGCTCAGGGGCTGGAGATGCCCCTGGTATCACGTAAACCATCTTGTGAGCTTACCTAAATTATTGCAGTTTTCCAGGGTTGCTCTATTGTCTTAGGGTTGCCAACTTACTAATTGGAGAAAACCGAACACCCCTGCCCTAAGGCCCTGCCCCTTCTCTGGAGCCCCACCCCATTCACTCCAAACCCCCTCTCTTCATCATGCACTCATTTTCACCAGGCTGGGGCACAGGTTTGGAGTACAGGAGGGGGTGAGGGCTTCAGCTGGGGGTGCAGGGTTTGGGGTGGGGCCGGGATGAGGGGTTTGGGGTGCAGGAGGGGGCACTGGACTGGGGAGTGGGGCCAGGGGTTTCAGGCTGAGGCAGAGGTTTGGAGTGTGGGAGGGGGTATGGGCTCTGGGGTGGGGCAGGGGATGAGGGGTTTGGGATGCAGGAGGGGGCTCTGGGCTGGGGCCAGAAATGAAGGTTTCACGGTGTGGGATGGGGCCTTGGGCTGGGGCATGGAGTTGGGGTGCAGGAAGCGGTGAGGAGTGTGGGCTCTGGATGGTGCTGACCTCATGCAGCTTCTGGGAAGCGGCAACATGTCTCTCCGGCTCCTAGGTGGAGGGGTGGCCTGGGGGCTCTGCGCGCTGTCCCTGCCCGCAGGCACCATCTCTGTTGCTTTCATTGGCCACAGTTCCCAGAAAATGGGAGCTGCGGAGCTGGTGTGGGGGGTGGCCCCTGCAGGTGGGGGCAGCATATGGAGCATTCCTGGCTGCCCCTCCACCTAGGAGCCGGACACACCAGCTGCTTCCCAGGAGCCACACAGAGCCGGGCAGGGAGCCTGCCTGCTCCACTGCGCTGCCAACTGAATTTTTAATAGGCCGGTCAGCTGTGCTGACTGGAGTTGCCATGGTCCCTTTTCAGCTGGATGGTCCAGTTGAAAACTGGACACCTGGCATCCCTCTATGGGCTGCAGTGCTGCCTGGAATCTCTTCCACAGGCATCGGCATGTCTCCTGTGCAAGGAGTTTCCATAGTGCCTGCTCTTCCTCAAGCTTGAATTCTGGGACTTTTAGAACCCCTGTATGCCTCTCTGGCTCTTTTAGCCAGGGCTTGTGTGGGGGAGGGGAAGGGAAGGGGAGGTGAGGATCTCGCCCTCAGGCCACAGAACCAAACAGAGATGTACTATAATTAGACTAAGCCACGGAGATGTGGTCAAGAAGCCCATCCGACGATAGGAACCTGGTCTACTCTGGTCTAATTAACTACTGAATAACAGACATTAAAGACCTTGGCCAGTTGTTCATCATTATCTGTATCAATGAGAAAATGTGTTCATTAGGAGGGATATACGCTTTGGAGCTTCATTTTTTTGTGGAGCAAAATAATAAAAGCATCCAAAGCCCCAGTGTAAAAGCCAGCAATCTCCCTTGTACTTCTGAAAATATTCAAAATAAGAAAGGATTAGAAAATACTCCAAGTAAGTAGTACATTTTGCACAGGCCGTTTCACTTTCACTACTGGTTTTCTTGAGGGCAACCCTTTTTTAAATTGATGCAGCTGTAACAGCTGAATGATTAAAAAGGAAGACAGAGATTGGGAAGGTTCTAACTACTGCTTCTTTCGGCTATTGAAAACACTTTTTTCCAAGTAAATTTTTTTAAAACAATAAAACTTGTCTCTTCTCCAGAAGAGAAGAGGATATTTGGGAGAAACCCCGCCTCATATTCCATGTCACATGTTCAAGTCTGAGAACAATATTAATTTTTAATGGACTGACAGATTAGGCCTGATCTGCAAAACTTGGATTCAAACCTACTAATGTTTGGGAGTATTGTGAATCCGGGGTTTTCGGGTGGGCAGTTTATACGGCTAAGAAGACAAGTATGAAGTTCAGCTGTGAATGTCTTTTCAGATTCTGAACACCATGAAAGTTGCTTGGATTAAAGCAGAGGTTCTCAAACTGTGAGTTGGAACTCCAAAGTGGGTTGCAACTCCTTTTCAATAGGGTTGCCAGGGCAGGCGTTAGAGTTCCTGGGTGGTGGGGCTCAGGTTACAGGTTATCTCATAGTTTTGAGGTTAGAGTGGGAGGAGGTAAGTGCCAGGCTTCAGCACCACTTGTTCAGGTTTGGCCCAGCTGCCCTTCCGTCATGACGTGAAGGGGGCTGGGCCAAACTTGAGTGAGTAGCATTCTGTTCTGGTGTGCAGGGTTGCAGTGCCACTCGTTTCCCCCACACACACACTGGAGGTTTGGGGGGGGGCATTGAGTGCATATTGGTGCACTTAGTGCATATTGGTTAATCCAAGCCTGCCTGTTAGGAGCACCATTGCTAAGTTAATTTGAAAAGTACCCCAGTTAAACTGAGAGTTGCAAGAGTTATGTCATCCAGTATTTAAAGGTTTGGGTTTAATTCTCCTTTCACATCAGTTTTATACCAGTGTATTTCCATTGATTTCAATGTAGTTACTCCTAATTTAATTTTGGTCCTTTGTATTACTGTATATTAAACATTTTTAAAGTGTTAAAAGAAATACAGAAAAAATACAGAATCATTAGAGGTGGATCTGAAGATAGATAATATAGTTAATATGTGCTGTTATAGTTAGGCTTGTTAAGATTAGATTTTTATAGGTAAATGTCTGTTTCGCCATGCATGCACAAACTGAAAATATATTTCCATTGATAACTGAAATTCACAGATAGGCAAAGTAAGAAAAATGGTGCTTGAGAACTTGTTTGATTTGATTTCAGGATACTTATTTTGTATATTTTGACATGTGATGTTGACAATGTGTTTTAACATTGTCCAATAAAAGGTTAACTTTTTGAATGTCAGTGTCTGCTGTCATTAAAAAATTGTCAGATCCCACAAAATAATTACACAACTGTGAAAATAAAAAAGCTTAAAAATAAACACCAATATTATCTATTAAAATTATAAAAAAATAAAAATTGATTTCTGTCAAGCTTAGTTATAGTGAAACATATACGTACAGATTAGAATTCAAATCAATAAAAAATATAGCTCCCTTTAACTCTACCCATTTTTATAAATTGGAGTCATAATCATGCCAACTTGTTGTGTTCTGACATTGGCAGAGTATGAGTATTGAGCCCATTAATAGAATAAGTAATCTGTAAAGAATAAAAATCAATAGGTATGTTTTATAAACCTACCAACAAATATGTTCTATCTGTCTGAATTCAGCATTGACGAAATAGTAGGTGTCCAAAATTGCATCGTGAACCAGGAAAAATAGATAGTCCAGAATATACCGTGCATTAGATCGTTGACTTAGGTGTGTTTGTACTGTTTGCAAAGCACTTTGAGATCCTTGGTGTAAGAAACAACATAAGACAAAGTAATAATAATGCATTCTTGATTTTGCCTTCCTGTTTTGACCCCCTCTTTTTGGATATTTGTAACCGTCTCAAAGTAACTTAAGTACATTTGCAAGTTTGTGTAGTTGAATAGTTCCACTGACTAGATGGTACTATTCGTGTGCTTAAATTTACAAACGTGCTTAAGTACATCTCTGAATTGGAGCTATTAATTCTTAGACCAACTGACAACTTCCTGACTACCAGCCAAATGCCTAAATATAAGGGGGCATAGCAGGTGTCCATAGTACTAAAACTTTTAAACAGTTAAATCGCAGGATTTGAGAGTTTATGCAATAGTATTATCTACTGACCTGAATTGGTTTTTAGCAACAAGTCTTCTATCAAGATTTTTTTAGTACATTTAGGTGAAATCAGTGGGAGTTTTACAATTGACATCAAGAGAGACAAGATTTCACACTTTATTTAGCTGCTAAAGGAGATTTTTGCCATCTGCTCTCTTGTTGCTATGGATGATGTTCATAGCCCCAACTACTTTAAACAAAGGAAATGGTTAAAATATATTGCTTCTCTTTCTGCCAGATGGCCACAGTGTAAGACTAACAGCCTTCATTGATTCATTGGTGTAGAAGGCTGTAGATCATTGTGGTTGGAAAGATCTCTTCATTAATAATGGCTAGTGTCCTCCTGTCTGTGATTAATTTACAGACATGAACACACTCAGGGTTTAGACAGTCTTCTGAGCTTGATAATGATTGTATGGTCAAATTGTTAACATACTTACTCTACAAAGTAATGTACTGCAGTGAACATTCACTAACTGCCTTTCAAACCCAAGCTCAGAGTTTAATTAACTTCCATATATTTTTCTACTCCAATAACTGCATAGATGGGCTCATTGTAAGTTCAGTTTTCTGTTTGCATGTTTGTTTCTTTGACAGTTTTCTAATTAATTTTTTTTGTAAGTTACTGTATAGGTGTGGAAAAACAGATTAGGAGATGTGAATGAGATATATTTTTACACCTGAATAATTCAAAATCGGCTTCATTTTACAGAAAAATTGTCATGTTGATTTATGCATTTAATTTATTTAAGAGAGTAGTCCCGTTGGCTTCATAAACCCATAGTCAATGAGACTATTCACATCTGAAAAGTTAAGCATGTGCTTAAGCCTTTGCAGGGTCAGGGCCATTTTATATACATATATATATATATATAAGAGAAAACATTTCCATAGCTTGTGGTATTTATTAAACTTTCAAAAATGACTAGTTAATTTACTGAGTAACTGCTTTCTCTAGGGAAGGTTGATATGCATCTTTTCATGACACTTTCCCTGAAATGCCCTACCACCTCATGCTTTTTCATTTCAAGTATTATGTTAAATCCATTACAGTTTCTCTATATTCAAATTAGAATTTGTAAAAACCTTAAAAAGCCCAGTAGAGGAAAAAGAAATAAATACAAGTTGAACTTGAATTTAGGTAACCCTGTTTATTAAAAATGTACTTAATGTGATTTGCCTTAATAGTGACTAGTTTAGGTAAGTATCTAAAAACAAAAGCACCAGAAAAACATTTTAATACTAAGTCTAGAAATGAGAAGATTTTCACTTGGGGTACTGTTACTTTAAAACCTCTATACAGTACAAACATACAAATACTAAAACATAAAAATACAAACTAAATGGGGGGAGTGGAAACCCACAGGGCGAGTCAAACCGCTCAGGTTCTTTCACAAATGTTAAAAGAGAACAGCAAGGAAATTCAGAGTTAAGGGTGAAATGTCAGACTCCATATTGTGCCTGCATACTTGTCAGTATTTGCAATACCTACATCTAAGATAAGGCTCTGCCTTAAACTCTGGGAATGCCTTTAAAGGTCAATGTAAAAGTAGGGTGCACCGATCATTCTTTTGGATTCTGTGAGCAGTGGGGCCTGTAACTAGGTAGGGATCTTGTGGTGAAGATAAGGTGGGGAGAGTGCTATTCCCAGAGTGTTGCATTCCTCTTTTCCCTGCATTGTGGACGCTCCTTCTTGGATGCACAACAGTGATCGGACTCTGCAGGTTATTGGGAGTCAGAAGGGGTTGTGCTCTGATGTTCTGTCCTCATCTAGCATTGGCCCTTCTGCATATAGGTTAGTAATACTTGAGGCAGCATGATGGAGGCATTGGTCAAGACCACATGGTTACAGGTCACACCATTCTAAGCCCTATTGGCAAATTAAAACTCTTATCTCTTAGGTAGAGTAACTATTTCAACTAGAGCATGAAAATAATATTTTTCTAGGAATTTGGAAAATGATAATTAAAGCTGAGTATTTGCTACTTATTAAAAAAAAAACCTACCTATTTTATTCTCTCCCATTGCTTTACTGTCTTTTTTTTTTTTTTAAATAAATATTATCAGCAGTTGGTGCAGTTTCAGAATTCCAAGATTCACATACTAATGCAGCTAATTAGGCTGTTGGGAATGGGGTGGTTTTAATTCCTAGGTGATTTTTTTTGAGGGAAGGATTATTGGGAATCTTAACCTTTATGACTTGAGCCATAGAGTGTGTAGACAGTGATCAGACTAGATAGGTTTCAGCAGCAATATAAAGATATCTGACTCGCTGTAAGCAAGTGCTGTATTTGTGTCAAATGACAGCTTTTACCGACTGGTTGGCTTTATTCAGATGCATTCCATTCATATACGCACCTTAATTTAGGAAGAAGAAAAGGAGTACTTGTGGCACCTTAGCGACTAACAAATTTATTTGAGCATAAGCTTTCGTGAGCTACAGCTCACTTCATTGGATGCATCACAAAAGCTTATGCTCAAATAAATTTGTTAGTCTCTAAGGTGCCATAAGTACTCTTTTTCTTTTTGCAAATACAGACTAACACGGCTATTACTCTGAAACCTTAATTTAGGGTTTATGTAAATGAAAAACTCATTTATATACTAACTGAATAACTGTTGTTTATACTCTTACACCGGGAAGAGACCCATCTTTATTATGTTAGTTAAGGATAGGGATTATTCTGCAATTAAGTGATAAACATACTACATTCCCCTTCTTCTGCCCTTCCCCCTCCTAAGGAGTTATTTGCACATAACACAATTTTATTTTTTTGTAGAGTCAAATGTAAAACCTTTAAATTCTGGGCAATTTCTGGTTTATACTTTCGGTAGTTTAATCACAGAAGCAAATAAAGTGGAAAGGCACATCCTGTCTCCAGATTCTTTATAATGAAAAAAGTTCTAAGCTCCAGCCATTAAAGCCAACAAAGGATCACCATATTAGTGTGGTTTATGCAGAGTACTGTTTGAATACCTTACGTACCAGTAGAACGACATGCAAATTTAATCTGAAAGGTACATTTGCGCCAACCCTAATGTGGAGCTTTCCTTGTCATTGGGTACTAGTGTAAGAGAATACGCTACTTTCAGAATTGTGTAATGGATGCACATGAACACACACACATGTACGCTCTTAGTTATTTTAGAAAAATAGTTGTATAATATTTCATAATCACCACTGCCTTGTATAGTTAATTTTTAATAAAGAGAGAGAAAATAGGCATGTTACCTGTTTTAAAGTAAGACTGGAAGTTGTATTATGAAATGAATTATTCGTCAGACCATTGCAGAAAGGTGAGACTTTATTCTAGATAGTACAGTTTACAGTGTACCTGGGATCTTTTTTTTTTATCTTCATTTCTAGCCAGACAACTGAGAGAGATGAAAGAGTGATACTGCTTTATATTTTCAGTAAAATAAATAACTAAAAACAAGGCCTGCGGACAATCAGTCCAACAACAAATATGAGAGTAAGGTTCATGAGCTGGTAACAGATATACAGCTACCTGTTTTCCAGGGTGTTGTGTGGCAGATTAAAACTGCATTCAAGAAAGAAATTTTAGAATTAGTTGAAAGCAGTATGCTTAGGGTGACCAAATAGCAAGTGTAAAAAATTGGGACGGGGGTGGGGGATAATAGATGCTATATAAGAAAAAGCCCCCAAAATCAGGACTGTCCCTATAAAATTGGGACATCTGGTCACCCTAAGTATGCTGCCTGACACTTTTGATATCTTTGATCAGAGGGAAGTATCTGTTCACAAATTTACAATGAAATCAGAGTCTATATTTCACTTTGACTTTTTTTTTTTGCCCTCACAATAATAGAATCAGAGCACTTTATCCTCACAATTCCCCTCTGAGTCAGGGAAGAATGGGGAGCTGAGGCACAGAGAAACTAAGACCCCAGTTCAGTGGAGTATTTACTTATGTGCTGAACTTTAAGCACGTGAATAGATTTCAGTACTTAAAGATAGGAACATGCTTAAGTATCTTGCTGAATTTAGGCATTAGGTCTCCCATTCAATCAAGGGCTTTAGATCAGGCTCTGAATTAATTTCCCATGGTTATACAGGAAGTCTGTGGCATAGACAGGTTTCCTGATGTCCTATCCAATACCATCATCCTAAAATGCTCCTTCCTCAGTACAGTTGACTACTGTGGTCAAGATTTTCAAAAGTGACTAGTGATTTTGGGTGCCTCAGTTTTTGGGTACTCAACCTGAGATACCTTGAAGTATCCTGGTTTTCCGAGGACCAGTGGCTTGCGTATTCTGAAAATCAGTCTCCCTTAAAGGTGTTTCAAGTTGGGTAGCAAAAAACCAAGGCATGCAAAATCTCTGGCCCACTTTCAAATTCTTGGCTTATATCTTTAACATAAGTAGTTGTGAAATTACTTTTTCAGTACATATAGATTTCAAGAAATATTGAAAATTATACAGAGTATTAAAATAGAAAATTGTACCTGGTAAGTCAAATGACTAAAAGTTATATACTTCATGTTTTTTTTGGCATATATCAGGCATATAATCAGTTGAAGTGTCAAAAAAGAGAGGAGAGTTGGTGATTTTTCTACTAGGAATTATAAGCCAACATTTTCTTGATGTATTTTCTGTGTTTTCCTCATATTTGTAATCATTTAGTCTCGAGCTTCTTAAAAGGGTAACTCTTCAAACATTACTGGTATTAATATGTAGTCATAAAGTGGGACAACTGTAGCTCAGTTCAGCAAAATTATGTAAATTGAAATTTTAAGTTGCTTTGTTTTAGTTGGTCTTTTCTGCGTATCTGTACTTTTCTGGTCTCTTGCCCCTCTTAAACCCCAATCCTGTGGGTGGTGCTCATGAGGTACATAGCATCACACTGGATCCAGTGCATTAGCAAGAACAGAATTCTGTTGAGATACTCAGTTGTATCAGTCTAAGGTGAGATCTAAATAGTTAATGTTGAGTAACTGCATTATTTCATTTCCTTTAATTTATCTTACTGGAATCCAGGCTTCAACTGCATTTGATCTTCATTCCTTTCTTTTTGTACTCTTCTATTTGAAAGTTGATATTATTGTTGCAGTTAGTTTTTCATCTGTTTGTCTAAAGTGACTAACAGAAAAACAGATCTTAACTTCTCATTTAAAAAAAATTTGTACATGATAAAGAGAAACACTAGAAATAAGGCATCATTACTAAGGGGCAAATAATTCAGGCACCAGTCATATTTATAACCTATATTAATATAATCCAGCAAACTAGTTTTCAGGATGAGCCTGGCACAATATAGTTCTGAGTGCAGAATCTTTAGTGCCTTTAGTACACTGCCCTTGTGAGAATTTAGAACAAATGCCTCCTAAAATATAAAGTCTAGAATTCCTTTTATGTCCAGAAATCTCCAGTTTTAGGCTACATCTACACTACCCAGCTTTTAGCAACATGGCTGTTTTGCTACAGCTGTGTCACTAAAAGTCGCAGTGTAGCTGCTGTTTGTCGGTTCTCCTGCTGACAAAAAACTTCCATCCCCAGCAAGCGGCATCAGTGTTGTCGGCAGGAGAGCGCTCCTGCCCACAAAGAGTTGTTCACAGCTGCACTTGTTGTTGGCAGGTTGGGGGAGTGTTTTTTTTTTTTAACACCTCTGAAAGACAAAAGTTTTGTCATTCAGTGGCCAGTGTAGACATAGCCTTAATAATGTAAGTGTATACCATCAAGCTTTGACCAGGTAGTCCTATTCAACCTGTGTACCTTCCAGTTAAAACAAATTAAAAAGTCTCTAAGGTAAAAGTTGTTAACAAATATATGTATTCATTTTTACCCTTGATAGGGTCTGCCAAATTTAAAGATGCACAATACAATGTAGGGCTAGTAACCCTTAATCAGATTCTACCACAGAGGAACCTGGGGTGAAGTCCTGGGCTCCACTAAAGTCAATGGGAGTTTCGCCACTGATTCGAATGGAGCCAGGACTTAATCCCCAGTGTTATATTTTTATTGGGTTATTCTACAGTTTTCAGATTTTTCAAAGTTTAAAATTAAAAGCATATGCTTTAGTTACATTATGTTTATGGTATGTTGGGTGGATGCATCCATTGGGTGCTTGCATCCATTCAAGGACCTTTTAAAAAATTCATATCTATCTAAAAAATGGCATGATTCTTCTCATACTATAAATTCATCAGGAGTAAAACCACAGTTCATCCCTCCTCTTTCTATACTGAGTTTAAGTCTCCTGATTACTATGAAATATGTTCCAGCTACATACAAGGGGGATCTTCCACATTAACTGCAAATTCTCCTGGCAGCTATTTCTCAAAAACCCTGTGGTGCACTTTCATTCTCTCTGTCCTCCAGTATGTAAATTGTACAGCCTTTGCCTTGACTTTTCAGTCGTTCTTAACATCTGCAACAATACTAATCTGTGATTTCACAAGACTTGTATGATGCTCTAATTTGTCCATTTATTTAGGTATCCATTTTCCTCTCTGGGGACTCTACTACACCGCTCTCTCACTCTGCTAGGCTCTTGCAGTGCCAAAGGGTTGGTAGTACTTTAAAATCAAGTTTATGAGGGTAGTTAAGTCTTTAATGGGTTCTGTTAGCTCTTTTCCAGCTTGCATGCCATTGTTGTAGGCTTAAGATGAATTGCAAAGAAAAAAAAATGGAGGTTGCACTTATGAGCTCTGCTTTCTTATGATGCCCCAGAATGCATATTTTTCCACAGTATTTTGCACACCAGAATGTATAAAACAAAATAATTAAAGAGAACAGGATATTTGGAAACCATGCCATACATGGAAAACATGAAAGTTGCCAGAGCCCTGTGAGTCATCTCCATGGTCTAGCAGAGTTTTTTTTGTTGTTGCATTGATAAAGAATGGGTAATGCTGGGTCGTAACGGGTGAAGCTGGTCTGGACCATTTTGAAGGATCTGCAAAGTTTTCTATTTGTTGTGTGCTGAAGGCCTCTCCTATTCCAGTTAGTTCAGTGAATAGAATTTTTATTTCTGCAGTTTTTGAAAGATTTCTGCAACAAGGCTAACTTTGCCTGCCTTCACGTATGTTTAATTTTCATTTCCTCGTTTTCCGATATAAATGTTTGGCTTAACATACTACCTTCTTACCAGAAAATCAGGAATGGAAAGGAGTTCATATGTGCAGTTTGGCAGACGTAAAATTGCTGTTGAAAAGCTTACCCTTCTACATTTTCTGAATGTAATAGTTGTATTAGCACTTTCTTTACATTGTGTACATTTGTACATATGTGTCCCACTTCTCATTTCCTACTTGTGACTATTACAATCACAGATTGCATGAAGCTTAGAAATATTGCAGTTACATACCTTTGCCAACGTATAAAGCAGCATTTTGTAGTTACAGCTATAGAGTTTTGTTCCCTTTCATTGAAGTGAGAGGCATATGTATTGCAAAGCTGGATTTTTGGGATGTAGAATATTTGGGATGGAAACCCAGAGTGTGACATGATTTTCACTTCATGGAGAGGCATATCACATATCAGTATATTTTATATCCTTTTCTCACACTTCCATACAGTTGCATTTTCCAGGATGTGGTGGTCAGTTAAACACAGTGAAAGATATTTTTAAAAATATGTTAACAGTTTGTAATGATAATACATAAGTAATCTAAGAGTATATGTTTCCCACTATATATCTGTCACAAATAGAAAAGCTTGAATGTATAGGCAAGTGTGTAACCCATTCTTAAGTTTGATAAAAAAATCCCACCAGAGAGTGTTAGAAATCCACAATATGTCTGTTAGTACTGGATTTTACATTTAAATATGAATTTACTCTCTTAAAATGTGTAAAATCACATGAGGAAGACAACTCTCTATTGACTCTTTATCAGAGGACGCCCATTTACCTTTTTTGTTCTCAGTACATAAAATATATCGTGCTTGTGAAATGTGCTCCTGATATGTTATTTGCATCCTACTGTCTAAATCTAACTGGTGTATTTGGTAATATTAATACCATGCTACCGTTTTCATTTTCTTCGAGAACGGGCATATTTTAGAAAAGCATGTCCTGCATAATATGCTTTTTGGAAGGGCAGTAGAATTCCAAGACAATAGTTTTGTTTACAGCCTGGTTCTAGCGTCTGAAAAACACAGGTTATTTCACCTTTTGATGATGCTATGCATGTTAACATTTGCAATCAGAATTAAACCCTTACAGATGCCTTGTAAATCTGGATGATTTTTGGTTTTGATTCAAATTTATAGATTCAAATCTTACTGCAAGAGTTTTGTGTTCTCTATCTTTTTGCACAGTTTTGTAAAGGACTGTAGTGGGTTAAAGCCCAATTCTGTTCTGCCCAAACTGATGCCCACAGCGCTCTTGTTGAAGTCAAGGCAAATGGAATGGGCATATTTGAGGACATAAAAGTGAACCATAAGTAATAGGGGGCCTACTGATTAAAATGGTTTGGCACATGTGTTCACTGGGGGGAGAAGATGTGCCCAAGCAGTGAAGCACCAAAGGATCCAGCCCATGCACGTTAAAGCACACCACAGGGAGTCTGGTTGGGTGGGTGTGTTCTAGGGGAGAGAGAGGAGAGTTTATTCATGGCATGTGGATGGGGATTCCATGTAGTCCCACGCACCATGGAGAACCTCTCCACCCCCCCAAGAATGCAGATCACCCACATAATTGGACTGCCTGTGGTGGGCCTCCCCGTTGTGCAATGGAGTACACTGATTCTGCTGCATTTTGGGACTTTTGCTCCCATGAATGAGGTGGGATGGGCAAGGTTTAGGCTTAACTCAGTATTCTCCATAACAGTATGTTTACCCATTGCTTTTCTACTTTGCTGTACAAATAACACATTGAGCTTGTCCTTGCACCCATTGTGAAAAATGTCTGAAAGTGCTGTCATTGTTTTAGCCTTATGCATTGCTGTCACATTCTGGGTTGCAATCCAGACCAGTGAGGGGTTTTGATCACCTGCTTTATAACCCTGGGTGCCTGAAATGCTCTGCTGCTGTGGCTCATAGCCTGGGTGACAACAGCCAGCAGATTAGCATGGAGTATCCTGAGTGTTTGGGTGCTATGAAGCCCTGGTTCTGCACTCTTGCCCCAGGAGCCTGCCTACAACGCAATAGCTCCACTCTAGTCACGATCACCCAGTTATTGTATGCAGGGGTGACCCTAACACACTTTCAGTCCTGAGTTTCTCCAGATCCGTCAGTCCTGAAGTGTCCAGGCCTCTTGTGGAACAGTCAGAGAAATAATAAGGTTTGTTTGCTCCTCTAAAGAGACAAAAAACACAGCTTATCACTTTAACACAAATGCAGCACTGGCATGGCTAGATTTAAAGTAAAACAAGTTTATTAAGAAAAGAAGATAGGATTTTAAGTGAGTTCAAGTGAAAAGGATAGAGTTAGAAATGATTACAAGCAAATAAAAATGAAAAATGCTTTCTAGAAGAGACTAAAACTTAACAAAACTACAGTCTTGATACAAGAGAAGATTATTTTCACAGTAGCCATATTAAAATAATGCTTGTAGCTATGCTTGACTCAAATTAGTTTAATTGGGAAATTAATATGACTTTTTTGTGTGCCATCAACTTATTTATTAAATTGCAAGAACTATAACTGGTTAACAGAGAATAAGAGTCATTGTTTTAATAGTATGGACAAAGTAGTGGATATGAGTAAAAAGTGGGGCCAGAAATAATTTAATAATAAAGATTTACCAAAATCATGTCAATGGGCTGAAAGTAGTTAGCTTTGTTCTGCAGTATTTTCTATTTGAGGCATATTCAAAATAGAAAAATAACATAATAGTATTTAATTGCTGAAGTTGTTTGAGAGTAACATTAATTTTTGCTGTGATTGGGAAGCAATTTAAAAAAATACAATGGACAGTGGAACCATGATTCCAACTCTTATCAAATTTTATTAAACTTCTTTGATTCTATACTTTGTGTTGATACTTTCTCTAAGCAAGTTAAAATGCTAATTTTAGGCTGGAAGTGATATTGCAATATTAAATTTTAAATGTTTAACTGCTGATTTAATTCTTTTTATATTTAAAGTACAGTATATTATTTAAACATGGTATAAGAAGTGCACAAAGAGCAACCTTGTAAATACGTGTTTTATCCCATTTACCTTTTTGACAGGAGAATTAGATGACAGAGAGCAGGCAAAGCTGGAAGTAAAAGTATGGGATCCAGATAGCCCCCTTACTGATCGTCAGATTGACCAGTTTTTAGTTGTAGCACGGTAAGCTTGAAATCCTCTAATCCCAGAAAAATACTTTTTTCCTTCTATAACCCCTGTAGACCATTGACTGCTTATTCCCCTATCTGTTGTTCCACAACTTGTTTAACATTCTATGTTTATCTTTCAGTTAGGTAAGAGAAAATCATTAGAATGGAACATGATGCATATCTATTTTAAAGTAAATTATATAGGAAAGGAATATATTTCTGAATTTCTTCCAGACTTCATACTTTTGCAGATCTTGGCAGAGTTTGATGGAGGGCATAAGCCCCTTCTTAAAATTTTAATGCTCATATTCTCTTCCAACTCCACTTTCCCTTCAGAATGAATGAAGCAGGATTTCAGCACTACCTTTTCAGTCTGGTACTATAGTATTTGAAATTGCTGAATGTAACAAAGACTAAGATTATAATTCAAGCAAATGTAAACAAATGAAATGACTGAAGAATTTGTAACATTTGCATATAAGTCAACTGTCACACACAGTGCAATTATTTTCAGTGAATAGTAGAAGATTTTGAACTATACCACAGTAATTCAATACTGTGTCCTAGGCTTCTTTAGGGAAAAATTCTGGCTGGGTAATATCATAAACTAGCATACTATTAGGATATGTCTACACTGCAGCTAGGAGCGTGCCTCTCAGCCTGGGTAGACAGAAATGTGCTAGCTGTAGTTGAATTATGGTGCTAAAAATAGCACTGTGAATGAATGTTATGGCACGGGCAGCAGCACATCATAGCCGCCAGAGTACAAACCCACCTGAAATCCTGGGTTCATACTGAGGTGGCCAGCCTAAGTTGCCGCATCCACCCTGCTACTTTTAGCATGTTAGTTCAAGCAGAGCCAGCACGTTTTTTTCTGCCTGGTCTGGGAGGCTTCCTCCCAGCTGCAGTGTAGACATATCCTTGGAGGCCTGTGACAGAGCCCTGTTGAAGTTCAGATATGCATTTTTTTCAAACATTTTTAGATGGATTTCTAAAACTTCTACTCTTTCAGAAACAGTGACATTTTTCCATTGAAAGAGTAAAACCATTACTCTCATAATGTCTCTTTTCCCTGTCCTATAATAAGTGCTTACAGTAAACCTTATTGCTCCACCTACCACAAACTAAGGAAGCAGAGGACTACCTGTCAATGCTAGTGTAAAGGCACCAGCCTGCCTTCTTCCCTCTCAGTAATCTTGCTTCTCTATTCTGAAAGCAGAGTGCAGCCCTACATCTTTTTAGTCTAAGAAGTTTAACTTCTCTTCTTCCCAGCTTTTGTTCATTCTTGTCTTCTTTCTGGACAACATGTGTCTGGAGAAGGAAAATCGAGGGAGAGGAAGGCAGAGAGGAGCTCTGCTTTCAATTCCACAGCCTGTGTCATGTAGGGAAATGGGCTTGTGGGTCACACCTTCCTCTGAGCTCAGCTAGCTCATCTAGGATCAGTCCTCCTCTGATCAGAAAGTGTGTACTGTTCCTGTGACATATCTCTCCTCCCTGTATTGCTTCTTGCTTGCACAGCAGCATATTGCTCTTGCCAGCAAGTAGATGCACTAGCAAGCTGGAGAGATGGAAGTTTGAAGCTGAATCCCTTCAGAAGAGCATGCTGCCTTATCTCCGCTGAGCAGACCCCCTTCGGGAAGCTGAAGAGATGCAAGGTGGAGTCTGAGCAACTTCAGAAGGGCATACTACTGTACTTCCCTGTACCTCGTGCACTTCTTGGGAGATTACAGAGGTGCTGGGTCAGAACTTGACCCCATTCACTTAGTAGTTGATAAGTCCCTGTGTGGAAGGTTTGTTTTGTGGTGGGGGTGTCTTTTGGGGATGCCAGTTTTTCTCATCTATTTAAAGTCTTTTAGGGTGCCCATCACTGGTATTGGAGTGCTTTTTGACATCAAGAAAGTTTATGCTGCCTCCCACCCAACCAGTCAGGCTGTTTCACAGCTAGCAAGAATTCTCTCCAAGCTCCCTCCACCAATCTAGCCACAGGTTGCAAAGTCAGAGCTCTACTGCACTAAGTCATTCTGGGATAGTTCCTTTGTAAATCTCTGAAGACCCAGTTCTCCTCATGTCCAAGCCCGTGACACTGGAGTGACTTTCGATTCTCCATTCTGTGTCACTTTTCTTATAGGTGGGACACTTTGAGCTCCAGTGGCTTCAGATACATCAGAGCTGTAAGATGCTTTTAAGTGGCCTGGTGGTATACTTTAGTAGACTGGTTTAACTGAAAGATCTTCTCCTGAGTCTGTAGAGACTTAACCAAGCTGCAGTCATTGGGAATCTGCTATCTCCATTGGTCTCCCAATGAGAAATGGATTCCCCCTGACTATTAGGGAAGTCTTCTCTGCTTTAGCATTTAGACATTTGATCTTTGTCTGATCTGAAAAGATTTTCTTCTGATTTACTTTAGAAGATCATCTTTCCAGTCAAAAGAGACTAGATGTGGGACTGCCAATTAATAGCAGTGAGTCAGCTTGAGTGTTTTCCCCACAGGAGAAGATTCCTTTCTCACTGACAATTTCCTCTGTTATCAGAGCTCCTCTTAGGGGAGCACATTAAGTCCCTAGAGAGATACCTTTCTCTGTCTTATATTGCACACAGTAATAGGCAGTAGAAGATTTCCCCTTGCTTTACCATAAACTGGAATCAGATTCAATTACATTACATTTTCAGATGCTGGAGCTTTTAATCTCCCATCTCTCTAATAGGCTAGTCCAGAGGTTCTCAATTGGGGGGTCATGGATACCTTGCACTTCCCATACTTGTAAATGGGACAGAGATCCTGATTAAATCCAGCAAAATGGGAGTGGGGATTCCAGTATGGACAAAAGTTGAGAACCACAGGGCTGACTTCCATGATCAGATCTAGAGACTAACAAATTTATTTGAGCATAAGCTTTCGTGAGCTACAGCTCACTTCATCGGATGCATTCACTGAATTCACTGAATGCATCCGATGAAGTGAGCTGTAGCTCACGAAAGCTTATGCTCAAATAAATTTATTAGTCTCTAAGGTGCCACAAGTCCTCCTTTTCTTTTTGCGAATGCAGACTAACATGGCTGCTACTCTGAAACATGATCAGATCTATTCACTTTCACTGTGTGTTCAGGTTAGATTTCATCCTTTGCATATTAAGAGTTCTACATTTTTTTGTATACATATGCTTTTTTGGTACATTCCACTTTCGTAAATATATTTTGGGGTTCAGTAAAACTGTAAGTCACCAAGGACCCCCAGGACTTATGACTCTTTCACCCTTCATCCAGCAAGGATTGGTCAATTTTCAAGAGGGCCATTCTCTCAGTCGTGTGATCATTCCAGCCATTTGTAGTCTCCCCTTGCTCATCTCCAACTAAAAGGGGGTTTTGAAGATTAGTTAAGATACTCTTTATGCAGTATAGGTATTTTAGTGGCTCTGTGCCTCAACTCTATTCTCCAATTCCTGCTAAATGAAAATTTCATACTTACCATTGCTTAGTTCCGTTTCCCATAAGGAAAATTCACCTCATCTGTATGTTTTCTTATTGTTTGTTACATCCATTTAAAAGTTAGAATGGGGAAAGAGTGGAAAATTACGTACCAGTGTTCTATTTACTTTAGTCCTCTTCTTTCCTTCTGCATGCTTTCCACCTACCTTCTGCATTTTGTTCTTAGACACTTCTGCCTCAGACAAGAAACAATACTAAACAAGAGAAAATGGAATTTTTCACCTTCTAAATGGAGATATAATGCCAACTGAATGGATTTGTCTTATGATGAGAGATTTAGTATTGCTTCATCACTATGAATGTTCCATTTATCATCTTTAAAAAAGAAATCCATATATTCAGTAAAATATAGAATCATAGAATCATAGAATCATAGAATATCAGGGTTGGAAGGGACCCCAGAAGGTCATCTAGTCCAACCCCCTGCTCAAAGCAGGACCAAGTCCCAGTTAAATCATCCCAGCTAGGGCTTTGTCAAGCCTGACCTTAAAAACCTCTAAGGAAGGAGATTCTACCACCTCCCTAGGTAACGCATTCCAGTGTTTCACCACCCTCTTAGTGAAAAAGTTTTTCCTAATATCCAATCTAAACCTCCCCCATTGCAACTTGAGACCATTACTCCTCGTTCTGTCATCTGCTACCATTGAGAACAGTCTAGAGCCATCCTCTTTGAAACCCCCTTTCAGGTAGTTGAAAGCAGCTATCAAATCCCCCCTCATTCTTCTCTTCTGCAGACTAAACAATCCCAGCTCCCTCAGCCTCTCCTCATAAGTCATGTGCTCTAGACCCCTAATCATTTTCGTTGCCCTTCGTTGTACTCTTTCCAATTTATCCACATCCTTCCTGTAGTGTGGGGCCCAAAACTGGACACAGTACTCCAGATGAGGCCTCACCAGTGTCGAATAGAGGGGAACGATCACGTCCCTCGATCTGCTCGCTATGCCCCTACTTATACAACCCAAAATGCCATTGGCCTTCTTGGCAACAAGGGCACACTGCTGACTCATATCCAGCTTCTCGTCCACTGTCACCCCTAGGTCCTTTTCCGCAGAACTGCTGCCGAGCCATTCGGTCCCTAGTCTGTAGCGGTGCATTGGATTCTTCCATCCTAAGTGCAGGACCCTGCATTTATCCTTATTGAACCTCATTAGATTTCTTTTGGCCCAATCCTCCAATTTGTCTAGGTCCTTCTGTATCCTATCCCTCCCCTCCAGCGTATCTACCACTCCTCCCAGTTTAGTATCATCCGCAAATTTGCTGAGAGTGCAATCCACACCATCCTCCAGATCATTTATGAAGATATTGAACAAAACGGGCCCCAGGACCGACCCCTGGGGCACTCCACTTGACACCGGCTGCCAACTAGACATGGAGCCATTGATCACTACCCGTTGAGCCCGACAATCTAGCCAGCTTTCTACCCACCTTATAGTGCATTCATCCAGCCCATACTTCCTTAACTTGCTGACAAGAATGCTGTGGGAGACCGTGTCAAAAGCTTTGCTAAAGTCAAGAAACAATACATCCACTGCTTTCCCTTCATCCACAGAACCAGTAATCTCATCATAAAAGGCGATTAGATTAGTCAGGCATGACCTTCCCTTGGTGAATCCATGCTGACTGTTCCTGATCACTTTCCTCTCCTCTAAGTGCTTCAGGATTGATTCTTTGAGGACCTGCTCCATGATTTTTCCAGGGACTGAGGTGAGGCTGACCGGCCTGTAGTTCCCAGGATCCTCCTTCTTCCCTTTTTTAAAGATGGGCACTACATTAGCCTTTTTCCAGTCATCCGGGACTTCCCCCGTTCGCCACGAGTTTTCAAAGATAATGGCCAAGGGCTCTGCAATCACAGCCGCCAATTCCCTCAGCACTCTCGGATGCAATTCGTCCGGCCCCATGGACTTGTGCACGTCCAGCTTTTCTAAATAGTCCCTAACCACCTCTATCTCTACAGAGGGCTGGCCATCTCTTCCCCATTTTGTGTTGCCCAGCACAGCAGTCTGGGAGCTGACCTTGTTAGTGAAAACAGAGGCAAAAAAAGCATTGAGTACATTAGCTTTTTCCACATCCTCTGTCACTAGCTTGCCTCCCTCATTCAGTAAGGGGCCCACACTTTCCTTGGCTTTCTTCTTGTTGCCAACATACCTGAAGAAACCCTTCTTGTTACTCTTGACATCTCTTGCTAGCTGCAGCTCCAGGTGCGATTTGGCCCTCCTGATATCTTTCCTACATGCCCGAGCAATATTTTTATACTCTTCCCTGGTCATATGTCCAAGCTTCCACTTCTTGTAAGCTTCTTTTTTATGTTTAAGATCCGCTAGGATTTCACCATTAAGCCAAGCTGGTCGCCTGCCATATTTACTATTCTTTCGACTCATCGGGATGGTTTGTCCCTGTAACCTCAACAGGGATTCCTTGAAATACAGCCAGCTCTCCTGGACTCCCTTCCCTTTCACGTTAGTCCCCCAGGGGATCCTGGCCATCTGTTCCCTGAGGGAGTCAAAGTCTGCTTTCCTGAAGTCCAGGGTCCGTATCCTGCTGCTTACCTTTCTTCCCTGCGTCAGGATCCTGAACTCAACCAACTTATAATTAAGTAAAATATTTAAAATGTGCGGTTAAGTAGCGGCGGTAATTGCTACTGTTGAATATAGCCAGAACTCTATTCTTGCAGGGTAATTAAAATATACTTACTTCTGTAGGGTATGTGGGTTTTCTACTGAATATAGTCAATAGGAATATGTGATTTCCAATGCTGTTTAGAAAATTGCCTGTTCAGTACACTTAATATTGTGATACTTTGGGATTCTATTCATATAGGGAAAATCAAGGGAATTGAAGAGGAAATTAAACTAATGGCAGAGATGCGGGGTAAAATCATGTAACTGTGGTGGGTTCTCTAGGAGGGAAGGTCGTGAGGACCAATCCAGTGTCTCCAAAACAAGATGTTTGTGGTAAGGGTGAGTAAGAGTACCTAGTGACAGCCACATGGTTTGGAAATAAGAGAAATGGGTTTACTGCAAGTTCCATAATCTATCAGTAATTCTGATTCTTCTGCCCACCCACTGTACCTGGCATTAACACTGGTCTGTCTTTGTATATTTTATACGGCTGGATGTCATCTTGGCTAAAAAATGACTAATTTGCATATGTAGGCTGAATTTACACTCTTTGTGCACCTCCCCTACAGATGACCCATTGCCTAAATTTAATTCCTTCCTTCTTGATTGTAAAGTTTGTTGCAGAGATTCTTTCCTCCTTTTCATTGAAATTAGAGAAGAGGGTAGGGCCATAATAGTGTCTTAAGTGATGTCTTATGAATTTAAGCCATTTCCATTTTTGAGATTTTTTCCCCTCTTTAAATGAAAGTGATTTAGATTTACCATATGTCCCCTAAGCATTTTCTCAGCAAAACTGCTGAGGCTACAAAGTGATATGTATCAGATATTCCATATAATACCTTGCTTTTCTTTGTTCCAAAGCCTCCAGCCCATTCCTCTTCCCAGCAAAGAATAACAGTGGACAACTTTCCTTCTGTTCAGCAGTCATTCCCCTAGCACTCTAAACTTTTGGAGGTTGAAAAGTGTCAGGAAGTAGGAGTAATGAAGCACAGCTCTGTACCTACAGTTAGTTGCTTTAGAAATGACAAGAAAAATTAATCTTCTGGAACAGCAACATTTTATTATCAATATACTCTGCATGTCACATTCTGCTCTATCCAATAGTTGAAAATCTCTGGGGTATTTTTCCAACTTTAATTATCATTGTGCTGGTAGCATATGTCTGCATTAAAAAAAGTATTCTAAGGCTTAAATAGATTGAAACTCCCTGGAATTAAGGAAAGGAGCTTGGATCTTAACTGGCTGCTTATAGACTGGCTGTATAGGCAAAGATAAAAGATGCTGGTTTATAGGTTTATTTGTGACTCATGGGAAATGGGGCATTGACATAAAAACAAGGCAAACAAAAGAATAACCGCTTTCTTAATGATTGGGCACTGTCTAAGAAGCTAAGGTGGGTTGAACCCTGTAACTATGCTTAAATCCTTTGGCCTGAAGGCTGGGCCTGGAGTCTGCTTCATACATGTATAAATGTATTTTGAGAACTACTGTGAGCTCTCAGACAACCTTGTATAGGCCTGAAAGGTGACATGTTTTAAATGAGCTTGGCAGAATTCAATTTTTATTTTTGTATAATTGCAACAGATAAATCAATGTTCCTTTTTAAGCTTTTTTTTAATCCATTTAAATTTTCACAGTTATGCAAAAGTATAAGCTTTAAGCATTTTCCCCCCAATTTTTATCAATGTAAATTTTCACAATTCCAGGAAATTACGCGGGGGCTAGACAATAATTAAATAATGACAGCAGATGTTGAAATTCAAAGAGTTAAAGCTTTATAGCGGTTAAAACACAAATTGTCAACATCACATGTCAAAATATACAAAATAAATATCCTTAAATCAGACTGTAATACATTCTCAGGCAGCATTTTTCTTACTTTGTCGATCTGTGAATCCTGAATATCTATGGAAATATTTTATCGTCTGTTTGTGTGTGTGTGTGTACGGTGAAATCAGCATTTACCAATAAAAATATATAATCCTTCCAAGCCTAGTTTAACTATACCTATCAGGATGGTGTAGAAGAGTGTAGTTTAATCTTTACCTCAAGCCCCTGAAAGAGAGGAGGGGGAAGGATTGAGCTTTCTGAGAAATATAAACTCAGAACAGAGCAGGTCTTGAACTCCATCTCACCTGGACTGGTGAGACTAAAATTCCTCAGGCAGAAAAGGGACCAACAATTATACTGATCTGAGATCCAGAACTTGCTATATAAAATTCTGGGCCTATGCCAAAACACCAGTGCTGTCTGAGGAGCTAGTGACTATTTTAAGACTTTGATACCTTACAAACCACCTGGGTTAAAAGTGATTGTTGTATACTCATAGTGAATACAACTTTCCAGTGGTGAATGACATTATTTTCTAATGTTGGTAACACATGAACTATTGTACCTTAAAATTATATTATTCTGTTATCACCTTGCTTTTTTTTTTTTAACTTCATTCTCCTCAAACTGACCTAGTTTTTATTGACCACCAGCTTTTGAGAACTAGTAAAGCCAGGACCAGTGTTAGCTAGTGCTGTACACAAACTGAAAACTTGGAGACCTTAAAGTTTAATCTCTGATTCTTGGTAGCTTCTAAACATTGTGCTGTAGTAGAAGTGGCTGGAGGGAGGGAAAGAAAACTATTTGGAGTAACTACAATTGCCCAGGGTCATAATTAAATTAAATATTTGATTTTTTTTTCTCCATTTACCTTATTTTTTCCTATCATCCATTATTTTTTCCTCTTGGCTTAATTGTATAGAGGCGCCTCTTGAACATGAAAGACAAGAGCTATTCACGACATCGTCAGCCCCATAAGACTCACGTGGCCGCTTAGCTTTTGTGGTGTGAGGAACCCAAACCATAATAACTTCTTTTTTTTTTTTTTAAACCAGGGCTATCAACTTGGAAATTACACTTCTCCCTGAAATTTTTTCACTTACAATTGTTTTCCAAGTAGCAGGTACAATTACTATAACAAAAAGAATTGAGAAATGATTTTGCATTTGACAGCACTTTGTGTAATCAATTTCATTGTTTCCTCTTAATAGTGAGTCTCTCTCCTTTTATTTTGTGGGAAATTCACACAGCAATAGGGAAGATGAAGCCACTTTAAAAATAGGAAAACCTGATTATAAAATCCCAATTGGTAGGGGAACTCTGGGTGAGAAAATTGACAAATATGACATGAACTTCCCCTTCCCTTCTTACAGCTCTTTCTTCCTTCTCCCCTGTCACAGATGCAGAAAAAGCCCTCACCTCTGAACCCTGGTTCCTCCAGCTACTACCCCATCACCCTTTTCACTTTCACATCTAAGCTCATTGAACTTTTTGTTGACAAGAGCTGTCTGAAGTTCCTCTCCTCCTCCTCAAGCCTCACCATCTGGGTTCCATCCTTCGCATTGAACTGAAACCTCTCTTGCCAAAGTCTCTAATGACCTCTTCCTAACCAAAGCTCAGAATCAGTACTCCTTCCTGATCCTCCTTAACCTGCTAGCTGCCTTTAATACCATCAACCTTTCTCTTCTTGAAATCTTGTCCTCCCTTGGCTTCCATAACTCTGTTCTCTCCTTGTTCTCCTATCTCTCAAATCGTTCCTTCAGCTTGTCCTTCGGAGGATCCTCCTGAACCCCCCTTCAGCTTTCTGTGGGGTTTCCTTGATCCATGTCTCTTCTTCCTCTTCACCTTATCTCTGGGTAATTTCATCCACAAACTCAAATTAAACTCTATCCTACCTCTTTCTGTTCAAATTAAAATCTCAGCCTGTCTCTCTGACATCCCCTCGCAGATGTCTAGCTGTCAGCTCAAGATCAACATGGCTAAAACAGAGCTCTTAATCTCCTCTCCACCCTCAAACCTTCTCCTCTATCTCTGTTCTCTGTCACTGTAGACAACACCTCCATTCTGCCTGTCACTCAAGCACATAATCTGGGTTTCATCTTTGACTCAGACTTCTATACATCCTTACCACCAGGATATGTCTAAATCTTTTTGAAGTTGTATGCGCTGTAGTTGTAGCTGGGTCAGTTCCAGGATATTAGAGAGACAAGATGGGTGAGGTAATCTCTTTTATTGGATCACATCTGTTAGTGAGAGAGACAAGCTTCTGAGCCACATAGAGGTCTTGTAAGCTTTTGTAAGAGCTCTGAGTGGCTTGGAAGCTTGTCTCTCTCACCAACAGAAGTTGGCCCAATAAAAGATATTACCTCACTCACCTTGTCACTCTTGTATCCTGGGATCGACACGCTCTACAACTCTTCACTGCATGCAACAATGGAAGATACTGAATTTAACTGTCTGAAATGGAAACTCCGCAATAAGAAAAAGGAAGCAAAAACTTAACAGTGACATCTACTTCCTGAGCAAATGCAAGAAACAATACATCATCCCCAGGGGTCTCACTGTCTATAACGGACTTCAGAGAAACTTATTGCACCTCACATACTCCAGAAGGGACCACCTCAAACAGGAAATCATCACATGCTCCCCACACACTGGAAAAAAAAAAAACAGGAAAATTACCTGGAAGTCATTTAAAGAAATCTAAAACATCTATCAAAAAAACCTGACAACAGCCATCCAGTACAAAAACAAAAAGTGAAACCAATTACAACTACTCCATAACCCACAGAACACCACCTCCAGGAGAAACCATGGCATCGATACCCACCACATGGACACTATATGACACCCAAACATCATCAATTTATCAAGACTGTCCCACACTGGAGCTGAATTATCTGTACTCTCTAACACAGTGTTTTTCAAAGTACAGTTTGCAACCCATTACTGGGTCACAGAATGTCAGGCACAGGGTCACCTTGCTGATTCAAATTATAATGATCTTTACTATGCAGCACTCTAAATGGCCGCACAGCAGGGACCTGGAGAGGAGAGAGGTAGGGGGTGGCAGGAACTGGGGAGTGGAGCAAGTTGGGGTTTGCAGAGCTGCTGCGGGCCTCTCCCCTGGCCCCAGAGCTCGCTGCTGCTAGCAGGTAGAAAGGGACCCTCCCCTGGAGCTCTGTGCAGAGGGAGAGAGAGGCTGTTTCCCCAGAGCTAGCTGCTGCCAACGGGGAGAGGGCTGGGTGGAGTACTCTGGCCTCAGCCCTGCGGCAGCCTGCCTGCACCCCAAATCCTCATCCCTGGCACCCACCCCAGAGCCCACATCCCCAGCCAGAGCCCTCACCCTCTGCATCCCAACCCTCTGCCCCAGCCCTGAGCCCCCTCCTGCACCCTGAACCCCTCATCTCCAGCTCCACCCAAGAGCCCTCAACCCCAGACAGAGCCCTCATCCCCAAACCCCAACCTCTGCCCTACCCTGTGCCACCTCCCACACGCCGAACCACTCAGCCCCACCCCATTAATTTTGTTATGTGCACCAGTATGGGGGTGATTTGTCACACATCACCTCCATATTGGTGCACATTACAAGATTCATTCCGCACATGAGTGGGAAAAATTAGAGGGAACACTGATTACAACATCATTAGAATAACATTACAATTATAAATGCATAACATTGTGTTTGTTTCTGGTATTTGCAGAGTTGCATCTTACACCTACTATGTATTACACACTGCACATGTGGACAACGCAATTTGAGTATAATCCCCTAAATTGCTTTTCCAGTCCTCCTGCTGCTGTGTGGAGACTAAGATTTTTGCACAATTTTTGATAACCTCCCAAAAGCTGGAAAATATGGGTCATTTTGTAATAAGAAAAAGAAGTTTGGAAACACAACCATCAAATCCATCAACATCTGCGAGGGAAAGAGTAAGTACACCATGCACAACAGAAAATTCTAGCAGTAAAAATTAACAGGCTGCTTCTGCCTCATCTGAACAGCCAACTAAAAAGAAAAAATCGTGGCCGAGGCAGTACAGTGTTGATGTCTTGAAATATGGCTTCATAGTTGTGCTAAAGCAAACCAAGACCCAAAGCTTTAATGTGGTGTTCGCACCGAAGTGCTTGCAAACGAGAGTGTAAAGCCGTCAAACTTGAGGAGATATTTAGAAATAAAATATACAGAACTCGTGGATAAACCGTTTCAATTATTTTCAAAGGAAGCAACAGGAATTTAACTTATCAGGTCAGGTTCTCAGCTGGTCAACCATCTTGAACGATAAAGCACAACAGGCATTGTATTTGGTTGCATATCGTGTGGCAAAAGCGAAAATGGCCCATACAGTTGTTGGGAAAATTTATTCTTCCAGCATCTGTAGATATGGTGCAGACAATTTTTGATGAGAATTCTGCTGAAAAATGGAAAAGTATTCCTCTCAGTGATAGCACAGTGTCTCGGCGAATACATGATATTGCAGAGAATTTGGAAGCTCAACTGGTAGCGCGGTTACAGTCAGTTAGGTATTTTGCTATACAACTTGACGAAAGTACTGATATTTCGAATTGCGCAATGCTGTTAGTTTATGTGAGGTACTTATGGCAAGATGATTTTAAGGAGGATTTGCTGTGTTGTCTGACCCTACCAACAAATACAATGGGGCACAGATATTTGATGTACTGAATGACTGCGTAGTTGGAAAATACAAACTGGAATGGGGTAACTGCAAAGGAATAACAAGTGACAGTTCAGCAAATATGACCGGAAAGAACAGTGGAGTTGTGAAAAAAATCTGTGAGGCAACTGGCAATGACATTGTTTGGAATCATTGTTTCATTCACTGCGAAGCTTTGGCATCCAGGGGTATTCCTCCTGATCTTATGGCAGTACTGAAGAAAGCAGTCAAAATCGTAAACTTCATTAAAGGGAGCTCACTTAACAGCAGGCTTTTAGAAGCGCTTGTCTCAGACATGGGAGCGGAACACATGCATTTACTGTTTCAGGTTGAAGCAAGGTGGCTGTTGCGGCTAGAGTGTTTACCAGGGTGTATGAACTCAGGAATGAGATTCATGTTTTTTTGGTGGTGAAAGAGTCTAACCTGGCAACTTCGTTTGTCAATGCCAGTTGGTTAATAAAGTTGTCATACCTTGCTGACATTTTCTCAATTTTAAATGAACTAAACTTGAAGTTACAAAGAAGATGCAATGATTTGTTTTGATATTGTGAAAAGATATAAGTAATTTAAAAGTCATTGGCACTATGGCAAGCACGTCTGAAAAGTAGTGGGCCTAGCTACTACATGTTCCCAGTACTGTTACAACACATTGAGGAGAATAACACCCAGTGAGGAAAAAGTGAATGAAATGAAAACTATCATACAGTTACATCTTGCTGCTCTGTCCGTCTGTCTCTCTTAGTCGCTATTTCCCAATAAGCAAGTTTGAATATTTGAATAAAAAACACTGGGTGAAAGATCCATTTGTTTTAGAAAACCCTAAGGCAACAATGGAGCTAAATCTGACGCCTGAGCAAGAGAATGAACTGCTGCATCCCACCTGTGATAACACTCTGAAAACACAGCACAAGTCAATAAACTTGTCATCATTTTGGATCAGTGTTTCCAAAGAATATCCACTTCTAAGTAAAGTAAGTGAGCTCTTGTTGCTGCCTTTCACTCACAACAACCTACGTGTGTGAAGTGGGCTTTTCAACTATGACAAGATTAAAAAACAAAGAACCCTACTGAACAGTGAACCTGATATGCGGGTAGCCCTTCCATCCTGTGATCCTGACTCGAATGAGATCATGAGGAACAAACAGGCACTTAAGTGAAACTCAACCTCATCGCCTTTTGTAGTGTTTTGTTCAAAAGTAAATGGCTTTGTCTAGTGTTAGTTATGTAAAGTGGGTTAAGCTGGAATGTATTGCAATATTATGATTTTATGAAAACTCTAGTCAAAAGATAAAATTATGTTGGGTCACAGCATCAACAATTTTCTTCAACTGGATCATGAGAAAAGAAGTTTGAAACCCACTGCTCTAAGGAACTGAACTCCTGATACCATACTAACGTTGAGAAGCAGAAGAATTTTTCCACCATCTCCACCTCAAAGAATTCTTTCACAGCAATGACAACACCACTCACAATTATCATATCCCTACTGACAATCATAAGAAAAAAGAATCATCTGACTGGACACCATTGAGCTGACAAAACCACACTCTTGATCATTACATTGATTGCTTCCGGAAAAAAATTGACTATGAATCCAGACTGAAAGAAGAGCTCTCTGTTTGGCTCAAAAGCTTGTCTCTCTCACCAACAGAAGTTGGTCCAATAAAAGATATTATGTCACCCACCTTGTGTCTAAATCTTACCGATGTTTTCTTCATAACATATCTAAGACACGGCCTTTCCTGTTTATCCACACAGCTAAAACGTCATTCAGGCTCTCCTCATCTCGTGTCTCAATTACTGCAATATCTCTTTCTCTGGCCTTGACAAATGCATGCTTGCCTTACTCACATCCATTCATAATTCTGCTGAAAAGATCATATTCTTAGCCCATTGTTTTGGTCATGTGACTTCTCTCTTTGCATCTCTCCACTGGCTCATCCTTCTGTATGGCATCTAATATAAGCTACTTGTCTTCACTTTCAAGGCCTTTCATGGTGTGCATATCCCCACCCTACATATCTCTCATTCACTATCAAGATGTCAACTCCTGCCTCTGATTGGCCAACAATACCAGTCTCCGTCACCCCTTTGATAGATTTTCAAACAAGCACCTTCATGCTTTTTCCCGTGCTGTCTCTTGCATACACAGGCTGCTGGGGTGCTGAAACCACAGCCTGTCATGTTGAGCAATGTTGTCTCCCTGTTTGCTTGTACTCTCCTGTCTCTATGCACTTGTCTTCTCTTGCCTTATACTTAGATTGTAAGCTCTCTGAGGCAAGGGACCATCTTTTTGTCCTTTGTTTGCAGTGCCTAGCACAGAGGGGTCCTGGTTCATGGCTAGGGCTGCTATGCACTACATTAATCCAGATAATAAATGTAGTTGAAATTAACTTATTTTTTTAAAACTGTCTATTTTTAAGTTGACTGTATTACTTTTAGTTTTGTGAAATGATTAGGAAGTAATGCATAGTTAATATTAAATAATTAATTCGTAAATAATTTGATGACACATTTTAAGGTCCAATATTTTATGACCTGACCATGCTAGAAATATTTTGGCAGACTGGTACTTCTAAGAACTAGTCCTGGATTAATAATCAGAAAGAAAACTTTTCAATTCCTACAGTGCTGTGAATAACCCTTCTCTAGCTATGGATATTAAGTTTTGCTGAGTTTCCCCTCGCTTTATCAAACAAAATAAAAACCTTTGAATAGCAGAAACATGCCTAAATCCCTAGACTGTGACACCATATTATCTTAAACTGTTTCTTGTCCTTCTGCTGCAATCTCTTTTTAAGTGTCCTAGAGAATACCTTCTCAGTTCAGAATACATCAAATAAACAAAGCAAGAAAAACCTAATTAAAGTATTCCTGATCCTTTGGTCCAGCACAGAAAGCTCTCATGCCTATTCAGCAAAGTATGGTATTTGTATGAAGAATTACCCCCACACACCTCCCTTTTTGGGCGGAGGGAGGGTACCATTATTATATGTTATCCAGTCAGGGGCAGTTACCCTATTTTTTAATCTAAAATCACAGTACACTTTAATTACTCTAAGCAGCTAATCTGCTTTATTGGTTTTCACTAATGTGGCTTCGTGGATATTTTTCTTTCACAGTTTCTTTATTGTTTTGATATTTTGCATTAGGCATAGTGCTGTTAAATGCTACATTTATAGTTCCCTTGAAGTTATCAGATTAAATGGAGTGTCTCTGAGACAAGACACCATTATTTTAAAAAAGCATGTTAATTAGGGATGTACTTGTTCTGATTTCATTGGCAGAACAATGAGGAGAGGTTTGAAACCCAAACCTAGAGCATGGGGAAAACATTATAACACTGCAAGCCAGTGCAGGGATGTGGTATTATCACAGTGCGCCATTTGTTTTCCTAGAGGTATTCAGGCTATTTAATGGGTGTGTTCTGAATGAAGACAATACCTGAATTACTCTGCCTACCATTGGAATACTGCTATCTTTGGGTTCATGTTAGTTGCAACATCACAAAATAATTTAGAATAGAAAATGAAGAAGAATGTGCATACAGTTGAAACTACAAGGGAAAATTAGGTGGAGTGCAAACACCACAGTTGGAATTTGTCATGGATACTTGGGCTGTCCCCATTACTTTAAAGAAAAGTAAGAACTTAAACAAGTGTAGGTGTCCCAGACCTGGAAGATAGCTTCTGCAGTGCTCCATAACACCTTGGTTTCGCATTAATTCAGTACTAATGAAAAGAAAGAGTGCTACATACTTAACGAGCAACACTGCTTCTACACTCCCTGGGTATTTACTGTAGCCCTAGTATTCAAGTAAAAACGTACATTTTCTTCTTGTTTTACATATGTGACGCCACGGTTAATGCATATGTAGGCCAATGGCGAATTCCAAAATGAATTTCGGCAGCATCTAACACTACTACCAATTTTGTATCTTTATTTTTTATTTCTCTTGCAGCAAGGTAAAGAGATTTTGAGTCATATTGGTTGGTGGCATGTGTTATAGAATTGATTTCAAATTTTGAAGGTGTTAAGTGCACTTTTTGGTCATATTGTAGAAAAGTACAAGCAAACTCAGAAGTGAACATTTATGAATTCTGTGCTCACCATGTCTGCATTTTTGAAATGGAAAATATGAAAATTAAATGACACCACAGAACCGTCAAGTCATTAGTGAAGCACTTGGAACTGGAGTTTGGTAAAGTGCTAAAGCAGTTTTTGACAGCAGTAGCCTCTTCTGCAAGCACAGAATATTTTTTCAAAGCTGAGAGGTTGACTGGGAGTTGAAAAAGCAGGAAAACTAATCTGTTCTCTTCCGGTCTATGACTAAAAATGAGGTGGAAGACATTAATCAGTTTTAAAAATCTGAAGGACAGCCTAAGTAACCTAGAAGACTCTTGTCTCATTTTCAAGAGACTCAGGCAAGAAGGAACTTTAGTTCAAATCACTTTCATTTGGCATATTTGCAAATTTTCCCAAGCTAACCTAAAATACTCCATTCAGTTCACTGACTACACTTAATCTCTCAGTTCCTTTGATAATTAGCTTAGTTGTAAATATGAAACATGATTTGATAAGAGAAGTTTGTGAATTCAAAATATTTAATGTTATTTTGTTTCATAAAAATAAGTTATACATTTTGTGTGCTTTAAATTCCAGTTACCGTTCTAACGTAGCTTGACGCAAATCATGAACAAAAAGTTAATTATGTAATAAATAAGCACTGTATCATTCATCATTTTCTGACATATTAAAAATGTATAATTAATAAGAATCTGAAAATATTAAGCTATATAATTGCTTAAATAAATGTATATAGTTATAAGGTACCCTCCTAGGTAGCAAAAAGATGTATCAAATCTAGTGTAAAGGCTCTATTTAGTTGTGAATCAACATGTTCTTCTTCGAGTGCTTGCTCATGTCCATTCCGTACGGGGTGGGGTGGGGTGGGTGTGTGTGTGTGTGTGTTGCGTGGACAGTTGATGGAGATTTTTCCCTCAGTAGTATCCATAGGACTGGCTCTAACACCCTCTGGAGCCAGTCCCGCACCCTCTCAGTTCCTTCTTACTGCCTGTGATGGTTGCCTGGAGTGATCCTTCTTGCTCTTGCAAGGTTTCTTTTCCAGTGGTTTGGACTTTTCTGTCGTATGTTGTATAGTTAGTGCAGTTACTGTATATAATTCTGTGTTAGTGTATATAGTAGTGTTAATAGTTGTCCCTGTCATCGAGGGACATTTGCCTCAGAGGCTGGGCATGCCCCAGTCCCCAGGCTTCAAGCCATGTACCTCCCATGGCAAGCTGATGCCAGTGAGTAACCCACACTTTAGTTGTCTAAAGTGCCTCGGGGAAACTCAGTTTAAAGAGAAGTGTCACATCTGCAGGGGCTTTAGACAACGCACTCAAAATGACAGGGACATTTGTCCAAAAACCTTACTCATGGAGGCAGCCCTCAGACCAGCCTTGGAGCTGAGCCACTCCAAATTGGTGCTGAGCACTTCAGCTTCAGTGCAAAATGCTCCACGAGCACCATGCTCTTCACAGCACCATTCTCCATGCCCGGTGCTGAGGAAAAAGCATAAGAATAAGAGCACAGAGAGATGGCGCTCTTTGGTGCAGAAGAGGGACAAGCAGGGAATGACCAGCATAGCGAAATCTGTGTCGGAACACTCATCCTCCCCAGAGCCACTGTTGGCTCCGGAAACTCTGCCTAGAGTACCGAGTCCAATCTGGAACTTGCCTCCGACTCCTGGGAGTGGCTGTGGACTGCAGACACCTGTGGACCCTTCAACCTGTTCAGATGCAAAGCTTATTCAATGGACAGGCTCCAGTAGCATATCTCCAACCAGCATGCTGTACTGTGGAGGTACAATTTTAACCTGTGGGACTTATTGTCCAAATTTAAGGATTCCCTGCTGCAGGAGCCAAGGCAGGAGTTCACGGACATCCTAAAGGAGGTCAGGCAACGGCAGGGCCTCCCTCCAGGCGGCTCTGGATGCAGCTGACTCAGCAGCCAGGACCTTGGCATCAGCTATCACCATGAGGTGCTGTTTGTGGCTCCAGTAATCGGGCCTCCTGTACAAAGTGCAGCAGTCCGTCCAGGACCTCCTCTTTGAGGTACTTCCCTGTTCTCTGAACAGATGGACTCTAAACTTCACGGCCTCAAGGATACAAGGGCTGCCCTTCATTTCTTGGGCCTTTACACGCCTCCTGCCTCCAGGAAGTATTTTAGGCCTCAGCAGCCTCATACAGGTTCATAGCACCTCTGAGGCAGGAGACCTACAAAGGAAAAGGGAAAGGTCATAAGTGATGCCAAATCCTCCCTTCTGCCTCAGCCTCCCAGTTAGACTTGCATAGATATCCCAGTGGGGCCAGGCAGGACTTTTGAAGGTATGCCCGAGGACAGTACACCAATCTCATCGCCAGATCCATCCCACCTTTTACTTTTGGACTGTCATCCTTCAGCCCAGCATGGTCATATATAACAGACCGTTGAGTACTCAGCACTATAACAGTCAGTTACACCCTCCAATTTTCATCCACCCCACCTTCGTACCCCTTCAGGGACCCTTCTCACAAGCAACTTCTCTTACAGGAGGTGCAATCCCTCATCTGTGTGGGGGCCATAAAGGAGGTTCCTTGAGACTTGAGTGGGAAGGGGTTTTATTCCTGATATTTCCTAATCCCAAAGGCCAAGGGGCAGGGAGGAAGGTCAACAACCCATCCTGGACCTGCATTGCCTCAACAAATATCTCAAGAAACCAAGGTTCTGCATGGTCTCCCTGGCCTTCCTAATTCTCTCTGTGATTCCGGGAGACTGGTACGCCACCCTCTGTTTAAATGATGTGTATTTCCACATCTCCATCTTCCACAGTCACAGGAGATTTCTCAGGTTTATAGTGGGGCAATGCCTCTACCAATTCACCGTGCCTCCCTTTGGCCTGTTGGAATCCCCATGGTCTTCCCGAAGTCTACGACGTTGGTAGCAGACTTCCTCAGACGTCAAGGCGTGCAAGTCTACCCATACCTTGATGACTGGCTGATCAAAGATTGCTCGCCGGCTCAGGTCTAGCACAGGATTATTTCAGTTAAGGCCACCTTTCAGGTACTGGGTCTGTTGATGAGTGAGCATAAATCAACTCTTGTCCTGGTTCAGAGAATAGAGTTCATAGATGCAGTGCTCAACTTGCCCCAGGCCAAGGCCTACTTACCGGAAGCCAGATTCCAAGCCATGTTTGACCTGATCTCCGAGGTCACAACCCACTCACTAACGACTGCTCGGTTCTGCCTCAGTGTTGGGTCACATGGTGGCATGTACCTATGTGTTGCAGTATGCAAGAGTACTCCTCAAAGCCCCACAGATGTGGCTGGCATCAGTCTACTCCCCAAGCAGACACCACTCGGACTCAATGCTCATGATTCTGCCTCTGATCCTCGCTTCACTGACCTGGTGGATAGACCCAGGATCTGTAATGAAAGGAGTACCTTTTTCTGCTCCTCATTAATCGGTAACCTTAGTCTTGGATGCCTCAGACCTGGAGTGGGGAGCCCACCTCAGAAGTCTCAGGACTCAGGGCCTCTTGTCCCAGGAAGGACTCTTCCTGCATATAAACGTCAGGGAACTTAGGGCGATACTCTTGGCTTGCAAGGTGTTCCTTCCCCACATCTCAGGCAAAATGGTGCAGGTCTTGAGGGACAGCACTGCATCAATGTTTTACATCAAGAAGCAGGGAGGGGCTTGATCTTCAGCCTTGTACCAGAAGGCCCTCCGGCTGTGGGACTTCTGCATGAAACATGTCATTCTCCTTGAGGTGTCATATCTCCCGAGGACTCGAAACGCACTGGTGGATCACTTCATCAGATCCTTTTCCTCTCACCATGAGTGGTTTCTTCACCTCGTGGTTGTCAATGTCATTTTCCAGAAGTGGGCGCCTCCCCAGGTTGAACCTGTTCACCACCAGACAGAACAGGAAATGTCATCAGTTCCGTTTGCAGCATGGACTCCCTCTCCAATACCTTCCTGCTCTCATGGACATACCGCCTAGTATTCACCTTCCCACCGATCCCCTTGGTTCACAAGGTCCTCCCAAAAATCAAACAGGACAAGGCAGAGGTTATCCTGATAGCTCCTGTGTGACCACGCCAGCATTGGCTTGGTATGCTTCTGATCCTCTCATGGCAGCTCCACTCATGCTCCCACTGCTCCTGGACTTGATTTCATAAGACTATGGACAGTTGCTTCATCCAAATCTCACCTCCTTGCACCTGACGACATTGAGAGGGACGGGATTGCTGCGTGGCTGAACGCTAAAGAGTAGGCGTGAGAACAGGTTCAACAATTCTTAGAAGGTAGCAGAAAGCCTTCCACCAGGGCTACCATCTTGGCAAAGTGGAAACATTTCACTTCTTGGGCCTCTGAAAGGAGAATCTCTCCATCCAGATCTTCTCTGCAGTCTATCTTGGACTGTCTGCTCTACCTAATGTATAGCTTTCTCATCTCTTAAGGTTCGCTTGGCAGCTATCTCAGCCTTCCATTCTTCAGTGAATGGCAGATCAGTGTTCTCCCATGAGATGACAGTCAGGTTTCTCAAGGGACTGGAAAAATTCTACTCTCAGGTTCATGATCCAATCCCCCATGGAACTTAAACCTGGTCCTGTCAAGGCTCATGGGGCCTCCCTTCAAGCCAATAGCATCGTGCCCCATATTGTTTCTCTCTTGGAAGGTCGCCTTCCTGGTGGCGACCACCTCAGCCAGAAAGGTCTCTGAGATCAAAGCCATGATGTCAGAACCCCTTTATACCATGTTCTTCAAGGACAAGGTCCGGCTGCGCCCCCAACTGGCCTTCCTAGCAAAGGTGGTGTCGCAATACCGCTGGGGCAAATGTCCCTTGACGACAGGGACAACTATTAACACTACTATATACACTAACACAGAATTATATACAGTAACTGCACTAACTATACAATATATGACAGTAAAGTCAAAACCATTGGGCAAGAAGCCTTGCAAGAGCAAGAAGGATCATTCCAGGCAACTATCACAGGCAGTAAGAAGGAACTGAGAGGGTGCGGGCCCGGCTCCAGAGGGTGCTAGAGCCAGTCCTACGGATACCATTGAAGGAAAAATCTCCAGCAGCTGTACACGTGACACCACAACAACTAGGACACTTTTCTTCCTGTCTTCTTTCCAAAACCTCACAAGACTGCTGAGGAACATCTATTTCCTACATTAGTTGTTAGGCGAGCCCTCGCCTTCTATACTGAGAGAACTAAGCTCTTCCGCAAGTCCGCACAGCTCTGTAACAGTAGCAGAAAGGATGGGATGTGTCATCCCAAAGAATCTCATCCTGCATAACTGCCTGTATCTGAGCTTGCTTTGAGCAGGCAAAAATTTCACCTCTGGCCATTGTGACCACTCTCTCCATGAGAGCCTAGGCTTCAGCAGCAGTGTTCCTCTTGCAGGTACCAATCCAAGACATCTGCAGAGCTGCAACATGGTCATCGGTTCATAACTTCGCGTCCCACTACTCCATCACCTAACAGGCCCGTGATGATGCCTGTTTCAGGAGAGCGGTATTGCAATTAGCACGTCCATGAATTCAAGCCCACCTCTGGAGTTACTGCTTGTGAGTCATGTTAGGAGTGCTAGTGCCAATGTAGGATTCAGGCCTGTATTTTCACCTGAGACAGTATTCTGAGTTTTACTTGCCTGTTTGATTTTTTTTTTTTTTTTTGGCTACACATAGTCTTACTAATGTGTGTGAACAAATGGGTCCTTACTAATATGTGTAAACAAAAGACAAAGCTACTGTGTATGTTGCTTCTGCCTAGCCAGAGGGGTTTGTTAGTATAATGGGAACAGATAAGAGCAGTTAAAGTGTTACTGGGCATGGTGGGAGTGTAATATATGAGCACTCACTTGAAGACTGCCTCAACTTCTATCTAAAGACAAGGTCAAGCAACCAGTCAGGGAGGAGAAGGGGTAACGGGGTGGGTGGGTGAAGGTAAAACACTAAAAGTCCAGAGAAATGGCTACCTCTAACCATAGCACAACCTCACTCCTTACCCCTCCCATGGGGTACAAAAGAGGTGGGATGAAGACCCCAGACCCATGATCCCCAAAACTGAACATGATCATAAGTTGTAAGGGGTGGGACTGTGGGTGTGCATTTTAGGTATAATTATGCTTACTGAGGAGGAGGGGACAGGACACTGGGAAACAAGGCTCTGTAGCACCAGAGTCATGGTGTACATGCTTGCTGGAAACTAACCTCAATAAACATTGTATTGCCTGCACTTCGGACTTCTGGTCTTCTGCGTGACAAGAACCAGGGGAGAAGGTGAAGGGAACGTCCTCTAACAAGTCACCTAACATGGAATGGACATGAGCAAGCATTCGAAGAAGAAAAAATGGCTACTAATCTTTTGTAACTATTGTTCTTCAAGGTTTGTTGCTCATGTCCATTCCGTGACCCACCTTTCTACCACTCTTACCCACCGGCAAGAAGGAGCTGAGAGGGTGCAGGGCTGGCGATGCTTCTTATGCCAGAGCATATGCATGTGGCTCCAGAGGCGCTAAAGCCAGTCCTACAGATACCACAGAGGGAAAAATCTCCGGCAACTGTGCACGCGGTGCGCACACACCTAGTATGGAATGGACATCTTGAAGAACAATAGTTTTATAAAAGGTTTTTTTAATGGTTATATTAACTGCCTTTCTTTAGAAAACAACTGAAGTGCACATGGAAAAGTTGATTAGAATTGCTGATTTAACTTGCCTTGATTTAAACCAATCCATTATGCTTTTGAGTTAGAGAATCGTTTTAAATGTTTATGGTAGTTTGTGCATGGTTTTGATTTTTCTGTATAGTTGTTTGAGAGGAGGATATCATTTAAGGTTTGCTATGACTATTGGCTATGTGAACAAATTTTTTCTACTGTGACATTCCTTCAGATCCCCTTTTCACAGAAACTATATCACTCGGGTGAAGTCAATAGGTATGATCCCTTCTTTTATGCAGACTGGATGAATTATTGTAGAAGGCTGAAATTTGTTTTCTGTGTTTATTTTTCATAATAAATGTCAGTTATTGTTTTGACTGACAACAGTGTTCTGGCACTGCAAACCAGTCCAAAGAACAGGGTTCATTATTATGGATATGTTTCCTGATGCTTAACAGACCCTTTGAATGTGCTGACATTGATGAGAGTGACAGCTATTTACTTTTCTTTGATCCCACTCAGTCCCATTGTTCAGGAAACCGAGAAGCATATAGCATGATTATATTACCCTTATACTAAATGCTTACTAGAGTCTTTCATCTTCCCTTTATTTAATTAATGCTCTTTTCCTTGATAATATTTCTGAAGTAGAATCTGAGTATGCATGTGTATTTTTAGAGCACTCTGAAGTATTGGTTGTTAAATTTAAAAATGGTTACTTTGAACCACTCACTCACTTTGACATCCGGCTTCCTGCAGATGATCTGTGATTGCAACAGAGTGCTAGTCCTGCTGACATGCACAAATATTGTTTTCTGGTTCAGCAGTTTGATTGAGCCACAAATAGTAGATCCAGAGTTTACCCAAAGGGGCAGTTGATACCAGACACCAGCTGAGGTCAATCCCAAGCAGCTGTTATCAATTTGGGGAGGATTAGTTTGAGCCCCATGTGTGCTCCCCAAAATAGTAATAAAAACCTTAAAATGTTGATGTGTTTTTTTTTTTAAAGGGAAGGGGTGCAGAGTTGTATCTTAGAACCTCTTGCTCAAACAAATTCAATTTTTTACTACTAACCCTACTCCTGATCTCCATGAGCCAGAACAGCTTTCAAGAGAATCCACCTAAGCATGTGGAGTTTATAGCAGTTAGAACAATCAGCTGTTAAACCGTTAGCTAGTCTCAACCTTGTCTATAGTTGTGCTACGCCCCTCTCTATAATCAAGCTTTGCAGACAAAATCCAAATATGCAGTAATCCGTTTAGAAAGTGTTAAAATGACACTATTCAGTAGTGTGACTTTCCTTAAAACATCATCAGCAAACGTGCTGCTTGAATAGTTCGCCTCCAGCCCTGAAATTTATTATGGTTGGCATGTTTGATGCATGATTATTAGATTATGTCATTGCAGCAGCCTCTTCTTCAAGTGTTCGGCATCTGGCCTGGTACTTCCTGAGTTGAGAATATTGGCAAGAAAGTGAGGTGGAGTAAGTGCTTGATCTCATTTGATTCTTTGCTGTCTGCAATTTAACTTTGTTCTTGGGTATTTCTTCCTTCATTGTCTCATTGACATGTCTCTGCATTATGGCAGAATGCAAGTAAAACAGAGGAGAGGACATACAGTTCTCCCACAAGGAGTTCAGTCACAAATTCAATTAACGCATTATTTTTTTAACAAGTGTCATCAGCATGGAAGCATGTCCTCTGGAATGGTAGCCGAAGCATGAAGGGGCATACGAATGTTTAGCATATCTGCTATGTAAATGCCTTACAATGCACTACAAAAGTGCCATGCAAATGCCTGTTCTCACTTTCTGGTGACATTGTAAATAAGAAGAGGGCAGCATTATCTCCTGTAAATGTAAGCAAGCTTGTTTGTCTTAGCGATTGGCTGAACAAGAAGTGGGACTGAGTGGACTTGTAGGCTCTGAAGTTTTACATTGTTTTGATTTTGAGTGTAGTTATGTAACAAAAAAAATCTACATTTGTATGTTGCACTTTCACGACAAAGAGATTGTAGTACAATACTTGTATGAGGTGAATTGAAAAATACATTTATCATTTTACAGTGCAAATATTTGTAATAAAAATAATATACTTTGATTTCAGTTACTACACAGAATACAATATATATGAAAATGTAGAAAAACATCCAAAATATTTAATCAGTTTCAATTGGTATTCTGTTGTTTAACAGTGATTAAAACTGTGATTAATTGCAATTAATTTTTTTGTTTGTTTAGTTAATCGTGTGAGTTAACTGATTAATTCACAGCCCTAGTTATAGTGTATTCAGCATATCTTCTACATTTCTCTTTAGTCTGATGTTGACTACTTTGGCTGAGATAGATTCATCTATTTTGTCATGATTTTCCTCACAAATTATCATCAGAGTAGGTCAGTTAATAAATAGCTCAAAACAGTCAACCACTGAATTCCATCGTACATCTTGGGGGAGAATTAGTTTGGATCCTCTTGCTCTCTTCTGTGAATCTGAAGCAAAGTGGGTGTAATGGAAGTATTTTGCAATTTCAACGTTTTCCTTTGTTCTTGGAGTTGTACTTAAGTCTTTGCCTAAAAGATGCATCAGAGGAGCACTACATCTATATGTTATAAGTTTCAGGTTCCCTTCATTGTCATCTTGTAAATTTCTTCTCATCTTTGTTACATTTGCAGAATTGTCTGTGACAAAGCAACACATTTGATGCTTGAATTTTGGTTCACAGTTTGTTATAGCTTTTACTGCTTCTAATTTTAAGAATTCTGTTACATGGGCATTTCCTGATGTATCTGTTGTTTCTGTGAGATAGACAGCCCCATCTTCTGTTGTCACACAAGCACATATTATTGTGTACATTGCTCCACCCATCAAAACTCAGATTAACAGGCTTTTTGTCCTGTGACTACAGGAGTGTTAACAGGCTACTTCACCTCGAATGGTTTTATAGGGAAAATAATAAACCCTAAGGATTACCTAAATCTTTTTAAAGCCTTATCTCTAGCAACATACCAAACAGCTTGAAAAAAGCCCCCACATTTTTTTAATGTTAAAATTCATAATGCTTAATAAAAGCTTAATTTTAAACAGGAAATCTTCACCTAGGATGTTTGATTATATTAATAAATGAAAAACTATTTCAGAGGTCCAGCAGTAATTGATAAATACTCCCTGTGACAGGGCTGACTGGCCCCGCACTGGGAATGAGAGGATCAACCCTTCCTTGCTGGCAGAGGAAGCCAGGCCCCTGAGGCTCTGCTGGGCATGCTCCAAAAGAGAGTCAAGTATAAAAGCCTGCAGACCTGCTCAGTCAGGGCTTGCGGCTGAGGAAGGAGGACACCCAGTGGAGGTTCCAGCCCAGGAGCAGTGGCGACTTGTACAGGAGGGAGCTGAGGGGCCAGGAAGTTTGACCAGAGACTGGCAGCTGTGGGAACCCCACGGAGTCCCAGGGGCTGAGGAACCTCAAGACCCTGATGTCACAGGGACTGCTGTGTTTGGAGAACTGGTAGGAAGTGACCCAGGAAAGGGAAGGGAGTGGTATCTCCCACCACTCTGAGGGCAGTGTGTTGCGGTAGGATTCCCTGCTGACCTGGGACGGATCACGCCATCAGTGACAGGGCCCTGGGTTGGAGCCCTTTTTTGTAATGACATACCTCTCTCGACCCCTCTCTTACCTCAAAGGAGACAGATGAATTCCGGCCACTGGGCCGCACTATCCTATGAGGGGAAGAGGACTTGAAGGGATTCTGGCCCTCAGGCCACACTGCTTTAGGAGTGGACTATAGAGACTCCGGCCACTAGGCCGTGCTATCCCAGCAGGGGAAGAAGATTTAGAGGGACTCTGGCCATTGGGCCATACAGCCCTGACTACCGGGGAGGTTGTAGAACCGGCATAGAAGCCGGGAGGCAGGGTTAACCTCCCCCCTCCCCCCCGGAATCAAAGGGGTTGACAAGGTACAAAACCCGCCACACTCCCACAACAAATTAGCATACCAGTTATATTTTGAACACAAATATTTTGCAGTTCATAAGTAAGTAATCCACCCAAACCCCAAATTTCTGTCAATATTCTAAGTTATCATTTCCTAGCATAGTAAGATGTGGTAGGCAGTGCATAAGGATGGTGCAAAAATAAGTTTACTAACCAGTTGAACAAGGTTGTTTAGACATGTCCACATCATCATCTTCAGAGGCATTGCTTTCTGAAGAGCATTTTTCATAATGTTTCATTCTGACAATCAGGTCCTGTATCTCTTTGCTGTACTGTTTACATTTGGCATGTGTTCCTTTTTTATCGAGAGTTACAGGAACATTCTTATATGGTCTTATTTACAGCCTGCAGCCATGGCAGGTTTTTTTGTCCAGTTCCCAGATGTTGAAGTCAACACTAGAGGGGAAACAAGCAGGGAGAACTGGAAGTCCTGGCAGTCAAGGAATTATGGTGTGATTGGAATAACAGAGACTTGGTGGGATAACTCACATGACTGGAGTACTGTCATGGATGGATATAAACTGTTCAGGAAGGACAGGCAGGGCCGAAAATGTGGGGGAGTTGCACTGTATGTAAGAGAGTAGTATGACTGCTCAGAGCACTGGTATGAAACTTCAGAAAAACCTCAGTCTCTGGATTAAGATTAGAAGTGTGAGCAACAAGGGTGATGTCGTGCTGGGAGTCTGCTATAGACCACCAGACCAAGGGAATGAGGTGGATGACGCTTTCTTCCAGGAACTAACGGAAGTTACTAGATTGCAGGCCCTGGTTCTCATGGGAGACTTCAATCACCCTGATAGCTGCTGGGAGAGCAATACAGTGGTGCACAGACAATCTAGGAAGTTTTTGCAAAGTGTAGGGGACAATTTCCTGGTGCAAGTGCTAGAGGAACCAATTAGGGGCAGAGCTCTTCTTGCCCTGCTGCTCACAAACTGGGAAGAATTAGTAGGGGAAGCAAAAGTGGATGGGAACCTGGGAGGCAGTGACCATGAGATGGTTGAGTTCAGGATCCTGAAACAAGGAAGAAAGGAGATCAGCAGAATACGGACCCTGGACTTCAGAAAAGCAGACTTTGACTCCCTCAGGGAACAGATGGGCAGGATCCCCTGGGAGAATAACATGAGGGGGAAAAGAGTCCAGGAGAGCTAGCTGTATTTTAAAAAATCCTTATTGAGGTTACAGGAACAAACCATCCCGATGTGTAGAAAGAATAGTAAATATGGCAGGCGACCAGCTTGGCTTAACGGTGAAATTCTTTCTTTCTGATCTTGAACACAAAAAAGAAGCTTACAAGAAGCAGAAGATTGGACAAATGACCAGAGAGGAGTATAAAAATATTGCTCAGGCCTGCAGGAGTGAAATCAGGAAGGCCAAATCACACTTGGAGTTACAGCTAACAGAGATGTTAAGAATAACAAGAAGGGTTTCTTCAGGTATGTTAGCAACAAGAAGAAAGTCAGTCAAGGAAAGTGTGGACCCCTTACTGAATGAGGGAGGCAACCTAGTGACAGAGGATGTGGAAAAAGCTAATGTAGTCAGTGCTTTTTTTGCTCTGTCTTCACGAACAAGGTCAGCTCCCAGATTACTGCACTGGGCAGCACAGCATGGGGAGGAGGTGACCAGTATTCTGTAGAGAAAGAAGTGGTTTGGGACTATTTAGAAAAGCTGGACGAGCACAAGTCCCTGGGGCCGGATGTGCTGCATCCGAGGGTGCTAAAGGAGTTGGCGGAGGTGATTGCAGAGCCATTGGCCATTATCTTTGAAAACTCATGGCGATCGGGGGAGGTCCCGGACAACTGGAAAAAGGCTACTGTATTGCCCATCTTTAAAAAAGGGAAGAAGGAGGATTCGGGGAACTACAGGCCAGTCAGCCTCATCTCAGTCCCTGGAAAAATCATGGAGCAGGTCCTCAAGGAATCAATTTTGAAGCACTTAGAGGAGAGGAAAGTGATCAGAACAGTCAGCATGGATTCACCAAGGGCAAGTCATGCCTGACTAACCTAATTGCCTTCTATGATGAGATAACTGGCTCTGTGGATGAGGGGAAAGCAGTAGACATGTTATTCCTTGACTTTAGCAAAGCTTTTTATATGGTCTAACACAGTTTTCTTGCCAGCAAGTTAAAGAAGTATGGGGTGGATGAATGGACTATAAGGTGATTAGAAAGCTGGCTAAATCGTCGGGCTCAAAGGGTAGTGATCAATGGCTCCATGTCTAGTTGGCAGCCAGCATCAAGCGGAGTGCCCCAAGGGTCGGTCCTGGGGCTGGTTTTGTTCAATATCTTCCTTAATCTGGAGGATGGCATGGACTGCACCCTCAACAAGTTTGCAGATGACACTAAACTGGGAGGAGTGGTAGATACGCTGGAGGGTAGGGATAGGATACAGGGGGACCTAGACAAATTAGAGGATTGGGCCCAAAGAAATCTGATGAGGTTCAACAAGGACAAGTGCAGAGTCCTGCACTTAGGACAGAAGAATCTCATGCACTGCTACAGGGTGGGGACTGACTGGCTAAGTGGCAGTTCTGCAGAAAAGGACCTAAGGGTTACAGTGGACAAGAAGTTGGATATGAGTCAACAGTGTGCCCTTGTTGCCAAGAAGGCTAATGGCATTTTGGGCTGTATAAGTAGGGGCATTGCCAGCAGATCGAACGACGTGATCGTTCCCCTCTCTTCGATATTGGTGAGGCCTCATCTGGAGTACTGTCCAGTTTTGGACCCCAGACTACAAGAAGGATGTGGAAAAATTGGAAAGTGTCCAGCAGAGGGCAACAAAAATGATTAGGGGACTGGAACACATGACTTATGAGGAGAGGCAGAGGGAACTGGGATTGTTTAATCTGCAGAAGAAAAGAATGAGGGTGGATTTGATAGCTGCTTTCACCTACCTGAAAGGAGGTTCCAAAGAGGATGGATCTAGATTGTTCTCAGTGGTAGTAGACGACAGAACAAGGAGTAATGGTCTCAAGTTGCAGTGGGGGAGGTTTAGGTTGGATATTAGGAAAAACTTCTTCACTAGGAGGGTGGTGAAGCACTGGAATGCATTATCTAGGGAGGTGGTGGAATTTCCTTCATTTGAAGTTAGGAAAACAATAGAATTAACTATCCAAGACTTCTACTTGTGTAACCCACGTGCCTTTTTCACTGCAGTGTTTTATTTGTTTAGAGATAGAGAAGTAGGTAGTTGAGAAATTAATGGATTTCTCTTTGCATCTCTGTGTACATGTGGAAGGAGAAGATCAAGGCCATTTACCTGAAGTGCCCATGCCCATCCAGAAGCAAGGGCAGGTAGTTACTGGGCAGATCAGTGTTTTTCCATGAGCTGGAGAGTAAGTTTCCATGATGGGTGGAGTCATAAATATTCATAATTTGAGAACTGAGCCAATCGGAGTCCAGGTAGGGAGAAGCAATGAAATTAGGAGTATGAGATGACTGAGCTGGGCTCAGTGGATGACCTGATGAGATACATGATGGTGTCTCCTGGATCAGAGACTGGGTGCCAGTACATGTGATGACTTTGCTAATCTCTTGCACTGAGTTGAACAGCCCCCATGACCCCCACAGGATCAAGCCATTACTAGACTGCATGACCTATTTATAAAGCTTGACCTCAAAAGCCAGATGTCTTCCCCTGTTTCTTTCTTTATATAGAGAAGTAGCTTTTAACTCCAAGTTTTTGATAGAGGCTTGTGAATTCAGCATATTTATTTATTATTTAAATGTTTTAAGAGATTATATTAACTGTAAACTTTCCCATATTTTGCATTAAATTCAGATTTCATTTTAAACTGGTTTATTTTTAAAAATCAAAATTATTATAATTTAAATAACATTAAAATATCAAATTTAAATAATGGTTTTTTATCTGCCCTGCCCAGAAGACTTGTGTAGAACTTTTTCACATTTACTGAAATGGAAAATCCTGGTATAACCTGAACAGTGGTAGATGTGATTGTTGCAGCCCATTCGTTACCATCTTCTTTCCTGCCCATGGCCCCTCCAACCCTACCAGGGGCATGGAGGGCTGAGGATGAGGGCAGAGCTGTTAGCTGAGTGGCAGTGACGTGTTAGAAGAAGCCTTCCTTTCTACCCTCTCAGGTGACTCTGTCATGCCCTCCTTGTCACCACATCTTCCTCAAAAAACAAGGGAAATTTACTGCTCAGCACCGTTAATGCACATTAAGAGCCTCTTACCCTATCAGAGTGTCAAATGTATTATACTTAAATCTGTAAAAACAGAATATACAAAGTTACGGTACACACCATCCTGGCCTGCAACCTGAACCCTACCCTCTTTCATTGATGCCCCATACCCTGTTATATTGTGAAATTACTAGTCCTTGATCCTTGTGCTAAGGATTTCTTCTGGAATATCACATGCACTTACCTTTACCCTGTCGTGCACTGTCATGCATGATGCTTAAAATCTGTCCATGTGAACAATGCTGAAAGCTTCCATTAGCCAAGCTAAGAGGGTCATTCAGCTTATTACCTAAAATCTTGGGTCGAAAATACAGATTTTAGGTGGTTGCAAGCTGACTGGCCCCTTGTTGCCTATCTAATGGAAGCTAATTAAGCACATATTACTAAAGTGGATTAAATGTTAATAATTTCCTTTTGCATCTTACCTGTGAGATGAGTGTAAAACTATCTGAGTAGCACTGTGACATTTCATCTTGTGATGTTTGCTTGCTAGTCAAGTGCTGTTTAGAGTTTGCTTTAAAAAAAAAAAAAAGTAATAAAAAAGTCCAAACTAACCAGGGCCCTTGAGTTGACAGTAATGAAACATCAGCACATTGGAACAATTGAGGATTTTGTCTGATTAAACAAGATTATCTTTAGTTCTCATACTATTAAAATAGTGAATTGTTTTTGTATTTAGTACACTATTGTTTGAAACAGAAATCATAACTTTTTTTAATAGTTGCTGTCTTTCATTATTAAAGGTCTGACAAATGTTTAAAATTGTAATGTCAGCGCTACAGTGATGTTTATGTTTATGTGCTGATAAATCATCTTTTAATAAGATAAATAAATGTGTGAATTTAATTTATCCATCTTTTTTCTTTTTCTCCCCTCTCCCCCCCAGTGCGGTTGGCACATTTGCTCGAGCTTTGGACTGTAGTAGCTCTGTCAGGCAACCTAGTTTACACATGAGTGCAGCTGCTGCTTCTCGAGACATCACACTGGTAAGAGGTTTGCTAAAAATGCTATAATTGTACTGTTTTGCAGATGGTAGGAATTCAGCAAACCATATTGCTTCAGGTCTGCTTTCCAGCAGATAAGTGGTCACAAGATATCTGTTATAGTAAGTAATTATGTACAATATCTGCATGAGTTTACTAAGACTCTGCTGTTACTCACATTGGAGTTAGTAGTACAGTTCAGATTGACTTCAATGGGAGTAGGATGAGACCCTAAAATTACATTCTTACCACATTTGTTATTTGTAGATTTGAACTATCCAGTTACTTTTAAAAATCAAATCAGTGTTTGTGTCTGATAAATATAAATGAGAATTGGTAAAAATCAAGCTATGTGTTTTTCACCTTGTACAAACCAAAAGCAGTGAGAGATAAAAAACAGCTTTAGGCTCACCAAAACCCTTGTGACATAAAGAGAGTGCTTTTTCTTTTCTTTTCTTTTCTTTTCTTTTCTTTTCTTTTCTTTTCTTTTTTTACCATATTGCCTCTTGCTTACAGAAAAATAATTGAGGTGAGTGTTTCACTTGATACTGTTATTACATTTTTGTTTAAAAAGGTTAAGGTTGAATGTGTGTTTCAATAGAGTCTATGTAGCACCCCTAAAACATTATATTTCCAAAATATCGACTCCCTTAAAAAATAAAAATTATGGCTATAACAGCTAAGGCATGCTTTAGGCACTCATTATTATCCCATCTCATTTAGAGCCCTACCCAGCATGCTTTTTGCCAGTTCCTGTTCCTCCTCTGACCCTCGGTGCCTTTTGTCCCCAGACTCCATAATCCATCATTCTCTAGCACCATGCCAGTAGGCACCCATTTCCTGCTATATCCAGAGCCTCCCACGTTTTGAGACTGTGGAATACAGCTCCAAGCTACCTCTCCAGGTGTCCTCATTTCCCCAAATACTGTAGGAAGTGGGCATGGAAGTGATCGATCAATTTAAATGCTCTAACTGAAAGAATTTTGGAAAAAGAAATCTATTTAGCTATATGGATGTTTGTTGATGGATATATGTAGGTGGATAGATATACTCATCACATACATGCGCGCACACACACTTATATGTACCTTTAAATTATTCCTGTTGACTATGTTAAGGAGAGAGGCTTTCAGAGATGATACATTGTGGAGGTGGAACCATCAGCCTTAAGTCTTTGGTGAACATCTTGCAGTTCTGTACCATTGCCCTTTACATGATTTTTCTTCCTATTTTGCTAATAAAGTCTTTGCTAGTAAAGTCTAGTAAAGACTTCTTAACCTACCCAGCACAGAGGTGTGTTGTGAGGATTAATTCATTAATGCTTGTCTAATGCTTTGCAGATGAAAAGCACTGTATATGTACTAAGCCATACTAATAGTGTGTTTGACTACTTTGGCAGCCAGTTCTTGTCTAGATAAAAGACAAAACAGCTACTTTTTAAAGGAATGTTTAATAAATTGGCTTTGATAACATGGACATTTCAATGGTGGTGGTACATTGCAAATAAATGTTTTCATTAATACAACGTGGCTGAATTCAACACATATTGCAAATGTATTAAATTCAGCCATGTTGTATTAATGGAAATATTTTAAGACCACAACATTTTTTTTTATTTGTTTTTTAGTTCTCATCTCTAACGTTCCTGATGAGTAACTCCCTCCAGCACAGATCACCTACCTGCTCAGCTGGAATACGTGATTGTTCTTAAAGCACATTCCCTTGCATTTCCTTTCAAATTTGGTTGTCACTTCATATTTGCTCAATCTCTGTTTGTGATCTGACTGTTTTTCTCATACATTTTCCTATTTCATATTTACTGACTTACTGACTTCTCCCCATTTCTCTCCTTTGCGCTCCCTGTAGCTCCCTGAAATTCAGTCCTCCCACCTTTTGGGTAGTTAATTGCATTGGACCAGTGCAGTCATGGAGGTCAAGGGACTGGTTTTGCCCCAAAGTGTATCATCGTAAAATCCAACAGTATGTTGTTAAATATACAGTCTAGTAAATGTGAGAACTGGATAGTGGATAACATACACTCGAAAACATGCAAAAGAGGACTCACAGTTATGAAACCTGTCAAGTAATAGTAATTTCATTTATACTATATTATAAGCTAATTGAACTTTATAAAAATAATACAGTACTGGTCATCTTGTCCTTTCTTGTATACGTTATACTTAGGTGGTATTCTAATAGACATCAAAACCAAACAGAAATGAAATTTGGAAGCATTTGATTCTACAGGTAAACATTTTACTTAGGAAATCCAACATACTAACAATCCTATAAGAGTCTGTATCTTAAATATAATATTAAAAAAAACCACAGCTCCTACTACAATGCTACATGCCCCTGTATGTGCATACTGCTTGAGGGGATCAGGGACTGTAGCATAAACAACAATATAATGAAGGTATACTGAGACAGTAATTCCAGTTATTTGGCTAAAATAAGGTAACATAATATCCCAAAGTCACTAGTAAGGGGTTAATTGTTCTAAATACTTGATTTAGATAATATGTATTTGTTGTAATTGAAAAAACGTTTCACCATACCCAGTTCTCAGATATTATGATCAATTAAAAAGGAAATTATCTGAGTCTAGACTGCTGTAACATAGTAAAGGAAATTGTAGTGTTCTAAGATAGAATTTAAAATCTTAAGTAATACTTATGCTGTAAATAGCTCTTAAAGATACTGTCTTATCTTTTTGTTTCAGACTTTCTGATGTTACTTCAGTGACATATTCCCATTCACTTTACATTATTTACACTATATTTTCCTATGGAATAGTTTTCTAGTTCAGTGTTTGTACTCATTTTATTAATTTTTTATCTTTAACATTTTATTGGATTGAGTATTTTCTGTAAGTCCCACAGAACGTAGATCTTTCTTACTGTACAGTTCAGTGGTTAATGCTGTAAATTGTTCCCTACAATAATTCTGTTTATAGTTTAAAAGTACATATTGAAACCATGCCACTAAATGGATAGATTTAGTGTTCAAGAGGTGGTATGAGGGTTTGTGCCTTGGGAATGATCCATTAACTTCCATTACACATAATAGAAGATGTGTCTTATAATAAGACACCAGAGGAGCTACCATATTATTTGTTCGTTTTTCACTTGTCTGCTCTCTCAGCGTTTTTAAATCCTTCTCCTTTTTCTTCTTGTTGGTGCATATGCTTTTTTCCCTCCTAAGTTAGGAAAAGACATATTCCTTCTCATAATATCGTTTGTCACATTCCATGGTTAATTGATGAACATATTTTGAGCAGCACTTAAAGTTGATGCGTTCATTAGCAAAGGTTGTGATGTATTTCATTATCACATGGAAGTGATGTGATGTGGGTATATAATCCTTAGTACGTTGCACTGAATGTGTTCTTAATAGCAATTAGCATTGCATCTCAAGTTTAATTAACGGGGATATAGCAATGCCTTAAGCTCCCATGTGTTTGCTGTATTCCTAATTGGTTGTGTTGCTAGGCAATGATTTAAAGAAGATTTCTGTAAACAAGAGGAAAGGTTATAAGTTCAGGTGGATTGTGAGTGGTTGTACAAGTGCAGAGGTCTTACCAGGTTATGGGCAAGTCAGGGTTATCGTCACGCTTCCCCATCTAAATGCATAGGGGATGGTAAAGAGGAAAGGCTGGAAACTGCAGATTGGTTAGATTCCACTTTTAGAAGACAGGAAACTATACTGTTAACAGCTAGGATTCTGGAAGGGGAGGATGCCTTAGAGCCAGGGGTCTTACACACCTTGTCACTGAAGGCTTGAGATCTGTGGCTGAGAGAGACCAATGAGTTTTGTTTCTTTGGTTATAAACATTGCAGTCTGAGGAGTAAAAGCCTTGAGGAAGAAGATGGGAAACCCAAAAGGCTGCTTTTTGTTTGTTTGTTTGTTTGTTTCTTCCCCTGCCTGATAACTCTTGTACAGCGCTTAGATAGATGGAGATAGGCATTTTAGTGAAACTTAAGCTAAGTAGACAGAATTGCTCTGCTTGCTTCTTATGGTGGAATTAGCTCCAAAGCATCTGTTACTTTAGTAAATCAGGAAGCAGAAGATATTTCTAAGATGTTTCTTGAAAGTAACAAAGCATAAAGAGAGTTACCTTTGAATTTAACATGTGAAGCGTCTCATTTTGTGAGCTGGGGACTGGAGCACTTGACCTCAGCAGGATCGGGCCCTAAGACTTTTAAGTTACTATTAAATTACAGCAGGAAGATACTATCACCATCTTCCTTGTAGAGAGGTGTTCCCCCTCCTCTTTCCCAGACCTGAGGTTCCTATTTGTGAGAGGTCCCAAATACTTCTTTCCATCTGACTGGCCTTCATTTATGGTGAATCCCAGCTTGGGTGTTTCTCCCTCTGGTCCCCAGACTGCTCCAGATCCTGGGAGAAAGCAGACGAAAACAGATGTGATCGTTCCCCTGTTTTGGAGGTCTTAGGCCTGCTGCAGCCTCTTCAGGCTGCTTCTGCCCTTGCTAATCCCACCCACCTACCATAATATAGGAGTCTTACCTGAGCAGGGGGGGAGTGGGCTATAGAAAAAAAGCAAAGGCGTTACTTGTGGAGCTTGCCTCAGCATCCAGAGATTGCTTCAGAGCAGCTGAGTAAAGAATGCAGTTATTTCTTCAGTTGCTTCGAATTACCTTTGTTACCAATATATAAATACAATAAACAAATCAGTGTTTAGGTAGCCAAAGATGATGAAATCTTTTCCTGACAATTAACATTAAAAGAACAGGTTTCAGAGTAGCAGCCGTGTTAGTCTGTATTCGCAAAAAGAAAAGGAGTACTTGTGGCACCTTAGAGACTAACAAATTTATTAGAGCATAAGCTTTCGTGAGCTACAGCTGACTTCATCGGATGCATTTGGTGGAAAAAACAGAGGAGAGATTTATATACACACACACAGAGAACATGAAACAATGGGTTTATCATACACACTGTAAGGAGAGTGATCACTTAAGATAAGGCATCACCAGCAGCAGGGGGGGAAAGGAGGAAAACCTTTCATGGTGACAAGCAAGGTAGGCTAATTCTAGCAGTTAACAAGAATATCAGAGGAACAGTGGGGGGTGGGGTGGGAGGGAGAAATACCATGGGGAAATAGTTTTACTTTGTGTAATGACTCATCCATTCCCAGTCTCTATTCAAGCCTAAGTTAATTGTATCCAGTTTGCAAATTAATTCCAATTCAGCAGTCTCTCGTTGGAGTCTGTTTTTGAAGCTTTTTTGTTGAAGTATAGCCACTCTTAGGTCTGTGATCGAGTGACCGGAGAGATTGAAGTGTTCTCCAACTGGTTTTTGAATGTTATAATTCTTGACGTCTGATTTGTGTCCATTCATTCTTTTACGTAGAGACTGTCCAGTTTGGCCAATGTACATGGCAGAGGGGCATTGCTGGCACATGATGGCATATATCACATTGGTAGATGCGCAGGTGAACGAGCCTCTGATAGTGTGGCTGATGTGATTAGGCCCTATGATGGTATCCCCTGAATAGATATGTGGACAGAGTTGGCAACGGGCTTTGTTGCAAGGATAGGTTCCTGGGTTAGTGGTTCTGTTGTGTGGTGTGTGGTTGCTGGTGAGTATTTGCTTCAGATTGGGGGGCTGTCTGTAAGCAAGGACTGGTCTGTCTCCCAAGATCTGTGAGAGTGATGGGTCGTCCTTCAGGATAGGTTGTAGATCCTTGATGATGCGTTGGAGAGGTTTTAGTTGGGGGCTGAAGGTGATGGCTAGTGGCGTTCTGTTGTTTTCTTTGTTGGGCCTGTCCTGTAGTAGGTGACTTCTGGGTACTCTTCTGGCTCTGTCAATCTGTTTCTTCACTTCAGCAGGTGGGTATTGTAGTTGTAGGAATGCATGATAGAGATCTTGTAGGTGTTTGTCTCTGTCTGAGGGGTTGGAGCAAATGCGGTTATATCGTACAGCTTGGCTATAGACAACGGATCGTGTGGTGTGATCTGGATGAAAGCTAGAGGCATGTAGGTAGGAATAGCGGTCAGTAGGTTTCAAAGAAAACAACAGAATGCCACTAGCCATCACCTTCAGCCCCCAACTAAAACCTCTCCAACGCATCATCAAGGATCTACAACCTATCCTGAAGGACGACCCATCACTCTCACAGATCTTGGGAGACAGACCAGTCCTTGCTTACAGACAGCCCCCCAATCTGAAGCAAATACTCACCAGCAACCACACACCACACAACAGAACCACTAACCCAGGAACCTATCCTTGCAACAAAGCCCGTTGCCAACTCTGTCCACATATCTATTCAGGGGATACCATCATAGGGCCTAATCACATCAGCCACACTATCAGAGGCTCGTTCACCTGCGTATCTACCAATGTGATATATGCCTTCATGTGCCAGCAATGCCCCTCTGCCATGTACATTGGCCAAACTGGACAGTCTCTACGTAAAAGAATGAATGGACACAAATCAGACGTCAAGAATTATAACATTCAAAAACCAGTTGGAGAACACTTCAATCTCTCCGGTCACTCGATCACAGACCTAAGAGTGGCTATCCTTCAACAAAAAAGCTTCAAAAACAGACTCCAACGAGAGACTGCTGAATTGGAATTAATTTGCAAACTGGATACAATTAACTTAGGCTTGAATAGAGACTGGGAATGGATGAGTCATTACACAAAGTAAAACTATTTCCCCATGGTATTTCTCCCTCCCACCCCCCCCCCCCACTGTTCCTCTGATATTCTTGTTAACTGCTAGAATTAGCCTACCTTGCTTGTCACCATGAAAGGTTTTCCTCCTTTCCCCCCCCCTGCTGCTGGTGATGCCTTATCTTAAGTGATCACTCTCCTTACAGTGTGTATGATAAACCCATTGTTTCATGTTCTCTGTGTGTGTGTATATAAATCTCTCCTCTGTTTTTTCCACCAAATGCATCCAATGAAGTGAGCTGTAGCTCACGAAAGCTTATGCTCTAATAAATTTGTTAGTCTCTAAGGTGCCACAAGTACTCCTTTTATTAAAAGAACAATATCAGGACTACCATTTGCTCACTCAGTTGTCACTCATCAGTGAGATGGATTCTGATTGAGCAGTTGCTTGGCAGAAGTGCAATCTGTGCTTTCCAGGAGTGTTGAGATTTAAATCTAAACAGGTAGATCAGCCTTCCACAGTGTTACATATACTGTTAGTTTCAAACTTTCAGGTTGCTTGTTTTACTCCTTGTCAGGATGAATAAGTAATAAGTCAGTAGTTTAACTCCCAAATTCTTTTCTTTGATCAGATTACTATGTGTCTTAAGATAGCATGATACTAATTTTATCCATTACAGGGACTCCTCAAGGCAATTTGTGGTCAGGGCGAATGTAAGTACAATACTAAATAATAAAGTACACAGTAGAAGAAAATGAATCAAAGGAAGGCATTGCTTTTTGAAGGTTAAATTAATCAAGCAGATCCTGCCACCAGTAGTACTTGAAGAGGCATCTTCCCAAGGCATACTGAAAGTCCGGCGAAGATCTGTACTATTCATAAGAAGTAGCAAAGTATTAGTGGTATTTATATTCCAGTAGCACTTGAAAGCCTCAGCTGACAATGGTGTCCCATTGTAGTAGATGCTGTACAAACACATACTTATAGGAGGGGAAATTGAGGCGCAAAGAGGTCCAATGACTCACTCAAGGTCAGATATCAGGCCAGTGGCACAGCTGGGAATAGCACTTAAGCCATCTGTATCCCAGTTCTGTTCAGTGCCCTACCCACTAGTTCACATTTCTGCCTAAAGATGTCATCCTTCATTTGAAAGCTAAGAATTATACCAGTTCTAATATAGGGTTGTCTAGAAAGAAGCATTTGTGGGGGGAAGATGGGCAGGGTAATTGATAAGCATACATATCACTTTTGGCTAAGAACCTTCACAAAAAAATAAAAAGCATTTTGAAAAAATGTGAACAAACTGAATCTTGTGTGATGTAGATAAATAACTGAAAATAGCTTAAATAGTCAATGATCTCTATTGTTTTCAGAATTATTGCCAATTTAAAATCCAAGCAATTCATTCCAGCCTGTCATGAAAACTTCCATGGAGATAAGCTTTGAAGTTACATAGAAGAATATGAAAAAGATATTAATTTAAACCTCTCTCCTTGATAGCAGTAAGGTCCAAAGCAATGACTTTTGCATTAAAACCTTTGGGTTTACAAATTCACATCAGCATGTAAGCACACCAGTCCATTCTGCTTCAAACACTCAAGCTCTCACTGGTGCATTCCCTCAGATGGCTACCAGTTTAAGTGCTGAGGTCCATGATGGCTGCAGTGTGGTCCTTAGAAGCTACTACAGAACTAATGCTGCTCTGCTGTGTTCATATTTAGCAGTCTTTTCTCTTGGAAAGAGGAAATATTCTTCTACACTTTTTTTTTAAAATAAATCTGGCCCCTTCATTCCTTCTTTAGGTTCTGACAAGTTTATCTTAAGAAATAGCAGCTGTGGTTTTCAGAGTGAGTCTTTACACCTTCAGCACCTGTATAGCTGCCTCAGCAGCAATGGGGTTGAGGTCCTAGAGATCATGTGCATATGAGACTCTGAGTCAGAAAGACTATAATTGCACACTTTCTGTGAAGAGGATCTGTGATGCATTTGTTTATTTCTTTACTCATCTTCCTCATCACTTATTAGTCATGTCAGCATACAACAATTTCTTGAGACCATCTGAGTGAAGATTGCAATAATTTATTTAGTTGCCTCCTTATTCTTCTTTTACTAACAAAAGCCCTCACAATGTTTAGCACTGCCCTGCATAATTTTTCATTAACAAAAGTCAGATACCAGGGACAAAATCTTCTCATACACTTCCCTGTGATGGTTATAACGAAAAAGCTAATGATGATGTACTCACCTGTCCAAAAAAAAAAATGAGACTATTGAGCAAGGAGAAGTTTGCATCTCTGGTTTAGCAGTATTCATAATCTTTGGCCACTGAAAACAAAATTGTCAGATCCTCAGTGGAACTGTTGAAGAATGTGTGCTAATTTATTGGCAATTTATTAAATGCTGTAGCTTTTAACAAATGTTATGGCATTTCCATCCCCATATCAAGTAAAGTGCAGACATTCTTCTGTCAGACAGCACTTAACAGGATAAACTCCAAATTTATTGTAAGTTAAGGCATGTTTCTCAGTATGTAGAATATAATACTTTTATTAGTTGTGATCCTGGTTGACGACTCTTTAATTCACCAATTTAATTCTCTTTCTTTCTTTCTTCTTAGTTCCATGCAATGGATACATTACATAAGCATAACTATGATTTGAGCAGTGCCATTAGTGTTCTGGTACCACTTGGAGGACCAGTTCTATGCAGAGATGAAATGGAAGAATGGTCAGCATCGGAAGCTAGTTTATTTGAAGAGGCTTTGGAAAAATATGGCAAAGACTTCAATGATATACGACAAGACTTTGTAAGTACAGAACTAATGCAGTTTTTTCTTCCCATGTTTAAATGTGTTTTGGCCTTGAGAGCTCTAATTGTTTTCCATTGATCTGAATGATTAGCTTAAGGATGAGATGCTTTTGTACTGCCAAATGGATAAGTATATTATCCAGATTAAAAAATAGTCTTTTCTTGTTTAGTGACCTATCTTGGAAAGCTAAATTCTAATGTATTTTGACTGGGATTTTCTCAGGATCCTGTAAGAAAGTAGGGTGCCCAGATTCCACTGAAATTCAGTGGCAGTCCTTAAGAGCATTGAAATCCCTTAAGAGTATTGAAAATCCCAGTCTTTCCTTCCATGTTTATCAGTGAGGGAAATCCATACTCAGACCGCTTTTAAAAATACCTCCATAGTGAGCTATTTTGATACATTACGCATTTGATACTTGTGAATGGTGAAGGAAACACTCCCAACTCTACTATGTCTGCTTCTGAAATATTGCAGTTTTGTGCAGCAAAGCTTTAATTTGCTGTGTCCTGATGCAGAGTAATGGAATGGAGTTGATACCAATCACCGACTGCCTGGGTGATTGGTAATTAGCTTGCAAATCTTCTTTTTTTTTTTGTGTAGACCCTCGTCTATCATGAGATTAGTCATGTTGGGTTGTGGTTGGGAAAAGGTTAAGATATATGCAAAACAAAGGAATTTAGTAGGGCTGTCGATTAATTGAAGTTAACTCATGTGTTTAACTCAAAAAAGTTAATCACAATTTTTAAAAAATTAATCACGATTAATTGCAGCTTTAATCGCACTGTTAAACAATAGAATACCAACTGAAATTTATTAAATATTTTGGATGTTTTTCTACATTTTCATATATATTGTATTCTATGTTGTAATTGAAATCAGTGTATATTATTTTTATTACAAATACTTGCTCTGTAAAAATTATAAACAAAAGAAATAGTATTTTTCAGTTCACCTCATCCAAGTACTGTAGTGCAATCTCTTTGTCATGAAAGTGCAACTTACAAATGTACATTTTTTTTTTGTTATGGAAGTGCACTCAAAAACAAAACAATGTAAAACTTCAGAGCCTACAAGTCCACGCAGAACTACTTCTTGTTCAGCCTGTTGCTAAGACAAACAAGTTTGTTTACCTTTACAGGAGATAATGCTGCCCTCTTCTTCTTTACAATGTCACTAGAAAGTGAGAACAGGCATTTTCATGGCACTTTTGTAGCTGGCATTGCAAAATATTTACATGCCGGATATACTAAACATTCATATGCTGCTTCATGCTTCGGCCACCATTCCAGAGGACATGGTTCCATGCCGATGACGCTTGTTAAAAAAATAATGCATTAATTAAATTTGTGACTGAACTTCTTGGGGGAGAATTGTATGTCCTCTCCTCTGTTTTACTTGCATTCTGCCATATATTTCATTTTATAGAGATTTCGGATGATGACCCAGCACATATTGTTCATTTTAAGAACACTTTCACTGCAGATTTGCCAAAACGCAAAGAAGGTACCAATGTGAGATTTCTAAAGATAGCAACAGCATTTGAACCAAAGTACAAGAATCTGAAGTGCCTTCCAAAATCTGATTGGGACGGGGTGTGTAGCATGCTTTCAGAAGTCTGAAAAGAGCAACACTCCGACGTGGAAACTACAGAACCCGAACCATCAAAAAAGAAAGTCAACCTTCTGCAGGTGGCATCTGACTCAGATAATGAAAATGAACATGCATTGCTCCGCACTGCTTTGGATTGTTATTGAATGGAACCGAGCATCAGCATGGACACATGTCCCCTGGAATGGTGGTTGAAGCATGAAGGGACATACGAATCTTTAGCGCATCTGGCATGTAAATATCTTGCGATGCCGGCTACAACAGTGCCATGCAAATGCCTGTTCTCACTTTCAGGTGACATTGTAAACAAGAAGCAGTCAGCATTATCTCCTGCAAATGTAAACAAACTTGTTTGTCAGAGCGATTGTCTGAACAAGAAGTAGGACTGAGTGGACTTGCAGGTTCTAAAATTTTACATTGTTTTATTTTTTAATGCAGTTATTTTTTGTACATAATTCTACACTTGTAAGTTCAACTTTCATGATAAAGAGATTGCACTACAGTACTTGTATTAGGTGAATTGAAAAATACTATTTCTTCTGGGGGATTTTCAGTGCAAATATTTGTAATCAAAAATAAATATAAAGTGAGTACTGTACACCTTTTTTAATTTGTTTGTAATTGAAATCAATATATTTGAAAATGTAGAAAACACCCAAAAATATTTAAATAAATGGTATTCTATTATTGTAAACAGTGCGATTAATCGTGTAGTTAATCGCGATTAGTGTTTTTAATTGCTTAACAGCCCTAGAATTTAGTTATAACTGAAGCATATGAATAAGCTGCCTGTGTCCATGCAGGTTTAACGCTCCTTAAGTCTCTGTTATGAGATCTCAGTTCATTCAGTTCCTTGCGGATGGCTGTCCAAGATTCTTTGCTCCCCCATTATATGTTTTACCAACTAGCACCTTTATTAGCAGTCTCTTCAATGAAACCAAGTATTAAGTGTACATGATGGAGTTAGAGCTGGGCAATTTTTTTCAAATAGCTTATTAGCCCAGAACTGCAGTTTTGGGTTGACCAAAACTGTTCATGAATTCAGTTTGAATTTGGCAAGTATTTTTGGCTGGGGAAAAAAACTGGGGGGAGGAAATTCCAAAAAAGCTGAAACATTTTTGACTGTTTTGAAATGACATTTCATTTAGAAATTTAGCTTTCCCGTGTGTAAAAAAAAAAAAAAAAAAAAAAAGTGATGGGGAAGGAAGGAAGATAAAAAAACACCAAAAAATGAAATGTTTAATTTTGTGTCAAATAAAATGTATTTCTCAACCAAACACAACTTTTTTTTCTGGTTTGGCCACGAAACCGAAATATCAATTATTTGTCCAGCTCTGCTTGAAGTCCCTCCAAAACAGGCATGTGGGGTAGTGTGAGAAAGCTTGTACTTCCACTGCCAGTGCTGTACATGCAAAGAAGACTTCAGTGTTGTCAGATCACTTTCACATTTCTAAAATAAATATAAGTGAATATTGACAAGAAGAGACGGATATTGTGTCTCTGAAGAGCTGCCTTTTGAACAGATGTGAATGTGTTGCTACATGATTTTTGATGTTCTCAAGGAAGAAAACATCTACTGGATTCAGCTCATACTCCTGGCAGAAAATGACATCATGTAAGATGCGGTTCTGTTAATAAGTTAAAATTAATTACATTTAAGAAAATTATTGTGATACTGGCAAAAAAGAATAAGGGGTTACACTTCGTATTAAGTTTCCATTTATAAAGAGTTAATGGTTAATAGATGTGTTAATACATGGTTCCTCAGTTGTTAGAGTTCAGCTCAATAGGTTGCTTATTACAGTCTGTAACACCTACTGATGTGCTTACCAACCATCTGTGACACTACTACTCATCTCTAAAATATCTATTAAAATGTATTAACCCTTTATAAATAGAACCTTAATGTAAACTATGGCTAAATAAATGTAAACTTTGTTGTTCGGGTTTCCTACATTATTCTTTTGTTCTCTATGTAATTTATTATAGGCATGGCAGAATTTGATTTTTAATTTTTATTAATTTGACATATATCACTGTTTGTTTGTAAGCATCTTTTTTACTTTCATCAATTTATATTTTCACAGTTGTGGGAAATTATGGGTCAGACAATAATTATTCTTTGGCAGTAGACATTGAGATTCAAAAAGTTAAAACACAAATTGTCAACATTACATGTCAAAAAATACAAAGGATATATCCTTAAATCAAAAAGAAAAGGAGTACTTGTGGCACCTTAGAGACTAACAAATTTATTAGAGCATAAGCTTTCGTGAGTTACAGCTCACTTCATCGGATGCATTTGGTGGAAAAAACAGAGGAGAGATTTATATACACACACACAGAGAACATGAAACAATGGGTTTATCATACACACTGTAAGGAGAGTGATCACTTAAGATAAGCCATCACCAGCAGCGGGGGGCGGAAAGGAGGAAAACCTTTCATGGTGACAAGCAAGGTAGGCTAATTCCAGCAGTTAACAAGAATATCTGAGGAACAGTGGGGGGTGGGGTGGGAGGGAGAAATACCATGGGGAAATAGTTTTACTTTGTGTAATGACTCATCCATTCCCAGTCTCTATTCAAGCCTAAGTTAATTGTATCCAGTTTGCAAATTAATTCCAATTCAGCAGTCTCTCGTTGGAGTCTGTTTTTGAAGCTTTTTTGTTGAAGTATAGCCACTCTTAGGTCTGTGATCGAGTGACCAGAGAGATTGAAGTGTTCTCCAACTGGTTTTTGAATGTTATAATTCTTGACGTCTGATTTGTGTCCATTCATTCTTTTACGTAGAGACTGTCCAGTTTGGCCAATGTACATGGCAGAGGGGCATTGCTGGCACATGATGGCATATATCACATTGGTAGATGCGCAGGTGAACGGGCCTCTGATAGTGTGGCTGATGTGATTAGGCCCTATGATGGTATCCCCTGAATAGATATGTGGACAGAGTTGGCAACGGGCTTTGTTGCAAGGATAGGTTCCTGGGTTAGTGGTTCTGTTGTGTGGTGTGTGGTTGCTGGTGAGTATTTGCTTCAGACTGGGGGGCTGTCTGTAAGCAAGGACTGGTCTGTCTCCCAAGATCTGTGAGTGTGATGGGTCGTCCTTCAGGATGGGTTGTAGATCCTTGATGATGCGTTGGAGAGGTGTTAGTTGGGGGCTGAAGGTGATGGCTAGTGGCGTTCTGTTGTTTTCTTTGTTGGGCCTGTCCTGTAGTAGGTGACTTCTGGGTACTCTTCTGGCTCTGTCAATCTGTTTCTTCACTTCAGCAGGTGGGTATTGTAGTTGTAGGAATGCATGATAGAGATCTTGTAGGTGTTTGTCTCTGTCTGAGGGGTTGGAGTAAATGCGGTTATATCGTAGCACTTGGCTGTAGACAATGGATCGAGTGGTATGATCTGGATGAAAGCTAGAGGCATGTAGGTAGGAATAGCGGTCAGTAGGTTTCCGATATAGGGTGGTGTTTATGTGACCATCACTTATTAGCACTGTAGTGTCCAGGAAGTGGATCTCTTGTGTGGACTGGTCCAGGCTGAGGTTGATGGTGGGATGGAAATTGTTGAAATCATGGTGGAATTCCTCAAGAGCTTCTTTTCCATGGGTCCAGATGATGAAGATGTCATCAATGTAGCGCAAGTAGAGTAGGGGCATTAGGGGACGAGAGCTGAGGAAGCGTTGTTCTAAGTCAGCCATAAAAATGTTGGCATACTGTGCTTACAGACAGCCCCCAATCTGAAGCAAATACTCACCAGCAACCACACACCACACAACAGAACCACTAACCTAGAAACCTATCCTTGCAACAAAGCCCGTTGCCAACTCTGTCCACATATCTATTCAGGGGATACCATCATAGGGCCTAATCACATCAGCCACACTATCAGAGGCTCGTTCACCTGCGCATCTACCAATGTGATATATGCAATCATGTGCCAGCAATGCCCCTCTGCCATGTACATTGGCCAAACTGGACAGTCTCTATGTAAAAGAATGAATGGACACAAATCAGACGTCAAGAATTATAACATTCAAAAACCAGTTGGAGAACACTTCAATCTCTCTGGTCACTCGATCACAGACCTAAGAGTGGCTATACTTCAACAAAAAAGCTTCAAAAACAGACTCCAACGAGAGACTGCTGAATTGGAATTAATTTGCAAACTGGATACAATTAACTTAGGCTTGAATAGAGACTGGGAATGGATGAGTCATTACACAAAGTAAAACTATTTCCCCATGGTATTTCTCCCTCCCACCCCACCCCCCACTGTTCCTCTGATATTCTTGTTAACTGCTGGAATTAGCCTACCTTGCTTGTCACCATGAAAGGTTTTCCTCCTTTCCCCCCCCTGCTGCTGGTGATGGCTTATCTTAAGTGATCACTCTCCTTACAGTGTGTATGATAAACCCATTGTTTCATGTTCTCTGTGTGTGTGTGTATATAAATCTCTCCTCTGTTTTTTCCACCAAATGCATCCGATGAAGTGAGCTGTAGCTCACGAAAGCTTATGCTCTAATAAATTTGTTAGTCTCTAAGGTGCCACAAGTACTCCTTTTCTTTTTGCGAATACAGACTAACACGGCTGCTACTCTGAAACCTATCCTTAAATCAAACGCTAATAAGTTCTCAAGAAGCATTTTTCTTACTTTATCTATCTGTAAGTTTTGATTATCATTGATAAAATATAATTTTTAGTCAGTTTCTGTATGTACAGTGAAATCAGGTTTTACCATCATTTACCATTAAAATCTAATCCTTCCAAGTCTAATTGTTTGGTGTTACACTAGTTAAATTCTGTTTATACCCACATAATTGACCACTCCCATTAATGCATTAGAACATTGCAGAAATCACTTCTGATCCATAATGCACAAAATGCTGGAAATTTAAAACAGCCGACTGAAAATTTTTTAAAATGCTTCTGATGGACCAAAGAATGAAAAAAGGCGAAAGAGACATTGCTCTTGTTTAAATGAGGGTAGTTAGAGAATGAAAATCATTGTTGGGCTCAGCTGAAGGCATATGAACACTGCGTCAGAGAGTGAAACCTGACAGGAGCACAGATGAGTTATATGCTCCGAAGTCAGAGTGGGGATTGCCTTCTACCCTCAGTCACGTTCTCTACTTTTAGAAATGTCACCTTAGAGTAGCCTTAGAAGAGCACATCTTTCACATAGCTGTTCCTGTAGCATTAGTTAGTTAGATTTCCAATGAGAATTATGTATAATGCCTAATATTTCCAGGCTTTCAGACATTTTAAAGGCTTCTGACACTCGGTGGGCTCTGACTTTCGTTTTTATATGAAGATATAGGAACTTATTTCATAAGTTTTTTTCCAAAGCTATTCACATACACTATCTTCAGAAGTTAAAAAATAAAAAAAATATATAAAAATAATATAAATTGTATTTATTTCCTGGACAGCTTTTGTAGTGTAAATCAATAGGCTTACTAGAAAAATTCCTTAAATACCTATTAACCACAGGAGAGCTAGAGGTAAGCAATGAAAAACATAGATAAAAATGTTTACATTAGTAAATTTTAAAAGTGCTAAATGTTTCCATTAAACCTTGAACCCACTCAGTCTCAGGATTGATGTGTTCATGAACATGATTCCCTGTTCCCAAAGTTTATAGATGCTGGGTAAGGTTTTTCACATAGCTGCATCCTGCAAACCCCTGCCAGCCCCTGAAATAGTTTTGTGTAGTCAGACTTGCTGGTTTTTTTTAACAGTATAATCTTAAAAAAGGGAGAGAGCTTTTTAAAACACAAACAAAACTCAAGTTAGAAATAAAGACGTTGTCTTCTAAAAGAATCTGTTGCAAGTCTTAATCCTTAATGTTAAATAAAGTAATACTTATCTGATAAACTGTGGCTAAGAATCCCTGTGTGCTTATATATTTTGACTCAAAGATGATGTAATAAAGGTACATTAATATAAAAGGAAAATCTGGAGTTCTGTTCTAAGAAGTCAGCTTAGACATGTTCATCATGTGGTATAGGTTAATCTCGATTACGTGGTGTGACAAAAAGTGGTTGGTTGTGACACTCAAAAAGCATCATAATTAACCTAATGACCACTTGAGTAATTACATCTTGAAGGTATACTGCTTTCAGAATAGTTCTGGATTTGCAACACTTGGCAGCTGCAATTGCCACTCTTATACAGTGTGGCTCTTTAGAGACCATGTATTTTGCAATCTTACTTACTGTTCATTAGTTAGTAATAGTTAGCATTGCATAGTGCTTGACATATTCAAAGTGTACAAGAACTAATATTAGTAAGCAAGTTCATAAAGGTAAATTAATTAGAGTAAAGGAATTTGCCTTACCTTTTCAACAGACCATGAAATCTCAATTGTATACTATTTAATTTTTACTTTCTTGATTTTTTATAACATTCCAGTATAGGCTTTGAATAGTAAAAAGAAAAGGAGTACTTGTGGCACCTTAGAGACTAACAAATTTATTAGAGTATAAGCTTTCGTGAGCTACAGCTCACTTCATCGGAAGTGAGCTGTAGCTCACGAAAGCTTATGCTCTAATAAATTTGTTAGTCTCTAAGGTGCCACAAGTACTCCTTTTCTTTTTGCGAATACAGACTAACACGGCTGCTACTCTGAAACCTTTGAATAGTAATTTGTCAGGCTGCTATCTTCTCATCAGTTTCTCATCAAGACCTCATTTCTTGATGGCCTCCTGTTTTCCTGAGAACCTTTAACTTATAATGAACATAAATGTACTGATTGAAAGTACATTTGAATTTCTTCGCTCCTCAAGATAGTACGATGGGAAGAGAACAGAGCCCTGTGTTCCCCAAATGAGAACTATTTCTCTGGTCCGAGAGTTAAGCCACTCGTTGTGGTGACTTCCCTAGTGCTGTTATAATTTAAGGGTTTGTTGTCATTTTCATTGTAATGAAATTTTTTTTCCAGAGATTTATAACTCTTGCTTCTCAAATGTCTTGGTGGGTGAAAATAAAAGCTGTTTTAAAAAAAGAATGTGATGGTTCTAAATCATTAACAGTATAAGACTGTGATTTGAGGTTTAAAAAGGCATACATTTCCAAGCTAAAGATTTAAAAATCACATTAAGTGTTTTCAAACTTAACAAGGGTTCTATCTTTACCCGGGGGCAGCTGGTGAAATCGCAGATCAACTCTGCACGTCTTTGTGTCATTGCTGCCTCACTGCCAATCTACCTCTTACATAAACATCACACAGCTGTTTGAAGATGGTAATTTTTCTTTCCTGTGATCAATGCATAATAAAATTTGGTAATGAAAAAATACAGTCCTGTAACTGTTTGCAATTTCTGTGGCAGACGCAGCCATTGAAAAACACATTTTATCTTGCCTCCCTAATAGTTTTCCATAAAGTGGTTATACTCTTCTGGACAAATAGAGAGTCCTCTTCACCTGTCAGTCGGGCATGTGGGTAGCCAATTGGAATACAGGGTTTTCATACCCAGCATGCCAGGCAGGCTTCTTCAGTTGAGAACAAGAGCTGTAGAAAGGGTTGAATTGAAACAGTACTAAGATTTGTATTATGTATTATAACCTCTTACTTAACCTCTTATACACGAGTCAGTTTTTAAAGGGAGATTTCATCTTTATGCCAACATTGTAAAATAGCAAAGGGAACTTTAGAAAATAAACCTTGCATTGCTGGGACTTTGTAACCTGGATCTCATAATTGGAATGCAAAGATTACAATTAATGCATGGCTAGATTTCCTAATCTAATGTCTATATGAAATATCATAAACAAAATAGTAATATGTTTTCAACTCTTGTGGGAAAAGTCCAACATGTATTTTAAAATAGGTGTAACTAATTCCTTGCTTGTAATACAGATAATTGTTTTGGTGGACTAGATAATTCTGTGGGAGTTATAAATAGTTGCTCTATTCTCTCTCTCTCTCTCTCATACACACACACACACACACACACACACACACACACACACACACAAACAATTTCACGGTCATAGGATTTTAAAAATCATAAATTTCATGGTTTCAGATACTTAAATCTGAAATTTCATAGTGTTGTAACAATGGGGGTCCCAACCCAAAAGAGTGTCATGTGGGGGGGAGGGGGTTGCAAGTCTATTGCAGGGAGTGATGGTATTGCCACCTACTTTTGCGCTGTTGCTGGAGGCGGTGTTGCCTTCAGAGCAGAAGTGAGGGTGGCATGATTTGGGGGGGTCCTCACTTTTAGGAGGCAGGGCTGGCCTTACAAGTGGGTGACATGGGCAACCACCCGGGGTGTCTAGGTCAGGGGATTTCTGCAGTCAACACCCGCCCCAGCCAGCCCAGGGCCTCTTTAACCCCTGAGTGCCGGGGTGCTGGGCCTGTAGCCACGGAGGGGCAGGACTTTGGGCACCCTGACTGAGGGCTTCTACCATATGCCGGGCTCCAGCTGTTGGTCCTGGCCAGGCTGGTGAGGGACAGGACTTCCTCTTCCCCTGCACGGGCCGCTCCCAAGGCCAGCTCACACCCACTTCCAGGAATCTCTTCTGGCTGCAGGAAGCTCTGTGGCTGCTGGTATGGTATTGTCACTTTTACTTCTGCGCTGGTGCTGGCTGCAGTGCTGCCTTCAGTGCAGGGTGGCCAACCTGCATCCACCACTCTCCAGCTCTGAAGGCAGCACAGAAGTAAAGATGGCAATACTGTAAGCACCCCCACAATAATCTTATGACCCACCCCATCCTCCCACAATCTGCTTTTGGATTGGGACCCCCAGTTTGAGACATGCTAGTTTCCCCCTTGAAATCTGTACCGTGTAGAATAAAAGTACACAAAAGAACAGATTTCACAGGGGAGACCAGATTTCATGGTCCATGATGCATTTTTCACAGCTGTGAACTTGGTAGGGCCCTAAGTATATGTTTCAGGCAGAAATTGGGGAAGGTCATGGCATGACAGCCCACCCCTATCATTAGCACTGGCATTACTACCAATAGTGGAACAGCCAACCTCTGTGATATTGGCACTGAGCTAATATTTTGGCTGGTATATTTTCACATGTGAAGTTCCTGTGAGACTCTTAGTCAGTTAGAAAGTGATTTGTTCTAATTGTGTTGTTGTTCTCTACTTGTCGTTTAAAAAAGAAAGAAAAAAGTGAGAGAAATGTACTGCCTGTGTTGTATTACACTGGATTCTGCACTGCCCATATAGAACCAATGGTTTAGGAATGTAACTTAAAAATAGCCATTCTCATATAGGTTTTACTTTGTTTAACATTTTTATTTGCATTAATTCCGAATCTTTCTAACATACAAAGAACATTTACTCCATCTTTTTCTAAATAAGATGTGGATATTTAAATTTCCTGACACGCTTTGATTTTATTTAATTCATGCCAAATGTTTTTCAGCTCCCTTGGAAGTCGCTGACTAGCATCATTGAATATTATTACATGTGGAAAACTACTGATAGATACGTACAACAGGTAATTGTATGGCTATTTCAGTATGAATGGACCTGTAATATTCTGTAATAGTCTTAAAACAATGGACTTGTACAAAAACTATTTATAAATAGTATTTTATAGACACTTGCATATTCCTTTACCTTTTTAAAAAGACCTGTTCTAAAACTATTTCTGAGATTGGGGGTTTTAAAATACCTAATTTGGTTTGATCTGGTTTTGCTTCAGTTTCATTTTCCCAGGTTTAGTTATCAGTCTGAAAGGTGTTTAACAAGGTTAAACAGTGGCATGTTTAAAATAAAGTGCTTTGTTCCCAGAGTACAGTGATTGTACATTTTTTTTTAAAAAAAGAGAAAATTCTGAAATGATTGAATTTTTCAGAATATGCATTATCCTTTGAGACTTTTATTTTAAATGGCTGAACGAGCCAGTTTACGAGTGAGGTCATGTAAGGCAACACTGAAGAGGAAGGAAAAGGCTATCCATAGTACTCTGCTTTAGTTCATCTAACTGGTTTCCTGAAGCGCAATTATTTCGCCTTCCATAGCTGCTCTTATGGGTGCTGTTTTGTAGTTTTGATTTTAATATGTTGATGAGAAAGGAAGTAAGTTCTAGTATCAAAACTGAAGTCATGTCTTTCTGTTATGGTTTGTCTTTACAGCACAGAAATAACAGCAAAGAATATACATGAGGCCAAATTCTGAGCAAGAGTCAGAGCTTGCATGAAAGAGCTTTATTCTGCTTAGTCAGGTTGCAGGTCTGAAGGATGGAATCTTCAACATCTGCATAACTGAGCGGTGGCTTCTGCTTCTGCGCATGGGGAGGGGGAGTGGGCTGCGGCTTTCTTTGGTTCTGTGTTTTTGGCCCAGTGGTTCTGTGCTGTTTACCAGATGCACTGGCCACCCCCTGCCCCACAATTCTTCACATTCCATGAAAAGCTCAATGGCACACAATGAATGTGAACATAAGAACATAAGAAGAAAATAAGAATGGCCATACTGGGCCAGACCAAAGGTCCATCCAGCCCAGTATCCTGTCTACCAACAGTGGCCAATGCCAGGTTCCCCAGAGGGAGTGATCCTAACAGGTAATGATCAAGTGATCTCTCTCCTCCCGTCCACCTCCACCTTCTGACAAACAGAGGCTAGGGTCAACATTCCTTACCCATCCTGGCTAATAGCCATTAATGGACTTAACCTCCATGAATTTATCTAGTTCACTTTTAAACTCTGTTATAGTCCTAGCCTTCACAACCGCCTCAGGCAAGGAGTTCCACAGGTTCACTGTATGAAGAAGGACTTCCTTTTATTTGTTTTAAACCTGCTACCCATTAATTTCATTTGGTGGCCCCTAGTTCTTATATTATGGGAACAAGTAAATAACTTTTCCTTATTCACTTTATCTACACCACTCATGATTTTATATACCTCTGTCATCCCCCCCTTAGTCTCCTCTTTTCCAAGCTGAAAAGTCCTAGCCTCTTTAATCTCTCCTCATATGGGACCCATTCCAAACCCCTAATCATTTTAGTTGCCCTTCTCTGAACCTTTTCTAATGCCAGTATATCTTTTTTGAGATGAGGAGACTACATCTGTATGCAGTATTCAATATGTGGGCATACCATGGCTTTATATAAGGACAATAAGATAGTCTCTGTCTTATTCTCTATCCCTTTTTTAATGATTCCTAACATCCTGTTTGCTTTTTTTAACTGTTGCTGCACCCTGCGCTGACATCGTCAGAGAACTATCCACGATGACTCCAACATCTCTTTCCTGATTAGTTGTAGCTAAATTAGCCTCCATCCTATTGTATGTATTGTTGGGGTTATTTTTTCCAGTGTGCGTTACTTACATTTATCCCCATTAAATTTCATTTGCCATTTTGTTGCCCAGTCACTTAGTTTTGTGAGATCTTTTTGAAGTTCTTCACAGCCTGCTTTGGTCTTAACTATCTTGAGCAGTTTCATATCATCTGCAAACTTTGCCACCTCACTGTTTACCCCTTTCTCCAGATCACTTATGAATAAGTTGAATAGGATTGGTCCTAGGACTGACCCTGGGGGGAACACCACTAGTTACCCCTCTCCATTCTGAAAATTTACCATTTATTCCCACCCTTTGTTCCCTGTCTTTTAACCAGTTATCAATCCATGAAAGGATCTTCCCTCTTATCCCATGACAACCTAATTTACGCAAGAGTCTTCAGTGAGGGACCTTGTCAAAGGCTTTCTGGAAATCTAAGTACACTATGTCCACTGGATCTCCCTTTCCACATGTTTGTTGACCCCTTCAAAGAACTCTAATAGATTAGTAAGACATGATTTCCCTTTACAGAAACCATCTTGACTTTTGCCCAACAATGTATGTTCTTCTCTGTGTCTGACAATTTTATTCTTTACTATTGTTTCAACTAATTTGCCTGGTACTGACGTTAGACTTACCGGTCTGTAATTGCTGGGATCATCTATAGAGCCCTTTTTAAATATTGGCATTACATTAGCTATTTTTTAGTCATTGGATACAGAAGCTGATTTAAAGGACAGGTTACAAACCATAATTATTAGTTCTGCAATTTCACATTTGAGTTCTTTCAGAACTCTGGTCCCGGTGACTTGTTACTGTTAAGTTTATCAATTAATTCCAAAACCTCCTCTAATGACACTTCAGTCTGTGACAATTCCTCAGATTTGTCACCTACAAAGGACAGCTCAGGTTTGGGAATCTCCATAACATCCTTAGCCTTGAAGACTGAAGCAAGGAATTCATTTAGTTTCTCCTCAATGACTTTATCATCTTTAAGTGCTCCTTTTGTATCTTGATCTCCAGGGGCACCATTGGTTGTTTAGCAGGCTTCCTGCTTCTGATGTACTTTTAAAACATTTTGTTATTACCTTTTGAATTTTTGACTAGTTGTTCTTCAAACTCCTTGTTGGCTTTTCTTATTACATTTTTACACTTAATTTGGCGGTGTTTATGCATCTTTCTATTTACCTCACTAGGATTTGACTTCCACTTTTTAAAAGATGCCTTTTTATCTCTCACTGCTTCTTTTACATGGTTGTTAAGCCACGGTAGCTCTTTTTTAGTTCTTTTACTGTGTTTTTTAATTTGGGGTATACATTTAAGTTGGGCCTCTATTATGGTGTCTTTGAAAAGTGTCCATGCAGCTTGCAGGGATTTCACTCTAGTCACTATACCTTTTAATTTCTGTTTAACTAGCCTCCTCATTTTTGCATAGTTCCCCTTTCTGAAATTAAATGCTACAGTGTTGGGCTGCTGAGGTGTTCTTCCCATCACAAGAATGTTAAATGTTGTTATATTATGGTCACTATTTCCAAGCAGTCCTGTTATAGTTGCCTCTTGGAGCAGATCCTGCACTTCACTCAGGACTAAATCAAGATTTGCCTCTCCCCTTGTGGGTTCTTGTACCAGCTGCTCCGAGAAGCAGTCATTTAAAGTATCGAGAAATTTTGTCTCTGCATTTCGTCCTGAGGTGACATGTACCCAGTAAATATGGGGATAATTGAAATCCCCCACTATTATTGAGTTCTTTATTTTGATAGCCTCTTTAATCTCCCTCAGCATTTCATCGCCACTATCACTATTCTTGTTCAGATGGTTGATAATAGATCCCTACTGTTATATTCTTATTAGAGCATGGAATTACTATCCATAGAGATTCTATGGAACATGTGGATACATTTAAGATTTTTACTTCATTTGATTCTACATTTTCTTTCACATACAGTGCCATTCTCCCTCCCCCCCGCCGCCCCCCACAACCTGTTTTGTCCTTCCGATATATTTTGTACCCCGGAATGATTGTGTCCCATTGATTGACCTCACTCTACCAGGTTTCTGTGATGCCTATTATATCAATATCCTTCTTTAACACGAGACATTCTAGTTCACCCATCTTATTTTTTAGACTTCTAGCATTTGTGTACAAGCACTTTAAAAGCTTGTCACCGTTTATTTGTCTGCCCTTTTCTGATGTGTCAGATTCTTTTTTATATGAATATTCTTCTTCGGGTGATTGCACTGGAGGGTCCACCACCTGGCGGCTCTTCACCTGGTGGCTGCTCAGTGGTTAGGTGGAGAGGAAAGGATGTGCTAAGAGCAGGTTCAGCACGTCCTCCTTGAAAGTAGACTGCCCTCCACTCGCCGCGCTTATTTGGCGAAGTGGTCCCAGTTTTCTAGGTGGGCAGCCGACCAGGGTGTCTCCCCAGTGACCGCCCCGATCCAGCTTATCCTTGATTACCTCCTCCACCTGAGGGCCCAGGGCCTTGCCCCATTGTCAGTCAAGGTGCATCTGACAGCCATATTGGCCTTCCATCCGCCGATGCAAGGGCACACAGTATTTTCCCATGTTATGACTGGCTGGTTCCTTAAGGGTTTGGACTGTCCTTTTCGTATTCTATACCCCCAGTCCTGCAGTGGGACCTAAATCTGGTATTGGCTCATCTCACGGGGCCCCCGTTTGAACCACTGGCCATGTGCTCTTGGTCTCACCTCTCCTGGAAGGTGGCCTTCCTGGTTGCAATCGCGTCGGCCAGGGCCCTGAATTCCGAGCTGCCGTACGCAGTCTTTCATAAGGATAAGGTCCAGGTCCACCCACACCCCGCGTTCCTCCTGAAGGTGGTCTCTGCCTACCACATGGGTCAGGACACTTTTCCTACCGGTCCTCTGCCCCAAGCCTCACGCGTCCAGTGAGGAGCCCCGTCTCCACACACTCAATATGCGGCGGGCTCTTGCTTTCTACATCGAGTGGACCAACCTGTTCAGAAAGTCCTCGCAACTGTTCATCGCCTCGACTGAGCACGCGAGGGGCCAGCCGATCTCCACTCAGCGGCTTTCCAATTGAATCATTTTGTGCATCCATTCCTGTTACGAGCTGGTGGGTGTCCTCCCGCCACCCATTGTGAGGGCACACTCGACTCGGGTGCAGGGCTTGTCGCCTGCCTTCGTCGCCCACGTCCCCATCCAGGACATTGGTAGGGCCTCCATGTGGTCTTCGGTTCACACATTCACCTTGCACTATGCGATCGTCCTCCAAACCAGGGATGACGGCAGGTTCGGCATGGCTGTTGTCATAAATATAAAGGGAAGAGTAAACACCGTTAAAATCCCTCCTGGCCAGAGGAAAAATCCTTTCACCTGTAAAGGGTTAAGAAGCTAGGATAACTTCACTGGTACCTGACAAAAATGACTAATGAGGAGACAAGATACTTTCAAAGCTGGAGGGAAAAAAAGGTTCTTTGTTTGTCTGTGTGTTGCTTTTGCCGGGGACAGAACAGGAATGGAGTCTTAGAATTTAGTAAGTAATCTAGCTAGATATGCATTAGATTATGATTTCTTTAAATGGCTGAGAAAATAAGCTGTGCTGAATGGGATGTAGATTCCTGTTTTTGTGTCTTTTTGTAACTTAAGGTTTTGCCTAGAGGGATTCTCTATGTTTTGAATCTGATTACCCTGTAAGGTATTTACCATCCTGATTTTACAGAGGTGATTCTTTTACTTTTTCTTTAATTAAAATTCTTCTTTCTTTCTTAATTAAAATTCTGATTGCTTTTTCATTGTTCTTAAGATCCAAGGGTTTAGGTCTGTGTTCACCTATGCAAATTGGTGAGGATTTTTATCAAGCCTTCCCCAGGAAAGGGGGTATACAGTTTGGGAGGATTTTTAGAGGAAAGACGTTTCCAAACGGGCTCTTTCCAAGTTATATCCCTGTTAGATGTTTGGTATTGGCAGCGATACAGTCCAAGGGCAAAAGGTAAAATAGTTTGTACCTTGGGGAAGTTTTAACCTAAGCTGGTAAAAGTAAGCCTAGGAGGTTTTCATGCAGGTCCCCACATCTGTACCCTAGCGTTCAGAGTGGGGAAGGAACCTTGACATGGTGGCAGAGTGGTGGGATTAACCACTGCCTTTAGTTAGAGAAAACTCCAGCTCACAAAAGACAATTCCCTTTTGTCTCTGCTCTGGCCCCAAAGCAGAGGAAAAAACTTTCTAACTGCTTTCATCTTAAAATCTGCTTTCCAGCAGCCCAAAGGAAGAAAAAATATTTCCTTTTCAAATCTGTACTTCTGGTTCAAAAAAATCTCAAATTGATCTCAAAATGATTTCAAGTTAATCCCACCACTCTGCCACCATGTCAAGGAATTTTAATTAAGAAAGAAAGAAGAATTTTAATTAAAGAAAAAGTAAAAGAATATCTAACGCATATCTAGCTAGATTACTTACTAAATTCTAAGACTCCATTCCTGTTCTTTCCCCGGCAAAAGCATCTCACAGACAGAGAGAGTCTTTTTTTCCTCCCTCCCCCCAGCTTTTGAAAGTATCTTGTCTCCTCATTGGTCATTTTGGTCAGGTGCCAGCGAGGTTATCCTAGCGTCTTAACCCTTTACAGGTAAAAGGGTTTTTCCTCTGCCCAGGAGGGATTTTAAAGGTGTTCACCCTTCCCTGTATATTTATGACAAATGCTTTGCTGGACTCAGTTACAGTTACTGATAAGTTTGGGAGCTAAAATGAGTGCACCAGAAGATTTATTTCTATTGAAAACAGTTACTTAAACATAAATATTTTAAAATAAGGATGAATCACATTGAAAATCAAATCCATATCAACGTTATTAGGTTGGTCAGGTGATTGATTGACATTTGTGGAAAAATTGGATGGAAATATTTGTTCTAGAGTGGTTGAGAAAGATGCTGTGATGCAGAATTTTCCTAAAGTTCACTGGGATTTGGTTAACAGATCCTGCCTGCAACAAATATCAATTAGAGTGTTCCACTTATTGAGTATATGTGCGTGCTTTTACACAATTCACTGTTTCAAAAGTGCAGCTCTAACTCTCAAAAGTGATTTGTATAAAAGTGGCATTACAGGGTTCTGGTTTTATGATCCCTTGATGACATCCCGAACCAGTTTATTCAATTAAGTAGTCAAAAGATGTATCTTCTAACTCCCAATCTTGCACTCTCACCGTGGAATCTAATAGTCAAGATGTGTTCTTTCAGGGGCATGCATCATCATCAATAATAGAAATGCTATATGCCAAATGCTTCTCTGTTACATCTGTGGCTGCGCTGTATCTCATTTCTATCCTCTTTTAAGTCTCTGCAACCCCAGTGGAGGCCATAAGATTAGAGAGACTAAGTGAGTTCAGAACTTGGTCCTGCCCTTGAGTTGGCTTTGCAGAGCTTAAAGGAATAAAATTTAGTAAAAACATATTTTTTTAATCACCAGAGTAAACTGAATACACACATGGAGAAAATTTGTTCACCAAGAAAGTGCTATTTTTACACAGTCATTTTCAGAGAAGAGCCATACTTCAAAACATTCTTTTCAGCGGGATAGGAAGGCCCAGGGGACTTGGAATGGGTCAGGCTGAGATATATGGATCCTTTCAGCTTTAGATGGCTGGTTCTCATCTGAAAAGGTTACTATTCAATGACTGTTTATTCACCTGTAGGAATTGGCTGGGTCATCTCAGTCCAGAGGGTAGGTCTCCACTTGACAGTTCCACTACAGTAGAACCTCAGAGGTACGAACACCTCAGGAATGGAGATTGTTCGTAACTCTGAAATGTTTGTAACTCTGAACAAAACATTATGGTTGTTCTTTCAAAAGTTTACAACTGAATATTGACTTAATACAGCTTTGAAACTTTACTATGAAAAAGAAAAATGCTGCTTTCCCTTGATTGTTTTAGTTGTTTACATTTAACACAGTACTATACTGTATTTGGTTTTTTGGGGGTGTGTTTTTTGGTCTCTGCTGCTACCTGATTGCATAATTCTGGTTCCAAATGAGATGTGTGGTTGACTGGTCAGTTTGTAACTCTGGTGTTTGTAACTCTTGTTGTACTGTACTGTTGTTGTACTGAGGTTGTACTGTAATTGATCATCTTGCTTGGCAATGATTTAATTGTTTAATGATTAAATTTAATGATTTAAGGCAATAATTTAATATGCATGGAGACTCTTCTGCTGCCTCCTCTCCAGAGTGTGGTCCTGCCAAGTCAAGGTGAAGGGAAATAGGAAGCGCAAGCTTTGCTACGTGTACTGAACCTGTTAAGTAGATAACTCTAGGACTTCAATAACTGTTGCTGTCAGTCTGGCATTTTTCTGCTGATAGAGCAGCATTTTGGAACTGAATGAGGCCAGGTGACTCACTCACTGTAGGTTCATTCTCTTATTTTCCCATTTGTTTTTTCTCTTAAAATTCTGGTTCAGGTGTAAGGAGGCATCATGACTAAGCCTTAAGCAGAAAAGATGTTGCACAAATGAACTAAGGGCATGTCTCTGCTGCCCTGCAGTTCAGATTACTGGGGTGTGAATAGCAGTGCGCACTGAAGTGCTGCGCTGTAACTCCTCTGGGTGAATGCTGTGTGTGCGAACTAAAGGTTCCTACTTCACATTCATGTCCTATTTGAAGAGGACTGCATTACAGCAAACTAGGAACCTTTTTAGTTCTCAGCCACAGCATCCACATGGGAGAGTTTTAGAGCAGCACTTTGGTGTCCACTGCTATTCATACTCCCTGTAGTCGAAACTGCTTAGCAGCGTAGACATGCCCTTAGGTCTATATTGTTCTTTCTGCAAAACTAAACATTTTATTTACTGTAGAGAATATTTGACCTGGAGGAATTGCTAATTTATTATGTTAAATGAGACAGACATGTAATCTATTGTTTTATTTCTTGTTTTGTTAAACACTGGATATTGCTACGCATTTACTTAAATTGGGGGAAAGTACATTCCTTGAGAAGTGATGTTCGGAAACATATGCTTCTGGGAAGGGATGGCATTTATTTATCAAGAATAAAAGATTGTGGCTGAAATCTTGACCGCATTAAAGTCTGTTCTCAGAGTCATAGATTATAAAGCCAAGATGGACCATTATGATTGTATAATCTGGTTTGTATATAGGTTTCAGAGTAATGACAGGTTTCAGAGTTTCCTGTATAACATAGGTTCATAGGAACATATGCCATTGGACTTCCCTGAATTAATTCCTGTTTGAACTAGAGCATCTCTTTTAGAAAAACATCTGATCTTGATTTAAAAATAGGCAGTGATGGAGAATCAACCATATCTCTTATGAAGTTTTTACCTTCACTGTTAAAAATGTATGCCTTATTTCTAGTCTGAATTTGCCTAGTTTCACCTTCCGGCATTTGGATCGCGTTATACCTTTTTTGGCTAGATTGAAGAGCCCTCTGTTATCAAATTTCTGTTCCTCACATGGGTGCTTATACACTCGATCAAGTCACCCTTTAACTTTCTCTTTGTTAAACTAAACAGATTGAGTTCTTTGAGTCTCTATAAGGCATGTTTACCAAACTTTTAATCATTCTGGTGGCTGTTCTTTGACCACTCTCCAATGTATTACATCCTTTCCATTGACTTTAATAAGACCAATATTTCACTTCAAAATTGCAGCCTCATGTTGGTTGATCTTTTCTACTCCCTCCTCCTCTCTCCTGGTATTTATAATCTGATGATTAATGTAAATTCAAGCAAGACACAACCACTCTTCTCTCTAGGGAGCAATGTTATATACCTAAACGTATAAGATTAACAGTAGTTTTAGTAAATAAGAATGTAAAATGCTAAATTGCTTTTTTCATTTTTCATGCATCTGGCCTTCATTCCCCCAAATTTTAGCTTATACATAAAATAGTATGTATGATTATTTCATATAAGAATGCATATGATCCACTTCAGTAAATAAAGAAGGAAAACTTGGTAAAATGTCATTCCCACACAACCCCAACACCAGTACTAAAATTTAGCTACCACATACTGCTTATTTCTCTCTTTTGTATTGTCCTCTGTGTAGGCTCAGGCTTGTGGGGGTTTTGTGGGAGGGTTGTTTCCCTCTTCCCCCTGCAAATGCCCTTAAGATTTATGGGCTGCTGTAGTGCCGCTTCTCTTCCTTTACCTAGTTTTCCTCTATTGCTCTGGTGATCTAATGCTTAGGGATTGTGAGGGGAGCCCTTTTTCTTTTTGCCCACCCATGAGGGTGTGTGTGTGTGAGAGAGAGAGAGAGAGAGAGAGAGAGAGAGACTCATGGTTGTGTCAATCTATATCATTTTAGCTATGATGTGGTCTTAAATCTCACACCAGTTTTTGTATAGAAATTGTATAAAATTTGTACCTATGACGTTTATCAAAGAACAATGTATTCTTCTTCCAGTATTCTGCAATTACTGTAGTACATTCCTTGAAAAGAAAGGGTTTTCATAGTGACTTTACCTTCTCCCTATTGAGATGAGAAAATTAGATCTATCTGAGCGTGTTCTCCAGGCCTTCCTTCTGTTCAGAGAATTTTAAAATCTACTTTTATTTTATTTAGCCATAGCATCATAGGGTTCCCACTGCGACATCTGCCCCTGATTATGCCTTAGTTTCTCAATGCATAGTGCCAAGAGGATCTGTTTCATTCAAGGACATGGCACTGATCCCACAATCCTACTTTTAAATTGTGATTTTTTGAACTGAATCGTAGAACTCTACTAAGTTGAATCTCTGAGCCAAAAATGAATTCTTGTCTCTTCTTTCTGTTATGTCTGTCACAATGAAATACTCTTCTTTTTCATTACCCCACCCAAATACAAAGCTAAGACTCGTAGCTGAAAATGCATATTTATGTAGAATTTGTGATTATTTGTTGTTTATTTTCAAGGTTTTTTATTATTTCTGTGCTCTCCGGGCCGCCTGGTTGCATGCCACAGGCCTCAAGTACAACAAATGTCCATGCAGGCCAGCTCCAATCATTCTTCTCCACACATGTGACAGGGATGGGGGGAACTTGTAGCAGGCATCAGAAACTCATGTCAAAGGCTCTTTGAGCTTCAGCCTGTTCTCCAGCCTGCCCAACGTTTTGGCTCCAACTGCTTTGTGGCTGCAAGGTGGACTTCAACCATGCTTCACCAAACTCCTGCTATCTGTCTCCACAGAACAGTGCAGGGAACAGAGAGTGCAATCCAATGAACTTGCTTTTGTAGGGAAACTGGAAAGCAAGAGGCAGCTGATGGGGGGACACAGTAGGACTGGGAGATATGAAACAAAAAGCTGTATGTTTGACTGCAGGAAAATGGCAAGAATGCTGGATTCTCTGGTATCTTAGAAAAATGCCAAATGCCACAGTTGCGGAATCCAGATGGCCCTGACTAAGATGAATGGGGCAGTTCACACCTTCAGAGCTATTTTTCCAGGCTGTGCCAACCTAGTCAGTTATACTGTGCTTACATTATCCAGATTATTTCAGGCACCATAAGGAATGAGCATTTATTTCATGAAAGATGTGATTTTAGGAGTGTAATTCTGCAGCAAGGGATGAATGCTGCAAAATTGTGGAATATATGAGCGCTGTTGATAGGCTCCCTCTGAATGGTAGTTTGCAGTGACAATGAAGATACTTTGTTTATTGAAAGATTTCCCAATTACCTCTCAAGGCCACTCATTTATCGGTTGATTGTCGCTCCTGGTTCCTATATGTTGGGTCCCCATTTCATAACAGCACATTCACTTACTGCCACATCAGCTGGAAAGTTAGATTATAAGTATTGTTGGGTAAGGACCCATTTTTTCTGCTGCTCCTCAGCTCTGGCACTGATATGTCTGGTCTAGCTGTTGCTAAGCACTTTGCTCCTAGCACATCCCTTTGTCTCTGCAACCTACACTCTTTCTGCAAGCTGCATCTGTGTCACAGTACTTCGTGGGGTCCTGGCTGAAGTGCAGTACCTTAGTGATTGAAGCAGTTCCTTCAGAATCATACCAAACACTGCAGCATCTATAAAATAAGCTGCTGCCATCTGTGTCAGGGCCTTTGTGTTCAGCCTACCTCTTGAAACTTTCCTCCTGAGAAGTGACTGCAAAAGAGAAGCCTCCTTTTCCCCCAACTTATCTAGGTAGACATTGGCCCATCTAATATGGGTGTCAGGGCCAAGGCAGAGATCTGTAGAAGAACACAATAAGGTATGAGTTACTGGGAGTCTTCTCCTCCAGAAGCCACAGGGTTTCACAGTTGAGCAACAGGGTTTGTACTTCCTCTCACCACAAGAGATCTTTCAGGCAGATGAGGCCCGATTCCTGCTACCCCTCTGCCCTGGGTCACAGCCAGGTCTTCCTCCTGGAAGGATATCCCAGGGCATTTCCTTGGGTGTCTGTGCCCTTCCACAGTCCATGAGAGCTAGGAGGAGGAGGAGTTCTTCCTTGAGGGGGGAAGTCCCTCCCCCATTGCAAGAGGAAGTCAGTGTGTTTGCCAATGAGATCTCTGGCTCTCATGGAGCAGCAGTATCTGAAGTCCTGGATATGTCTAAGACTGACACCCATAAGCAGAAAGGCCTGAGGAAGGGTCTGCTTCAGTTTCCAGAGAACCTCTCCTCCAAAGTTTGTTTCCCACTCCATAAAGACCTTGCAGAAGTGGTGTGTAAGTGAGCCATGGGCAAAGCTGGTGTCAGCAGCCGGATGTAGGGGCAGACGGCCCAAGCAACCACCTGGACTGCTGGGCATGGAAGGCACCAAGCTTCTGTTCAGGTTGTGAGGGCAAACACAAAAAAAGTGATCTTTTGAACTAAAGAACTACGGTTCAGGTTCTAAGGCTGTCACCTACTATAACACTATTTAATATTGGTCCACCCAATGTTGGTGCACAGTTCAATTTCTTTGTTAGTACATTTCAGTTATTCTTAAAATTAAAGAGTTTCTATAAACTTAGAGGAAATTATTTTTTTATTTGTTTATATATCGCATGAATAAATACAGATTTATAGATCATGGTGTGCAAATTTATCATTTTGTATGACAGGGATAAATCATGCATCTAAGTCATGAAATGGGCTACAAATGCAATACAAAATAAGATATTAAAAAGTTTAACAAGTGGAGGGGAGGTGCCAAAGATGCCTGCGGTGCCATTTGGTCAGTCAGCGGTGCCCTGTTTTGTACTGGGTTTTCAAATGCCTTTATGACACTTGGAGATCCCTCCTGCACTTAGTAATCTAGAAAGTCAAGATCAACTTTTCTGATAGGAGGGGCAGTCACCTCAAGGTGCCCTTTATAGAAAATTGGAATCCAGTTTCTGAGGGGAACCAGAGCTGATCACTGAATCCATTTCAGCTGGTTCTTTCATGGTCCTTTGTTCGAATTACAGAATGGATTTTCTGAACGGGTAGGATTTTTGCAACACTCAAGTAAACACACTGCATCTTTAATGACTTTTTTGGCTCCTTATAAAGAGCTTTGGCAAATGTTGTCACTCTTTTTTTTTGTTTGTTTTTGGTTTGTTTGTTTTTTTGCCATCTCCTGTAGAAATTTAATTGGCTGTTTTAAAAGGAAACAGACTCAGTTCCTTTATAAACTTGTTTTTTATAGATGTTGTAGGAGAAGCTAGGTACTTTTTATGTTTGAATCTCTGATATTAAATGTATACATGTAATATATGTAGACAAAGGATTCATTGAATCCTTTCAGTGACGGTTCAAGTCACTGAATACATAAACTGCAGGTTAGGCTACTGCAATAACTGCTCTTTCATGCTAACATTTCAAAAACTGATTTCTCACAGTGCCTGGGATGTTTCCCTTGTGAACTTTATTTACTCTAAAAACACCAGTTGGCTGCTATTGTGATTGATGACCTGTGTGGTTTTTTTGCACGGTTATATGCATGTGCATTTGTATCTTGATTGATCAAAAACTAGAAAATATTATAGTACCAAAGGGTTTAATACTTGTCACATTCACAATTTTATATCAGGTATTGCATTATGATGTGTAATTAGTCATATGCAATGTTTTGTTTGCCTGTATTATGAGGAACAAAGCCAAAGTCGTAAACCTCCCCATATGGTAATATCAGACAGTAAAAATAAGGCAGATGAAATCCCTCATTGAAGTCAATGTCAAAACTCTCATTCCTGTGAAGCCAGGAATTACCCAATATGTAGTGTAATTTAATTGGTGATTTCTAGAACATGTTCTTTTAGAAGATGGGAAAAAAATATTTTCTGTTAACTTCCAAGATTCCATGCCTTGGTTGTGCTGTCTTGTATCATAATACTATGGAATTTTCAGTAATCATATTATTTTCAGGGGTTTCTTTTACAATATAAATCTCATAGCATCAGACATTATTTATGTTACAAAATGCCCCAGGAACAGCTCTTGTCTTGTCTGTATGTCTGTGAAGATAAGCCAAACAGTCACAACTAAACTATGAATGCTAGTTTGAGTATACAACACATTCTTAAGTTTAAGAGAGTTATGTTGGTAGCAAATATAAACAAAATCATAACCAAGTAAATTCAACAGAATATTTTAGCAGTAACAAAGTTGCCATACTGCTCTTATGTTCTTGGGCTGGAGTATTCAAAAGAGTCTAAAGAAGTTAGGCTTAATTGAAAATCTCAGCCTTGGCCTTGATTGAACAAATACATGCTCAATCAAAAGTGCTGTAGATGTGTAGTTTCATCATGTACTCATCATTATTTTCCACTTCCTGTACTTTTTCTGTACTTCCCTTAGGCTTGGTCTGCACTTAAAAGTTAGCTCGAATTACTACATCAGCCAGGGTATGAAAAACCACACTGCAGATCAACATATCTATGCTGACCTAACCCCCAGTGTAGACACAGCTTTGTTGACAGAAAAATGCTTCTGTTGACTTAGGTACCATTGCTCAGGGAGAGGATCTTCCTGTACCAATGGAAAAGCCCCTTCTGTCAGTGTAGGCTGCATCTAAGTTGTATAGGGTTATGCCGGCACAGCTATGGCGATGTAGCTATGCTGTTGTAGTCTCTGTAGTGTAGTCATATATATTCTCCTACTAAGGTGAGCTAGAATTATGTATTTTATAAAGTGAATGCTGCATTCTGGCTGTTGTGTGCACTCTCTCTTGCTCGCTCTCTTTAGTATTGTAAAATTAGATATGCTGTAATATTTTTGTTGGAGTTTGTGAATTTTTTATTGAGTGGAATAAACTATGCTTTAAAAATAGTAAAGAATTGCAGTGATGTTTTGAGTTATTAGGGTCTACACTTAATTTCAAGGCCTCTGTGATCACACAAAAGCCAAGTGGAAGTTGTCTTTAAATATTTTGTTTGCAGTGATAAAAAATTAATAGTGTATTAAAAATACATTCATCTTTTCAATTAGAAACGTCTGAAGGCAGCTGAAGCAGAAAGTAAATTGAAACAAGTGTACATCCCAACCTAGTAAGTATAGCAAATATTTATACTTTGTCTCTTTGATTGATGTGACATAATGTATAGATAAAAAATGCACATACCATTGTCAGAAGACTAGTAAAAATGAAAGAAAATGGACCGGACTTGATGATGCTCTGGATATATGTAAGGTGTGCTAGATAAAACAAATATATTACAGTAACTTGATAGATACTAAGATTTCGATCATCGTACAGCTTATTATTTACATATGATTTTGATTGTGGATGCCTGTAACACACCCAGCATGATTAAGGTAAGGACTGATGATGATGCTTTCTTTGTGAGGTCCTTGTATTTAATTCATCCCTTTGTTCTTGTTCACCATTTTCCTTGAATAAGATAAACAGAAGTAAAACCAAAGAGAACTAGACTGGTTAAAATGCTGTGTGGATTGGTAATATACATAATGTGCCCTTGTTGCCATTTATAAAGCAGATTTTGCCAAGTAATCTCTTTTTAGAATCTCTATAGAGTGCTGTTATATATATGAATAAATGCAACATTTCAAAGTCTAAGCAATTGTTTGTTAAACCAGATACTTCTACTTTACAATTATAGTTTTATCGTGTTGATACAGTATATTCTTAAACCAAGTAGTTGATAAGAGAAGAAAGACATTATGACCTTAAATGATAAGGCTATGGACAGCTTTAAATCCCTTCTCTGTGAACTAAGCCCTATTAACAAAATATTTTTATTTTTGTGTTTTGGCCTCCTAATGTTTTTAGTTATTTAGATTTTTGTATTTAAATTTAACACTAAAGGTCTGTTTTTGTAAACATGTGGTTTATGGGAATGAGCAATAATTCATGTCTTTCACATTAATGATTTCCTCAGAGCTATGGGACTAGCAAGGATTAGGGGCAAAATTCTCCTTTAAACTCTGCACCACTATGTTCTACTTTCCATATGTGTATGGATTTCCTATTAACATAAATGGTAATACTGCACATGTGCAGAGAACAGAATACCAGGAAAAAGTGTGACCTCTGTAAAGTCCTGTGTAAACTACATACAGTACAATTTCATCTTATATAGTGTCTTTCATGCAAACTCTCTTCCAAGGCAGTTTTAATAGTACAAGGTAGTGGATAGGCTGCAATAGATTTTAGCTTTTAATGAATCCAACCTTTAGAAAATGTCTCAGTGGGTGTTATTTAAAGCCTAAACCAATACTAATAAAATAAAAAGTTTAAAATTATGTTAATAATTTTGGATGATGGATCATTTATGACATCCTAAAGTCAGAGCAGTTTTCTGGGAATAATCATATGAGTGTGCAATCATCAGCAGTTGGTATTCATAGCGCAATTATTTTACCATTGATGGTTTTGGCAGGTAAATAATAAAAATAATAATTAGCACTTACATAATGCTTTCACATTCAACATCCTTGCAGCATGTTTACTGAAGTCAATACAGAGAGGTGTAGGTTTCACCTTGGATGTGTAGCTTTGAGTCCTTTTGCACTGCGGGTGAGTATTTACCCTAAGGGAAAGTAGGCAATATTCCCACATCGGAACTGTCATACTGGATCAGATTTAGGATTGGTTTAGTCCAGTATCCTGTTTCTGACAGTGGCCAGTAACCAGTGCATCAGAGGAAGCTGCAGGAACACCAAAGTGGATAAATATGAGATAGCTGTAGTACTGTTGCCTGGTTTGTGGGGTATGCTGGTCCTGTATAGCTCCCCTAGTATATGGGAGGTTGTTGCCAGATCCCACCACTCTAAGCTCTTTCCAGTGACTTCAGTAGTAGTTCGGTGCTGAGAGGGTGTGTGAGAGCCAACACACTAACACTGGTTTATGGCCTAATCCTTCAGTCCTTACTTAGGAAAAATGTGTTGAAATCAATGAGAATATTGCTTGAACTAAGAACTACTAAACCAGGCCCTACATTTCTTTGCTTCATGCCCTTCTCCTTAGCAAATTTACTTTAAACTAATAAAAGGTTGGAATTTTTGCTCCTCCCAACAAATGTAGTTAAGGGCAGAATCTTCTTTTTTACTTAATTGGTATATGCTCATGTAATGACACGTTCACTCCATCAGAAATGTACTTCCTGGTTAGAATACCATCCTTTTTATTTCAGACAAGGTGGGGAGATAATATTTTTTTATTGGACCAACTTCTGTTGCTGAAAGAGACAAGCTTTTGAGCTTCACAGAGCTCTTCAGGTCCGGGAAAAGTAATCAGAATGTCACAGCTAAATACAAGGTGGAATTGGCAACTCGTGGGAGGTGCACAAAGGGAGTACTAGTTAAGGGGGGGCACATGACCTCCCCATATGACCCCCACACATGACTCCTCCCCACCTGGGGTCCCCACAATCTCCCTGTCCCCTCCCCATCCCACATAACCTTGGGATGGGGGGCTCTGTCTTCCTGCTGCGCTGGTTCCCCTGGTATGTTTGGCTGCGGCCCCAGAGCCTCTCCTGGACGCTGCCTGGTGCAGCACAGCAGCTGCCTGGGAGAGCACCTGGTTGCGGCAGCAGCGGGCTGCCCCCACCCAGGCTCAGCTTCTGAGGACAGCGGCCGAGCAAGTCAGAGTCCTCCCCACCATGCTCAGAGTTGGCTCCTGTCCCCAGAAGCTGAGGGTGGGAGGAGGGAGCTTGCTGCTGCCGCAGCCAGGTGCTCTCCCAGTCAGCCACTGCGCTGCACCAGACAGCGTCCCAGGTTGGGTGGCTGGAAGAGGCTCTGGCCCCGCCCCTTCCTCTCCCCACCTGGGCTGGCTGCTGTAGGGGCACATAGGCTGACCAGACAGCAAGTATGAAAAACCAGGACAGGGTGGGGGAATAGGTACCTATATAAGACAAAGCCCCAAATATCGGGACTGTCCCTATAAAATCAGGACATCTGGTCACCCTAGGGGCACTTGACCCTTTGTGCTCCACCCATGAGTCGTCCCTTTTGCAGTCATAGGGCAAAGGAGGGTTAGTGAGTTACAGATTGTTGTTTTGATACATAAAACCAGTGTCTCTGTTGAGTCCATGATTTTTAGAGTTTAGCAAAGTTATGAATTTAAGCTCCTAGGGTTGTTTTTTGAAAGTGCTGTGCAGGTTTCCTTTGTGGATGAGGGCTGAGAGGTCAGATATGGAGTGATCGCTTTGCGACTCTGTTCCATCGTGTGTTCTGCTGTGACACTGGGAGTACCTTTCCCAGACCTGAAGAAGAGCTCTGTGTAGCTCGGAAGCTTGTCTTTCTTTACAAGCAGAAGTTGGTTCAATAAAAGGTATTATCTCATCCCCCCTTATCTCTCTGATATCTTGGAACTAGCACAGCAACACACTACAAACAATAGCTTTCGGTTTTGTTTTTTAAATGTTCCTTATTTTGAATTTAGCATTTGGAGTATGCATTAATATTTTTTTCTGTGTGAACGTTTTGTGCCTTTTCTTAGTACAATAATATGTTGAATAAGAGAGAGAATTTTATTTCTGCTTTGGCAAGTAGGTCTGTGTGAGGCTTCCCATTTTCACATGCAAATTTTCTCATGTAAAAATGAAAGATGGGCAGACTGGTTCAATAATGCTGCCTAGCTATTATATACCACATTTTTATCAACAAAATAATAACAAATCCCCTTTATGCTTTTATGTAAATTGGTTTGGTAAATTGGTCTTCTCCAAACAAGCCCTTGTTTACTTCCCTCCCCACTCCACATCCCAAAATTATTTTACACATACCAGTCATTTTTGGACCCTGTCTATTAGAATCCACTTTTTAAACTTGGTACTGCTTTAGGGCTTCCTCTGTATATTCAAACTTTGTGCTTTCTGGCGCCTTAGAGGTCCACTGTGCACTGGAGACTACAGTTATTGGGAAGTCCCCAAGCAGCACAAGGTTTAAAGAAAAGAGCAGAGGTACTCAGCAAAGAACCTTCTGCTACTGGAAGAAAGAAAAGGTCTGTTTCTACCATCCTCTGCTCTTTTGGCTACTATGCCCAGTTGAGAGAGCAAGTTAGATCATCAAAGATATTGAGAGCGAATGTCTCTTTCATTGCTAGCAAAAACAGATTTTTGCTGATAATTCAGGAATGAAGTCATTTCCACTATTCAGTGGACTTTGGGGTTTGTGGTGATGAAAATATATGAAATGTATCACTGTTACAGGTTATAAATCTTCACACATTTGTCCCAGTGGAGAATTCACCATTTTTTTCAGCACAGCCTTGTCTTGATGTGTGAAGATAGATTTTGGTTTTCTGGAAAAACATCTTTGTTCTCTGTGCAGTGGGATATCTCCAAAGCATCATGTGTTGCAGGGAGGCTAAATGTACTATGTAGAACTCAGTGATGTGTGTTCTAGCATTTTACATGTAGACCTTAGTCTTGCAAAGCCTTTCATCAGCTGTTTATATAATTAGCTTGTTTTTGTCTGTAAGCTAAACAATTTATTAGAGAAACATAGAAATAAATTTTGTTACTCAGAAGAATTTGTTACAGATGGTGTAGTTCATAAACCAGAAACATAGAATGAAATCTTGCTCATGTTAATTAACTGGTTATTTAAAATATTTTCTGAGAGATTACTTTTTATTTTATTTAAAGCAACAAACCAAATCCCAATCAACTGTCCAGCAACAGCGGGAAACCAGGTGCAGTGAATGGAGCTATGGGAGCATCTTATCAGGCACAGACCTCACTAATAGGCCGGGCTTGTGAAAGTTGTTATGGTAAGTAAGATTTTTTTTGTGTGTATGTGTGTGTGCGTGAGTTTTAAGACTGCAGATGTCATCTGAACATTTGTGGGGCGGATTTTTGCCAGTATTAATTTTCACCCTTTGATAAAACAGATGCATTTCCTGAATCTGTTACCACATTCCAAGCAAAGTGTAGGTTGATTTCTTTTTGATAGTTAGAATTGAGAAATGCTGCATATTTAACTCTTAAATCAGAACTACACCACTGTAATAGATTAACTTCTTTAATATTTTAGACCAAGTTTATGACCTATTTAAAAACTGTAATAGTTGGATGGATAGGGAGCTGGACTCAAGGTAATGTGCTGGAGTTGGTACAGTGATCTTTTATCTTTGGAGCTCTGTATTCAAATCCTGACTTTGGTCACAAGTGCAAATGCATTTTGTGAGTTTAGGATCATCCCTAGTGGACTTTTCTATATAGCAAACCTCACCACAGAACTTGCCACAAATGAGAGAGAATAGGACAAAATTTGGCACAGGTAGTGGTCTCAGCTCAAAAGAGATTGAGGACTTAAAAAGAGATGAGATATATTGTTAGAGTTGTGACTAAGCTTATATAAAAAGTGCCCTCGCTGTTCACCTCTCTCTCATGGACACCAAATGCAATTTTAACAATATTTCATACAGAAAGCAAAATTAAATATATGGTTGACTGTCTTCCAGATGGGAGATTTCTCTGTGCAAAGCTCTTCATATAGGACAGTTTTAGGTCTACTCAAAAGTAGATTTAATAGGGGCTGGGATCAGGTCCATAAATGTTAGTTTTGTATGATACATAAAAAAACCAAAAGTTTTGACCTATTCTGGGTTCAGGAGCATTGTTTTCTTTTACTTCATTGAAAACAGAGGAAATCAATTCGTCTTTTCCTAATATTTAGGGATCTCAAGTTCAAAACTGATAGGGAAGTTGATTATTTTTTCCCTTAAATTTTTTTAATTGTTTTATAAGACCTCTAAATCACCTTAAAATAAGTTCTGTTTTTTACTCTGATAGATTTGTAGTACTTCTTTTAATAATGCTGGAGGAATAGTAATAGCATATAGTGTTTCTGAATTTATTATATGTAATGCAACATACATCAATTCAGCTGTATTTTTTTTTCCTCATCCTTAGCCACACAGTCTCATCAGTGGTATTCTTGGGGTCCCCCTAACATGCAGTGTAGATTGTGTGCATCTTGCTGGATTTATTGGAAGAAATATGGTGGCCTGAAAATGCCAACTCAGACAGAAGAAGAGAAACTATCTCCCTGTCAAACCACAGAGGTAGGATTATATAGGCAAATGTTTCTGCTATAAATGTGACACGTTTCTCAGAAGTTACTGTGATTTAAAATGTGGCATGTAATGTTTCTTGAGCCCGTGCTGAGAAACTGAACATTTTATACTTTTTGTGGTATTGAGTTTATTAATATTTATTTCAGGTCTGACTGTGCTCAGCGCTTTACAAAGCACAGAGTGAGACATAGGGTTTTACTGGCCCATTATATCTTATAATCTAAAGGACCAGGACAGCAAACATTTACTCCTTTGTATAAAGTTACTCCCTTGCAAAATCTGCCCCATGGTACTCAGTGGAACCTGAGTGAAAGTCACATCTGAGCAGAGATCCAGCACAAGATTTATGCATTACTGAAGTCTGCTTTTGAAGTCTTTAATGAATGGTGCATAGGCCTTGAGCTGTCTTTTTACAGAGATTAATTTCACCCTCCAACTTTCCTTGTGACTAGGGTCCTAAATAAAAAAAAAAAAAAAAAAGTTCTCCTTCATGCATCTCTGGTGGGTGACCAATGTCACTTTATCAATTAAATGGTGTTGGTATCTATAAAATGCCAAAACTCAAATCTTTTTATATGGCATTTCATATTCCTATCATTTGTCCTCTGGACTTCTCCAAACTTTGAGTGAATTCTGCGTGGTTATTTCTAATGCTTAAATACAAGTGAAATGACATACAATGTTTCTTCTTCAATTGTGTGGGGAAATATGCTAATTTCTTCATTACTCTTTCAATTTTGGTCATTTTATTAAATAATTTTAGATGTTTTTTGTTATATTTCACCATTGGTAACGGGATTTTTGGTAGCTGTTTGAGATTCTCATAGTGGTTTTTGTTGCGTTTTAGTTGTGTGTATTTTATGATTTTTTACAGGATCCCCGTATTAGAACTCATATGTCACGCCAGGCTACGCAGGGTACACCAGTTCGTAACACTGGTAGTCCAAAGTCTGCGGTGAAAACGCGCCAAGCTTTCTTCCTTCACACGACGTGTTTGACAAAACTTGCCCGTCAGGTCTGCAAAAATACCCTCCGGTTGCGGCAGGCAGCAAGACGTCCCTTTGTCCCTATTAACTGTGCTGCCATTAGGGCAGAATGTAAGATGTTTTTAAATTCCTAGCTTAATGTGCTGTGCTTCCAACCATTTTCTGTCTTTCATTTTATTTTCTTTTTCAATAAACATTTCTTGTCTACAACTCTTTTTTGTTTTATTTTTTCCCCCCAAGATCTAAGTTTACATTTGTCCAGTGTATCACCAACAAATTTAGACAAAGGCTATCTGTTGAGGAAAGATTTCAAGCCAGTTTTATGAATGAAATGGGAATTGAAAAGGGGATATTACAAATGAATTAAGAAAGAGCATCATCTTCTCATCCACCTATATCACATACTGTCATAAATGTTTTTACTAGTATCAGCAAATCTTATGGGAAACTGGTGTGCATGTTCTGTAACACACAAGCCATATTTCCTACAAGATACGGTGAAATATGAGTTTGCTTTTAAAGCATTTATTTTTTGTTTTTCACAACTAAAGATACAGGGCTAGATTCTGCTACTCTTACACAATTTGATTTCAGTTGGACTATTAAAAGAATAAGGTACTGCTTATCACATAAGAAAGATGGCAGAATCTTGCCTTTTATGTCCATTTAATATTTTAAGCTCTAAAGATCATGATGGCCACACTTACTGTTTCACCAAAGTTTTACTTCTTTCATCCATTCTTAAATTTTAGTTTTACACATATTTCTATACTGTGTTTGTGCTTTTGTTGTGTTCTTATAAAACAAAAACATAAAGAACCTTGCTGCATTAGTAACTTAATGAAAGCATATTTAGCCAGAGTGAACTTAAATAGCTTTTTGGAGGTGAAAATATGAGAAATGGTTGAGAATGTTATAAATGAAAAGGTAGTAAATTAATGGCTTCTGTTTGCTCCTGTGTGTTTAGAGTCCAATCCAAAATCCACTGAAGTTACTGGATACTTCACTGGGCTTTTGATCAGGTCCTAAATGTATAATTTAACGCAGATACCACATGACTAACTTTCTCAACTTCCATGGGACAGTATCTTCAAAGCTTGCATTTGGTGCATCAGTATGGAATGCACTACCACATCATCTCATGTAACATCAGATCTAGCAGAGAAAGAGTTAACAAGATTAGGTCAGCCATCCTGGCACATTGTTACTAACGTTATAATTGAAGAGAGAATTTTTGAGAATTAGAATTGATTTTATAAGTATAGTTAGTGGATTAAGACAAAAGTAAGGAATAATTTTTCCCTGGGGTTTTACACTGGGATGTTAATGTATTACTCTTCATGATAAAGAAATCATGGGTTTAAATCAATTCTTGGATTATTTTTACTTCCTCTCCGTTTCCCACACTCCAACAGGATCCAATCCTGCAAACATCCAAAACTTGATAAGACTGCTCATGGGAGTAAAGTTACTCACCTGGGTAAGTGTTTGCATGATTGAGCCTAAGCAACAACTTCTGTTTGCTTTACTCATGCACGTCTCATTGGGCCTGATTCTTCTTTTCCTTAAACTGATGTAAATAAGGAGCCACTCCACTAAAGTCAATGGAGTTAAAAACATTGTAAGAGGAGAATCATTCATCCATTGTGTAAATAAAGCAAGAATGATTTCGCTCTGTGCTTCAATTTTGGTAGGAGAGGCAGATGAAGGTTGAAATGTGTTTACATTTTTTTTTATCCTTAATACAGATTACAGCAAATCACTTGAAAGATTCAAGAACGAGTAGAATAACAACTCATTGATGAGAGGAAAAAATGTCTCTCTTAAAATCAATGTAAATTGGCACCAATTTCTAAAGAAGGCCTGGGGGGAAATTAGCTGTAGAATTGGATTCACTTTTTTGATAGAGAATTTTGAACCTTTAGCCCTCCTTGTTCTGATTTTATCCTCTACTTTGTGGATTTAGCAGGAGCTGTAGAATTTCTTCTTGTTTGAAGAAACAAAACAAAATGCTTCATCTCACTGTTAATTATCATCCTAGAAGGGACATTACTTTATACACAATTCAAATTTTTAAAACAAAGGAAATGAAAAGCAGAACTTCTCAAAAGGAAATAGCCATTCTTTCGTCAGACTAATCATGTCTTGAGTGCTTTCTTTTTGTTCTTTTGACTGAAAAAGTGTCATTACAAATTAAAATCATGACCTGAAAGATCTTTTTTGTAAACACTGACATTAGTTTTTGTTTTTACCTGAAGGAAAAATTGCATCTCTGTTCTGTCTGTTGTATTCTGCCACCCCGATTGGTCCTGAAAAGATTTAAAAAACCCCACAGTAACTGATTGTTTTTTTAAACAGGATTTAAAAAAACATCAAATCATTTGATATAGTGGGGCTCAAAGAGTGTGTGTGTGTGTAATATTGTTTTTATATTGTATTTCTCCAACAATACCTTCTGTGCATAAAAAAGCATAGTACTCCTCATCCACAGATTGCTTGTCCATGGAACTGTCTTTCGCATCATTAAATCTTATCTAATAACAAATAGGCCACATAATTTTAAGTTGTGATAAAATATGAGTTTCTTGCATTTGGTTGTTCTTTCTTACGGTGACTTATATGTGTTTCTCTGTGATAGTGCAGTTAATTTATTCTTATTTTACAATTTAACAGCCTCTGTTCCTGACCTTTTGTTTCATCGTTTTTGAAAGAAACTGTAATGTCATTCACTTTTATGTGGGGGCATAGATGCATTGATTAACAGCAGTTAATGTCTGTGCTGACCATGAATGAGTCACCAGCTATAATATTGAATAACACCCTTGTACGGTACTGCAGCTGTTGTGATCTTCTGAGGCACTCAAGCTAATAGCCTACTGGCCAAAGTGCAGTTTGCTGGTGGAAAGGCATTAAATGGCTGAAGGGTCTTGGGCTCTGGAATTTGCCTTCTCATCTTGGTTTGCCAAAGCTTGGATGTAATGACTGTTCTGACACTCTGCAAGACTCACCTGTTCATGTGATTTTATTTTTATTTGTATTGTGGTAGTGTATTGTAGTCTAGAAATTGCAACAGAGGACATGCTTGCTAGGCACTGTACAGACACACATTAAAAAGTTTTCAATCTAAATAGACACAGGTGGAGGGCAAGCAAAGGTGAAAAGCCAGGTACAGAGGTAGATTGCCTGACTCCCAATTCCATGAACTGTCCACTAAACTGTACAGTTCTCTCAAGTTTCAGAGTGGCAGCCGTGTTGTCTGTATCCGCAAAAAGAACAGAATACTTGTGGCACCTTAGAGACTAACAAATGTATTTGAGCATAAGATCACGAAAGCTTATGCTCAAATAAATTTGTTAGTCTCTAAGGAGCTACAAGTATTCCTTTTCTTTCTGACAGGGTTTCAGAGTAGACAGCCGTGTTAGTCTGTATTCGCAAAAAGAAAAGGAGGACTTGTGGTACCTTAGAGACTAACAAATTTATTTGAGCATAAGCTTTCGTGAGCTACAGCTCACTTCATCGGATGCATTTGGTGGAAATACAGAGGGGAGATTTATATACACACAGAGAACATGAAACAATGGGTTTTATCATAACACTCTGTAAGGAGAGTGATCACTTAAGATGAGCCATCACCAGCAGCAGAGGGGGGAAAGGAGGAAAACCTTTCATGGTGACAAAAAGGTAGGCTATATCCATCAGTTAACAAGAACATCTGAGGAACAGTGGGGGGTGGGGGGGGGAGAAATAACATGGGGAAATAGTTTTACTTTGTGTAATGACTCATCCATTCCCAGTCCTCTATTCAAGCCTAATTAATTGTATCCAGTTTGCAAATTAATTCCAATTCAGCAGTCTCGTCGTTGGAGTCTGTTTTTGAAGTTTTTTGTTGAAGGATAGCCACCCTCAGGTCTGTAATCGAGTGACCGGAGAGATTGAAGTGTTCTCCAACTGGTTTTATAATTCTTGACGTCTGATTTGTGTCCATTTATTCGTTTACTTAGAGACTGTCCAGTTTGACCAATGTACATGGCAGAGGGGCATTGCTGGCACTTGCTCCCCCCACCCCACCCCCCACTGTTCTTCAGATGTTCTTGTTAACTGCTGGAAATGGCCTACCTTGCTTGTCACCATGAAAGATTTTCCTCCTTCCCCCGCTGCTGCTGGTGATGGCTCATCTTAAGTGATCACTCTCCTTACAGTGTGTATGATAAAACCCATTGTTTCACGGTCTCTGTGTGCGTATATAAATCTCCCCTCTGTATTTCCACCAAATGCATCTGATGAAGTGAGCTGTAGCTCACGAAAGCTTATGCTCAAATAATTTGTTAGTCTCTAAGGTGCCACAAGTACTCCTTTTCTTTTCTTTTGTTCGCTCAAGGTTTCTTTCAGGCAGGGTGGGAATAGGCTGTGTGTGAATGGTGAGGTGAGCTTTTGCTGAGAGCTGTAAAAGAAGCCACATTTTGCTAAGGATAGCATCTGTGTAGGATCCTCACTCCTAAGTCTTGGCTATTGGCACAGGATAGGCAGGAACTCCTCGGTCTTTAGTGAGGATTTTTTGCCCCTAAAGGCAGAAATAGTAGGTCAGGTTCTCAAGTCTTCCCTTCTGGTGGTCAAGAAGGTTTTGTGTATCAGTGTGTGAAATGTAGTGAATGTATTTTTAATTCTTTTGTTGAGTTTTGTCTTTGGAATTGTTCGGAATGTCCATAGAATTTAGATATGCATACCTGTGAGAAATTAAACTAGAGAAAAATATGCATTGCACTTAAAGGCTTCTAGCTATGAAGTGGGAGATTGACCAGCAACCTTTCAAGTCAGGTTCTAAATCAGCAACTTTAAATATTAATATTCTATCCTTTGAACATTTACCCTGTCCCAGGGCTGCATTTGTCTTTTGGAGAGATTGTCCCCTCAACTCTGCTTTCTCTTCTGAGGCATTGCAGCAGCTTATGCTCCTGCAGGCTTCAGAGACTGAGATAGGCCAAGAGAAGCCAGAGGAGAGGCCTTTATCTTTCCCCTCCCACCACCATCACCATCACCATCGAGTTTCTCATTGAGGAGCTTGGCCAGCTCTGTGAGCAGAGTGCACTTCACCTCACAGCCAAGAGTGGACTGGTCACCTCCTTCCCTTCTCCTGGGTAGGAAAGAGTCCAGGCAGGATTGTAAAGATTGGCTCCACTAGGCTATCTCCATCAGCTGCTATGAGAGGTCATCGTACCCTGATGTCCAGATTATTGTTCCTAGCTTCCGCTACAGGTTGCCAAGCTCTCCCACTTCCACCTCCTGTCCCCAAGAGCTGATGAGAGGGACAGCAGCCCAGATTTGTAAGAACAAGCAGGCAGTAAAAGGCTTCTTGACTCACCATTTTATTCTTTCTATCCCTCCTGGCCTCGGTTTTATGAAGCCAGAAGGTGTCTCAGTAAGCATCAATCCAATTCATCCTAGTGTTACTGCTACAGGTAGATGTGGCCATTTGTGGTGAGAACTCAACATTACTACCTGGGTGAGACTTTTATTTCAAAGAATGGCCTCCTCGCTATCCAGGCCCTTCACAGGCAGTCACAACCAGGCAGGCGTCCTTCAGCGCTTCCTTTGGGTGTCAGAGCTCTCAGGTGGCAGTCAGGCCAACAAGAAAAAATAAATTAACTAGTGTCAAACTGACACCCAAAGTGCTTCTGCATGCTTCAACAAGCAGTGCTAATGTGGGTAGACCACCGTTGCAAGTATAGCTCCTTTCAGTTTAAAAATTCCTCATGTAAGATCTCCATGAAAAAGACAGATAGATACAAATCTGTTTCATGCAAATATGTGGGGGTTTGGGCCTTGAGATCAGATGCTCAAGCAAATGAGTTCTCTTAGTGTACCTGGGAAATTTATGGAAAGCTGAAGCTATTCAGAGTCACTGGAAAAGTTGATTTACAATCCTGGCTCCTGCCAGATGCTGTAGAAAGGATTTGATGACAGATGGGACCCATTAGATATGGCCAGTTGAAGTAGTACAACAGGAGGAAAACACCTCTTTGCAAATGGTAGCTAGAACAAGTGGAAGGTGTTGAGGTGAGGTATGAAGGTATGGCAAGGTCTCATCTGCCTTTTTTTTTCCGCAGAGCTATCTGCATAACTCCCAATCAGCCTTATCTGGAGTTAGACCCCTGATTGGTGTCAGTCTCTTGCAGTTTGGGAGCAAATGGCTATCTATAACTTTGGTCAAAATGAGGTCACTGGACATTGTCCAGAGGGGGTACCCTATGTAGCTGAGCATGAATCACTGGAATAACTTTGGCTCATTCCCAATTTCAAGTAATCCATGGAAATGCCAGTATATGAATGAAATCATGCATAACCTACTTCAGAATGAAGCAATGCAACCTGTTTCCCATCCTATTTCTAGCCTCAGAGTATCAGGAACAAACAGAGCAGGGCTCTGTCTGAAACATCTGAATAAGTTCCTAAAGGAGGTTTATCTGCACATTTCCATTTTACCATCTCACAGACATCTAAGTTTTGCATATGAATAAAAGCTGTCTCCCACCCCAACATCAGTCATTACTGTTTGATCTGAAAATGCCACCAGGATCTCCTCCAGGGTCATGGCAATATTAATATTGGCTTTATGAAAGAAGGAAATTCACTTTATCTCTTGCCAGGCAATTTTTCTGATCAGTGGTATGGACAGAGAGAAAGCTTCAAAAAACATAGAGTTGGGATGGTTTCTGAACTATCTTGGATTCATGATGCATGTAGACATGTGGTTCCAGGGAAGCAGATATAGGCCTGGGTGAGGGATGAATGTTGTCAGGCACAGGTTCTCCATCTCAGAAGAATGTTAACATAAAGATGAAGACCCATATAAAGAAAAATAAGTGGTGTCATAGAACAAAAATCCAGGTCTTACTGGATTAATGATTGCATTAATGAACCAGGCAGAGCAATCCTTATGTCAGATGCCAGCTGGGAATAATACAATGGGTTCATTCAGGTCCCAATTCAACTCAGGAAATGGGTACCAGAAAATAAGAGAGTGCAGCATCCATCAGGTAGACACATAATGATTCACTGAGGTTTTGAAGGCATGTTCCTGCCAGGGATAATAGAATAGTGCTGGTCATGACAATCAACTTGTCTGATGGGGTTTTCATAAATAAACTAGGGAGAACACAATCAGTTCCACCCCAGTGTAAGATGGAGGATATATAATATACTTCGTTCCTCTTTGAGTGCTTGCTCATGTCCATTCCATGCTAGGTGTGTGCGTGTGCTGCATGCACTGTTGCTAGAGATTTTTCCCTTATTTGTATCCATTGGGTCAGCTGTAGTGCCTTCGGAGCCCTGGACCACACACTGTCTCAGTTCCTTCTTACTGCCCATGATGGTTGCTGGAATGATCCTTCTTGCTTCAGCAAGGCTTCTTCCCAGTGGTTTTCAGACTTTTTTACATCATAATTATCATAGTGGTATATAGTTTAGTTAGTTATCGCTATTGTAGAGGGACTTCTTTGCCACAGGGGCTGGGCATGCCCCGGTCCCCAGGCTTCAAGTCTTGTGCTTCCTGTGGCATGCCTATGCCTATGAGTGACCTGCACTTCCAGCTACTTAAAGTGCCCAGGCAAAACTCACATGAAGGACAAGCGTCAGATCTGTCAGGACTTCAGACTCCGCACTAAAAAGGACAGGGACCTCAGACTGAAGGCTATCCTCATGGAAGCTGCCCTCAGACCTGTCTCAGAGCCGAGCCACTCTGATTTGGTGCCGAGTACTTCAGCATCAGTGTGAAGTGCTCCCCTGGCACCGAGCTCTTCCAAGCACCGTTCCTCCATCTCTGGTGCCAAGGAGGAAGCACAAGAAGCAGCGCACCGAGAGAGGGTGCTCACCGGTGCAGAAGAGAGATAAGCAGGGAGAAGGCACTTAGTGAGACCCATGCTGGACCACTTTTCTTCCCCCAGACCCATGTCAGCACTGTTGACTCTGCAAAGGGCGTTGATTCTAGTGTAGGACCCTCCACCAACACTAGGAAGCCACCGCGGTGCCAGGGGACTGACAGTACCATCGACCCTGGAGGCTTTTCAGGCATCTAGGGATTGTCTCTCTCTTCCAGTCCTGCCAACTCCATTGGGGCACCCACTAGCTCCAACATCCAGAAGCAGGAAGGAACGGGGTGTGTCAGGCTCTATCTCGGCACCAGGTCCCCCAGCAAGCACCACCTGATCACAGTGTCCTGATCTCCGGCACACTACCAGTCCCTGGAACCCTGGCACCATATGGAGGCAGAAGGGTACTGCTCCCCTGTGGTTGCCGAGAGAAGAATCCTCCTCAGCCTCTGAAGGTAAACCTTATGTACCACCAAAAACCCAGCATCGGTACCCAGCCTACATGCCACCAGCTTCAGCGATGGTTCTACAGTGGCCACCTGTCCTATGCTGTTCCCTACTGGAACCTCTGGAGGTTTCCCTCAGTACCAGATCTGTCCTCCCACCGCTCCTACTTGGTGGTCTCCGAAAGACCGGCTATGGCTCTTTTCCACTCAGCACCGGACCTCGACTCTGGTACCAACGTCCAGGAGATGCCTCCAGTGGACATAGTCAAGGAAGAGGAAGGAGCTCCTCATCCTCCCCAGACAAGGCTGTCGCAGGTCCCAGCAGCCTGCTTCCATATGATGATTTCAGGGCTCATCAGGACCTTCTGAAGCAAGTCACTACTAATCTGGGCCTGGAAATTTGAGGAGCTCCAAGAGACATCACACAGCCTTATTGATATCCTGGCTACTGCAGCTCCATCCAAGGTGGCCCTGCCCATCAGTGAGGTGGTGTTGGGACCAGTCAAGGCCCTGTGGCAAACTCCTTTTCTGGCCCCCACTTCAAAGAGGGCAGAGTAGAAGTAGTGGGTTCGAATATTTGTACTCGCACGCACAAGTATGGGGTCCCTGGTGGTGTCTGCAGCAAAAGGAAGGGCCAGTCAAGTGCTATGTGAAACTGAAAGACACCAAGAGACTGGACCTTTTTGGAAGAAAGGTTTATTCCATGGATATCCTCCAACTATGCATCTCCAACAAGCAAGCTTTGCTGGGGAGATACAATTTTAATCTGTGGGACTCCCTGAATAAATTCAAAGACTCACTGTCCCAAGAGTCAAGATAGGAGTTCACGGCCCTCTTGGAAGAGGGTAAAAATATGGCCAGGACCTCTCTCCAGGTGGCTCTGGATGCTGCCAACTCGGTGGCCTGGACAGTGGCCTCCGCAATCACCATGAGGTGCTGTTCCTGGCTCCTGTCTTCCAGCCTTCCTCATGAGGTCCAACCGTCATCCAGGACGTCCCCTTTGAAGGCTCCTCCTTTTTCTCAGAGCAGATGGACACAGACTTCATGGACTGAAGGACTCTACGATCCAGAAAGCACTTTAGGCCCCAGAAGCCTTCTCTGTTCTCAGTGCCTCCAAGACAGGAGCCCTACAAAAAAAAAAAAAAAAGGAGGGGTTATAAATGGCACCAACCACTTTTGCCCACCTCAGCCTCCCAGTTGGGGTCTTAGAGATACTCTGGTGGGCCCAAGCAGGCCTTTAGAAGGTGCACTTGAGGGTGCTGTACCAGTCACCATTTCAAATCCACCTCCCCACTCATTTTTGGACCATCTGTTGCTCTTCAGCCTGGCATGATCATTCATATCATCGGACTTTTGGGTCCTGAACACAGTGACAGCCAGTTATACCCTGCAGTTTCATAACTGTTGTTCTGTGAGATGTGTTGCTCATTTCCATTCAATGACCCACCCTCTGACCCCTCTGTCTGAGTTACCAGCAAGAAAGAACTAAGAGGATGTGTGGCAGGTGGCGCCACTTAATCTGGCACATAAACATGCAACTCCAGAGGGTGCGAGAGCCAGTCCAATGGATCACTAAGGGAAAAATCTCCAGCAATGGGACACATGGCACTCACACACCTAGTATGGAATGGACATGAGCCACACATCTCGAAGAATACCAGTTACGGAAGGTTAATAACCATTTTGGGGGGGATATTCATATTTAAAGGATGTTCCTGTTTCCCACCCTGAAAGCACACTTCTGTGAAAATCCCATTGTAATAGATCTGTAGACCTTAGCATGATGAAGAAAAGGAACGCTTATTTGTGCTTACCTGAAAAATTTCTTTTGAGCAATAAGGTCCTCGGGCTTGCCCTGACAAATATCATCCAGAATAGAGACAGAAACTGAAATCCCAGGATTTGGGTTGGTTTCATTAATTTCTCATGCTCTGTAGTATGAGAAATTGCTTTGCTTTTTCCTCAAAGTGTATTTAACACGATGTGTGGCTTAGGAAAGTAGAACTGAATTATCCTGGCTTTGGAAATTGTCTCGACTGGAGGAAAATTTTAGGGGGTGGCAGCATTCCCCTGCTAGCAGTGTCTGACAAGTCTGGTTCTGCCATAAGCATGCCAAAGTACCCATTGTAATGGCTCTGTGGCTCTTATCACTAGGAGAAGAGATTTTTCTATTCTGCTCACATTTATAGCAATGTAAATCGGGAATAACTCAACAGAGCACAATGTAGTTATGCTTGATTTACAACAACTGAGAGCAGAATTTATGCAATTTGCAATAAATCTGGATAGTTCTCTAAATGTTATCAACATTTAATTGCCCAGATATACAACTTTAAATAACAAAAGGTCTGTAACTGGTACTTCATGTTGTGGACTGCTTCAATAGCAAAAGATGTACATTCTGCTTCATTTTTATTTCTAATAGATCAGAACCTAATATTGATTTGCCTATCTTTCTGAGTGGACAAAGCATACGCTGTACACTTACAAAACCATCACATGGGGTGCTTGTATCAAGAATTTAGATTTTCTACAAATGACCTTACTGGCTACATCTAGTCTGAAAATAATTTTTTCCAGTAGTTCATTTTAATGTATTACATTTTTATGTTGCCTTAAAGTATGAAATATCAAAACCAGAAAATTATTATTTTATTCATGTATAGAACACATTTTTGTCATAGTGGCCGGGCACTTACAGTTAAAGAATATTAAAATTCCATAAAACTGCTTTTAAAAAAGGCAAATAAGTACATCTGATATCACACCCAGAGTCTTACTAGGGCTCAAGAGGATTTAATCCCAAATGAGACAGCCCTGTCTCTGGGCCCAGAGATTGCAATCTCAGGAGGAGCTGACAGCAAAAACTTTGCAGGAGATCAACTCCAAGGGCAAACAGCCAAGATTGCACAGTTCCAAAAGTGTGTATATGTCCATCTCCAGACTCCTTAAAAGACTGTGATATTGGTTGACATGACAACTAGGAAGAAACCAGTAATATGCGGAGCAGTCTTACCAGAGAGGCTACCACATTTGCCTCTTTGCCTTTCGAGCCACCATAACCTGCATTATCAGTTACAAGGCCTTTCCATTGTGATTACATCGGGCCTTGACTTTAGTTAAAGCAATGAAGAAAGGACATCCATCTTGAGGGTTTGTTCTTCTTCCTCTCTTTCGTATATGATAAATCAAATGCATTTCTTCTCTTGTTCCCACCCATGTTTGATGGCCACCAAGCATTCACATTTGGTCTTGGTCACAGGACATAGATTTCATACCCCCTGATCCATGCTCCATTGACCAGCATCAGGTGTTTTGGTAGGACCCTGAACATGGAGGTCAGAGATCATTGTTCTGGGCAAACTCCAACTGTTCAGTCAAGAGGCAGGATCAGTAGTATACACCCAGGCATAGCTTTCCCTGAGGAAGGCTTGTTCCTACTACCATTCCTGAAGGCTGTGTTCCCAAGTAAGCCAGCCTCCTCTACGTCTCCTTGTCATGAGCAACAGTGTTGTCCTGCCAGCCAAGACAAGTTGCAGCCCAGTTGGTGTAGTAGTTTTGATTTTTTTCCCCCTTGAGTCCTGGAGTAACTTGTGAGCCATAGAAGAAGTCATAACCCCTTAAGAAAACCATAGCTAGATGTTGTACATAAGCATTTAAGGTAAAGAGTATGGTGAATGTAGGATTGAGGGTACTGAAAGGACGGAAGAAGCAGCAAATTTGCAACTGAGGAGAAAAAGCAAAGAGCAGTTTGCAAGAAGACGCGTGTCTACATGGGATTTAATAACTACTCATCAGTCACTCTACCCAGACAGGAATAGGGATGAGCAGCTGTCTTAAGAATCTGAACAGTTGTAGTGGTGGAATGTCATTAGCATGTGGATGATTGGAAGAGACAAAGCAAAAAGGAATCCAGAGAGTGGTAAGTTTTTGGTATTTAATATGCAGTGTCAAAAACCTTTAGTGGTCAACTAATAACTGGGTTCCAAAGTATGTTCAGGAGAAGTCAGAGTATAGAGGCAAAATAATGATCAGAGAAGGCAAGGGATGAGGACAAAATTACTTTGCTGGTTTTAGAGCAAACGTTTAAATGAATTGGAAGGGTAGGATTTGGTCTTTAAGAGTCTGAACCCATTTACTTGCAGCTCTGTGACCCGTCACTACATGGTCAGGAGGCTTTTCTCATCTGATCGGAAGGCGTGGGAGTCGAGGCCACTATATGTGATGGTTATAGTGACTGCTGTTGCCATTTTCATTGTTTTCTTGGTATTGGGTGAAAATTCAAGGGAATTCAAGTGGACACTGATTAGGCAGCTCTCTGAGTTTGTTTTTTGAGGCAAAAAGAGGGGCACACTCAAAAAGATGTGTTCTACATCTGGATTCACTTGGCCTAAGAATGCCAGTCTCCATTTTTAATGTAAATTTCAGCCCAGGACAGTTTTTTTTTTTTAATTCCTTCCTCAACTGTTGTATATTCTTACGAGGCTCTGTAAAATAGTTGCTGGGTTCCACCTCAAAGGTGGTTGCATGCCAGTGGTGGGTGAAGTGTAGTTTGTGTATTACTTTAAATTTGTAAAACACTTTTTGGAGTCCTCTTGTTTCAGGTGATTTTGGAAACCTTCATCAGCTTGTTGGTTTTCCTTGAATTTTATAATGTGTGGAGGAGTCTGTTACTAGAGATGGCTTTCCTGATTCACAAGAATTTTCCAGATTTTGAACATTTTTTCTGTCCCAGATTGGGAGGAAGAGGTGAAATCTTGAAAATTTTCACAAATCAATAATCCGAAAAATTGTGTGAATCTGGTCAATCAAAATGTTTTGTTTCAGTTTTCAACTTTTTATTGTTTTTAACCTTATTAAAAAGTATAAATAAACTGACATTTTGAAGTGCAAAGTTATTTAAAATGAAAAAGCAGAATTTTTTGTTTGGATGTTTTCTGAAGAGGACACTTCAACAATTTAGAAATTATTTTTTCAACCGTTTTTGAATTGTGAGTTTTGCCAAAACCAACTCTCTCCCACAAATAGTTTTGGTTTCAAAGCATAGGCATTTTCTAATGACAAAAATGTTTCTTTGGAAAATTCCTGACCTGCTCTATTTGTTATGTACTATGGGAGTTTGCTGTTGACCTCAGTGGGGTCAGGACTTCACCCCTTATGTCAGCAAAGGCCTTTCAGAAGATGGTATTAAACATTAAGTAGCACAGTGGGACCCTGATCTCAGGATATCTAGATGCTACTGTAATATGAATAATTAATAATAAAATAATTGCGAGAAGACTAGAGGTTTAGATTGATGCCTTTCCTCTTAGATTGTTAGACTGAAAATTCAGTCAAAGGATGGTCGGAAAATACTCAGCCAGACAACATGCAGTGCTAAGAACTGAGGTTAAGAGAGCTAGCTAGCGCTTATGTAGGAAACCACATTTCCTCTATAGAAAGCTCAAGAGAGTGGAGAGCAGTGCTAAGCGAAGAGCATAAAGGAAGGATCAAAAGAAACCTTACTTCACAGAAAATACGTATCAGATCCCAGCCTTCTGATGGGCAAAGATTCAGTGTCGCTAATCAGAATAGAAGACAATCACACGAGTAAATCTGTTCTTACTCTACCTGGAAATAAAAATCATGCACTATATATAACCTTAGTTGGAACTAGAACTTAGAGTTGTAACTGTTGATGTTCTGGAGATTCACAATAATAGGTGTTTCTGACAATAGATGTGGTCAGTCATAATATAATCTTAAACATAGGCAATAGAGATGCCATCTCAATTTGTGAGCTTATCAGGTCTCATAAACTAGCAGATTGAACTTGGTCAGTGCTTGGATGGGAGGCCTCTCTGAAAACCAAAAGTGGGGTTTGTAATTCAGTTGACGGCACTCTTCTTTGAATCTGAATTGAACCAGCGGCCCAGCATGATTCATGGAGGCAGGGGTGGGAGCAGAAGCAGACTGTGCTGCTGGAGATGCTGTTTTTCAGATGACATATAAAACCCAAATCTTGACCATTTCTTGTTGTTAAACATCCTGGGAAACTTTTCACAAGAGTAGGGATGGCTGCTCTGATACCTGGCCAATTTCCAATGTGAATAACAATTGCATTCTATCTATTTAAAGCTTTATCACTTTCATCAGATAAGTATTTTCTTCATTTCCTAATCTGATTATTGTCTGGGTGGAGTGAAATGGCTCCTATATGTAATTTGTAATTCTGTAATAAGATTCGGTGCTTCTGTGCAATGTAACATAAATGATCTATGAAATGATTTGGGGAATAATTATGGGTAATTATGTATAATCACACTCTCCAACCCATTTCAGCACCACTGTTGACTTTATGTCACTGGTGACCATTGGAATCATTGGTGTTCCAATGTTAGGGATGTCTTACCAGTGCAAGGATTAAAATTTATATTATGGCCAAAATGTTCAAATCCTGGTATTCTAAATCCATAGTGAGCCACCTGAATAAAAGTGCCCTGATGTTTAGCTGGAGGAAATTCAGGAGCCCAACTTTAGACATTTTTGAAAAATGTGTGTTTTATTTGTAAAGATAGTGGGCCCTTGTCTCATTTACTTGATTGCCTCTTTGTAGTGTTGTGCAGTACAAAAGGGGCCTTAATATAAATGTAAATGAGAAGCATCCCCCTCCTTGTTTTAGTTTTCTCTATATCTCTTATTTTGTAGTACTCTACTGTACTATTTTATTTTTTGATAAAAACTTGTAGTTTACATACACAATAATATGATATACTTCTTTTACATGGAAGTTAAAGGCCACCGCTTTTTAAGTGCTTTTCGATGAAAGAAGAAATCTCCTTGCTTAACATGCCAACTTCTTGAATGTTTCATTCTTTGAAATGGCAAATAAGGAGGCGGATCATACACTGTATTTTCCAACTCTATTTAAATGAGCGGATCGGTTTGGTCAACAATTTGACCTACCTTATTTTTTTTACATTTGTTTGTGAAGTCCATGTATTTCTTTGAGTCTCCAAAAAGTCCACAAACCCTAAACGATCTTTTTCCTTAAAGAATGAACACCTCACAATGGCACCAGCTCCAGCTCAGCAGCCAGTGTTTGCATAAGATAAAGGTATGAAAAGATAACAGGTTTCAGTTGAAAATTTTCAAAGGTTTTTTTTTAACAGTGAATAGAATGGGTTGAAAAGTGTGTTTTGAGGAAATTTAAAATAGGAATCGAAGGAAACATTGCCATTTCATTGAGAAGCCTATTTCCTGGATAATACAGCTGTATTCATTTAGAAGCTATGGTAGCTGCAGCATTAGCGCTGGAAAGTGGATTCCATTGAATCACAAACATATTTCTTGTAGACTACCTTACAGTTGAGTGGGTTAGTTTAAAAAGATTTTCTTCAGGCTGTTGTTAGCATGAGAAGACTGAATGTGAATGAGATGCAAATGAGAACATTTTGCATTACTGTAACAACTTTCATTGTGCAGAGTGAGGTTAGAAGTGTAACTGCAAAGGTGGTGTAGCTATGAGATTCTCTAGCTAGAAGTGAGGGGGGTTTATTCTTAATTTGAGAGAGCCTTACATAACAGTTATCATGAAATATTTAGTACCAGGATTTGTGGTTTAGTTTTATTTTGAATATTCTAATTCAACAAATGTATTTTAATAGGTTTTCACCAAACTTTAAAAGAACACCTAGCTCTAGGGGAACTTTAATGTTAATTTTATTGAAACATCAATCTATCTATCTTCCAGGAGGAAAGAAAAGAAAGACTATTTCCATAAATAGCAATAAAAACTCCTATAAACATAGACCCCAATCCAGCAAAGACTTATGCACATGCTTAATGGAGTAGGGGTAAAATTCTGGCCCCAATGTGAGTTTCCCATTGGCTTCATTGGGGCCAGGATTTCATGGTGGTAATAATCCCAGTTACTTCTCTGAGACCACTACTAAGGCTTGATCATGCACCAGTGAAGTCAAATGGGAGTTCGGCAATTAATTACAATGGGAACAGGATCAGTCCCCCAGTGTGTACAGTTAAGCGCATGTTGCAGGATCAACCTTCAAAAGGTTCAAACTTCAAAAGGCCAAATATACCACTAAAAGATGGACTGATTTCTCTTACAACCCCAGCCGCCCTCCTCCTGGATCCTGCCCAACTTCTTGACAAGGAACAGGTAGGCATTTTTGAAAGATGAGCGTTAAACATGTCAGCAATAAATGCCTTTTATAAACTGTTGGCTTTTGAGTTCAGTATTTTACACAGCTTAACCAGAAATCCATTATTCAGGAACAGAGGAACAGGGAATCAGCAGCATATGCCTATCTTGTGAGAGGTAAATATGTAGAACGCTGTTTTTAAATGATTTTTGACTGTCTTAGGGAAAGGGTGTTCTGCTGCAGCCACTGCCTCTCTGTGGTGGTCAAGCAGCATGACAGCAGTACTGTAGTTGGGCTGTGTTTCAGACCCGTGTCCACAGTCTGGCACACGGCTTCCTTACCCCGATTCAGTGACGTTTTACAGACAATGCAAAGTTTGTCTCACAATTACTTCACAATGGCTGCTTCCCCTCCCCAAAGTAGCTGTAAAAATATCTACTGTGTTTATCCTAGTAAGGGAGTCAATGGAGAAACCTCTTTCTCTTCTCTCATTTAAAATATCTCCAGTTTAACAGTTTTAAGTTACTTCATAATGTTCGCTGAGTTAGTCCTATTGCATTTTTTTTCACTGAGAAGAGCATTTGTAGTTTAATAGAAAGTACTCTGTGTTCTTGGCTTTTAGAGTATTTGAGATCTCGAGTCTTTGAGCTTCCCAGATATCAGCTGTCTAATGAAGCTTGCAGTAGAAGCACAGAGAATATAATCATTTCATTTCTCCATGTATGCTGCTTAAGATACTTTAACAATTATGAAGATTTTACAGCCTATTTGTTTAAAAATGGTTCTGAACTTACCTTTATGAAAAATCAAAGTTTGAAAACAAATGTTGTTCTCCTGGCAAAGTGCCATGTGAATTTTTCATAGGATTGCATGGAACTTGTATATGAAATTACAAATTTCTGGAAGGTGCAATTTCACCTTTCTTTTTCTCAAATATAAATTTACCCATATGGTACCCCTGACCACAAGGCTGTTGTGTGTGTTTATCATTTTGTGCTGGGATAAAATGAATAGGAAGGAATTCTTTATTTAAAAACTAGACAAGAGGCAGAGGCAAAGTAGAGACTGGATAAATGTTTGAATTTTGGAGTCAGATGCTCAAATCCCTATTTTTAGCAGATTGGATCACACACATGTATGTGTGGATATATAGTGTGTGTGTTGGTGTATGTACCTGCATATAATATGTATTTGTGTAAGAAGCAGTAGGAGTTCGGGATGTGCAAAGTATGCAGATATTAGCCTACTTTTGTACTATACGATATACCTTTACGTGAGGCACACTGAAAGCACCATATGAATATTCCTAGTGCTACTGGAAAAGAGACCAGTCAGTCTTTCCAACTATTTTTTTAAAAAATATGTATTTGGCTTCTATTCATTCAAGTCAATGGTAAAAATGTTCATCAGTATTCTTGTCAAATTTAAATGAGAAGACTCGAGAAAGTTTAAAAGAAATAAAAAAGAGTCTCCGATATACTATTGGCCCCATAACTGATTCTTTTGTCGAAAAGCTGATGAGTTTTGAATCCTATTCCTCATCCTGTGACAGCTAATTATGCAACACTTGGGATCTTTGTGCTGAGTATTTTGTTTTTTTCTCTGCCTGAAACTTCTTACAGTAGGTTATGAGCAGTCTGATGAGTACTTTTATGAGCTAATAAACGTCCTGCATGATTCTGTTCTGACTGATGGATGAAGTCCTCTGTCTGGAACGAGGTAAATTCAACATCCCAGCTAATGACTTTGATATAGGGTACACAAAAATGCAGAATATAATGAATAAAACTGAAGGACCTTCTCAAAAGTGCAAACTGAGGTAAAAATATGTAATATAATAATCCTGGCCGGATTGAAGTCAATGGCAAAATTCCCATTGACTTCTTTGGGGCCAGGATTTAACCCATAGTTTCTTCTTATGAAAGATACATTTTTCTGTTGATAAATATCATTATTGGGAACTTGTTATAGCAGGTTTCTTTTAAGATTATCCTTGTAACAATCACCTACAATGTTACATTTTATGTACTAAGAACGATATATAACACCATAGTACCTGAGTAACATAGGCAGAGTATTTAGCGAGTTCCAAATCTTAAATAGTGATCCTTTCTCACAGTGAAGTTAATTCACAATTTCAGAGCCAGACAAGCCTGTAAAAAACTAATGCAATGAGGCTTTCTGTTTAATTAGACCATTAGAGATTTCTGTTAATGCCCAGGACTTTTTTTGTTGTTGTTTTTATTCATTTTTTTAAAAATCGCTTTTTCATCTTCATGATGCTTTCATTTGCACAGAGTTGGTCATTTTCCAAAAGATTTTGTAGTCACCCAGTGTAATAAAAATAGGTTCTCACAAATATTATCTTTTCGTGTTTACATACATGAGCATATGTCCTGACTTTGCATCCTAGTCTTTAGTACATGTGCATCAGAGGAATACAAGGTAAAAAGAAAGTATTTTTCTTTTAGTCAGTAATATGTCATACTAAGAATACACAGAGGAAATGTACAGATGTACCATAACTGTTTGTGTACTAGCCTATTAAAATTAAATTAAATTTGTTTTAAAACTCTCTAAATTTTTTTATCCTCAGATGCAGACCGACATTGTGAAATAGTTGGAAGTCCTCTGAAGATCAAAAGCACTAGAAAACCGCTGTCTTGTATCATTGGGTATTTAGGTGGGTATTTTCCCTTTGAGGAAAGTGAGATGTCAATATTTTAACAGTATTTAAAAATCCTACTCACCAATAAGGGAACTCATAACAACATGGCAGCAGTATGAATAAGAAAATACATTATTAAAAGCTCAGATGTGCTATTGTAATGGTTTGAGTTTGCAGTATTTAGTTAGACTGCCTTTAGTCATAAGTGTAAAATGGCATATTTAGCATGTGAAAAATCTGGCAATCTGATTTTTTTTAAAATAATTTTTACCTCAGTGGTAACGAGGAGTCCGGTGGCACCTTAAAGACTAACAGATTTATTTGTGCATAAGCTTTCATGGGTAAAAAATACACTTCTTCAGATGCATGGAGTGAAAATTACAGATACAAGCATAAATATACTGGCACATGAAGAGAAGGGAGTTACCTCACAAGTGGAGAACCACTGATGACAAGGCCAGTTCAGTCAGGGTGGATGGGGTCCACTCCCAATAATTAATGTGTCAATACCAAGAGAGGGAAAATTGCTTTTATACTGAGTCAGCCACTCCCAGTCCCTATTCAAGCCCAAATTTTAATGGTGATAAGTTTGCAAATGAATTGTAGCTCTGCTGTTTCTCTTTGAAATCTGTTTTTGAAGTTTTTTTTGTTGTTGAAGAATGGCTACTTTTAAATCTGTTATTGAATGTCCAGGGAGATTGAAGCGTTCTCCTACTGGCTTTTGTATGTTACCATTCCTGATGTCTGATTTGTGTCCATTTATCCTTTTGCGTAGAGACTGTCTGGTTTGGCCAATGTACAGGGCAGAGGGGCATTGCTGGCACGTGATGGCATATATCACATTGGTAAATGTGCAGGTGAATAAGCCTCTGATGATGTTGCTGATGCGGTTGGGTCTTCTGATGGCGTCGCTAGAGTACATATGGGGACAGAGTAGGCAATAGGGTTTGTTACAGGACTTGGTTCCTGGGTTAGTGTTTCTGTGGTGTGGTATGTAGTTGCTGGTGAGTATTTGCTTCAGGTTGCGGGGTTTCAGGTTGTGGGGCAGACTACAAAAGCAGCTTTGCCTCTCCTGGAACTGACTCCTCTGTTATTGGGAGTGGACTACATCCACCCTGATCGAATTGGCCCTGTCAGCACTGGTTCTCCACTTGTAAGGTAACTCCCTTCTCTTCATGTGTCAGTATATTTATGCCTGTATCTGTAATTTTCACTCCATGCATCTGAAGAAGTGGGTTTTTATCCACGAAAGCTTATGCCCAAATAAATCTGTTAGTGTTTAAGGTGCCACAGGACTCGTCATTGTTTTTGTGGATACAGACTAACACCGCTAACCCCTGATACCTCAGTGGTGCATTTTCAAAAGCACTCGATGTTGGTCTTGAAAAGGAGCAGAGTTAGGCCAATGCTGAGCACTTTTCAAAATTCCATTCTAAGATGTTACCAATTTTTTCTAACCTACCAACCTGCTTAGAAAGAAGTGATGTTATCCAGGACAAAAACAGAAAAGAGACTATATCAGCATGTTATGACATGTTTGGATCCCAGCTGTTAGGAAGAAAAAGTGGAAGAAGAGGGTACTGGAGAGAAGGGGATAAAGGCAATTCCAGTATTTTTAGCTTAATATTAATAAATCAAAAACTGTCATCTTCAAAAGGGGCCACTGATGGCAATTAAATATTTATGCATTCACTACAGAGATAGGGAAAGCCCTTTGAGCAATACTATTCCATATAAAGACATCAATCTAATTCTTAGAGGAGCAAGGAAGTAGAGATAAGCATTAAGAATAAGCAGAGCAACAAAAAGTGAGCCAAGTATTACCCCAGTGTAAATCTGAAGTAATGCTATGAAGCCAATGGTGTTACTCTCAATTTACACACACAGAACCCACAGTCCTGATACAGACTAACATGGCTACCACTCTGAAACCTGTCAGAATAAATAATAAAGGTCTCGGGATTTTTCCCAGCATTAATAAACTGAGGTCTAAAATTGACAAATAGGAATTTTTAGGAAGAGTCCTGGGCAAATGTTGTTTATTAATTTGGACATCTTTTGGCCTCAAAAGTCCCAAAACATATATTTTTGCCCCTCGGTAGTGGCCTTATGTTTATCAAGGGAAAAACACAGCTGCTTGTTCCCTAAATAGCTGCAAATTCAATCTCAAACAATCTAGTTTCTTATGCTGAGTTGACGTACCTGGGTCTATGTGGGAAAACGGAGGACAGCATATTCCCATGAAGTGTTATCTCCCTGAAAGTGGGCCTGCAGAGTGAAAAGGATGAAATTATTATGAAAAGATTAATAATGATAATATTCGCTCTGATTTACTTTTGCTAATTTGTTTGTTTTGATTACAAATCTGAACAGTACAACTGATGAAATAGCTCCACAAAAGGTAACTAGCAGGTGGCTTTTAGTGTTGTTGTCTGTGCATATTTGAATAAAATAAAGTCTGACCTTATACAATCTGTAGGATATTGTTTTGCTTCTAAAATTCATCCCATCCCATATCTCAGAGGTCTGCTTGAGCAACAGGTTTGCTTTTCATACCATCCCATCAAATATTTGCTAGAATACATTTAGTTATGCCTCATATGAAATCATTTTTTCTCTTCACTCCTTGAAAGAATGTCAAAAGAACTTCCACCTACCCACTCATTCCGAGTCCTGGCTTTCCATTTTCCCTTTTCTGCTTCTTGAGGAGTGCATTGCACAGCAGGACTATGCATTAAAGATCGGCCCCTCCTTGGAGAGATTGGGATTACTTCCTTAGCAATCAATTTAGCTTTTACTATGTGTAGGGAACAGAAACCCTGAAGTGAATCTTGCTTACTTGAGTGTCTTATATTGCCCATTAGTGCATTGCTGCTCTTCCACTTGGCAGACCTAGGTCAACATTTGTACCTGTGGCAGTTGAGAAGAGATGAGTTGGAGTGGCAGGTGCTCAGTACCTCTGAAAATTAGGCCATTTATTTAGGTTCCTAATTTGAGTCAACTTAAAAAATGTTGTCCCTAATTTATTTTCATTTTTGGTATTTTGATTGCCTTAGCAGTATTACCTGAGATAGATAACCCCTTTGAGGGTAAGGTTTGTAATTTACTATAGTCCAGATCCTCAAAGTTATTAGGCACTTAACTGTCACTGAAGTCAATGACAATTAGGCACCCTAAATACTTTTGAGGATCTGAACCTATGTGTTTATGCAGTGTCTAGCACCATATCCAACCTGGTTGGCTTCAAGGCATTAGCACAGTATAAATGTTAATAAGTACTTGAAGTATTAATTTGCCTTACTTTTGATCTCTGAAATGGAAATATAAAATGAATCATGCTTAGTGGTTATGTGTTGTGCTGCTATGCAATTGACCTAAATGAGATTTTCCAGGTAATTTTAATTCTGGCATTTCCTAACTTTTGTGTGGTTGACTTTATAACCTGAGTAATGTTCTTTTCACATAGTTTTTGTCATGTGCAATCTCCTAGGTTTTTAAAAAGGAAACTGGAAAAAACAAATTCTGTCATATGGCCTCATATTGTCACCCACCTTGGTCATCAGCAGGGTTAGAACCTTTAGCTCCATCGCGCAGACCTCTGCCACTTGAGCTAATGGATTAATTGATAGTAATAATAAATTGCTATCCTCTCTGGACCAGCACTAGAGGGGCTGGGACACTTTGCCAGAGGGTTTCACAGATATTTGCTGACAGCAGAGGAATGGTGAGACTCAGGAATCTTAAGCTCCATTTCAGGCTCATTTCAGGCCCCCGTCCCCAGCAGAAGCTGCGGGATGGGAGAAGCCCTGTGCACACCCACTCCACCCCCGAGACCCCGTCCCCGGCAGAAGCCGCCAGACAGGGGAAGCCCCAGCAGCCCACCCACCCATCCATGGCAGAAGCTGCAGGATGGGGGAAGACCCAACTCCTGTCTCCCCCCCGCCCCCATCCCCAGCAGAGGTGCGGGGAGTAGCTGGGAAGACCCAGCACCTGGACCCCCGCTGGGGCCCTGGGACTGGAAGAGCTCTCACTCCCCACTGCTGCCCTGGCGTGGCACAGGGACAGATCCCATCAGTGGGGAGGGGCAGAAAGGAGAAAACGGGTTGGGGGCCACAGTGGCGGGGGGGCAGAATGAGGGGGATCCTGGGTGGAACGGTTAGGATTGACAGGCGTCTGGTTTTCGACCAGAACACTGGGTCGAAAAGGAACCTTGGTGGTTCCTGTCAGCACAGCTGACTGGGCCACTAAAAGTCTGGTTGGCCACAGCACCAGCGTTGCACGCAGGCTCCACGGCTGGCTGCATACATCTCCCAGGAAGCAGCCAGCATGTCCCTCTGGCTTCTAGGTGGAGGGGCGGCCAGGGGGGTTCTGGCTTCATACACTGACCTCTTCCACAGGCACCACACCGAGGGCCAGCTCTGCAGTTCCCAGTGGCTGGGAACTGCAGCCAATGAGAACTGCAGGTGGGTGGCCTAGGAGCCAGAGAAACATGCTGGCCGCTTCCAGGGAGCACCTGAGGTCAGCGCCGCCCAAAGCCTGCACCCCAAACCCCCTCCCATTCCCCAACCCCTTGCCACAGCTTAGAATCCACTCCTGCCCACAAACTCCCTCCTGGAGCTCACATCCCAACCCCTCAGCCCCAGTCCAGAGCCTCCTGCTCCCCAAACCCCTCATCCCCAGCTCCACCCCAGAGCCCACACCCCCAGCTGGAGCCCTCACCCCCACTCACACACTCCAACCCCTGCCCAGAACCCCCTCCCACTCTCTGAACCCCTCATTTCTGGCCCCACCCCTGTTCTTCTGGCCCAAGGCCCCAGGAAACCTTAATTTGCCTCTGGGAGTGTATCTCTAATGGGGAGATCCTGCTGCCCGTTCCCCGTAAGCATGATTCTTTCTGCACCATTCGCTCCAAACTGCCCTTGTCCTGCTCCTGTCTCTAACCCACCGGGGCTCCTCATCCAGCTAGTCCCAGTCTCCAGCCCTCCTGAGGCTTCTCATCCCAGTCCCAGTCTCCTTTTCCAGCAAATCTTGTCTCACCCTCCTGGAGTTCCTGTGTCAGTCCTCGCCCAGTCCCTGTCCCAATCTTCTTCATGAGCCATTCCCACATCCCAGCTCTTCCCAAGTCCCGTCTCTATGTCCAGCCAGTCCTCGCCCCACCCCAGCTCCTCATCCAATCTCTCTCTCCTTCTTCCCAGGCTCAGGTCATGCCCTGCCCTCCAGCTCAAGTTTTCCTTTTCCATGCTGTGTCTTCCCTCCTCATCCCAGTCTCCTTGCCCAGCAAGTCCCAGGCTCCCCCATCCCAACTCCTAGGCCTAGTTTCCTTTTCTCCACCCTGCCAGCCTCCAGTCCTCCCTCCCCCTCCCTCTCCACGCTCCTTATCCCCTTCAACCTGTCTCCCCTCACTGACCCCTCAGTCCGGCTTTTCTCATTTCGATCAGGAAGCTTCCCCCTCCATCCTGTCTGGGTGCAGCGGGGGAGTCATTGTGAGCACAGGGGAGAGAGCGGCTGCCTGCTCTAAGTTCGGGTGCCCTGCCTTGGCCTGCAGCTGTAATTGCAGGGAAAGTGCAGCTGAGCCCCAGCGGGAGCATGTTCAGTGTGGACTGACGCTTCAAAAAAGGTGTCAAGCTCTGATAAGTCTCCGCTGAGCAGGTGTCAACTGCAGTTTTTCAAAGCAAATGTGTGCAGATTTTCATGGGGAAACCAAGGCACATTCCTGACACATAGCCTGCCCCTCCCCAACGCTGATACATTTTAGGACTGTTGCAAAGCATGGGGGCAATAGAGCTTTTCAAGAAAAGTTCATCTGAATTTTAACATGGGGAAAACAATGTAATTTTCTTTCACTTCTCCCTCAGAAACAGCTGAACCGTTTTGGCTGAAATTAACCCTCTCCCATCACCCCTCAGAATAGATCTGCCTGAGGGAGACACTCAGCATGGAAAATTTCAGGCCAAATGACTAAAATTTGGCAAACTTATAAGCACCTAAAAGCAGGGTTATAATGGGAGGTGTTGGGCATCTTTAATAATATGAACTGCTACTAGACCCAACTGTAATATAATATACACACCCAAACATATTATAAGGGTTTTAACTGAGTAAATGTTATAAACTCATTTGCCCTAATGTGAGGATCAAATGTGATTTTTTTTTTTGTCCAGCACAAAACTTCAAAAGAATTTGCTGATGCGTCTTTTTCCCTACCTACTGAGCACACACAGTTAAGCAATCATGGTAGTTACCTCAGGCAGCCCAGATGTTTCACGTTAGAGAGAGCCACGGTAGCAAAGACTTGAGACTGAGTCATTATGTAAAAATTTGGAAACATGCTAGACCTGAAGAAATTGACTTTGAGTTCATTGGAAAATTAAATGTGCTTTTAATAGATAAAATGAGTAAATAAAACGTTTGTAAATATTTCATTTTAAATTTCTTCCCCCCCTCGACCCCAACAGAGATTCATCCTGCAATGAAACCTAATGTAGTCCGGTCAATGCCAAGCCTTCAAACCCCAGCTGCGAAACGAATGCTCGCAACCCCTAATCATTCATCCCGAAGTATTTTGGGGAAAAGAAACTACAGCCATCACAATGGACTCGAGGGTATGTAAAACTGGGATTTTTAAAAAAAATGTTAGGAATCTTTATGTGAATTAACAAGTATTGCTTCTGTGAACTGAGAACTGAAATGTTGGCTATTCAGTTAAGTATAAGATACACTAGTAGTATATTACAGTACATTAAGGAATGGATCACAAATTTCTAAATAAAGCAACAGACAAGCATAATAATTGTCCTAAGGATGCAACTTTATGAATGTTGCTGCCCTGTGTAGTTAGCACATTCCCCGCAGTAATAGTTTTTAAAATTCACTGGGAAGAATAGAATCTATGCGTTCACAGCTCTGCTTTGAATATAGATCAGAGTTGTACATTGGTACCAAAATTTGTGCAAGATATATTTAGCATATTTGTGTTATCAGTTTTAAATGTCATGACTGTGGTGCATAATGCATTGGAACTGGTTATAGATTTTAAGCTCTATCTCAACAGATTACTTTTGCAGTCCTCAAGCTGATACTATTTTTTGCATTGTTTCCTAGTAATCTGCACTGTTTGCATAAGCGATCAGGAAAAGAATAAAAATAAGGGGAACAAGTGTAGCAATGGAGATTCTTTGTACTGTTGTTGAAAAAATATTGTTCAGTGATGTCCTTGATTGAATTTTGCCACATTGTATTTATTTATGTACAGCTAGAAGGGTTGTTTATACTTCCTGCTGGTTTACAAACACTGTTGTAATTATTGTATGCATACAGTGTATATAACTTGGTTGAAATATTTGGCTGAAATTCTCTGAGCTGCATTTGGTAGGGAAGAGGGAAAGATAACTTCTAGCCATCTTGTGGCCCGAGATTCTGGGGCTCAGGACCAGTCCAGTTACTTCTGTAAATTAGAACAGTTTATGCCTTGTCCTTTAAGCCCGGTTTCCAGCTGCTTTGCTTCATGGTGTAGTGCAAAGCAGTCAGAGTGGACATGAAAATTGGGCAAATATATTGTAAAGGTTTGGGAGTAATTATGAAGGTGACTCAAAACTATTTTAAAGTGTTCTTGTACTCCAAAAAGTGACTTCACTATGGTATCTTTCTGGTGTTTGCATCATCACCATAACCTTAAGATTCTGCAACTGAAACTAAATGAACCATTCTATCTGATGTGCAAATCAGAATAGAATCTAGCTCATTCTCCTTTCATTGTGTTGGCTCTGTTTTAGCTAACAGGAGTGAAAAGTAATACAGTATATTATATTCAGTAAAATAAGCAGATCTGACTGAATACAAATGAATAACAGATCAGTGGAATAAAAAAATCCATTTAGTCCTCTTTCAGTGTATAATTCCACTGTATACTTTTGAACTAACATATGTAAATCTTCAAATACATAGATTACTGGCTAGTTGATATAAAAGTCCATTCTGCAATGAAACTGGAAAGCATGAAATTCTGTCTTCTCCAATGTAATGAATCCTCATTTTGGTTCATCTGAGCAAGGCAGTGAGGAGGGAATATGGAATTGGATTTATGGAATCACAAATGGAAAAAAATATGAAAACACTTTGTGATTATTATTATTTTTTGCCTCAAAAGTGGCATGTTGGAGGGGAGGGAAATTGTCTATGTAGACAATTGTAGAGAGTGTAGATATTAGAAATGGAAAGAGATGTTCGACCATTAAGTCTCTCCCCCTGCCATCACCGAAGTAATTGAAGAAGTACTTTATGGTCTATTTGACAGGTTGTATTCTAACCTGGAGAGCCATTCCAACTCCTATTAATCTGGTCCAATCCTGTTCTCCCATCTTTGACTACATACGTTGTTTGATCCACACCACCTGATAGCCCGTGCCATCCTGAAAACAAGTTCCAGAGGGAGCTATGTACCTATTTTGTCTTCCTGTGTGTTAATCATTTAAAAGCCCGTAAGAAATAGATCTTGTTAGAAGGCTGGTACACTCTGTTCATATGCATAAACATAGGATTTCCTCCTGAATATGCACTAAAGAGGATTACAAGATTTACCAAAGCCTCTCTTTGCTAAATATTAATTATATACATTCTAATATTTGCACTCTAAGTGAATATGGTGCTGCATAGCAGATTGATGGTACCAAAACAGTCCCTGCCTCAAAAATTCTACGGTCCAAAACAGACAGACCAAGACAAGACAGAATTTACACATGGATGGATGTTGCATTAGAGTTTGAATGATTCATAGAGTAGATGTTTCCTTAGATTTGATTTGGGAGTTTGGCATAAGTTAGCAGGGAGGCTGCTCTGGAAATATGGGCCGGGGTAATGAACATCATGAGTTTTTCTTATTACAGTGACACTTGCTAAATCACAACTACATTTTATGTATGTTCTAGTGAAAATGTCATCCTGTTTTTTTACTCACACTTACAAAGCATTGTCTTAAAAAATGGATGATGGATAAAATATTCTGGTTTTTCATTTATCTGAAGCAATTATACATAAATGAGAAGTATTTGGATCTTAATTCAGTGTGCAAATAGTCAAATTATGCCACTACACAGTAAGCAGATAATCTAACTGCTAAAACGTGCTATCCAATGGGGCAGGGCCTCAACTGTGTGAATCTTATTAGTATAAAGAGCATTATGCATTAAAGTGAAGTGCACTGCACAGGCCAAATGCAGTCTGACATAAGAAATGATGGTCTTGTTGTAAAGCACTGCATTCTTTCAGGAGACCTGGATTATATTCCTGAGTCAGTCATAGATTCCCTGTGGAACAGTGAGCAAGACATTTATCATGCTTGCCTCAGTTCCCCATCTGTAAAATGGGGATAATGATACTTCCCTAAAGCACAGAAATGCTGTGGCAGTAAATTCATTAATGTTTGTGAGGGACTCGGCTTGTGAGGGTGTCCACAGAAGGACCTACATAAATAGCAAGACCATTTCAAAATATGTTTTGTTTCTTTTACTAAAACAGTCTTAATATTCTCTTCAAAGTAAACTTCCTCAGAAAAATAACTACCATAGAGTACCATCCATTCTGATGAGCTTGTTTGACTGACAAAGCACCAACATGGCTAATTGTGCTAGGGTGTTCTACATGGGTTAATACTTAATTGGTAAACCAGACTTTAGTGGAAAGATTTATTCTACATTTTTAAATAACTTGCAAATTTTAAATTGTCATTTCCTTGAATTATTTTTTGACGGGGAGTAGATCATTTCAAGGAGAACAGATATTTCTAGGTTACAGTGACCATCTGTACTCTGTAGAGTTCTGTTAAGATAACTATCTTAATGCCTGTTCTGACATACTTTTAATTAGATCTCTGCATGCCATAGCCCATGAAGTCTGTGGAATAGCTACTGGGGCATCTGACGAAATACAAAAGCCCCAAATGTAGTGACAGAAAAACAATTTCCACAAGGGATTAGTGTACACCGAATCCGTTTTTCTTTTTTCTTTTGATGGACAGCCTAAAAGGCATTTTCTAAGTAATAGAATGTAAAACTTCACAAACTCAGTACCCAGGAAGAAAAGGAGTACTTGTGGCACCTTAGAGACTAACAAATTTATTAGAGCATAAGCTTTCGTGAGCTACAGCTCACTTCATCGGATGCCTAGGATAACCTTCCTTTGTACCTTCTTTATAACATTCCAAACTGTTCTGGCTCTTCTAACAGTTTGCAGTAGGTTTCCTTAAATATTACTCACTTACTTAGGGGAGGAAGCAATGGTGTCATGAAACCTGATTTCCTCAAATGTATTGTATCAGACAAATCGTTTTCAATAAAAAGGTTCCTTGGTGATATAGTTTATTATAGAGGAATCAGATTAATGGAGTTGCACCAAGTTAGGCAACTGGAGAGATTGTGGCCTAGATAACATGTTACTGGCACACTAGAACGGACAGGTATATAGACCTGAATCAAGAGTATTGCTGTTTGTTTTGGAGAGTCATGGGTTCATACCATGGCTACCTTTGGTTGGATTTTCCTACCATTTTATCATTATTATTATGCAACCTAGTGTGTGCTAGTGCCTTATAGACATAGACTGAGATAAAACCCTGTCCAGGAAAGTTTACAATCTAAAATCTATAGATAACCTTCTTGCAGTGTTCCAGATATTTCACAGATCTTGCATTTGACATATTTTCCATTCCAATGTCTTCCATTGGTTCCTGACTGGTAGGTTTTAATGACAGAAGCGACCATTATTATCATTTAGTCTGACTTCTTGCATAACACAGGCCATAGAATTTTATCCAGTAATTACTGCATGAAGCTCATAAATTCTGTTAGAACTATAGTATATCTTTCAGAAAAAGATCATCCAGTCTTCATTTAAGGCTTCATGTGATTTAGAATCAATCTCTAAGTAATTATTCCAATTGTTAATTACTCTCACTGCTAAAATTTGCTATTTATTTCTGGTCTGAATTTGTCTAGCTTCCAATCATTGAATCTCACTATGCATTCTTCTGCTCGATTAAAGAGCCCTCTGCTCTCAGAAGTCTCTTCTCCTCTAGGTACAGTAACTCCTTACTTAAAGTCGTCCCGGTTAACACTGTTTCATTGTTACGTTGCTGATCAATTAGGGAACATGCTCGTTTAAAGTTGTGCAATGCTCCCTTATAATGTTGTTTGGCAGCTGCCTGCTTTGTCCACTGCTTGCAGAAGGAGCAGCCCCTTGAAGCTAGCTGGTGGGGGCTTGGAACCAGGGTGGACCAGCCGCCCCTCTCTCAGCTCCCCTAAGTTCCCTATGTGGCAGCTGCCCTCAGGCTATCAATTTGCCTGCAGTTCAGTTGTCCCTCCCCCCACTGCCATGTGCTGCTCTTGCGCTCTGCTCCAGAGCCTCCTGCTTGTTGTAGGGGGAAGAGGGGAGAGGGGGGCTAATGTCTTGGTGTCCCCCTCCCCCCTGCTCCTGCATCCCGCTTACCCCATCTTCCATGGAGCGGGGGGGGACACGACAGAGCTCAGGACAGAGGGAGCTTCCAGGCAGCAGCTGCCATCTCAGCTTGCTGATTAATTTAACAAGGCAGTGTATTTAAGAGTGGGGTCAGCGTACTTAAAGGTGCAATGTGCATCTCTCTCTCTCACACACACGGTGTGTGTCTCTGTCTACCATGCTGTCTCCCCTCCCTCCATTCGTGCTGCCTTGCAGATTGTGAGGCTACATTAGCAACAATGGGTTAACCCTTGAGGGCTCAGCTGAGTTCTAGTTCATCATTTAGCAGTAAGGCATCCCCTGGGAAATATCCCACCTTCTGACTTCACCACCTCAACCAAGCTTCACAATCATCATCACTGCGTTCAGTATTACATTGTTTGTTTAAAACTTATACTGTGTGTGTGTGTCTCTCTCTGTGTGCGTGTGTGTGCGTGTGTGTGTGTGTGTGTGTGTGTGTGTGTGTGTGGTTTTCCAGCCAGTTATGTACCAACCTTATAGTAACTCCATCTAGGTTGCATTTCCCTAGTTTGTTTATGAGAAGTCATGTGAGACAGTATTTGTTACTAAATATATTTATTAAATATAATACAGACTTGTCTGGTGAAAAAAATTTCCCTGGAACCTAACCCTCCCACCCCCATTTACATTAATTCTTATGGAGAAGTTGGATTCACTTAACATCATTTTGCTTAAAGTCACATTTTTCAGGAACATAACTACAACGTTAAGCGAGGAGTTACTGTACTGGTATTCTGTGATCAAGTCGCCTCTTAACCTTCTCTTGGATAAATTAAATAGATTGAGATTCTTAAGTCTCTCATATATAAGGCACATTTCTTGGATCCAGATTAGCCTTATGAATGGAGGGAAGTGGTAGATGTGGTATATCTTGATTTTAGTAACAGATACTGTCTCACATGACCTTCTCATAAACAAATTAGGGAAATGCAACCTAGATGGAGTTTCTATAAGGTTAGTGCATAACTGTTTGGAAAACCATTCCCAGAGAGTAATCATCAGTGGTTCACAGTCAAGCTGGAAGGACATATTGAGTGGGGTCCTAAAGGGATCAGTCCTGGGTCCAGCTCTCTTCAATATCTTCACTGATGATTTAGATAATGACAGAGAGAGTAAACTTATAAAGTTTGCAGACGAGACCATGCTGGGAGGGCTTAAAGTGCGTTGGAATTAAAATTCAAAATGATCTGGACAAACTGGAGAAATGGTCTGAAGTAAGTAGGATGAAATTCAATAAGGGCAAATGCGAAGTACTCCACTTAGGAAGGAACAGTCAGGTGTACACATAGAAAATAGGAAGTGAGTGCCTAGGAAGGAGTATTGCAGAAAGGGATCTGGGGGTCAAAGTGGATCACAAGCTAAGTATGAGTCAACAGTGTAACACTGTTGCAAAAAAAGAAAACATCATTCTGGTGTTAGTAATTCTTCTGCTCAACACCATGCTGATTAGTCCTCAACTGGAGTATTGTGTCCAGTCGTGGGCGCCACATTTCAGGAAAGATGTGGACAAATTGGAGAAAGTCCAGAGAAGAGCAACAAAAATGATTAAAAGTCTAGCAGACATGACCTATGAGAGAAAATGAAAAAAAATGGGTTTGTTTAGGCTGGAAAAGAGAACGGTGAGGGGGGACATAACAGTTTTCAAGTACAGAAAAGGCTGTTACAAGGAGGAGGGAGAAAAATTGTTCTCCTTAACCTCTGATGATAGGACAAGAAACAATAGGCTTAAATTGCAGCAAGGGTGTGTAACAGGTTCCTCCCAGGGTGCCACCTGGACCTGGGGTACCACTGAGCCTTCATACCCAGCAGCCTGGGTTCCCTCTCACACTGTGCTTCAGTGACAAGTTGCAAAGCTCTCCAAGCTTGTACTTTCACCAGCATTCACACAGGTAAGGACACACCCAGCTGCAGTCACATGTAGGCTCTCTAACCACCAGCCTCCCAGCCTAGAACCCCAGAGCAAACCTGGTCAGTATATGGTCAAACCTGGTCAGTATATGGGTTTAATACCAGATCCGTCTCTCCCTAAATGTGAGGAGGACCATGCACACTTGTGGTAACCAAGCTGAGATTTTCCCCAGACACCTTAGTCAAATGCACACTGGTTTGGATTAAAACATAAAAGTAAGTTTATTAACTATAAAAACATAGATTTTAAGTGATTATAAGTGATAGCAAACAGATCAAAGCTGATTGCCTGGTAAATAAACAAAAATGCAAACTGAGCAAGTGATAAACAGGCTGGCAGATTCTTAAGGCACTAACTGCCTTTGCTTTGCAGCTTGGGTTTCCCAGGTTTTCATACACAGGCTAGAAATCCCTTTAGCTTGGGACCATCACTTCCCCCAGTTCAGTCTTTGTTCCTCAGGTGTTTCCAGGTATGTTGTTGTAGGGAGAGTGATGTACCATCATGATGTCATTTCCCCCTTTTATGTCTTCTTCCCACTTGCTGGAAAGCTCTTTTGCTGTGATCTGAGTCAAACAGTTCCCATTGTGTAGTGCTGTCTTGGAGAGGTTTCTATTGTACACAGTTCCTGGGGTAATCCTTGGGCTTGTGTGCATTTTCTCAGTAATGAACATGTTCTCATGAACATTGTTTGGCCTTTTTTTACTGTTGTACCTGAAAGGCTGCTTGTGGGTGTTTTCAACCTCACGACAAGTTTCAGTAACGCATACATAGCCAAATTTCATACTTTCGTATGTGGTGATTGCACATACAATCCAATGAGTTATTAATGTCTAGCAGATCAAGACTTTTAGAATGATACCTCATAAGGCATACTTTGTGCAAAACATATCCTAATTATATGACAGTGATGAATATGAGGGTGTCACAGGGTGGTTTAGATTGAACATTGGGAAAAACTTCCTAACTGTCAGGGTGGTTAAGCACTGGAATAAATTGCCCAGGGAGGTTATGGAACCTCCATCACTGGAGATTTTTAAGAGCAGGTTAGACAAACACATGTCAGGGATGGTCTAGATAATACTTAGTCCTGGCATGAATGCAGGGGACTGGACTAGAAGACCTCTTGAGGTCTCTTCCGGTCCTATGATTCTATGATTCTGTATTTTCCAGACCTCAAATGTGTAGTAGCTCTTTTCTGAACCTTTTCCAATTTTTCAACATTCTTATTAAAGTGTGGACTCCAGAACTGAACACACTATCCAGTAATGGACTCACGAATACTGTATTAAAAGCTAAAACCACCTCCCTACTGATGCGTGATATTTCCCTGGGATACATCCAGGGACTGTGCTCTCCCACTTAGCAATGGCATCACATTGGGAACTCGTGTTCAACTAGTTATTTATCATTATCCCTAAATCCTTTTCAATGTCATTGCATTCCAGGATATGACCCCTCATCTTGTAAGTGAGACCTTATATTTGTTCCTAGATATGTGACTTGCATTTGGCTATGTCAAAATGCATGTTGTTCAAACAAGCCCACTTTAACAAGTGATCTGGGTCTGTCTGTATAATGGGCCTCTCATCATTACTAGTTAGCTAGTACCATTATTATTTACTGTTCCACCAATTTTTGCACCATCTGAAAATTTTACCAGCAATAGTTTTACATTTTCTTCCAGATCATTGATAAAGACATTGAAAAACATTGAGCCAAGAACAGACCCCTGTAGGACTCCATTGGAAACATCCTCCTTGGATGATTATTCCTCATTTGCAATTACTTTTTGTGATTCATCAGTCTACCAGCTTTTAATCCATTTCATATGGGATACATTGATTTTATATAGTGCTGGTTTTTTATGAGGATGTCATGTGGGACTAAGTCAAATGCCTGACAGAAATCTAAGAAATTATGTCAATACAGTTACCTTTATCAGACAATTTTATAATTTCATCAAAAAGGATTTCAAGTTTGTTTGACAAGACCTATTTTCCATAAACCATGTCGATTGTCATTAGTTATACTGCCAGCCTTTTAAGTATTTACTGATTCTGTTCCATATCAGCCTTTCCATGAATTTGCCTGAGATCAGTTAGGGCCTATAGTTACCCAGGTCATCCCATTTACCCTGTTAAAATATTGTCTTGTTAGTTTTTTTCCCCAGTCCTCTGGCACCTCCCTAAAGTTCCAATATTTGTTAAAATTCAACTGTAATATTTCAGCAAGCTCCTTGACTGTTTCTTTTAATAGTCTTGTGTGCAAGTAAAAGTTGGTCTTTAACATTCCCCCTGGTTACTGATGAAATAGAAAGTGTTTCCTAATCACTGTAAGATATGAGTACTCCTTACTGCTTTTTTTCAAATGCAGATCAGTAACAAGGTGCATAATTTGAGAAGCTTGGGAAGTGTGTCTGGCTTTTGTGTAGTTGCTGCTACAATATTATGCTATTTTTGAATAAAAAATTAGTTTTAATATTACAGTATGTAATATACTAAACAATATCTTTGATTACAAATGACTATTTAGGTTTTTTTAGTGTTATTGTGTGGCACCAACTAAGAGCCAGGAAATATACAGCTGAGGGAGATAGATTAGGTAGATAGATAGATAGATAGATAGGTATACAGCTGATATATTATGTTTTTTAACTTATACTTTAGTGAAAAAAGCAAACAAAAATGGGTATAGGTGCATACATCAAAGTCTTATCTTTTAAAGCCATTTGCCATTTTCTTATCCAGGTTTGCTTTCGTCATTACTATTAGAAAAAATATTTCAAGGAAGCCACAAAAACACGTTTACCCAAGATATGGCACAATTTATGGCTCTGAAGTAAACACCACTTAAGTTTATGTAAATACATATTTAGGTCTGACATGTTTTAAGGCATCGCTGTTCACATGGGTAAGCCCGCATGCTGTTTTGGGGGAGTTCTTATTATTTAGCTAATAATGGATGTAGTGGTTCAAAGGTGTATGGTGCAAATATGAAATTAGGCTCCTTTTTAAAAAGCTATGTTGGAGTTATAGGACCATCACCCCTTCCACCACTTAACATCTAGAGCCTTTACTTCTTTTGGCTTGGGGAGGGTGGAAGGGGAGAAGGATAGTGAGAGGAAAATTGTTAGTACTTAATTTTTTTTTAATGTAATGCTTATAAAAGGTGCTGGCCTGACATTCCTCAAGACTGAGACCCTTTATTCAGTTGCGTATTAAAGTAACTGTTTGTACAGTAACAGTCTGTAGTACTGGCAGATACAATAAAAGCTTCTCTACGCAGCCCTGCCATTATGCATTAACCCTTTCTAGAGCAGTTCTATGAAGGGATGGAAATGTAGTTAAATCCTTGGGCTATTTTTGGTCTCTCTTCTGAGACTGCTAAGAACAGGAGCTGTTAGTGTCATTTGGAATGGCGGTGTTTGTGATGAGGACACTTGCTCAATAGGAATTGGACTGAGGCCATCAAACCCATTGTGTGTGGGTGACTAACAGCTGAACTATGTTGTATTTGTCATGTATCTGATCCAGATTTGAGTCATTAACCTAGGCTCCATATCCTACATTGGCAGAAACAGCAGCACTGTAATGCTGAAAAAGTCAGGATGAAAACAGTTACTTTAAGTATTGCACTAGGATCATAGTAATTAAAGAAGAAAAATGCAGTTAGATTATTGAATCTATCTGTGACGGATTCCCCCCAGGATGCCACCTGCAACTTGGGTACCACTGATCCCGCCTGACCCACCAGCCTGTGTTCCCTTTACACTGTCCTGCTGTGACAGGCTCTCAAGCCCCCTCCAGCACACATACCCGTGGGGACACACCCAGCTGCAGCTACACACAGATATTGAGATCTGCTCTGCATGGGAAGGCTCAGCTAAGGAACTGCTCAGTTACTCAAGTGCACACCCCTCTTTGGAGGATAAACCCAAAATTATACTGTCTTGCGCTGCACAGACAACTGTACAATCTAAGCTCATGAAATTCACCCCCTCCCTCAATATGGAGAGGAATATACACAGTTTTCTACCCCAAGTTATGATTTCCACACACTGGTTTTAGACAAAACAAGTTTATTAACTACAAAATACAGATTTTAAGTAAGGTTGTCAATCGCAGTTAACTCATATCATTAACTCAAAAACATTAATCATAATTAAAAAATTAATCACAATTCATCGCAATTTTAATCAATTAAATCAGTTAAACAATCGAATACCAATTTAAATTTATTAAATATTTTGGATGTTTTTCTACATTTTCATATATATTCAGTGTTGTAATTGAAATCAAAGTGTATATTATTTTTTATTATAAATATTTGCACTATAAAAATGGTAAACAAAAGAAATAGTATTTTCAGTTCACCTCATACAAGTACTATAGTGCAATCTCTTTGTCGTGAAAGTGCAATTTACAAATGTAGATTTTTTTTATTACATAACTGCACTCAAAAACAAAACAATGTAATACTTCAGAGCCTACAAGGCCACTCCTTGTTCAGTCCTACTTCTTGTTCAGCCAATTGCTAAGACAAACAAGTTTGTTTACATTTACAGGAGATAATTCTGCCCTCTTCTTATTTACAATGTCACCAGAAAGTGAGAACAGGCATTTGCATGGCACTCTTGTAGCTGGCATTGCAAGGTATTTACGTACCAGATATGCTAAACATTCGTATGCCCCTTCATGCTTCAGCCACCATTACAGAGGACATGCTTCCATGCTGATGACCCTTGTTAAAAAAATAATGCGTTAATTAAATTTGTGGAAGAACTCCTTGGGGGAGAATTCTATGTCCCCTGCTCTGTTTTACTCACATTCTGCCATATATTTCATGTTATAGCAGTCTCAGATGATGACACAGCACATGTTGTTCATTTTAAGAACACTTTCACTGCAGATTTCACAAAATGCAAAGATGAGATTTCTAAAGATAGCTACAGCTGACCCAAGGTTTAATAATCTGAAGTGCTTTCCAAAACCTGAGAGGGACGAGGTGTGGAGCATGCTTTCAGAAGACTTAAAAGAGCAACACTCTGATGCAGAAACTACAGAACCCAAATCACCAAAAATGAAAATCAACCTTTTGCTGGTGGCCTCTGGCTCAGATAAATAAAATGAACATGTGTCAGTCCGCACTGCTTTGGATTGTTATCGAGCAGAACCCATCATCAGCATGGATGCATGTCACCTGGAATGATGGTTGAAGCATGAAGGCACATATGAATCTTTAGCACATCTGGCATGTAAACATCATGCAATGCTGCTACAACAGTGCCACGAGAAAGCCTGTTCTCACTTTCAGGTGACATCATAAACAAGAAAAGGGCAGCATTATCTCCCAAAAATGTGAACAAACTTGTTTGTCTGAGCGATTGTCAACAGTGTGTCCTTGTTGCCAAGAAAGCCAATGGCATTTTGGGCTGTATAAGTAGGGGCATTGCCAGCAGATCGAGGGACGTGATCATTCCCTTCTATTCGACATTGGTGAGGCCTCATCTGGAGTACTGTGTCCAGTTTTGGGCCCCACACTACAAGAAGGATGTGAAAAAATTGGAAAGTGTCCAGTGGAGGGCAACAAAAATGATTAGGGACACATGACTTATGAGGAGAGGCTGAGGGAACTGGGATTCTTTACTCTGCGGAAGAGAAGAATGAAGGGGGATTTGATAGCTGCTTTCACCTACCTGAAAGAGGGTTCCAAAGAGGATGGATCTAGACTCTTCTCAGTGGTAGCAGATGACAGAACAAGGAGTAATGGTCTCAAGTTGCAGTGGGGGAGGTTTAGGTTGGATATTAGGAAAAACTTTTTCACTAAGAGGGTGGTGAAGCATTGGAATGCATTACCTAGGGAGATGGTGCCATCTCCTTCCTTAGAAGTTTTTAAGGTCAGGCTTGACAAAGCCCTGGCTGGGATGATTTAGTTGGGTATTGGTCCTGCTTTGAGCAGGGGGTTGGACTAGATGACCTCCTGAGGTCCCTTCCAACCCTGATATTCTTTGATTATATGGTTGGCTGAACAAGAAGTAGGACTGAGTGGACTTGCAGGCTCTAAAATTTTACATTGTTTTATGTTTGAATGCAGTTTTTTTGTACATAATTCTACATTTGTAAGTTCAACTTTCATGACAAAGAGATTGCACTACAGTACTTTTATGAGATGAACTAAAAAATACTATTTATTTTGGTTTTTTACAGTGCAAATACTTGTAATAAAAATAAATATAAAGTGAGCACTGTACACTTTGTATTCTGTGTTGTAACTGAAATCCATATATTTGAAAATGTATAAAACATCCAAAAATATTTAAATAACTGGTATTCTATTATTTTTAACAGTGTGATTAATCACAATTAATTTTTTTAATCACTTGACAGTCCTAATTTTAAGTGAGTATAAGGGATAGCAAACAGATCAAAGCAGATTACCTAGCAAATAAACAAAAATGTGATCTGAGCTTAATATACTAAAGATATTGGATATGAATAGCAAATTCTCATCCTAACTGTTGATTTAAACAGTTTGCAGAGATTCTTGAGGGCAACCTGCACTTGCTTGCAGCTGAAAACCCCAGGTATTCCTTTCACAGGCTAGAAATCCCTCTATCCTGAGTTCAGCCCTTTTCCCACAGTCCAGTCCTTGTTCCTCAGGTGTTTCCAAGCGTCTCCTTTGGGCGGGGAGTCAGTGAAGAACAATGATGACGTCACTCCCCATCCTTAAACAGCTTTTGATTATGGCGGGAACCCTTTGTCTGCCCTCTTGGTTCCCACACCCAGTCAGTGGAAAAAAACTGGTATTCAAAGATGGAGTCCAGATCCAGGTGACTTGGTCACATGCCCCTGTAGGGACACAGAAGCCATGACTCGGAGGCTGTTTGTAGCATCCTCAGAAAGGCTTCCCAGTGGGAGATTAGCATCTTCCAAGACCTATTGTTCTCCCAAAAAGCCATTCCCAGTCAGCCACTGGGATTGCACTGATTGCATTCTGCCTAGTAGGCATTCCCCAGATGTAAACACATTTGCAATAGATGCATAGACAATATTCCTAACTTCAGATGCAAAAATGATACACGCATACAAATAGGATAATCATATTCAGTGAATCATAACCTTTTCAATTATATCTTGCATGACCTATCTTTCATAGAATACATCATAGCTATGCCATAATCATATCATAATAATATCACTATGAAGAATATGGGGCATAATGCCACACCGTCTCCTTGCAAGTGAAGGATATTGTAGCCAGATAGAGGATGTATGTTTCTTTTCTGTACAAAATATTACTTCTATGGCTTTCTGAATAGACTTTAAAAGGTTTTGTTTTGCTGTGTATTTTTTCTTTCATTTTTATTATTTTAATGGATGATAGCGGCTCTTTCCACAAACCAGAGAAGAAGTAATTGAGTTGGTGTGGGCACAGTTCTCCTAAAGTTTTTCATGTCTTCTCAGATGCCCTAATAATCTGGTAGCTCATCTCTCATACAGGAACCAGCAGATTATCTAAGAAACAGGCAAGACAGAGCAGTCAGGCCCAGCTGTAGCCTTGTAGAAATGACCAATGGAATAGGGGAATTCAGAAGATTGGATATTATGACAAATGCACTGTTTTCCCCTGGGAGAGTAACCTGAAGGCAACTGTCGTAATTTCAGGTCCCCAACTACAGTCTGTACTTTCAATTGGAAAAGGCTGGGAGCCAATGGTTTGGAAGAAATACAAGAAAACACAGTGTGAAGAAATTCAAATTTTAGGTTGAGAACTTGGAACTTTGAAAAAGAATGTTCCAAAGACACAACTATATTGTTCCATAGATGTATGTGTTTCTAAAGCCAATTCTCAGACTTGTGAACAATAATACCACAGTGATTTCAAAGGAGTCCACATGTCTTAAATTTATTTTAAATAACACTGTAAACATTTTATATGAAACACTTAAAGCTTTAAGCTGGCTTTATATTGTTGCATGAACTTATCATTTCTTTATGCAAAAAGAAAAGGAGTACGTGTGGCACCTTAGAGACTAACAAATTTATTAGAGCATAAGCTTTCGTGAGCTACAGCTCACTTCATCGGATGCATTTGGTGGAAAAAACAGAGGAGAGATTTATATACACACACACAGAGAACATGAAACAATGGGTTTATCATACACACTGTAAGGAGAGTGATCACTTAAGATAAGCCATCACCCACAGCAGGGGGGGGAAAGGAGGAAAACCTTCCATGGTGACAAGCAGGTAGGCTAATTCCAGCAGTTAACAAGAATATCAGAGGAACAGTGGGGGGTGGGGTGGGAGGGAGAAATACCATGGGGAAATAGTTTTACTTTGTGTAATGACTCATCCATTCCCAGTCTCTATTCAAGCCTAAGTTAATTGTATCCAGTTTGCAAATTAATTCCAATTCAGCAGTCTCTCGTTGGAGTCTGTTTTTGAAGCTTTTTTGTTGAAGTATAGCCACTCTTAGGTCTGTGATCGAGTGACCAGAGAGATTGAAGTGTTCTCCAACTGGTTTTTGAATGTTATAATTCTTGACGTCTGATTTGTGTCCATTCATTCTTTTACGTAGAGACTGTCCAGTTTGGCCAATGTACATGGCAGAGGGGCATTGCTGGCACATGATGGCATATATCACATTGGTAGATGCGCAGGTGAACGAGCCTCTGATAGTGTGGCTGATGTGATTAGGCCCTATGATGGTATCCCCTGAATAGATATGTGGACAGAGTTGGCAACGGGCTTTGTTGCAAGGATAGGTTCCTGGGTTAGTGGTTCTGTTGTGTGGTGTGTGGTTGCTGGTGAGTATTTGCTTCAGATTGGGGGGCTGTCTGTAAGCAAGGACTGGTCTGTCTCCCAAGATCTGAGAGAGCGATGGCTCGTCCTTCAGGATAGGTTGTAGATCCTTGATGATGCGTTGGAGGGGTTTTAGTTGGGGGCTGAAGGTGATGGCTAGTGGCGTTCTGTTGTTTTCTTTGTTGGGCCTGTCCTGTAGTAGGTGACTTCTGGGTACTCTTCTGGCTCTGTCAATCTGTTTCTTCACTTCAGCAGGTGGGTATTGTAGTTGTAGGAATGCATGATAGAGATCTTGTAGGTGTTTGTCTCTGTCTGAGGGGTTGGAGCAAATGCGGTTATATCGTAGCGCTTGGCTGTAGACAATGGATCGAGTGGTATGATCTGGATGAAAGCTAGAGGCATGTAGGTAGGAATAGCGGTCAGTAGGTTTCCGATATAGGGTGGTGTTTATGTGACCATCGCTTATTAGCACCGTAGTGTCCAGGAAGTGGATCTCTTGTGTGGACTGGTCCAGGCTGAGGTTGATGGTGGGATGGAAATTGTTGAAATCATGGTGGAATTCCTCAAGAGCTTCTTTTCCATGGGTCCAGATGATGAAGATGTCATCAATGTAGCGCAAGTAGAGTAGGGGCATTAGGGAACGAGAGCTGAGGAAGCGTTGTTCTAAGTCAGCCATAAAAATGTTGGCATACTGTGGGGCCATGCGGGTACCCATCGCAGTGCCGCTGATTTGAAGGTATACATTGTCACCAAATGTGAAATAGTTATGGGTCAGGACAAAGTCACAAAGTTCTGCCACCAGGTTAGCCGTGACAGTATCGGGGATACTGTTCCTGACGGCTTGTAGTCCATCTTTGTGTGGAATGTTGGTGTAGAGGGCTTCTACATCCATAGTGGCTAGGATGGTGTTTTTAGGAAGATCACCAATGGACTGTAGTTTCCTCAGGAAATCGGTGGTGTCTCGAAGATAGCTGGGAGTGCTGGTAACGAAGGGCCTGAGGAGGGAGTCTACATAGCCAGACAATCCTGCTGTCAGGGTGCCAATGCCTGAGATGATGGGGCGTCCAGGATTTCCAGGTTTATGGATCTTGGGTAGCAGATAGAATACCCCAGGTCCTGGCTCCAGGAGTGTGTCTGTGCGGATTTGTTCTTGTGCTTTTTCAGGGAGTTTCTTGAGCAAATGCTGTAGTTTCTTTTGGTAACTCTCAGTGGGATCAGAGGGTAATGGCTTGTAGAAAGTGGTGTTGGAGAGCTGCCTAGTAGCCTCTTGTTCATACTCTGACCTATTCATGATGACGACAGCACCTCCTTTGTCAGCCTTTTTGATTATGATGTCAGAGTTGTTTCTGAGGCTGTGGATGGCACTGTGTTCTGCATGGCTGAGGTTATGGGGTAAGCGATGCTGCTTTTCCACAATTTCAGCTCGTGCACGTCGGCGGAAGCAGTCTATGTAGAAATCCAGGCTGCTGTTTCGACCTTCAGGAGGAGTCCACCTAGAATCCTTCTTTTGTAGTGTTGGCAGGAAGGTCTCTGTGGGTTAATATGTTGGTCAGAGGTGTGTTGGAAATATTCCTTGAGTCTGAGACGTCGAAAATAGGATTCTAGGTCACCACAGAACTGTATCATGTTCGTGGGGGTGGAGGGGCAAAAGGAGAGGCCCCGAGATAGGACAGATTCTTCCGCTGGGCTAAGAGTATAGTTGGATAGATTAACAATATTGCTGGGTGGGTTACGGGAACCATTGTTGTGGCCCCTTGTGGCATATAGTAGTTTAGATAGCTTAGTGTCCTTTTTCTTTTGTAGAGAATCAAAGTGTGTTTTGTAAATGGCTTGTCTAGTTTTTGTAAAGTCCAGCCACGAGGAAGTTTGTGTGGAAGGTTGGTTCTTTATGAGAGTATCCAGTTTTGAGAGCTCATTCTTAATCTTTCCCTGTTTGCTGTAGAGGATGTTGATCAGGTGGTTCCGCAGTTTCCTTGAGAGTGTGTGGCACAAGCTGTCAGCATAGTCTGTGTGGTATGTAGATTGTAATGGATTTTTTACCTTCAGTCCTTTCGGTATGATGTCCATCTGTTTGCATTTGGAGAGGAAGATGATGTCTGTCTGTATCTGTGCGAGTTTTTTCATGAAGTTGACAGATTTCCACTCTATACGGCTAAATTCAGTGCCTTGCATAATCACAGGTTTCAGAGTAGCAGCCGTGTTAGTCTGTATTCGCAAAAAGAAAAGGAGTACGTGTGGCACCTTAGAGACTAACAAATTTATTAGAGCATAAGCTTTCGTGAGCTACAGCTCACTTCATCGGATGCATTTGGTGGAAAAAACAGAGGAGAGATTTATATACACACACACAGAGAACATGAAACAATGGGTTTATCATACACACTGTAAGGAGAGTGATCACTTAAGATAAGCCATCACCCACAGCAGGGGGGGGAAAGGAGGAAAACCTTCCATGGTGACAAGCAGGTAGGCTAATTCCAGCAGTTAACAAGAATATCAGAGGAACAGTGGGGGGTGGGGTGGGAGGGAGAAATACCATGGGGAAATAGTTTTACTTTGTGTAATGACTCATCCATTCCCAGTCTCTATTCAAGCCTAAGTTAATTGTATCCAGTTTGCAAATTAATTCCAATTCAGCAGTCTCTCGTTGGAGTCTGTTTTTGAAGCTTTTTTGTTGAAGTATAGCCACTCTTAGGTCTGTGATCGAGTGACCAGAGAGATTGAAGTGTTCTCCAACTGGTTTTTGAATGTTATAATTCTTGACGTCTGATTTGTGTCCATTCATTCTTTTACGTAGAGACTGTCCAGTTTGGCCAATGTACATGGCAGAGGGGCATTGCTGGCACATGATGGCATATATCACATTGGTAGATGCGCAGGTGAACGAGCCTCTGATAGTGTGGCTGATGTGATTAGGCCCTATGATGGTATCCCCTGAATAGATATGTGGACAGAGTTGGCAACGGGCTTTGTTGCAAGGATAGGTTCCTGGGTTAGTGGTTCTGTTGTGTGGTGTGTGGTTGCTGGTGAGTATTTGCTTCAGATTGGGGGGCTGTCTGTAAGCAAGGACTGGTCTGTCTCCCAAGATCTGAGAGAGCGATGGCTCGTCCTTCAGGATAGGTTGTAGATCCTTGATGATGCGTTGGAGGGGTTTTAGTTGGGGGCTGAAGGTGATGGCTAGTGGCGTTCTGTTGTTTTCTTTGTTGGGCCTGTCCTGTAGTAGGTGACTTCTGGGTACTCTTCTGGCTCTGTCAATCTGTTTCTTCACTTCAGCAGGTGGGTATTGTAGTTGTAGGAATGCATGATAGAGATCTTGTAGGTGTTTGTCTCTGTCTGAGGGGTTGGAGCAAATGCGGTTATATCGTAGCGCTTGGCTGTAGACAATGGATCGAGTGGTATGATCTGGATGAAAGCTAGAGGCATGTAGGTAGGAATAGCGGTCAGTAGGTTTCCGATATAGGGTGGTGTTTATGTGACCATCGCTTATTAGCACCGTAGTGTCCAGGAAGTGGATCTCTTGTGTGGACTGGTCCAGGCTGAGGTTGATGGTGGGATGGAAATTGTTGAAATCATGGTGGAATTCCTCAAGAGCTTCTTTTCCATGGGTCCAGACTCTAAGGTGCCACACGTACTCCTTTTCTTTTTGCGAATACAGACTAACACGGCTGCTACTCTGAAACCTGTCATTTCTTTATGGTAAGTCTTTTAATTCTTCTGGATGAGGTCATTGACTTCCTCTATCCCGACCAAAAATGTTTCTGATTTATGTAATGCATTCTGCAGGATTACTTTTATTGCAAACTTCACTTTACAGGGAAATTTAAACTTTTCACCTTTTTAGAGAAAATACTCAACTTCATGTGCATAATCTTCATTCACCCCAATTCTTCATTCTGTACATACTCATTGGATGCCAAAAAAAACCTGTCATCATATTGTCTGGAAAGATTACAGAGTCTTTTGGAGTCTTCCTCTAGACACATGCTGCTGCTTTTACCTACCCTGGGAGGTGCAATCGCTTTCCTTCTGTTGCTACTGCTGCAAAAGCCCAAACAACTTAGATTAATTAAAACGTTCCTTGGTAGCTCAGAAGAGCAGTCCTACCCAAAAAGTAGAATTCTCGCTGCAGAAAGTCATAAATCCTGCAATATGCTTTGTTGATCCTGATCAATGAAATGAGGATGATGGCAAGAAGATTCAGGTGTGTAACAAGACTCTGGCGACTGATCTCACCGGTGGTTACTATAAAAAAGACTCACTACATATTTTGAATCTAATAATATTTCTTTTCATGCTATAGGATTCCAAATCACTTTTAGCAATCCCTTCACCCACCAGCTTCTTAACTATGAGCAACAACAACAGTTCAGGTTCACTGCAGGCTGTGAAAATCCCCCATGGTAGTGATGGTTTAGTTATTACTGCTAATTATGTGTATGATTTTTTTTAATTAAGATCTTCTGCATTTTTCCCCATCTACTGGCAGGAACTTCTCCACTTTGACATGGAACAGAGCCAGAGTGTCCCTGGGACATCTGGGATGTTAATGACAACTAACAAACCAAGAAAATCACTCTGTACCTGATGGACTTTGCATCATTATCTTGGCTTATGGGTAGAGAGAGAAAGTAGCAATGCCAATTTTCCAAACCACAACAGAATTTAACCACAAATCCTGACCCTAATTCTCTCTCCCTTTTCCAGAACGTTCATGCTGTATTTCAGACTGAGATGTCCTCTTTCCTTCCTCCCAATCAAGAGTTGCCTCAGCTCCTGGAGGAACAAATATTGAGGTGTACAGCTGAGAATAAGGACTATACTAAGCTGTTTCCTGCTGCAATTGACTAGGACCCCAAGTACAGCCAGGTGGGGAGGTGACATAAGCAGTTGACAAAGCAAGAAAAGGACAAACCTCCAAACAATCTATCTCCAGTTTTTGATGACAGTCTAATCTCTCCCTGTCTCTCTCTCTCTCTCTCTCTCTTTCTCTCCCTATCATTGCCTAATCAGGAGTAAGACTTATGGGGTATGAGTGGGGAAGAAATAGTCCTTTCATTGCTCCCACTTTTTCTGTTGGAAGCTTGCACTCTGTATGCCAAGCACAGGACAATGTAAATGGTATCTCTAATTGGCGAAGTATTGAGAGACTGGACACTTTCTTGTTCGAGTCTTTCTTGCTTCATGGAGAAACAGTAAAAGTTGCATGTATCTGCTTCATCCTGACTCATCGGATATATAATCATATGTGAAAATATGTATACAGGAAAGGTTTTTTCACAATATGATTGAATTTCTTGTTTAGAAATGTACTAGTGTATTCTATCTGTGGTGCAATCTTTCTGTCTTTTTTGTTTGCAGAAATCTCTCTCATATCAGACTCTCAGTTTTGTTTTTCAATAGGGATTTCAGACATTCTCCTGATATGGCATTATCTCATGGAGAATATATATCAGGAGCAACCGTGTAAAATTATTATTAATTTGAAACTTATTTTGCAAGTATGTGTATTGCTGTTTATATGAGTATTTTATTGTCTTTGTACATAGTGTTGTTCTACTTTAGTTATTACAAACATCTTTTTTTTAACCTGTCAGCTGGGCACATTTGATATGTAAATTATTACGACTCAATAAACAAGGAATCTCACAATACTATTTTTGTCATCAATTTCACAATAGAACCAGACTGTAAATCTGCCTGTGATTAACTTTAACTTCTGCACCAATCTTCCTCAAAAGTGTGAAACAGAACTTGTATGTCACATGCTCTTTGGCTGGTTTCCTTAAAACATGTTTTTGAACATGCTCCTTCCATCTTCCTCACTTCTGCCACATGCCAAAAATGTTTGGGGGTATGTTTCTTTTTGTTATATGTGCATAATCTCCCATTGATGTGGATAGAGATGTGTGTGCATGGAGAGCAGACAACAGATCTCTTGGAATGATGATATTGTGTAACTTAAGTAATGAAACTGCTTCACTGTTTAAAAGAACAAATTACATTTGAAGCTATATATGCCCTTGGTCTAGGCAAAATGAAGCCCTTAAAACAGTGGTTCTCAACCAGGGAATCTGTATCCCTGGGGGTATGCAGAGGTCTTCCAATGGGTACATCAATTCATCTAGATGTTTGCCTGGTTTTACAACAGGCTACATAAAAAGTCCTAGCACAGTCAGTACAAACTAAAATTTCATACAGACAATGACTTCTTTATATAGCTCTATACACTAAAATGTAAGTACAATATTTATATTCCAGTTGATTTATTTTATAATTATATGGTAAAAATGAGAAAGTAAGCACTTTTATATTTTCATGTCAGATTTTGTAAACGAGTAGTTTTTAAGTAAGGTGTAACTTGAGGGTATGCAAGACAAATCAGACTCCTGAAAGGTGTATAGTAGTCTGGAAAGGTTGAGAGTCACTGCCTTAAATTATGCTGTTTAAGTTTTCCATACCGTTTTTTACTCTTCCTATTGCTTCAGTGAGGGACAAATGCCATAGGTTACTCCAGGTCTGCATCTGCAATGTCTTGATTTACGAGAAGTTCCCTCTGTAATGGTTGCCCTTGGTGATCAAGTTCAACCAAATTAGTACCTACTTACCAGTGTGCTAAGCACATTATATTCCCTGTCCACTTTGTTTCACGTTCCAGTAGCTGACAAAAAAAGTTTTCAGTGTTGCTTTCACATTTTAGTCAGCACATTCTGGAAAACCTGTCGAGCATATCAAGAGTAGGTGTAAAACTTCCAATACTTTTCCAATCAAATATCTGAGTTAAAGTTGTTGACGAGGTGATTTCCTAGACTACTTCACATTATGGTAGGCCAGGGGCGGGTAAACTTCTTGGCATGAGGGCCACATTGGGTTTTGGAAATTGTATGACAGGCTGCTTAGGAGAGGAGGGGCGTGGCCCGGCCCCCATCTCCTATCCGCCCCTCTCCCTGGGACTCCTGCCCCATCCAACCAACCCTTTTCCCTGTCCCAGGTCTGCCCCTGGAACCCCGCCCCTGACTACCCCCTGCCACCCCATCCAACCCCCCCTTCTTCCTGACTGCCCCCCAGGACCTCTACCCCCATTCAACCCCTTGTTCCTGCCCCGACCCCTATCCATACCCCCATCCTCTGATCACCCCACCCTGAACTCCCCTGCCTTTTATCCAACCCCCCCTACTCTGTGCCCCCTTACCGCGCTGTCTGAAGCACCGGTGGCTGGTAGCGCTACAGACGCGCCGCCCGGCTGGAGCCAGGTCACACCGCTGCCGTGCAGCACAGAGCACCAGGTCGGGCTGGCCCAGGCAGCTCACAGCCCTGCCGCCCAGAGCATTGCGCCAGCAGCAAGGTGAGGCTGCGGGGGAGGGGGCTAGCTTCCCTGGCCAGGAGCTCAGGGGCCGGGCAGGAGGGTCCTGCGGGCGGGATGTGGCCCACGGGCGGTAGTTTGCCCACCTCTGTGGTAGGCTCTATACAAACACAAACAAACAACTGTCCCTGCCCCAGAGATCTTATAGTCTAAAAAGTTTTAAAATTTGCTACTATATGAGCTGGAACTTGGCATAATAACAGTATATTTTAGTACCTTTCCAGTGTCCCAATTTGAAAGGGATAGCTTAAATATTGTAGAGAAAAGGAAAATTCCCTGAAGCTTTGAGTGCAGCAGTTAGCCTATACTCACTCATTTTCATTGCCATAAAGGAGGACCCCGATATCACAGTTCAGTGCCCAAATTATCTACTCAAGAGACAAAGTTCAACTATGCAACCTTGAGTCACCCCAATGTGTCACCTCTGACATCTTTTGTAGACCCAAGCTGCCTTGTGGAAAATCTTGACAGCATTCTATAGTTGTTCTATTATATCTCATATTTTTCTATATTTGTCTTGAGACATTTTGCTCACTACATCAGGGTTGCATGAAAACATGATCTTTTCCCCACAGAGTTAATTTACTCTGTTTGCTTATTCCCACTCACCACCTCCATTCCTCCAACCCTGATGTTAGGAGTAGCATTACTACTTCAGATGGAAAATAATCAGCAAGAACCAAAATCCTGTTTTCCTATTTCATCCCTATTAATAAAGACAAAAAGAACCAAAAAGATATAAAGGTAAAATGCTTTTCCAAATTTCCCCATTAGACATTAGCGTCTCTTATTTATAGAATTTTAGAGTTGAAAAATTAATTTTAGCTGATAACAAGGATTTTTGTAAACACTTGTAATGTTCATAAATTCAGACTAGTTGATGTAAGGATGTAAGTTGTTTGCATTGAAATGTGCAGTCAGCTTTTCCCTGAGTCTAATCATTAATAACTATCAGTTATTTACATACTCACAGATTTTACAGGGGTATTTTGATTACCAGGAGAATCTTGTCTTCTCTGATTTTTGTGTATAAAGAATACTACCAATACAGAGTATATTCTCAGGAGATTCAATTAAGTAGTACATTTGTTTCCAGGTTTGACTATGCATTAGAAGCATGAGGACAAGGAGCTAGATTTTGCAAGCCCTTAGCCATGTGAGTTGCCCTTAAGTAAATAAGGATCATTCCCTAGCATTGTTCTAGCGTATTACTTTAATTTTAGAGTATAATGGTGGTTGCTTATCTCTTTTTGTTTTAGCCAATCTGTTTTTCAGATCTTTATTTTATCTTTTGGAATGGGAGCTATTCCCATGCATTCTGACATTCTCTATTAATAATGTTAATACACCTGCCAAGTGAGAAAGATACTTGACTATGTGCTTTTCTCTGGCTTTCATTAGAGAACTATGTCTTTGGACCTCTGAGATATTCCCTGCTTTCTGAATTACATGAATTGTAATACTGAGTTAGTGGTATGGTGCTTTAGGTACTAGAGAATAGTGCTGTGGTTTGTTGAGCCATCATGCCATCCATTTACAGGCAAAAATACCAATACTACAGGACAGAGTTAGGAAATTGGCAGATTGGCAAGTCTCATTCTCAATTAGAAATTTGAACATTTTATTTTTGTAATGCACGACTATGACATGAAATGCAAATATGTGAAGTGCAAATATTATTTTATGCTGCAAATGTGACTCTTGTAGATTGATCACCAGAGGTTGAAAGACAGAGAGCCATGGTGGATGATGGGGTTTCTAGATGTAACGTGGTGATGACATGTTACAGCAAAAATGTGATTTAAACTTTAATATTATTATTACTTCTATTACTGAGAGCATGAATCTTAATAAAAATAAATATTATGCTACAATACTCTGCTCTGCTTTATAACTGGTGAAATAAATCATTTCTCAAACAAATATGCAGTAATAAACACTACAACCAATTTATTTTCCATAACAAATTGCTGATAACCAGAACCTCATTCCTGGAATAGCTGCTTTCAATTGGTATTACTGTCAGGAAATAAAGTTCCAGGACATGTAACCTCAGTTGTTAGACAATAGCCTTAGTATCATATTACTCGTGGATTATGTTTTCTGGATTCCAGTTCTGGAGTTCCTGCTTGCAGTACTTTCTTGGGTGATTAGGTTGTCAGCTGAGTTAGATTATTTCTTCTGCCCTGCATTTTCTGTTAATTATCTCTTAACTATTTCATTACTTGCTAAAAGTCACACTACCTTCAAAAACAAAATCAGGCTGTGTAACTGTGGAATACCTAGTCCCGTCTGATGTTGAATTAAGTGAATCAAATATTCCATGGGAAATGCTGTGATACCACATTTTGTTTGTGTATGTGCTTATGCATTTTGGATTTTTGCTGGTCCAGTTTGTTACAGGTGTCATAATATTTATGGGATTTAGATTGTGCCCCTTATAAAGTCAGATTTATTCCTGTTAATATGGGTGTCAGGTTGGTGTAATATTTTAAAAGTAACACTGAAGAGCACTCGCTGTTCTGCTCTACAAACTCATAAGATGTATTTACTTTTCCATGAATTGAAATATTCATACAGCTCCTGTAGTTAGAGAGTATGGGCTTGTCTACACTTAGTGCTGGTGCGCTATGCGCTGTAGCACTTAACGAAGATGCTACTCACACCGACAGAAGAGCTTCTCCCATTGGCAAAGGTATGCCACCTCCCCGAGAGGCGATAGCTATGTTGATGGGAGAACCCCTACTATCGACATAGTGCTGTCTACACTGGAGTTTAGGTCAGTATAACTATGTTGCTCAGGGGTGTGGAAAAGCTACATCCCTGACCACCGTATTAATATCCACATAAATTCCTAATGTAGACCAAGCCTAAGAAAGAACAGTAAATGAAATAGTTTTACATTCTCTTTGGCTTCATTTCTTAGGAAGTCTTTTATATAATCAGTGGAAAGGTCCTATGTAGAATCACACTCTGGAGCTAGTTACTAAGATGGAAATCTTTGCTCCAGGAAATGTCAGACTTGTTTTTTGCATTCTGATATTAATGGAGCATTTGGTTCGCTCAGATTTTATGTGGATGTTAAGAAGATCACCAGCTTTTGTGGTGGGTTTAAAGTATCATTTTATAAATAATCACCCAGGTAAATGTTTTTGAAGAAAATGATATGTACGTGGGTTTTTTTTTTCTTGTGTCCATGTTCCAGTGATCAGAATAACATTAATTCAGGAAAGGCAAATTACTAAGGAGATATACATTTGGCCCCAGTTGTTTTGAGAATTGTGAAGAAAATGTGGATAATTTGCTTGGAGGCAATACATTTATGGAAATTATGTAAGATTTGAAATTATTCTTTAGCTAACCCCAGAAGTATTTCTCCCATTTAGCATTGGATGGTTTTACATCTATGATTATGGAGCCCTTGTTTCGTATGTACATAGGGCCAGATATTTGATTTATCACTCTAGTTTCAAAACCAGTTTTTCTAAAGGAGCAGGACTTCAGGTACAGCTTTTTTGTCAGCTCTGTGGGGTCAAAGCTGTGCATCTCTAAGAAGAATTAGAATAATACATCAGGAAACGGGGCAGCTCCCATTTATGCCTCAAGTATTCCAAGATAATAAAACAACTTCATTTATAAATTGTTGGCAGTACTGAAGTCACATCTGCAGCAAGTTATTTTGCTTGTCTGCTGGGAATGAAGTGTGCAGTTCTGGTATCAGGGGATCAGTTTATGTGCATGCACAGCTAGTTGTAAATCACAGACCAAATGGGGACGGAGATTCATCTCCCGGTTTCTTTTTGTGCTTTAAGAGATTGGGGCTTTTTAGTATCAGTTGCTGCCATTCTTGCAATGCCCATTCTTGAAGTCTGCTGAAGTTAGATTTCAGGCAAGGTTGAGACTATTTTAAAATTTTCCCAAATCCCCAAAGTTTCAAACCTACTCAACCTAGTCAAATGTTCTTTCAGAATCAGGAAATAAACTTAAAACACTTGGTTTTAAGACTAGGCTAAGCTGTAAGAAATGCACATCTTATCTACAGAAATCAGGAGCACAGTTGTTTCTAGCCAATCTCTATGAATGATTTTTATTAGCAATTTATCCAGCCTCGTGGTAAGAATCCTTGACAGCATTTTTTACTTTTATTTTTTAAAGAGAAAACACATGAAAAGAGGCACATTCATTTTCAGGTTTGCTCTGGTTGTGAATTGAGGCCATAGTTGCTCTTTATACAAAATTTGGCAAAACCCCTTGCTTGTGGGCCTGTCTAAGCATTCTGGTTAAAAGTGAAGTAACATCTTTCACTAACACTTTATAAACATTAATAGAGAAGTCGCCAGACATGGGAACTGTATTGGGCTCTTGCCCTGCCTTGAGAACCACATGGGTAGATAACTGCACCTGTGCAAAGCCCAGTTGCAGTTCAAGGCCTCTGCATAGGCTAAGAGGCTCACTGATGAAGTTCTCAGTACAGAATTAAGACCTTGCCATTTAAATTCTCAAAAACTCCCAAACTTCTGTTAATGAAACTGGAAGTTCTAACCTATTTTATTAACCTCCAACGATTTGGTGAGATTTATAGCTTTCAGATAAACTCTGTTCTTCTCAAGTTCTCCTGATTTGGAGGTTTAAGATTTATATGGCTCACATGTAAGATGTCAGTCTTTTTGAATGCTGCCATTTAAGTGAGGGCTCTTTGTTGTAACTGTTTAGTTTAATTGTCAGCCTTATTTCCTCAGGTGAAACTCTTGCTTTTAGCTAAACTGATGAGAGATTAAGTGAGTTCATGCATTAACTTCAAAGTCCTGCCAAAGGGATGTGGGAAACATCTACGTCTTCCCTAATTCTAAAATCTCAGTTCTGTTTTGCAATATTTTTTTTCTTAATAAACAGCCTTTGCAGTATCCCAGAATCTGTTACATACTTCTACACCATCCCTATTTGTTGAATAGTTCCGTCCTTTGCTTTTTATTTGATCTATGTACTTTAACTCTGGTTATGTTTCGTTTCAGAGTAGCAGCCGTGTTAGTCTGTATTCACAAAAAGAAAAGGAGTACTTGTGGCACCTTAGAGACTAACAAATTTATTTGAGCTGTAGCTCACAAAAGCTTATGCTCTAATAAATTTGTTAGGTTATGTTTCGGTATCTCTGGCAATCAAAACACAAGAAAACAAACAAGTGGAGAACATATGAGAAATAAGCTGACACAGATTAAAACAGGCACATAGTACATGGTACAAAACGTGGGAAATGTTACTAGGAATATTTAGTGTCTACAAAAATAACTATACAGATCTTTTTTCACTTTCAATCAGTTTTATTAATTGGGTTATTATATATTAGATTCCTGTGTTGAACAGCAATTGACTACTGCAGTATTGTCAACCTCAAAAGATAAAAAATCATGAGATTGGCCAAGAAATAATGAATTTAAAAAATCAAAACATTTTAGTCTGTTTTGACTTCTCAACTCCCCTTTATTCTTCTGCCAATGAATGTGTGATAATTTTAGGTTGAAAGTTAACCTTTAATCCACACACAAATGCACACCTCTCCTTAGCTGCTCAGATGGAGATGTCACTTACCCTCTCCTGACCTCTATGATAGAGGAACTGCAATCCATTGTCTTGACCCAGCAGCAACACATGGGACTTATCTACCTGGAACCCAGCACCACCAACTCCCCATGCTCCTGTTTCATACTTCATATGGCCCTGGGGCTTCTCTGCCTGTGTCCCAGCAGCACCATTTTCCTGGCACTCCCATCCCGTCTCGAGCTCCCCCATGACCCTCTCTCTGCTTTAGGGCTATACATGAAGGCAGGTTAGGTTTGTGTTCTTAGCCCATTAATAAGAAGTTGGGGCCTAGTCTTTTGCAAAGGGTCATGTGATTACCTGATGAACATCTGATTTCTGTGAAGGCTGGAGGCAGCTCAGTTGGCGTAGATTGCTGCCAGAAGCAGAGAGACTCTGGCAGGAAGTCCCTGGGTCAAGAAGGGGGAGCTATAGGAAGTAGGTGCTCTTGTGGCAGGGCCTGGAGCAGGCGACTCTCAGGCAAGTGGCTGGTAGAGTAGGAACCTGTGAAGAACTGATAGGCCCCTGCCGAGGACTCTGGGTTGCGGGGAAGGACAATCCATATGCTGAGTTTGTGTTATTTGGAAGAAATAAAGCTGATGACCTGAGAAAAAGAGCCTGAACCAGATTCAAGGCATGGCTAGGGTGGCCATGCACACATTCCCAGAACATCAGACGTTCTGGTACTTCCGAGAATGGAATGGGCCCACCCCCATTGGTGAGCACTTGCCACTGCCCGCATGTCTTCACATGCACAATGCATAGGAAGTCACGCCATATGCAGGATGTTATTTTGAAGGGTGCATCACTTCCCCTCCACTGGCATGACCTCACACGTACCATCTGTGCGAGGTCATCCTGGCGGGGGGCAGAGCGCATGCTCTTCAAAAAGGCATTTCCAGTCCAATACCGGACAAAACCATGTCTAGTTTTGTCTGAATACTGGAGGGGGATGAACCACCCAAAAAGAGGACTGCCTGGTTTACAACTGGATGAATGGCCTGCCTCAGTATGGCATTGATTCTTCTCTGGGCTGGAGAGACAGGCCAGCTGTGTACATGTGTATTCTTTATTGCAGGTGTTCTACATACTACAAATATCAGTCCTTCCTAATTTAAACATCCCTCCTCTCAGACGCTCAGTTGTTTGTCAGATTGAGTGGATGGTTATGATTTATCTCAGGCAATAGTTAGAAGAGTATTGAAATCCCCAGTTATGCATGTAAAACCCTACAGACAACTGCACATGTCTAAATAAAAGGCAGATACATTCCTGTCACTATAATATCTGAGTGAATGTTATTTAATAAAATGCAGTATAATGCGTCTTTAACTGTGTATGAACTAGCAGAAAGACAAGGAAGTGAGGTTCAGTAATATCTTTTATTGGACCAAGTTTTGCTGGTGAGAGACACAAGCTTTTGAGCTACACAGTGTTCTTCCTCAAGTATCTTTCCAAGATATTACCTCAGCCACCTTGTCCCTCTAATATCCTGAGACTGACATAACTACAACACTGCATATGAACTAACAGTTTTGCTGAGTTAATCAACCACTCACCTCTTTTTCCATTTCTAAGAGAGAAGAGAAAATCTCTTTAACCTGTTCTTGTTGTTAAGCTTCAGGTGTTCTTTTTAAATTAAGTGAATTTCATTAAAAAATACAGTTGTAGAACCAGATTTAGGGTTTTTTTTAAGATGGTTGAACTTTCTAATTGGAGAGAAATTGCATTCACTTGTTCCATGACCTTGTAAAAATAAACTCTGGCACAAAAGTAGTTCAAACAGATATCTGTTGGAACCTCTCAGACATACTCAGTTGCACCTGGGAAGCCAAAACAATAAATCTAAACCATGAAATAATAGAGAATAATCATAATCAGTAAATATCACTTGAGCAAACAGCTGTGTTCTCACCTCTATATTGTGTCACTATCTTGGTGGATGACAGGGTAGAATATATTTAGGTATCAGGAGACAAATAATAGACTTATGGAGTCTTCCATCTTTAAATTACCAGTTTGAGTCTAGCCTGGATGAGTCATGACTAAAAAAAAATGTTTTCTATATCGGATTGTTTTGGGGAGACTATATGAAATGAATTGGTGGTTTTCCATCCAGTGTATATCAGGTAAGTGTCCACATCACAAAACCACCATCTTCTGGAGGTAATTGACAGCCTTGTTGCCAAATCAGCGAAGAAGCCAAGGGTAACATTATCCTAAATGACTTAGGAGCCTAAGTCCCATTTTCATGTCACTTAGGAGCCCATGTTCAAAAGTCATTTAGGTTCCTAAGTCCCTTTTGAAAATGGGACGTAAGTTATTCAGACACTTTTTTGAAAATTGTACCAGAAGGCTTTTAAATAGGTGACTCTCAAACTCCTGGAGATGATTCATCCACATCATGGTTGAAGCATGTCTGCAGAATGCTGTGCTGAAGCTTGTACTGCTGCTGTCTGCTGTCCCCATTTCTGAGTCAGATAGATTATAAAGGCTTTTATTGAGTAAAATGTTGATTTTATTTCTTTTACATGGTGAAACAAATACCATAGTACTAAAAATAAACAAGATATTGTGCTTTTTCTCTTCATACTGAAACTGAATCCTTGATAGCACTATTCAATTAGTTAAATTAATTTGCTGCAATTTGAGATATCGCATTAAGATTAACAGATATAAACAAAAACAAATCAGTACTAGCATGGGGTGACATTTTTGATCAAATAGTAAATTTGCAGAAAAATGCAGTTTTCGGCTAAATAAAAAAGTGAAAATAAATTTGAAATGGTCAGATGGTTTGTTTCAACATTTTTAAACAAATCATTTCAATTTTTCATTCTGAAACATTTTGTTTCATAGTCTGTTTAAAATAAATTTTTTAAAAGCTAAAAAACTCCCCAAAATGTAAGTAAACAAAACAAAACAAAAAAGCAGAAATTGTTTTGACCTGAAACTAATTTTTTCCCTTTCGTATTTTTCTTGTCAGAGGAATCACGCCCCCATTCAATTTCTGTTTGAAACTATTTTTTTTCTTTGGATTTTTTTGGGTTCCGTTCCATTTTAATCAGAACATCACAAACTTCTGTACAATTCTGAAACTCTGTGTGGGAAAGTTGGTCTACCCCATTGCACTGCCTGGTGCCTGGGTATCCAGTCCTCAGCTTGCCTTCTGATTCTCCAAGGAACACCTTCCACTCCCGTTTCAAATAACATTCATCCCCTTGGGGCCTGGTTTATTACAACATAAAATGTTCCATTCCTGCTCAGCAGGTCTGCATATGTAAGCCATCCTTCCAGCCCTCAATGATTGGTCTTCTCTGTCTTGGGTTTTGGGGTTCCTGCCACAGCAATTTTGCTTTTCCCTGAATTCTACTGCAGGCCCTGCCTCCCATTACTCCTTACACCTCTGCCACTGTGTGTGAGCAGTCTCTTTTGTAGCAGGTGTGCTTCTGGGCTGCCATGAAGTGTGCCCTAGTGGTCACAAACAGCTGCAGCCATGCCCAGAGAAGAAATTAACCCTTTCCTTGCCAGTCCAGGGATGGGTCAGTGCACAGTAAATAAGAGTAAAACTTGACTTACAACTAGGCCATCTTATTAGGCTTTCCAAACTGTACCTTATTATCATGGGCCAGATCGTGACTTCCTTACTCCCCTGCACTAGCTCCCCATGTCATGGATAACGGTGTGGAGGAGAGGAAGAGGCATTGCACAGCCACTGCTCCCCCTCTTGCACAGATTGGCAGAGAGTGGGCAGGCTGGGGGAGGTGAATGTGCGGACCTTGATGCCACCTGGCCATCACAGCTGCACTGGGGAATGTATGCTACACCAGGTAAAGAGCTGACTCGTGGTACATCTCCCCCAGACCAAATGGGAACAGTTACAATCCATTAGAAAGGCTGCTCCTTAAGCTGGGCAACAGCATACTGCCCCATATAATATTCAGGACTTGTGGCAAAGTCACAACTTAGTCCTCAGTGGCTTCTATGGGAAGGGGAGCAGACCCTTTACTTTTGTGCCAAGTCCTTGTGAACATTGTTAAATTTATTTATTTATTTTATTTAGACTTACGCTCACATCCTTGACAAATGAGTACCTACCTTGTTCTAGGTATCCCCTGACAAGCCTAAAGACCCCATCCACAAAACAAACCATGCATGTAAGCGCTCTCCAGTCATTTCCAGCCTTGGGATTCAAAAAGGAAACTACCATCAGAAAGCACAAAGTTTGAAGCAGCAGTAAAAAAGCAAAATGCCATCCTGGATTTATCAGTGTTGCCAATTCACTCATTGTTTTATTGTGCATTTCCTGCTATTTGACGTCTTTCTTTTATACCCTCGCTCCTGGAGTACACTGATTGCAAGGCAATCTCAGCTTTTTAAAATGAGTTTCTAGCCCGCAGGGCTGTGGAGAAAATCTTGAAAATGTGACCTGAGTGCACCCTATAGGTGCAAAAACGAGAGGGTAAATAGAAAGAAACCCAAACATTTTTTTAAAATCTCAAGATTTTACGCTAATCGCATGATCTTTGCGGCCTGACTTGTGATTTTTTTAATTTTGGAGTTAACAATACTAGAACGTGATTGGTACCTTTTTGTACAGTACGTTCCATTAGTATTGTACTTTTTCAGTACATTTGGCATTTTAGTTAGTTCATAATGACAGTTTAAAAAGAATCAATTGGCCTGATATAAAGCATAACAACTGACAAACTACTAGTGCAGTGCCAAAAGGTGACACTTTAAGTCAAGACCTCATGAAATACCATGCCATGGCAGAAACAGCATTTTATTTATTGAAGCTGAGCTTCTCAAAGGGGCCAAAAGGAACTGGATACCCAAATCCCGTTGAAATTCAATGGAATTTAGGTAGCTATCATCCTTCGACTCCTTTGAAAATGCAGCCAGCCTGGATTTTTTTACCCTACTACAGCATATATAGCCCGGTCTCCTAGGCCTTGCATAAAAAGCAGCTGTCAAAATGTGCTGTCGTCTCTACATTTCAAAGCAAAAATGAAAGTGAAGTGTCAGCTCATTATTCTGTTGAACCTATGAAAAATCTATCTACAGCCTTCTTAATGTTTAGAGCACTATTAACACTGCATGCTGCTGTATGAAACATGACTTAAAGTAACCTTTGTTCTGTACTAGGATCTGTAAGTAGTTGTCTTTCTTTATAGCAAGAACAAAAGTTTAAACCACCTCATATTTAGGGATGCGCTTTCCCCTCTCCCCATTTTATTTATCATTTCCTAAAAAGTATGGGCTTAGACAGTGCCCTAGCTTTATGCAGCTGTACAGGGCAGTAATAAGGAGTAAGCACCCCCCAACTCAGGCCACACAAGAGCTCCCTACAATCACAGTCACTGTTAAGGGAGTTTCAGAGTAGCAGCCGTGTTAGTCTGTATTCGCAAAAAGAAAAGGAGTACTTGTGGCACCTTAGAGACTAACAAATTTATTAGAGCATGCTCGGGGGTCGCATAACTAGTTAAGGTGCCACAAGTACTCCTTTTCTTGTTAAGGGAGTGTCAGGTATGCACCTGAGATGCTTCCCCTTGAAGAAACTGGCCAGGGAAGGGAGAAGGTAATGTCATGGTTCCACCATCTGTACATGCCAACAAGCAGAACTGGAAGTATGTTGGACTCTGAAAATTGGGGTCCCAAATTAATCCCTGTCTTCCCACACCCTCCCACTAGCATATCTAGGAATGTCTCCAGTGCAACCCAAGGGGCAGCATGTCTTCTGCATTTCCCCTTAATTCAGGCCATTTTTGATGGGTTCAGTGTAGCCCATTTGACATGAATTCTTAACAGAACCGTAAAGAATATGATTTTAAAAATCAGCATTCCCTAGCAGTGTTTTGTTAGAAGGCAAACTCCTGAAAACTATCTCCAGGATGAAAAGAAATGTAAACAAACCTCAATCTTCATAGTCATCATGCAGGGATGGCGCCCCCCCTCCCCCATCACACCATGTAGTCCTATCAAAAAGAGTGTGACTGCTCCTCAGTCAGAGTAATGTCAGCATAGGCAAGGTCCCAGTGATTATTATTGTTTGGACTGGCACAAGGATAATCATTACGCCCAAGTTAAATCACCATCAGCTGTCTCACAAATCTAATAAAGAACCTGGTTGATCCAGACTGACAAGATTTATTTTTCTTTTCTCGTGGAATCACGGGTCGGCATTGTGAGATGTCACTTTGTTAAGAACTGTACAGGCTCCAGCTATTTGGTGGCGTTGCTCGGCATTCAGCCAAAGGTTTAACTCAGAGGGGTCCACGAGCTAGATAGTGGTGATGGTCTTCGTTTTAAAGACCCCAGCAACCTGTGCTTCCCAAATTCTAAATTGTATGAGAGGGTTCAATTGCAAACTGCATTTTGGCATAATACAACACAACTGTAATTTGGAGATTATGCTAATTTAAAACAAAGTAGGATGGGCCAGCTCGCATTAACTCTAATAGGAGCAGGATGGGGCACACAATAACACTGGGCCTGATTCTGATCCAATTTTACACCAGTGTAAATTCGTTGATTTCAATTGAGTGGCTGCTTTATACCAGCATAAATGAGATTAGCATCCAGCCCTTGAAATATAGTGGTTATGGTTCTCAGTCTACTTGGTAAATTTAAAAGTTGGAATCCATTTCAAAACATTCAGGAAAAGGTTTGTCTTTGTCTTCCTAATTGTTTTTGAGTTTTTTTTAATTGCAGGAACAATAGAATTGTGTTACATATTGTTGTATATTTATGGAGCACGGTTTCTCGTTATGATGTCATATAGCATGATCAACAATATCAAACTGAAAAAAGAAAGTAAAATTCCCAACTTTTGCAAGGTGGAGGATGAATACTTTTCAATGAAGAACAATTGCTTTATTTTTCACATAGAGAGTTGATGAAAGAGAAAAAAAACATTGGAATATACTGCAAATCTGCCTTATATTGTTAATGGTAATATTCATGCCCAGTTCCTGAGCACTCTTCCAGTCTGTGCAGTTCTAATGTGCTGAGCACCATGGCAGTTGGGCACCAATAGCGGAGAGACCTTTCAGGAATCTTAGAGTTATACAAATAACCTGTGGGGGTTTTGAAAGTGTAGAGACAATGTACTAATGTATTGTGTTGTTTTTCAGAAACCCCCAGTCATGCAACAAGAACAATAATGGTAAGTCTCCAGGAGCTCTATTTTTTTTCCTTTTAAGTTTGGAAAGCTGAACTGAGAACTACAATGTTGTAGGCTGCTAGTGTATGGTATCTCTGTTAATATAATATTGTGGTATTGTAGAAGAAAGATTTGACTTTGGGGTACCACTATCCACTGGCAAGCTAGAAAAAAAAGAAAGATATTGACTTTTTCAAGACACTGAAAAAGAATAGTTGTGTGTGTATAAATATAGGGAATACACAATGATGTAGGGTGAAGGTTTTATCACTCCTTGTTTGGAATGGTCACATTACTCATGAGTGGAGAAGGTCTGATGGTGTTATACTGATGATTCCAAACTATCTCCCCCTAAATGCATCTTACATATGTCATGTATGTCACAGAGCAACTAGTTAAGAAAGCTTTATAGGGTTCAAAAATATATTTGAACTATTTCTTGTATCCCTCTACCTGTGAAGCCAGCTGCCTGGGTTTTTTACCATAAATTTAACTGTTCAGGACTCAGAGAGAGAGAAATATTACAACCAATAAATGCAAAGACATAAAATAGTTTCTCTTTTCTCATAATCTCATATTTTTAGATCTATTATAGTGGATCCCACTGGGGAGCTAGGGATATTATCTTCCTAAATGTATGAAACTTCCATTATGGGATTACGAGAGTGAAAAATTTAATTGAGGTTTTTAAAGCAAACCTTACTCTCAACCGGGAATGAATTATGACCCTCCTGGGCCTCAGGCTAGAGAAATGTCATTTTTGGCAGGAGGAAGTGGCTGTTTGAAGCAGCTCAAAGTGCGGAATGTTAGAATAAGTCCCCAGGGGATGGAGTAATGGGCAGATAATGTGGCCACAGGTTACATTTGTTAATTATGTGGCTGTGCAGTTCATCATACGCCTTTCCAATATATCACTTATCTCATATATAAGGGACATGTAAATTCCTACATGAAGAACCTACCTGGTTAACTTAGCATTAGTGTCACTTCAGTGCATTTGCAATCAACATAATCACTAAAACTCCAATTCAAATGTATAACTGATTGCAGAGAGACACAAATCTCCAATTCATTTAGCAGCCTATAGGTGCTTAGAGAAAGTGCTACTGCCTCGCCATACAGGATATGCTATACTCCTTTTTTTAAAGAATTTAAAAGGTCTATCACTCTTGTAATTGTGTGCATGTCTATGCAGAGAGAAGAGTTTTAAAGATAAATGATTTTAGAAGTACGCCTTTAAAACGTGACTCTAAGATTAAGTCAACTAGAGATATCTCTCCCATAAAATTAGGGAGGGATGTTTAGAATTGCTCCGCATTGGTCCAACTCTGCTTGCCCTGAAGTCAGGAGCAAAGCTAGGCCAATGCTGAGTGTATTTGAACATCCTACCTTAGTCTTTTTCTTACTAACTGTTACTTGATGTGGGCCCAGGCCTTGCATATGATTTCAGGATATCTCCATATTGGGAATGAGACTGGAGAAAAATCAAAGACCTTATTTTCTTAGTCTCTAATTGTTACAGTTATAGAGATGCTATGTTTCCATAACATGTCAGTGTCCTCTTTACCACATGAATTTTGGCCACATTTTGGAGTAAAGAAGCCTATTTAAATTCCTGTAAGAATATTTTACTGTACCTAACATTAATGTCTTTTACATATCTGCCGATAATCAGAAATACACAGCAATTTTGACTGTTTACAAATCATTGTACAGATTACAACATCCAGATTAATGTGCCTCATTCAAAGCAATATGCAGTAGCTGTCCATTCTAGCAGTCTTTAAGTAAATGAAAATAAGATTAACAACTGATATGCTATTAAAAGAATGTGAAAATGATCCAGCAACAAATCTACTCACTGTTTGTAATTAAAAACATAAATGAATGAGAAAAGGAAAACCTCAGAGCCTGCAATGAGTAGAGAGAATACAACACCAAAGACAGAGAATTTATCATTCCATTTCTGTACATTAGGAAACTATATGAACATATGAGAGTCTTCATTCAATATAATAGAGTATATGCATATACAGTAAAACACATACTATCCTGAGCTATATTTAAACCGCTACTGCACTGAATTACTACTCTGTACTAAATTCCAGCTCTTTTGAATGATTATGATAGTTATAAGCATAATACAATATAAAGTTGGTGTGTGGTCGTTAGTCAATTGAATGGCAGAAATACAATGGCAAACAAGTCTGAATAATGGCTAACCTGCTTTGATTTGAGGAGGCTTTTCTCATGCCAAGTCAAATTATTTTATCTGCTTTTAAATTGCATTTGTAGTCAGTGAAATGCCATAAATAAAGGCATTAAATCTGACCTCATTTATCTGAGGACAGCAAATTTATGTTTAAGTCAAATCCAATGAGGAATAGAGTGGGCTTTTCCTTTTTTCTCTTAAAAAAAATTCCCATGGAGCCTTAATGTTGAAACCTCCACCCCCCAAAATATATTTCATTTGTGCTTAAAGATTACAGTGTCCACATATTTGTTCTTTGTTTCAAACCCTTGTTTGTACAGTCAGGAACTAGGAGTGATTTAGTGATATAAAGGAATTTGTTTATATTAATGTTTTCTAAACCATTTCCGGCATAAACAACAGCTTTCCTTATTGTCCTAAGGACAATCATCTGGGTCATTCTCTTTCAGTAGCTAAACTACTGGTGTAAGAGATATTGACAAAGAGAGCTCCATTTTAAAACAGTGCTTTAAAAGCTCAGTTTATCCAGCAAACTTAAGGCTTTTGTATAATTCCTACAAAGTGGCTATGTACTATGCAGTGTTTGAACATAGAAATAGCACTGATTGTTCAGAAAGTCATCAACCATTTCATTATTGGATCTCTGTCATTCAATGAGATGATAGTATGTACATTCAACATTATAACAGACCTATTTTAGTCATATAATTCATGGATGTTCAACATCAATCAATAAATTGCAGGCACAAATAATAGCATTCCATTTTTTAACTACCTATCATTTGTTCCTATATCATAGGGGGCCAAACTGTGCCCTCTTTAAACATTTGCCTTACACAATCAGTGTCAGTGCACAGAGTATATCAAAAATTCTAAGAGTTGAAAATTGTTTTGTGACAGATGTGAGTAGCCCAGCTGTTTCAAAGCAGAACCAATCTCTGATTCTAAATTTGACAGAACTGCTGTTGTGCTTTATTTTGTCTTCAATATAATTTGGTCAATGTTGAATTAAACCAGTTAACATGGGTTGGTATCACACACACGTGAGCACGCCTGCTCTTTTCTACTTATTTTTCTTTCTGCACTAAAAAAGCTTCTTTGCACTATGATTCCTTTTCAAGATCTGCTGTAAATGCTTTTGTATTGGGCTAAGAGGCTGCTTACTTAGTGGGATTTTTTTATTTTTATTTTTTTTGCCAAGGAGTGGGAAAGGATTACAGGATTTCATAGAGTCATAGACTGTAAGATCAGAAGGAGGGACCCTTATGATCATCTAGTCTGACCTCCTGAATATTACAAATCAGAGAAGCTCACCTGTGAATTTCTGCATCAATCTTATAACTTCTTTTTGAGCTATAGCATCTCTCTTAGATATACATCTAGCTTTGATTTGAACTGAGGATGATGCTCTTGTAGGTAAGGGATTGGACTGTAAATCAAGAGATGTGGGCTCTTCTCCAAACTTCTACACAGGCTTCCTGTGTGGCCTACAGAAAGTTCTTTAATCTTTGTCACTCAAATTCCCTGTCAGTAAAATGGGGACTATAAGATGTCCCTGTGTCACATGGGTACTGTGAGTGTGTGGATACATTTGTGACTGGTTGGTATTCAGATGTTTATGCTGAGAAGCATCATAGAAAAGCCCGTAAATAAATAAATAAATAAATACCAAACTGAGGTCTGTCAGTGGCATAAAATCTAAAACTTTCATTCCTCTTACATGTGGCCCAAGAAATTAAGAAGTGATAAATGCAGAATAAAAACTTCATTTCATTTGTATAAACTTCATTTCAAAACTTTCATTTGTATAAAACTGTCTGAAAAGCCAGACCTCTGAATTCACTTCTCTCTGTCTCAGTAGCACTCAAACACCAGTGAAGGAGATGCCAATACTAAGTGTGCAAGGAGGTGGCTGGCTGGCCCGAACTGGTTCCCAGCTGACTCCTCCCATAAAATACCTCTCTTGTTAATTCCTCCGGGCCCCATTAGATTCCAGGAGACAAGAGCTTCATTCCAGAATGACTCCAATGGGACTTAAGCAAGTGCTTAAAGTTAACCACATACATATGTGCTTTCCTGAATTTGGGGTCTTAGATGTAAACTATTTGAGGTCGGGGCTGTATCTTATTACTTTTGCATAATAGAGCTTTGATCTCAATTGGGGCCCATTTGTGCCACCATAGAACAAATAGTAATAATAGAATGTTCATTCCCATGCTTTCCCAGCCATAAGAAGCCTTTAAATTTTCATTTTAAGAGAAGGTGGGCGGTGCTCACTGGTTTTTTATCTAGCAGAGCTTGTACATTAAAAAAACTTGCATTTGAGCTGATGTTTTTGCAAGTAATTTTAGACTGGGACTGCTGCTGCAGGAAGGAGGAGTCTTACCAGACAGAAACACGTTGCCACTTCACTCCTTTCTGAAAGGGAACATTGTACTCAATGAGCCTGTAAGCATTTTCCTGTAGAAATGGGGAAATCATGTACCTACCTGATAAGTTTTGTGTGGCAACCATTGCATAGTGCTGTGAAATTCTAGCCATGCACCTTTGCCTTTGAGTGGGACTCAAGCAGACTGGTGCCTACACCCGTCTGATTATTTAGCAGAGGATTTGCACTGTGGTAAAGATGTTGTCATGTGCCCTCTCTCCACAAAACCAAGTGCCTGATCAAAAGCCTATCGAAGACACTAGAAAGATTGCCATCAGTTTCAATGGGTTTTGGATCAGACCCAAATGCATTAATTCTTCTTTAAGTAGTGTCCCTATGGGGGCTTCACTGTAGATGTATCTGCATCCCTGTGCTGCTGATTGGAGAATTTTGGTAGCAGTGTCTATTTGGCCCACACATGCTCTGCCCCCTCCTTGTGGTCAGCCAAGAGGCTAATCAGCATTGTGCAGTGAACCCTCCTCAGTTCCTTCTCAACTACCCTTGGTTAGAGATGGAGCTTTAGCTGTCCATTAGCGGATTGTTACCTTCTATAGAATATCTGATTATTTCTGTAATCTTTTAGAGCTCCCTTTTCTTTTTCACTCCTTTATGTTTCATTTATTTATTTAGCTAAAAAAATAACCCTTTACTTCATTTTTCTTTGACCCTCCCTCACCCCCACCCCCCATCTGAGAATCCCCCCTGAACAGGATATGCCCAGTTCACTGGGCTTCAAGAAGTGTCTCAGTTGCAAAGAATCTACCCCAGTGACTGACAAACAATCTCAGTGCCTCCACTGCCTGGGAGAAAACCACAATCCCACAAAAGTGTGGTTTATGCCAACCATTGAAACCCAAACCTAGAAAGGTGAGAGAACTGAAACTAAAGCTTCTCCTAATGGAAGTGGCCCTGCAACCAGCCTCAGAGCTGCACCAAGACTCCGGAAGGTGGGAATCCTCACTGCAACCCTCTACATCTATGGAAGGTGATGAGCTAAGAAGTCAACCATACGCCATTCTCACAAGGCCTCTAAGAAAAGGGCCATGAGTCTCCACATCGAGCCCTGACCGAGCCAAAACCAATTTTCGGCTTGCTCGATATCATCGGTACTGATGGCACTGAAGCCATCTAAATCCAGCACCCAGAACTCACATGGGACTGCCCCGACAGAACATGTTGGGCTCCCTAAGGACCAGAAGGGCACAGGAAAGGAATCATGGGTACTGACTGGGCACAAGAAAACGAGAGAATCCACCTGTGGAAGGCTCCTTCTGTGGGGACATTGATGTTGGTACCATAGTCAGCAAGCCAGGATGGCATGGCCAAGTCCTTCGGTGCAGACATCTCAGCACTGCTACCAGTACTGATGACTGCGGCATCTCTGGACTTTTAGTACGTGACAGACCTTTTGGTGCCTGACATACCGGACTCACTTCTACTCAGTACTGGGGGCTGGGTGGGAGAAGATAAATTCTGTGTCTTTCGCAGGCATATAATATTTTATATCGGCCCTCTTGCATATTGGCAGGACCAATGCTGGGATCTGCCATATGCATTTGGCAGGGTCCAAGAGGGCCTCGTTAATAGGGAGGGCTACTGTGGACAATTCAGAGGTGTTTTGAACGTCCAATAGTTTGTGTTATGACTCGGTCACCTCTTGTAGTGGTAGTTGTAATGCATCTAAGAGGCAAAGGCTTTTACACTCACTACTTCCTGATACCCAAGAAAAAGGAAGGTTGGAGACCCACACTGGACCACAGAGCACTCAACAAATTTGTTAAGGCTCAGAAGTTCAAGAGGGTCACTTTGCTGATAATTATTGTAGCGTTAGAAAAAAGAGACGGGTTCATGGCCCTCGACCTCCAGGACCACATTTCGATCATACCATGTCACAGAAGATATCTCAGACTCACACTAGGCCAGGAACACTACCAGTACAGAAAGAAAAGGGGTACTTGTGGCACCTTAGAGACTAACAAATTTATTAGAGCATAAGCTTTCGTGAGCTACAGCTCACTTCATCAGATGCCTATGCTCTAATAAATTTGTTAGTCTCTAAGGTGCCACAAGTACTCCTTTTCTTTTTGCGAATACAGACTAACACGGCTGCTACTATGAAACCTACCAGTACAGAGTATGCCCTTTTTGGCCTCTCATCGTCCCCCAGCGTTTTCTCCAAGGTCCTCTCTTTGGTGGCAGAGCAGGGCATTATGATCTAACCTTAGCAGGACAATTGTCTCCATAGGGCGAATTTCTTCATTGAAGCCCAGAGAGTTACTCTGGATCTATTCAAGAATCTGGACCTACAAATCAATGCACAAAAATTGACATTAATACCGGTACAGAGGAGCTGATCTTGACTCCGTCCGAGTGAGAGCACTCCTCCCACAACACAGATTCCTCAGTCTCTCCAGGAGTCCATGCTTATAGAGACAGTACAATCCAGCCCTCAGATATTACCCAGACGTTGCCTTCAGCTTCTGGGGCACATGGCCATGGGCACATTGGTGATAGCTCATGCCAGACTTCACATGAGATGCCTCTAATCATGGTTCAGTTCAGTTTACAGACTGAACAATGACATAGTGCTGTCGATGCCCACCAAAATTAAACAGTCCTTGAATTGGTGGAAAGATGCAGCAAATGCATTCATGGGAATCCCATTTGCTCAGCCTCCTGCATCACTGCTTCTCACCACTGACACACCCCTCATAGGATGGGGTGCCCATCTCAACGATCTCACAGTGCAGGGCGAATGGTCTCCACCCGAGACGGGCCATCACATCTATCTATCTCAAACTCAGAGTGGTCAGAAAATGTGTACTCATTTTCTTCCACCGATCAGAGGTACACACACAAAGATCATGACAGACAATATAGTATGCATATATTACATAAACCATCAAGGAGGCATCAGGTTACCCTTCCTTTGTATGGAAGCACTAAAGTTATGGAACTAGTGCATTTTTCACAGTGTTATGAAATCAGCGGCTTATCTACCATGAGTACTCCACACAACAGTAGACAGTCTAAGCCACAAATTCCCGCATGACCACGAGTGGGAAATAGACTCAGTGATACTCTGTTACATATTCCGACGATGGGGGACACCGATAATAGACTTGTTTGCTACTTACCAGAACAAGAAATGTCCACGGTACTGCTCCAGAGGGGGCATCAGTCAGCACTCCATGGGGAGTGCTCTCCTCCTCTCATGGGACAAGGGCCTTCTTTACGCCTTTCCCCCATTCCCTCTATTGCTGAAAGTCCTGTTGAAAATAAAAAGAGAAAAAGCAAACATTATACTGATCACTTCCAACTGGCCCAGACAGACATGGTAACCTTACTTGTACTGTGCCACCAATGACTCTTCCAACTGCTCCTTACCTCCTCTTGCAGAACTCTCCATCCCAACCTATGGATACTACGGCTCAAAGCCTGGCTTCTTCATGGTTCCAGCATATAAAAACATCATGCTCTGAAGGACGTACAGGAAATGTTATTACCCAACAGAAAAGTGGCTACCCATCCTACTTACTATAGAAGTGGACTAGATTTTGGATCTGGTGCCAGTCCAAAAGAGTCACCCCTTAACTGGACACTCTACCTGTAGTCCTAGACTATTTGCTGAATCTCAAGAAATTGGGACTGTCTATTAGCAGCAATAACAACCTTCCATCAGATGGTAGAGGGGTACTCAATTTTTCCCACCTGACTACGAAGAGGTTTCTCAAAGGCATAGTAAACCTCTTTCCCCAACCCAGACTTCCTACCCTATAAGGGCATCTCAATCTAGTATTAAAAAGACTGACCAGACCACACTTTGAACCCATGGCTACTTGTACTTTAACTCACCTTTCCATAAAGACAGTGTTCTTGATTGCCATTACCCATCACAGTGTTCTTCCCTGACAAAGTCACGTGTAGACCACGTCCGAAGTTTACCCTCAAAGTGACTTCTGCATTTCATGTGAACCAACTCATTCACCTTCCAAACTTTTGTCCCAACCCTCACCAAAATAATAGGGAAGCCATCCTTCATACACTCAGTATAAGAAGAGCCTTGGCCTTTTATTTGGACAGGTCAAGAGTTTTTAGAAAATCTCCAAGACGCTTCCTCTCCAGGACAGGTCTAGAGGCACAGTGATTTCAGCTCAAGGACTCTAATGGACTCTCAAACTGTATAAAACTCTATCATGTTCACAATTTAGCACCCCATCTACAATCAACACACATTCTACGAGATCAGTTTCCTTGGCTGTCACTTTCTCCAAGAGTATCCCTATATTAGAAATCTTCAGAGCAGTTACCTGGGCATCTGCACTTACATTTGGAGAACACTATGCCATCCTGGGGGATTGCTGTAATGTCATCACGGTACTATCATCCATCACAGACTCAACTCCAAAGCCCCAGCCTCCAGTGGGGGATGGTGCTCGGGAGACACCTATAGTGGAACACCCATAGAGGCATTATTCGAAGAAGAAGAAGAAGAAGAAGAAGAAGTACTCACCTTGTGCAGAAACAAAGGTTCTTTGAGATGTGTGTCTGTATGGGTGCTCCACAACACACCCTCCTTCCCTCTACGTTCGAGTTCTCATCATACACTCTATGATAGAGAAGGAACTGAGGGGAGGGGGCAGCATATGTGCAGGCTGAATGGACACTGCTATAAAAACTCTCCAATCAGCAGCGCAGGGGCGCAGATACATCTCCAGTGGAGCACCCATAGGGGAACACATCTGTAAGAACCATTGTTACTGCACAAGGTGAATAACTTCTTCTGCAATATGCTGTCTTTCCATCTCTGTGGTGAGGGGGTCTGATGGGTTCTTTGTCAGCTCTTAACTATGAGCATTCTATGTTTAACATCACACATCAAATACGGGGCCCTGTGGACGGATTTTCCATTCCCTGCCACCTCCATAGCTGTAATGTTGATGACAGTTTCATTTTCATTTCAACCCGTCAAGACAGGTGGGTTCATAGTCAACATATTATTAACAACAGAATAATTATTAGAGAGACAAGTTGGGTGAGGTAATATCTTTTATTGGACCAGAGTCTATCTTCGGAGTCTAAAACTGGGCCCCAATTCTAAGTTTTGGGGGGATGGCAGCATTTCTCTTGCCAATATATACTGACTGAGTTCAAGGTATGTAATCTAAAGAAGACAGGTCAGTTGCAGTGCACAGGCCAACTCTGAATTTCTTCTTCAGCCCTTATTAGGTTTTACCTGAGGTAGGACTTCAGGATCTAGTTCCTCACCCACATTCCATTATCTTTCTAAAATCCACAAAGGAGGATTTTTTTCCATAGCATCTTGTCAGCACAGACCAAAACATGCCCTAGAAATACAGAAGATCTTAGTGCACTCTGTAGCGCAGGCTGAGATATCTAGTGAGAAGGGAACTATAAAACAGAGATTTGTTTGATGACTCATGGGCAGCAAGCTCTAAATAAACTTCTTGCTGAGACATTGATCTGCAATTTGCCCTCAGTATCTGGAATTTTAGTGTAGTGTAGCTTAGTAATGTAAACACTCAAAATCAAAATGCCAGTTGCTAGTTGCACACTAGAGTGTTGTGATTAAATTAACATAACTTTCTCTATGCATGTTTCCTGACTGAACCGGGGTTCTGCTCATGTTAATGTCATCAGGATATCATTATGGTCTTTTTTACCTAGGTTTTTAAAATACTCATCAAGATTTATAAACCTGTTTGTTGCAATTGTGTACTGCAGTGAATAAAAAGATGTCTGTAGTATTTAACATAACAGCTTTGCATGAAAAGGGCAGTTTGTTCTGTGGATTGATATTAATACACTGTGAAATGGTATTAAATATTGTTTTTATATCTAAAGGCAAATATTTTTTATTGGAAGAACTGAACTATTCTGGTCACTGAAAGGATTACAATTCTCCTGGTTAATTAGAAATTCAAAATATTACGGAGTATACGGCATTAGGAATGATAATCTCTCCTTAAGCACATTGTAGTTTACTCTTTCAAAAGGTTATGAAAGTGGTAGGGAAAATAAAGGGGAGAAAACTGTAAATATTACTATGCATCAGGAATGGGATGGAAAATAACACTGAAAATATCATGTGACAGTCTTATACTCTCACCTGGAATGTATTTAGTCCCGATCAAAAATTATATAGTAGAAATAACAGGAGGTTCAGAAACAGGTAATAAAATTTATAAGACATGAAAAGACTTTTTCAGAGACATGGAAAGACTTTTTTCCACAAATCACTATTAGTCCGTGAAACTCATTGTCACATGATATAACTGGGGCCAAGATGGTTTCAAGAAAGGATTGGATATTTATATGGATAAAGAATACACCCAGAGTTACATTAATAAGGGGTTGTTTTTTTTTTTAAAAAAACTTGGAACGGTTTCAAATCCTTATGCTTCAGGTCAGGTCCAGCCGTAGGCCAAATGATACCCCAAGTGAGGAACATCTTCAGTTCCTCCGTTTGTTAAACTTTTGAATACCTTATTGTTTATTGCATTTGTAACTCATTTCACGACTTTTATGCACGATTTGCATGCATTATTTATCCCTGTCATATAAGATGATAAATTTGCATGCGAGGATCTATAAATCTGTATTTATTCATGCTATATATAAGCAAATACAAATTTCATTTCCTCTAAGCTTATAGAAACTTTGTAATTTTAAGAACAACTGAAATGTATTAACATCAAGAAATTTGAATTGTGCACCAACATCAGGTGGACCAGTGTTAAATAAAGGTGACAGCCTTATAATGTTAATCCTAGTCTTTTAGTTCAAAATGTCACTTTTATCAGCTTTGCCCTTGTGAACTGAAGCACAGTGTCAGAGAGATCCGAAGACTGACCACTGGCATTTTCAAGTAATAAAGTAGCAAGTGATGTCAGTCTCTCCTTGGCCATTGTCAATCGAAGATATGTTTTAATGAGCCTGATCTTCAAAAAGCTGATCTCACCACTCATGACTGTGACCGGTAGTGAAGCAGAATCCTCAAAGCTATCCACACATTAGGAAAAGAGTCCTTCAGCTCTGTATCATGAATGAATTGGAGAACTGGGTGAGGAAAGTTCTTCCCATGCTGCAGATTGTGATGGATGTTGTCCATTTCGACATAGAGGTCTTTATCACTGACGTCCGAACATTCCCCATGTGTCAGCATCTGGTGAAGGTCCGTACAATTGTTAAGAGTGTTTTCCTTTCCACTGGCTGCTTACTGAGGTCATACAAAAAAACCCAGGTCTTTTCATGGTGCTTCATATTCTTTGAGGGACACTCGAGCAGTGTCAATAAGCGAGCAAAAAAAGCTTGATTTTTTTCTTCTGAGCTTCCCATCACCTCATCTCTGCCCTGGTATCCAAACTGTCTCTTCTTCAAATGAATATGAGTTTCCTTGAAGACAGGCTCAACTCCTAAGTTTTCTGCCATTTCTCTTGCAGCAGTGATGGCATCTTCAAATCCGATGTCTTTGTAGGCCACAACGAAATCAAGGCAGCTTCTCATCAAAGTAGAGTGGTCGCGATGTCCATCGACTGAGTTTGTCATGCCTTGCTTACAACATTTACTTGTAACAGGATATCATGCCAAACCACAATTGAGACCAGAAATTTGAAATCAGTGATCTGGTTTGCCAGACTGCACCTTGTGTCAGATTCTGGCCTGAGCTTTACTGAACTGTGCCAGTTCCATCAGAGTGTCATAAACCTCAGGCACTTGGTACCTTGCTGGCCTAATGCGGTCAATGCAGCTCTTGCAGTGAGTGTCACTTAGTGGCTTCATGGTCAGATTAGTAACATTTTCTGTGAGGATCTTCCACCTGATAGTTGATGTTGAAAACACGATGTTTATCCTTTGCAGTACTCAGAAGAGAGATACTGAATCTAAAGAAGGCGACACTGCATCTGACACAACTAGGTTGAGGGAATGGCAGTCACAAGGCTTGAAGAAAGCTCATAGATTCAGCACAAGGATCCTTGCCTGAACACAGCTGTTTCTTCCCTTCATATTTATGCTGTTGTTGTAGCCTTGGCCACGGCAGTTCTGAAGTTTTATTTTACTCTCATTCAAAAAGTTCATAAATAGTTCAGTTAGGCCTTTTCCAGTAGAGTTGTCCATAGACCAGAAACATATCCTTAACTTGGATACAGCCATCCTTATTGTTAACAAATCTTACTGTAAATGACATCTTTTCACTGTGACACTAATGTTGGGAGTGCAATCCATTATTACAGCATAGTACTTCGCTTTTCTGAGCTGCGGCAATATGTTATCAAGCACCTTCCTTGCCATAAGGTCAATCAATTCATTTTGAATTATTTTGCCAAAGTAATGGTCCATAGCATCTTTATGAATTACTTGATGTAGGTGCTCACACATGACATTGTTATATTTCCCAAGGAGCTCTACCAAACTGAGGAAATCACCATTATGTTCAATGAACAACTTATCCAGCGAGCCCCAAAAGCCAAATTATGCTTTGTAAGAAAAGAGTAATTGAGATCAGAGGCTCCAGCACATTTTCAGTGCTGGATTTCCACATTAATAATGCACTGGTTTTTTGCATCAATGCATTTATTCAGCTTGAGCCTGGACTCGATCTCCATCCATTTGGAGCAGGCTGTAAACTGGCTGGATGACTTTTCATGTTGCTTCAGAGCATCAGTTCTCAGTGAGTGTACCCAGAAAGCACAAGCAACAATTTGGCATTCTTGTCAGATATTTTGCAGCAAAAACAGAACTGAGATTAGACAGAAACCTTCCCTTTGAGTTCCTTGTATCTTCCTTTAAATCATCTAGTACAGATCATTGTAGAAGGATACTGGACTAGATGGACATTATGTCTGATCTAGTAAGGCATTTTCTATATTCCTAGTATAAATTTACTATATGGAAATGGTAAACTCATACTGTTATTATTCTTTAGCATATACAGAATTACATACAAAACAGCTACATTAAAAGAACATTATTAAGGTTGCAAAGTCAAGTACGCAAAAGCTGTGACCTTAATTTGGCCTCTTTATGCGTAGGCATAATGATAATCTTTAATTACATGGTCACATTCTATTTTTCACACAGGACCCGTTCCTCATTCAGTGCACAGAATGCACAGTGCTCACTGAATGAGCAACTGTCCAATATTTTTATTCTAATTTTTCAATGTGTCCCTATGCCTTACATACCATACACTATTCAAATCTTGCTCTGAAAATGGATTTATTTTCCTCATGAGCATCATTCCTATGATGCTCATCACTAGAGTATCTGAGTGCTTCACAAACATTAATATTCACAACTCCCAAGCAGATAAAATGACGATATTTGTGACACTGCACCCCATATTCTTCATAGTGATATTATTATGATATGATTATGGCATAATTATGATGCATTTTGTCCTTGAGTCTATCAAATAGACTCAAGGAGCTTGGCTTGTTTAGCCTAACTAAAAGAAGGTTGAGGGGAGATATGATTGCTCTTTATAAATATATCTGAGGGATAAATACTGGAGAGGGAGAGGAATTATTTAAGCTCAGCACCAATGTGGACACAAGAACAAATGGGTATAAACTGGCCACCAGGAAGTTTAGACTTGAAATTAGATGAAGGTTTCCAACCATCTGAGGAGTGTAGTTTTGGAATAGCCTTCCAAGGGAAGTAGTGGGGGCAAAAGATCTATCTGGCTTTAAGATTCTACTCGATAAGTTTATGGAGGAGATGGTATGATGGGATAATGGGATTTTGGTAAGTAATTGATCTTTAAATATTCAGGGTAAATAGACCTAATCCCCTGAGATGGGATATTAGATGGGTGGGATCTGAGTTACCCAGGAAAGAATTTTCTGTAGTATCTAGTTGGTGAATCTTGCCCATATGCTCAGGGTTTAGCTGATCGCCATATTTGGGGTCAGGAAGGAATTTTCCTCCAGGGCAGATTGGAAGAGGCCCTGGAGGTTTTTCGCCTTCCTCTGTAGCATGGGGCATGGGTCACTTGAGGGAGGCTTCTCTGCTCCTTGAAGTCTTTAAACCATGATTTGAGGACTTCAATAGCTCAGACATAGGTGAGGTTTTTCGTAGGAGTGGGTGGGTGAGATTCTGTGGCCTGCGTTGTGCAAGAGGTCGGACTAGATGATCAGAATGGTCCCTTCTGACCTTAGTATCTATGAATCTATGCAAGGTGTCATTGGAAAAATTATGATTTGCTGAATATGATTATCCTATTTGTATGCATGTATCATTTTTGTATCTGAAGTTATGAATATTGACTATGTATCTGTATTTCACACCTGGGCAACGCCCACTAGGCAACATGCTTTCAGTCTATATATCTGTCTGGGAAGGGACTTTTCATGGGCCATTAGGAAAAACAGTAGGCCTTAGAAGAACCTTATCTCCCACCTGGTGAGCCTGCCTGGGAACATTCCAGACAGCCTGTAAGTAATGGCTGCTATGACTCAGAAAGGACATGTAACCAGACCACATGACTGTGGACTCCATCTTAGGATGTCAGAGTTTTTTACCACAAACTGAGTTTGGGACAAAGGGTTCCGATGATAGAATCATAGGACTGGAAGTGACCTTGAGAGGTCATCTAGTCCAGTCCCCTGCACTCATGGCAGGACTAGATCATCCCTAACCAGAGTTTGTCTAACCTGCTCTTAAAAATCTCCAAGGATGGAGATTCCACAACCTCCATAGGCAATTTATTCCAGTGCTGACAGGAACCTTTTTCTAATGTCCAACCTAAACCTCCCTTGTTTCAATTTAAACCCTCTGCTATGAGATTAAGAAGAACAGTTTTTCTCCCTCCTCCTTGTAACAACCTTTTATGTACTTGAAAACTAAAGCTATATAAGGCAGGGAGTGTCCTCATTGGTTGTTCTTCAATCCCCACGTAAGAAGACTCCGGGCAGCACATGAGGAATAAAGACTGAACTGGGGGAAGTGCTGGATCCAGGCTAAAGGGATTTCTAGCCTGTGTATGAAATTTGGGATTCCAAGCTGTAAAGCAAATGCAGCTTATATCTTGAGAATCTGCCAGCCTGCTTGTATCATCAGCTAGGATGAGAATTTGCTAATTCATATCCTATGTTTCTAGTATATTAAGATTAATTTGTGTTTTTGTTTATTTATTAGGTAATCTGCTTTGATCTGTTTGCTATCACTTATAATCACTTATACTATCTTTTGTAGTTAATAAACTTTGTTTTTGCTTTATCTAAACCAGACAGTTTGTGTGAACTGCACGGGAAATCGTAGCTCAAGGGGCAAAGATTGTTACATATTCCTCTCCACATTGGGGAGGAGGGTGAACTCTATGAGCTTACCCTGTGCAGTGCAAGACAGTATAATTTTGTGTTTCTACTCCCATGGGGGGTGGGGTCCTAGGCTGGAAAGCTGGTGGTTATTTTGGCTGTAGCCTCTCTGTTGTTGGTTTGTTCAGAGGCTAGTCAGAGAGCCTGTGTGTAACTGCAGCTGGGTGTGTCCCTACCGGTGTAAATGCTGGTGGAAGTGTGGGACTGGGAGCAGGTCTGCAGCTTGTCACAGCAGCACAATGTGAGAGGGAGCCCGGGCTGGTGCGTCAGAGGGCTCAGTGGTATCCCAGTTCCAGGTGGCACCCCAGGGGGAACCTGTCACAGAATTATTCCCATTCTATAGAGGGGGACATGAGACATGCAAACATTAATCACAAAATGACAGGTTTCAGAGTAGCAGCCGTGTTAGTCTGTATTCGCAAAAAGAAAAGGAGTACTTGTGGCACCTTAGAGACTAACAAATTTATTAGAGCATAAGCTTTCGTGAGCTACAGCTCACTTCATCGGATGCATTTATGTATTAATTTATGTATTAATGCATCCGATGAAGTGAGCTGTAGCTCACGAAAGCTTATGCTCTAATAAATTTGTTAGTCTCTAAGGTGCCACAAGTACTCCTTTTCTTTTTATTAATCACAAAAGTATCTCTTGGTTTTGGATGCTCAGTCTGAGATGCCTAAGGACTGATATTACAGAAAATTTAGAATTGTATAACCCTTTATATGCTCAGAGCATAGCTCCCATTGACATCAGTAGTAGCTGTGAGTGCTCAGACCCTAGAGGTCTCAAATTGGGCATCCAGAAAATGAGAAACTCACAGTTAATGTACACCTCTACAAAGTTTGGTTTAAGTGGCTTACCTCGCATTACGTAAGTACTCTGTGGCAGAGGGCGAAATAGAATCAATTTCTCTAGGGCATCAATCAACTGCCTAAAACACTAAACCATTTTTTCTCTTCCTGCAATCCCCTGCCTCATTCACTACACACCTTCCAACTTTTGTAACAAATAAGTAGAGGCCCTACAGACAACAGTCTCCTTCCACTACACATCCCTCATCATTCCCAGAACACCATTCATTCTGTGCACTGAATTGAAAGTCTCTCAAATGGTTGTAAGAATTTTTTTGACATGGGCAAAATAACGTATTTTTCTTTAACCTCATTCTGAGGAATGTCTGAAACATTTTTGCTGAAATTTTCCAATATAATTCAGCTTGAGACAGACACTTGACAGGGAGAATTTTCATCTTTATGGTTAAAGTATGGCACAGTTCTGAGCAATTGAAAATGGGACCTTATAATGGGAAGTGTTGGGCAACCTCAACATAGGTGGCAACACCTGTGCGGCCTGCGATAACATCTACCTCTGTGTTGTCCCTCATAATGACTCATTTTAGTCCCAAAGTTATCTACGTTCCACACAAATGTGGCATTTCCTCACTTTTATTGTTGAAAATTATTTACATCAGAAATGAAGAATTGTTAAGCTAAGAATTCTGTTAAGCACAGAAATAGTTATGCTAAAAGAATGAATCTCACAGGAATCTTAATTTTTTCCTGCATGAATAACATTTTCAGTCCTTTCATTTGAGTCTTTGTCATACATTTTGTCCTGGGCAGGCTCAGAGGTGTGACATAATCTGAGTGCAGTAAATCAAATAAGAATGTAGGAATCATAGTGAACTGGTATAGCCCTTATTCATTTTAAACAAAAAAGGTTATTTTGGACATTTATTTTATGACGACAATTTTATGGTCTTCTGACCCTTACAAATTATTCTTTTTGGGGGGCTAATACACTGGCATCGCTATGATATATTGAGCAATTTATGAGCTGTACCTTGCAAATCTTCACTCACCCAGCCCTTCCTTACACAAGGTCAAATGGCCTGCTTCTGTAGGTAAGAAACACTCACATAAGGAAGGGTTTGCAGGGTTGGTCCATTTAAAAATTATTAGCAGTAATTACAGGCGTGGGAGGAATGCCTTTATTATTTCTACAGTGATTACCAAAGAAACCTTGATGAGCTCCAGACGTGCTGAACTCTTTTGAAAATCTAGTAATTTATTTTGTAAGAGTTGAGTTGTTTTGAAAATCTGGCCTTTATATTCTATGAAAAAAAGATTGTGGGTACTGAACACTTTTAAAAATGTGGCCATTAGATACCATGGTTCTGGGCATAGCATAGATATGTTTTTAAATCTTGGCTATTTAATTTAAGTAGTCAAACAAGGACATTACTGAATTTCAGATACAGCATTATTCCTGCTTCCTATCTGTACTTGACTATCTAGTAAACAGCAATCCAGTTTTCACCATTTACAAGTTCCTCTTCTATTGACATTCTTTCACAATGTGATTTACAAGTTATGCTCCAGAGAAAATTTTATTTTCCCCCTCTACCTTCACAGGTTTCTAAAGGCAATGGGACCCACAGCTTACAGCTTCCGACATTCTGTCCCCAGTACCAATTATTTTTTCATCCTATGGGACATTGATTTTTCACTACAGTCATAGATTCATAGATGCTAAGGTCAGAAGGGACCATTCTGATCATCTAGTCTGACCTCCTGCACAACGCAGGCCACAGAATCTCAACCACCCACTCCTACGAAAAACCTCACCTATGTCTGAGCTACTGAAGTCCTCAAATTGTGGTTTAAAGACTTCAAGGAGCAGAGAAGCCTCCCTCAAATCAACCATGCCCCATGCTACAGAGGAAGGCGAAAAACCTCCAGGGCCTCTCCAATCTGCCCTGGAGGAAAATTCCTTCCCGACCCCAAATATGGCAATCAGCTAAACCCTGAGCATATGGGCAAGATTCACCAGCCAGATACTACAGAAAATTCTTTCCTGGGTAACTCTGATCCCATCCATCTAATATCCCATCTCAGGGGATTAGGCCTATTTACCCTGAATATTTAAAGATCAATTACTTACCAAAATCCCATTATCCCATCATACCATCTCCTCCATAAACTTATCGAGTAGAATCTTAAAGCCAGATAGATCTTTTGCCCCCACTGCTTCCCTTGGAAGGCTATTCCAAAACTTCACTCCTCTGATGGTTAGAAACCTTCATCTGATTTCAAGTCTAAGCTTCCTGGTGGCCAGTTTATACCCATTTGTTCTTGTGTCCACATTGGTGCTGAGCTTTTGGAAGTGGCATAGGATTATGCCACTCTTCTGGAATATTTTCCCAGTATTCCAAAATGTATTAAAAATCAACATAGTCAGGCCAGAGATCTCCTCAGCCAGCTCTTTTAGGACTCTTGAGTGCAAGTTATCTGAGCCTGCTGATTTAAAAACATTTATCTGTCAGATTTTTTAACATCCTCCTTAGTTACTAATGGATGGAAAATATTTCATCATCTTCATGTAATATGACCATATCCATCTTCATTCAAAATCCCATTATCCCATCATACCATCTCCTCTATAAACTTATCGAGTAGAATCTTAAAGCCAGATAGATCTTTTGCCCCCACTGCTTCCCTTGGAAGGCTATTCCAAAACTTCACTCCTCTGATGGTTAAAAACCTTCGTCTGATTTCAAGTCTAAACTTCCTGGTGGCCAGTTTATACCCATTTGTTCTTGTGTCCACATTGGTGCTGAGCTTAAATAATTCCTCTCCCTCTCCTGTATTTATCCCTCTGATATATTTATAGAGAGCAATCATATCTCCCCTCAACCTTCTTTTAGTTAGGCTAAACAAGCCAAGCTCCTTAAGTCTCCTTTCATAAGACAAGTTTTCCATTCCTCGGATCATCCTAGTAGCCCTTCTCTGTACCTGCTCCAGTTTGAATTCATCCTTTTTAAACATGGGGGACCAGAACTGCACACAGTATTCTAGGTGAGGTCTCACCAGTGCCTTGTATAACGGTACTAAAACCTCCTTATCCCTACTGGAAATGCCTCTCCTGATGCATCCCAAAACCGCATTAGCTTTTTTCACAGCCATATCACATTGGCAGCTCATAGTCATCCTGTGATCAACCAATACTCCAAGGTCCTTCTCCTCTTCCGTTACTTCTAATTGATGCGTCCCCAACTTATAGCTAAAATTCTTGTTATTAATCCCTAAATGCATAACCTTACACTTCTCACTATTAAATTTCATCCTATTACTATTACTCCAGTTTACAAGGTCATCCAGATCCTCCTGTATAATATCCCGATCCTTCTCCGAATTGGCAATACCTCCCAGCTTTGTATCATCTGCAGCTCAAGTCAGTATACTGTCTTATGAACAATACAATATATATTAAATTGTAGGCAAAAGGGTTGCAGTCAGTTCTAATAGGTAATGAATACTGAGTGAACTCAAAATAATTGACCCACTAAAGTAACATCAACATTGAACCTGCTAATGCTCCCAGGTTGGTGAAGGACTGGATTGGGTCCTTTGGCTTTCTGGGGTTTTTTCCCCCCTCATGATGCAGTAAATGCAGGGTTTTGGGGGTTTATTTAAAGAGAAAGTTAAAATGAGGACCCTATAACTGGGTAGTGTGTTTGTTTAAATTTGGGAGCAATAACTGGAGTTAGGGCCTAAAAATAGGTAGTGTGTTCTGGTGGCTAGGACACTGGGTTTGGACACAGTTCTATTTCCAGCCCCAAGACTGACCTGTTGTGTAACCTCCGACAATTCATGTCACTTCCCCATGCTTTTGTTTATCAAATGTAAATTGGACATAACTCTTTGCAGAATGCTTTCAGATCTACAAGTGAAAGACTCTCTATAAAAGCAAAATATGATTTTTATTAGTATTATAATTATTTTACTATTTAAAGGGTTTTATTTTTAAATTTCACTGTTCTGGTAAGTGTGGGCTGCTTTCTGTACCTGTAGAGGAAAACTATTTATATTTGAGGATGACTGTGCACTATCTTTTACAGAAACAGCAGTACTGCATTGAACCGTAATTTTGTAGAAAATATTTTTCCTTTTTCATTATCATTTCAGCATACTACTTCCCATTCACACATGACTACCAACGGTAAGGCCTTGCAAGTTGGCAGGAGTGCCATTAAGCCAAGCACCATTCCAGTGATCAAGAGACAGAAGCAAAACTGGCTAGATGTGCCCAGTGATGATTACTTTATAGCTACAGAAGAGACCAGGTAAGATGAGGGAAATAAAAGTAGAAGAAAGAGTTTCAATGTGTTCATGTTACTAGTCCATGAAAATCCAGTGCTTGAATAAGCAGTTTTCATAACCGTTATTCTGGATTTAGCATTACAGAGGAGAACAGTGCCACATCAAAACCAGGCACCTGATCCCACATCTCTTATGTGCATGAGTTGTCCCATTGAATACAGTGGGGCAATTTATCTGTTGCAAGATTGAGGTCCAGTTAATTGTAACCATCAGTGGATCACACAATTATATTTAAAGAAACATAAAACAACATGGAATCCATTATGAATTGTTCAATACATTTTTGTGTGTTTATATTAGAAAAGACACTGAACAGATTCATACTGCATATATTATGCAACACGTCCCAGAAACTGAAGGGAAAAATATAGCTGACAACCTTTTTCTCAGCACAGAAATATTTGTTTGCCATCAGAAAGCAATTGGTTAGACAGCTGTCTTTTTTATTCTTTCATTTAGTGGTTAATGGGCGACATTGATGGGTTTTTGCTTGTACTGAAAGGGAGCTTTCATAGACAAGCTTTCTGAGGCTAATTCAACTCTGGCCATTGTTTGATTTAACTTTGTATTAAAGCAAGGGATCACAGCCTGGTCCGCAAACCGTCCTTGCTCAGACTATTACTGAAAGCCTTTCATATCTCACCCTTATTTAAAGCAGTAGGATGTATTATAGCAAATGCCATCAGTACACTGACTGCCGTGCAATTCCTCGACTTTTTTCAAGACTGGAAAGTTCTATGGGTAGACAAAATTTTCAAGTTGTGAAATCAATGCAGGTTAATTTTATAAGTTTATTTCTATATGTGTGTGTATATTGTTTTCCATGTTGTTGTAGCAATGGTGTTCCAGGATATGAGAAAGACCAGGTGGGTAAGGTAATAATTTCTTTTATTGGACCAACCTCAGGTCCTGAAGACCAGCTCTGCACACGTTCAAATGCTTGTCTCCTTCTCTAACAGAAGTTGGTTCAGTAAAAGATATCATCTCACCCACTTCATGTGTGCAGATGAACATTCCATGGATATGCTGAGATATTCCAGTTTGTAGTTCATAGATTCATAGATACTAAGGTCAGAAGGGACCATTCTGATCATCTAGTCCGACCTCCTGCACAGCACAGGCCACAGAATCTCACCCACCCACTCCTATGAAAAACCTCACCCATGTCTGAGCTATTGAAGTCCTTAAATCATGGTTTAAAGACTTCAAGGAGCAGAGAAGCCTCCCTCAAGTCAACCATGCCCCATGCTACAGAGGAAGGCGAAAAACCTCCAGGGCCTCTCCAATCTGCCCTGGAGGAAAATTCCTTCCCGACCCCAAGTATGGCGATCAGCTGAACCCTGAGCATATGGGCAAGATTCACCAGCCACATACTACAGAAAATTCTTTCCTGGGTAACTCAGATCCCACCCATCTAATATCCCATCTCAGGGGATTTGGCCTATTTACCCTGAATATTTAAAGATCACTTACTTACCAAAATCCCATTATCCCATCATACCATCTCCTCCATAAACTTATCAAGTAGAATCTTAAAACCAGATAGATCTTTTTCCCCCACTGCTTCCCTTGGAAAGCTATTCCAAAACTTCACTCCTCTGATGGTTAAAAACCTTCATCTAATTTCAAGTCTAAACTTCCTGGTGACCAGTTTATATCCATTTGTTCTTGTGTCCACATTGGTGCTGAGCTTAAATAATTCCTCTCCCTCTCCTGTATTTATCCCTCTGATATATTTATAGAGAGCAATCATATCTCCCCTCAACCTTCTTTTAGTTAGGCTAAACAAGCCAAGCTCCTTAAGTCTCCTTTCATAAGACAAGTTTTCCATTCCTCGGATCATCCTAGTAGCCCTTCTCTGTACCTGCTCCAGTTTGAATTCATCCTTTTTAAACATGGGAGACCAGAACTGCACACAGTATTCTAGGTGAAGTCTCACCAGTGCCTTGTATAATGGTACTAAAGCCTCCTTATCCCTACTGGAAATGCCTTTCCTGATGCATCCCAAAACTGCATTAGCTTTGTTCACAGCCATATCACATTGGCAGCTCATAGTCATCCTATGATCAACCTTTCTATCTGGTAGAAACACTTTTACAATACAATGTACCCATATTTCAGAAAATCAATTAATACATTGAAATTAATTAACAAAAATTAAAGGGGAGACTGGATGGCTGAGGGAGTTGATAATGGGATATTGAGCCTTTAGACTGCCCATGTTGTACCTGTTATGTGGATGACAGGGATTTATTCCCTAGGGCTGTGGATCCAGCACCTTTCTGCAAATCAGTGAAAGTTTAAAGAAATAGACTTTCTTTCTTTATACAGGGAACACAATACAAGTCAGATCTTGATTATCTTACACACTCCTAAATTCCAACTAAGATGCTTTGAAACCAGGAGTAGTCTCATGGATGGAAGACCTGTGTAAAACTAGTGCAGTGCGTCTATGTTGTGGGATGGGCGGTGCATCAGTGCAGCTACAGCAGTGTAGCTATCCCCACACAAACATCCCCTATACAGACAGGCTCTAAGTGTTATGTATGGTAACAGATTACTCTGAGTGTGTACACGTATGTATACACCTGCATTTTGCATCTCTAGTATACTGTGCAGTAGGTAATACTGCTCCATTAGCATTCATCTCCCAAAACTCCATTAGCCATCATCAGGAAATAGGGTTGCCAACTTTCTAATCACACAAAACCAAAAACCTGCCCTGCCACATGCGTTGCCCCTTCTCTGAAGCCCCACCCATGCCCTGCCCCTTCTCCGAGGCCCTGCCCCATGCCCTCAATCCCCCCTCCCTCCATTGCTCAATCTTCCCCACTCTCACTCATTTTCACCGGGCTGGGGAAGGGGATTGGGATGTGGGGGGTGAGGGCTCTGGGGTGGGGGTGCAGGCTCTGGGGTGGGGCTGGGGATCAGGGGTTTGGGGTGCAGAAGGGTGCTCCAGGTTGGGCCAGGGGGTTGGGGTGTGGGGGTGAGGGCTCTGGCTGGAGGTGTGGGCTCTGGGGTGGGACTGGGGATGAGGGATTTGGGGTGCAGTAGGGGGGCTTAGGGCTGGGGCAGGGGTTGGGGTGCCAGGAGCATTTACAGGGTCCCAGCAGTGCTTATGGTGCTCCGAGGAAGCAACCACAAGGTCCCTGTGGCCTCTAGGTGCATGGGTGGCAGGGCGGCCTTGTGCCGTGAGTGCTGCCTTCACACCCACAGGCACTGCCCCTGCAGCTCCCATTGATTGCGGTTCCCAGCCAATGGGAGTTGCGGAGCCGGCCCTTGGGGCGGAGGGGATGCGCGGAACTTCCCTGGCCACCCAGCACCTAGGAAAGCAGAGAGAGGGTGGAGCAGCAAACAGCCTGATACAGAAGCTTCTAATGACAAAAGCTCAAGTAGTCATCAACAGCCATGGGGGTATGTCTACACTGCAAAAAAGCATGTGTTCTGAACTCTGGTTAGCTAACCTGTATTAGTTAACTTGAGTTAAAATAGCAGTGAAGACACGATAACTCCGATTTTAACTCAGGTTAACAGTTTGAGTTCAACTGCAGGCTGCCCTATAGGCTTGAACACAAGCTGCTAATCTGAGTTAAAAGCTGAGTTGCAGCATCTTTGCTGATATTTTAACCTGAGTTAGCTAGATTAACGAGTTAAGAACAATCCTTTTTTTGCATTGTAAACCTACTCTTGGGTGTATTGCAGATATTGCACTTGCAAGCTCCTTTAATGTGAGCATGGGGAGGAATATGAAGAAGGGGGATATGTGGCAGTTTAGGTCGTGTAGGGATAAATCAAGTCCTGCCATGTCATGAAAAAAAACCCATGTTTACTTCAAACATTAAAGAGTGAGTCCCCAGTTCAGCAAGGTACTTAAGTACTTGCCAAACTTTCAGTCCATGGATCATCTCATTGAAGTCAGTGTGATGACTTGTGTTGAAGTTAGACACAGGGGTTAAGCACCTTGCTGAATTAGGGCGTTGGTTATTTTATTACATGTTTCTTTCCTGCAAAACACAACAAGGGAGATATGCTTGTGATATTGGCTACCAGTTTGGAAAGTTGAATTTTTAAAAAAAGTTTGATTCACAGAAGTGCAAAATTGCTGTCATTCTGCTGTAACTTGAAAATCACTTTTTATTTGCCTATTTTCAACTGTTTAAGGCTGAGTTTATTTCCACATAAAATATAAAGTAGGGAGTTTGTTACCAGACCTTTAGCTAGAGAATATCCTGCTATAATCATGTTTGATGTTGTAACACTTAATATTATGAATGTTGAAGAAAATTAGTTGCTGGTTCAATTTATTTATTTAATTTTACCAACCAAAGATTCATGACACTGTTCTTTGTTTTCTTATTTCCCCCTAAAATTTCCTTGTCATCCTGTTATTAAGGAGAAGATATGCATACATGTTCTCTGTCCCTCTTTAGAACAAAATATTTATCCTTTTCTCTCTCTATGTATTTGAAAACTCCTCTTTACTCATATTCCAGTACAGTTAAAAGGTGTATTACTGTAAGTGGTTTTCTTTACATATTTCCCTATTGCAGCTTTCAGATATTGGTAAAAAAGAAAGGGAGTACTTGTGGCACCTTAGAGACTGAAACCAGATATTGGTAGTTCAGCATAGTGCAGTGCTAAATATGCAGCACAGAGAGAGTAATATAAGAAACTCAAGGCTCAGGCCCAGCCTAAAGGTCAACATGTTCCTAAGTGCTTTGCTGAACAGGGAGGGACTGCTGAATTGGACCGTAGTGCATCCCCCCCAGATCATGCATCTGCCAATAAGTTTCATAGGAGCTGTGAATGTAACAAAAACTTCTTGGAGGTGGGAGCCCCAAGATAAACTAGTGGTAGAATGATCTGTACATTCTCTGGGGGAATCACCCATGCAGCGCAGAGGTCCCTGCTAATACAGGTATGCGAAATTCACATCTCCCTGTGGCAATATTCAGTGAATCTATCCTGATAAGCCTGTAAGGCTCCAGTTTGCTATTGCTTCTACATGGGCAAACCCCTCTGCCTGTCAGAAGCCCATTAACTCCAGTGGGTCTGTGTGCGCACAGGAGTCTACCCACATCCTACTTAATCCTACTCTGATTTTGTCTAATCCATCCAAATGAAAAAGTTGGAGAAAGATTAGCAATTATCCTGCCCACACCCAATAATAAAAGGATTAATAAAATAGGTTTTATGGGGTAGAATGTAACTATTAAGTAATAAATGGAGTTAATTGCAGGATCAGGGCAGTGCTTAAAATGGTAAGAAACACTGGTGAAATTTCAAGAACGTTCACTTTGGGAGTATGACAATATTCTGTGATAGCTTTGCCATAGTTAATACTTTTGTAGTATTACTTATTCTTGACCTTTTTGAATGAAAAAGGAATTGTAGTTCCCTACTGTAAATAAACTGCATAAGATATTAATTTAAAATCTCTGGAAAAAATGTAAATAAAAGCCTGATTCTTGAAAAAGTATTTCTGCACAGTTCCTGGAACAAGCATTCTTTTGAAAGCTCTAATTGTTTTACAACTGCTCATTACGAGACCTTCAATTACTTTTTAAATATATTTGGATGCAAGCTGTTAGGAGAATATACTATACCTATCACAGTATTTCCATGTGGTGTATGCAAACTCAGGTGTGGTATAAAGATAACTTGCTGTTTTCTTCCTTCTCATGAAACAACCATAATGTAGAGTCTATTCTGGGCCCATTTTTTAGATTAATGTGGGGAATGAATATATTTCGTGAAATTGGATTCACAGTACTAAGTTACCACCCATGGATTTATATATTTGAACATACAGTATAAATCATATTACAGCATCTAGAACTTTAATATACACGACTCTATATAACAAATTCATTTTCATTGAATATATAGCACACAAACTGTAATCTGCAAAGAGAATTAGTAATGTAGTTGTGGATGATCAAGAAAAATATATCTGTTGCTTAAAACTTTTACTGCCAATTGTTTGGCATACTGTATATAGTACATACAGACTCTGTATATACCACTCTATGTGCATACATAATAAACATATTTATATAGAGAGACTTGCTATACCATGTTGAAAATGAAGTTTTTCAGCACTTACCATTTTAAGAACCGTAATGAACTGATTGGCTGAATGGGTTACAACAGATTTTTGTATTCTTTTCCTTGATGGGCCAACAGAATATTTTGTATGTAGAACTACTGCTGAATGAATCAATGCTTCTTTCCTTTCAGTGCTGAAGCAGTTAGAAGTCTTCTCACAGCAAGTGTATCTCCACTGGGAATGAGTTAACTAAAACTACAACATGATTTTCAGCTGTTAACAGCAAACATTGGCTTCCCTTTTACTAATAGGACAATTTATCCAAGAGGTATTACAGAGCCAGCACTGCATCATAGAAGCTATTTATATAGCTAGTGATATGATCCTCCTCCAGAATAAAATGCTTCTCTAGATACATTCCAAATAATTAAAATATAATAATATTATGTATCTGCTTTAATTTGAGGCATCTGCTTTATGTTAAAAACAGAAAACCTTAAAAAATAGAAGGATGTGCCTTTTAATGCTACTTAATCCTACTCTGATTTTGCCTATTCCATCCAAATGAAAAGATGGAGAAAGATGTAAGCAATTATACTGCCCCATCCCCAATAATAAAAGGATTAATAAAATAGATTTTGTGGGGTCAGAATGTAACTATTAATAATAAATCTGAAACTTGAGCTTTTACAACTTTCACTATATGAACAGAATATCTTTTATTATCTTTTTCCCCTTCTTTTTCTTAGCAGAATCACATTAGTTAGAGATGGGAAGCAACCTACTGTATTGAATCCATCCCTCTTATACCTTTAGAATACACAGTATATTGCCTTGATAAAGGACATAGAATCATAGGACTGGAAGTGACCTCGAGAGGTCCTCTAGTCAGTCGCCTGCACTCATGGTAGGACTAAGTATTATCTAGACCATCCTGACAGGTGTTTGTCTAACCTGCTCTTAAAAATCTCTAATGATGGAGATTTCACAATCTCCCTAGGCAACTTATTCCAGTGCTTAACCACCTTTACAGTTAAGAAGCTTTGCCTAATGTCCAACCTAAACCTCCCTTGCTGCAATTTAAGCCCATTGCTTCTTGTCCTATCCTCAGACGTTAAGGAGAACATTTTTTCTCCCTCCTCCTTGTAACAACCTTTTATGTACTTGAAAACTGTTATGTCCCCTCTCAGTCTTCTCTTCTCCAGACCAAACAAACCCATTTTTTTTTCAATCTTCCCTCATATATCATGTTTTCTAGACTTTTAATCATTTTTGTTGCTCTCCTCTGGACTTCTTCCTGAGTGTAGTACTTCGCATTTGTCCTTATTGAATTTCATCCCGTTTTCTTCAGACCATTTCTCCAGTTTGTCCAGATCATTTTGAATTTTAATCTTATCCTCCAAAGAATTTGCAACCCCTCCCAGTTTGGTATTGTCCACAAAATTTATACATGTACTCTCTATGCCATTATCTAAATCATTGATGAAGATATTGAAGAGAACTTGACCTAGAACTGATTCCTGTGGGACCCTATTCAATATGCCCTTCCAGCTTGACCTTGAACCACTGATAACTACTCTCTGGGAACGGTTTTCCAACCAGTTATGAATCCACCTTCTAGTAGCTCCATCTAGGTTGTATTTCCCTAGTTTGTTTATGAGAAGATCATGTGAGAGTGTATCAAAAAGCCTTACTAAAGTCAAGATATATGTCTACCACTTCCCCCGCTCCCCCCATCCACGAGTCTTGTTTCCTGTCAAAGAAAGCTATTAGAGTGGTTTGACAGATTTGTTCTTGACAAATCCCTGCTGACTGTTACTTATTATCTTATTGTCTTCTCGGGTTTGCCATCTAATTCTTTGCTCACTAATCTTTCTGGGCCCTGAAGTTAGCTGACTGGTCTGTAATTCCCCAGGTGTCCTTATTTCCCATTTTATAGATTGGCACTATATTTGCACTTTTCCAGTCTTCTGGAATCTCTCCCATCTTCCATGACTTTTGAAGATAATCGCTAATGGCTCAGATATGTCCTCAGTCCCTCGCTTGAGTATCTAGGATTATTTCATCAGGCCTTGGTGGCTTGAAGACATCTAACTTATCTAAGCTATTTTTATCTTGTTCTTTCCCTATTTTAGCCTCTGATCCTACCTCATTTCCACTGGCATTCACTGTTAGACATCCAATCGTTACGATATTCCTTATCAAACTGACACCACCTTATTTTTATTATGCATTCACATCTCATGACATACATATAGCATTTCAGACCAACTGCAATTTGTTATGTATGTATTATTTTTTCAGGCACAAAAGAAAAATGACATTCCCTAGAAATAAATATTCCACCAAACCCTTAGGAAATGCTTGAGAAAAGAGATGACTCGTTTAAAGGCCAACATTCCAGTTCTCTTTGAGCAGTGGGAGAAATGAATTCCAGAGTCTCTACTGGGAATATTTGTATCATTATGCCTATATCACCTACATCTTTGCCAACATGGGGTTTCACCAATGCAACTAATCCTAGTTTGATACTAGCTATATTAGTACACATATCCCCAGTTTATTGGGCCCAGTGAATGCCCTACTTCAAGTGTTGAATCCTACTGCCTGTTCACTGAAACCCTTTGCTGGACTTCAGCTGTCACAGTGGCATGGGTGGGGTGGGGGGTGAGGGGAGTCTGAGGTAGCTAGAGCAGAGCTGTATAGGGCTTTATAGATTTGCATTGTGCATTTTGATTTGCACTCAGCCTTTGTCACTGTTTTTAATGGAAATCTCTTTCCTATATATACCATTTCAATTTTTGAACTGGTCATGGGCCTTACTTACTAAATTTTACACAGTTTTTTTTAAAAAATGAGATAATATACCACCTTCTTTTTACCTTTCACTTAAAGATTTTCAACACTGTTATTAAAGATAGGCACAATTTCAAAATTTGCCCCAGAGTTTGGATCCTGATTTAGAATCCTACCAAATCTGGATACAGTTTTTGAGCAGTTGTTCATCTCTAATTTGCAGGGAATTTTCACAAATTAGGCCCTAAGACTTCAATTGATTGCATATGGGTATAGCAGTGCCTCTCCATGCAATCAGTTGAAGGCTTGGTAGCATTACTGATGAACAGCAGCTATTTCCTGTTCAGACAAACAAATCAATATAAATATATTTTCCAAGTTCCTTTAACTCTGAAATATATTGAAATTTGTCATACATTATTGGCAGCTTGAAAAAGCACTGATTATAACTAAGGCTATGATTTAGTAACGACTATTCTTAGTAAAAGTCATGGACAGGTCATGGGCAATAAACAAAAATTCATGGCCTGTGATCTGTTCATGACATACTAAAAATACCTGTGTTTAAATTGGGGGGGGCTGAGGGGGGAAGCGTTTGGGGGGGAGCCTGCTGCTGGGGGGGAGTTCGGGGGACTTCTCCTGTGGAGGAAGCTGGGGGCCAGTGGCACCAGTTGCCAGGGGCCACAGACCATGGCTGCTGCGGCCGGCTAGCCGGGGACCACAGATGCTCCGGCCGGCCAGGGACCGCTGCCTGGGGACCAGAGCAGCGGCTGGTGTGGCTGTCCCGAGGGCCACCTGAGCGTGACTTTCATGACCTCCATGACAGACACAGAACCCTAATTATTACCACTAGGCTATATAGTCATTCTAACTCCTTTTCTGGCTCAATTAATATTTAATTATTCAATTATTTAATTAAAGTGGAACAACTTCAACAGTAGAGATTGAGGGAACCCTACATCAAAATATCCCATACCCCAGTAGCTAGAAGAATGAGGAGTACTTGTGACACCTTAGAGACTCTAAGGTGCCACAAGTACTCCTTGTTCTTTTTGCTGATACAGACTAACACGGCTACCACTCTGGAACCTAGTAGCTAGGGCACTCACTTGAGAGATGGTCGATCCAATCCCTTTGCCCCCTCAGGAGGTTTGAAGGGAGGGTCTCCTCTTCTCCTCCTCCATGCTTCCCCCATTTTGTGTGAACTCACTTGAGGGGCCCAATCCACTAGTTGGCCTCTGAGCTTGTGATTTAGGTGGCTGAATGCCTGTCTTCCCTCAGTTCATGGAATATAAGCAGAGATAAGCACCTTCTAAAGCCCAGACTTAGGTGCTGAACTCCATAAGAGGGGCAGGGCTTTGCAGACACACCTCTCACTGGTATCTCCCATTGGTAGGTTAGGTGGCTCCCTGCCAAGTGTGCTGGCTTTGTGGATCACATTCTAAGGCACCTGTCTCTCCCCATTCATTGTACGGGGAGCACAGACATCTAACTGCGGGTTTATGGATTGCAGTGTTGTTCCTGAAATTTTTTAGGACCCTAAAAGTTTAGTGCAGCAACACTCTGTGTTGCAATGCCTAAATCCCTTTAGCTGGGCCTTAGTCTCTCTGTGCCTTAGGCCTTGTATACACTACAGATTTTTGTCGTCAAAAGTTATGTCGACACTCAAAAAACGCTATAATAAAAATCACTATGGCATGTTCATACTCACTTCCTCTGTCAGCAGAGTGCATCCACACTTGGGGCACTAGAATTGGCAGTGTGAGCAATTCACTGCCAGTTCCTATCCCACAGTGCAGCTTGACACCTTCTGCCACTAAGTCTTTTGGGAAGGCGAAACAGATCATGGCACATCTTGGGACTGGGCTCAATATCTCATGATGCATTGTTTTCCATCCCAGCATTCCATGGGCTTCTGGCTTTCTTTCACTGCATTTTTCAATGGCCCTTGTTTGCTGTGCACCCCAGCATCTGTGTGTGAAGGGATGGATCCTGCACTGCTCTCCTGTGCTCGGATACCTGTCATTAACACATTACAAATGGCACTGCAGTTAATCATGAAGTTCCTAAATGAACAAGACTCCCAGTTGTCTGACATGGTGTGTGATATGGATAGGAGCAACTTCAGATTGCTTTTGGCATTCACAGAGCAGCTGCATAGGGTAGACCGTCGCTTTTGGGCTCAGGAAACAAGCACTGAATGGTGGGATCATATTGTCATGCAGGTCTGGGATGACGACAGTGGCTACAGAACTTTTGGATGAGGAAAGCCACCTTCCTGGAACTATATGTGGAGCTCTCCCCAGACCTCTGGCACAAGGACACAAGAATGAGAGCTGCCCTATCGGTAGAGAAGCGTGTGGCAATCACTGTCTGGAAGCTGGCAACTCCAGAATGATACTGGTCAGTCACAAATCAGTTTGGAGTCAGAAAATCAACTGTTGGGGCTGCGTTGATGCAAGTGTGAAGGCTTGCTCTGAAGGACTGTAACTCTGGGAAATGTGCGTGAAATAGTGGAGGGCTTTGCAGAAATGGGTTTCCCCAACTATGGAAGGTGATAGATGGCACACACATTCCAATTTTGGCACCAGACCACTTGTGATGGAGTACATCAATAGGAAGGGGTACTGTTCCATGGTCTTCCAGGTGCTTGTGGATCACTGGGCATTTCACTGACATCAATGTGAGGTGGTCCGGGAAGTTGTATGACACACGCATCTTCGGAAATTCCAGCCTATACAGAAAACTGCAAATGTGGATTTTCTTTCCAAACCAGAAGATTACAGTGGGGGATGTTGAAATGCTTTTAGTTATCCTGGGAGACCTGCATACCCCTTGCAGCTGTCACTCATGAAACCTTACATGGGAAACCTGGACAGCAGTAAAGAGTGGTTCAACAACAGGCTGAGTAGGTGCCGGATGACCATGGAATGTGCCTTTGGCAGATTAAAGGCGCACTGGTGATGCCTTTTTGGCAGGTTAGACCTCAGTGAGGATAATATACCCCTGGCCATAGCCGCGTGCTATACATTGCATAATATTTATGAAGCTAAGGGTGAAAGTTTTGCTCAGGGATGGAGTATTGAGGCAGACCACCTGGCTGCTGATTTTGAGCAGCCAGATACCAGGGCTATCAGAGAGTCCCAGAGGGGGCCAATTTGAATCAGGGAGGCTTTGAGGCAACACTTTGAAAATTAGAACCAGTAATGTAAATCTCTGTGATTGGTACTGCAATGTTACATTACATCTAGTTTTCATAGGAAGCAATTGTGAAATTTGGGGGCTTAAGTTCCAGTAAGCAAATGGTTAAACTGGCTGTGTATGTCTTATTAGTATCTGCTATCTCAATTTGTAGAACACACATAAAGATTAGTTATCATTTAAAAACTTTGCTTTTATTTCAGAAAAACAACACACATGCATGTGCGCATGCACACACACGCACATTTGGTGGGAAAGGAGGTGCCAGGGAAGGGCAGACTTTCAGAGCTGTGTGTAGGTCCAGCTATCATTTGGAAAGTTGTCTGAGGGGATGGAGTGAATGGGAAACCGAGAACTTCTGGAAAGCAGAAGGAATGTGTGGGTGAAGTTTGCAGGGGCATGGAAAAGAGTTCTGAATGTGCTTCAGGGGAGGGCGGGCATGCATCTGCTCAGTCTGCATCATTATTAAGGTCTTCAGCATCTGCATTTGCTCCTCCGTGACTTTAATCATCCACACTGTAGCATCCTTAACGAACTCCTGATTTTCTTTTCTGTCCTGCCTTTCGGCTTCCCTCCACTCTTGCGTTTCCTTTTCTCTGCATTGGAGAACTTCAGTACCCCCCAGAACATGTCTTCTTTGCTCCAGGTTGGGTGCTTTCTTATCTAGCGGAGACACTCTGCTGGTGTGCGTTGGGTGTCCCTTAAGGCCACATCTGCAGAAGCACAAGAAACATTGCACAGAAGCATAATTAAGTTCACACACAGTAGGGAAACATGTCAGTAAATTACACCTCTGGTAACATTACAATCACTTTCTCACTGACCCTTAGCAAGTGCACATCTCAGCGAACACCCAAAGCATGGTGAGTGTTGGCTGGGGGCGTGGCGGCAGGGGAGGAAGAGGGGCTCTCTATATGGGGAAAATAGCACACTGAAAGGTTGCAGTGCAGCTGACTAGAGAAAAAAATCTAAATTCTCTCACACTTTTCCACAGGTGCGGGTCATTGTAGCAGATATCTCGCTGCTGAGGGTAAGCAGGGAAGCGAGGGTACATCTACTACACACTTATGGATTCCGCCCTGGTCCCTATGCTTCTTGTCTGTGTGCTGCATTGGTCCCTGCGCAAGTAATTGCTGAATGGCATGGGAAAGTTTCCTACAATGGGGGAAGGAACAAAGCAGCTCTGCCAAGGAACCTTCAGCGGAGGATTGCCAAGTACCTCCAGGAAAGCTTCCTAGTGAGCTCTCTGGAGGATTACCATGAGATCTTGGAATGCATCAACACCCTGTTCTGCCATACTCATTAGCTGCACAGGGAAATGTCTGGCATACAGAAACACAGCCAGCCTTGTACATTTCTATACCCTGAACCCATCTCCACACTTCACAAACCACAGCCACTTACCAGGCATCTCCTCTCCTGCTTCTTGCTCACTGGAGAGAAACTGATGAAACTGGCTAAACACCTCCAGAGTGCTGAACAGTTCCTGGCTGCCTGCCACACCGGGAGACCCTGCCGGGAGTTCCACATCATCATCTAACTCCATCTCTTCATCAATGACTTTGTCCTTCGGGCTAGGTCCTCTTTCCACTGCCTCCAGGCCAGCCAAAGTATCCACGGGGCTCTTGGTAATGGAGGGGGGGTTGCCGCCCAGGATGGCATCCTGCTCCTTATAGAACCAGCAGGTCTTAGGTGCATCACTAGAACTCTGGTTTGTCTCCCTCACCTTACGGTATGCCTGCCTCAGCTCCTTTATCTTCGCTCTGCACTGCAGCCTGTCCCAATCATAGCCCTTTTCACACAAGCCTTGAAAAATCTTCCCATAGGTATCCCAATTCCTATGGCTGAAGCATAGCTGGGACTACACAGCCTCCTCTCCCTAAGTACTGAGCAAATCCAGCAGCTCTGCAGTGATCCAAGTGGGAGAGCGTTTGCTGCATGAGGCTGCCATGATCACCTTCTAAGATGTGATGAAACCTCTCCACGCTGAGCAAACAGGAATGGAATTTTTAAAATTCCCAGGATTTTAAAAGGGGTGGGGCAGATTGTTGTTTAACGGGCTGCAGGGCAGCAGAGTTCAAACCGCTGACCAGAACGGTCAGGATGGGCATTGTGGGACACCTCTTGGAGGCCAACTAAAGTAATGAAATCAAGCACGGTGTCTACACTGGCACTTTGTCAACAAAACTTTTGTGCAAAAAGTCTTATATCTCTCATCGGGGTGGTTTTATTTTGTCTCCAAAATGGCATTTTTACCTCCAAAAGTGTATATGCATCCACTGTTTTGTTGACAAAAGCTGCCTTTTGTCGACAAAACTCTGTAGTGTACACAAGGCCTTAGTTTACCATCCATAAAATGGGGCTAATACTACTTCCCTACCTCACAGGACTATTATGAGGATAATTGCATTAAAGACAGTGAGGTGCTCAGATACTCTGTTGATGGAGCCATCAGATGGGGCTTGTCTACACCTGAAATGCTTCAGTGGCACAGCTGCACCTACGTCAATGGGAGAGGTTCTCCTGTCAGCTTAGTTTATCCACCTCCCCGAGAGGCAGTAGCTAGGTGATGGAAGAAACCTACTGTCAACCAAGCTCTGTCTACACTGTACGTTAACTACGTCACTCAGGAGTGTGGATTTTTCCTGAGTGATATAGTTAAACCAATGTAATTTTCTAGTATAGACCAGGCCATAGATAGATAGTATTCATTCACATGGTTTAGACATTACCGTTCTGATTCAGTAAAGCTTTTAAGCACATAGTGAAGTTGCATTGATTTCAATCAGGGCCTAAATCAGCTGTTAAGATCAGGGGTCAATACAATTGACCCCTGATCTTACACCCATACAATCTGTCTCTGTAATACAATGTATTTCATTTTCATTATTATACAATCCCCTCCCTCAAATGCTACCTTTTGACGTTGTATAAGATACAAGCTAGATGTACACAACCCTCCCTGCTACTTGGGTGCATTAACTTCGGTGAAAACCTTTGGGGTGAACTGTTCCTTTAGCCTGCTGATGAACATAAATCCCATAATCCCTAAAGCCAATTCTACGCTGGGATAATGTATCATATGTGAAAAGGCTAATGTCATGTTTAACATCACGTTAGTTTAAATATATCAGTTAACAAGTTTGCTAACAAGATGTATTTTCCCAGGGTAGACGTGGCCTAAGGCAGTCTTCCTGTACGTGAAATTTAGTTTCCATAAAAAAGACACATTAGTAAAGATTTTAAAAGCATAAAAGCATAAGGAAAATGTCAACTCTTCAGACAAGAATAGTTGTCTTGCATACTACAATCTCAACATTTAAGCAAAATTTTAAAACTGTATTTCAATTATACAAAATGTGATCTGAACTTGCATATAGTATAAATTAGATGAGAGTTTAAAATGCAATAATAGTTTAGTAGTTAATTAGTTCCCTTACCCTGCCCACATGTGAGACTGGGATTTACTACTTTAGACTGGGAAGAATTACTGCCATTTAGCTATTGTATGAAACCTCAGATAAGCTACCTCAGCTATTGAAGCTTGCAATACTGAAGTATTACAAAGTATCTATCTTTAAAAGAAATGTTATTTTTCAAACTTTTTAAACTATGAGAGTAAAAGTAATTTGCAGAAGCTGGACTCTGGGTGGGTTAGAATTACTCTCTTTATAGCAAGACATATTCGCAGTGTTTAATTTGCCCACTAAACTAGATATCAGATAAAACCATGGCATATAAACAGAGCTGTGAAGATGTACAATGGCAATGAACCTCACATTGTTAAGACTCAGATCAAAATTGGGCACATCATAATGATTTTAATTTAAAGTAACCCTCCTTTATTGGATTCTTCATTTAGAAATTATATTAGAAAGCTTACATCTATGCCAAGTCTATGCTTCAGTGCCTTCATTTATTTTCTTTTTTCCTTCATTTAATATATTTTTGAAACTTTCTAAGGTCTTTTAAATGGATGACCCCAGAGTCATTAATGCAATTGCATAGAAACAAGTGATACTTATCACTCTCTCTTTGAATCTTACATAAGTAACTACAGAAACTTTACAGAGATTTTAAATATAAAATACCGGAGAACACAATGTCTGCAAAAGCCAACAGTGAAGATAGTTATCTGCTCTTGTCAAACATGTAAGGGGGACAAGGCTGGTTGTTTTTGTAATTTATGCTGTTTTAGAAAGTGAAAGTATACATATGAAGAATACAAGTGGAGTGTTGTGTTAGTGGTTAAAGCAAGCACCTAGGAGTCAGGATTCCTGAGTGTTAGGCCTTGTCTACACTCCCACATTTTGTTGCCAAAATCTGCCTTTTGTCAACCAAACAGAGTGTGCGTACACACTGCAATGCAACTTTTGACAGGAAAGATTTTGGCGACTAAATACATCCATCAGAACAAGAGACTTATTTCTTTTACCTCCATGTTTCTCAACAAAGTGCCAGTGTAGACACAGGCACAAAATTTCATCATTTTAATTGGCCTCCAGGAGGTGTCCCACAATGCCCATCATGACCTCTCTGGTCAACTGTTTGAACTGCACTGCCCTGCAGCCGGTAAACAACCATCTACCCCTACCCCATAGAAGCCCCGGGAATTTTTGAAATTCCATGTCCTGCTGGCTTGGTGTAGAGAGGTCTCATCACATTTTCTCAGGTGACCATGGTGGGTTATCGCACCAAACCCTCTCTTGCTTGGACCACTGAAGAGCTGTTGGATCTGCTCAGTATATGGGGAGAGGAGGCTGTGCAGTCCAATCTGTGCTTCAGCCATAGGAATTGGGATACCTACAGGCAGATTTCTCGAGGCTTTTGCTAAAAGGCCTATGATTGGGACATGCTGCAATGCTGAGCGAAGATAAAGAAGCTGAGGCAGGCGTACCATAAGGCGAGGAAGGCAAACTGTCACTCAGAGGCTTCACCTAAGACCTGCCGGTACTATAAGGAGCTCAACGGTACCCTTGGTGGCAATCCCACCTCCATCACCAACAGCCCTGTGGATACTTCGGAGGGAACAAAGGTGGTGGAAAGAGAACTTAACCGAAGATGAAGTTATTTATGAAGAGGTGGAGTTAGATGAGGATGTGCAGCTCCTGGCGGGATTGCCCGCTGGGGCAGGCAGCCAGGAACTGTTCTCCACTCCATAGGTGCCTAACCAGTGTCAGCAGTTGCTCTCCAGAGAGCAAGAAGCAGGAGATGACACCTGGTAAGTGGATGTGGCTTGTACAGTGCGGAGTTGGGTTCAGGATATAGAAATGTGGGATGCTGGTTGTGTTTCTGTGAGGTGGACATTTCCCTATGTAGCTAATCAGTACAGTGGAACAGGGTGTGATGCACGCCGAGCTCTCTCAGGAATCCTTCAGAGAGATCTTGAGGAAAGTTTCCTGGAGGTGCTCAGCAATCCTCTGCCAAAGGTTCTGTGGCAGAACAGCTTTGTTCCTTCCCCCATTGTAGGAAACTTTCCCGCACCATTTGGCGAGCAGAACAGGGAGCAGGGCAGAAGCCACAAGCATGGAGTAGATGTACTCTCATTTCCCTGCTCACCCTCAGCAGTGAGACGTCTGCTAGAATGATCCCTGCCTGTGGAAAAGTGTAGGAGAATTTTAGATTTTTTTCCATAGAATGCTGCACCCACAATCCTTGCAAAGAGTGTGTTCTCTTTTCCCCACGTGGAGCGCCCCCCACCCCTACACACGCACATGCACACACACACGCACATGCACACACCATACTTTGGCTGTTCATTGAGATGTGTGCCTGGATAGGGACAGTGAAAAACTAATTGCAATGTTGCAAAAGATATATATAAGTGGAATGTTAAAATGCTGTGTGAATTTAACAATCTCATTTCTGTGCATTGTACTCTGTGCCTCATCAGATATGGCCCTTCAGGAACACTCCACACACCCCTGCCAAGTATCTCCACCAGATAAGAAAGTGTCCAAGATGTAGCAAAGAAGACATGTTCCGGGAGGTACTGCAGTGCTCCAATGCAGAAAAAAGGGAATGTAAGGAGTGCTGGGAAGCCGAACGGCAGGATAGAAAAGAGAATCAAGTGTTTGTTAAGGACGCAACTGAGAAGATGATTAAAGTAATGGAGAAATAAACGCAGATGCTGCAGTCCTTAATAGTGCTGGAGACTGAGCAAATACTTGCTTAGAATCATAGTCTCATAGAAGATTAGGGTTGGAAGAGACCTCAGGAGGTCATCTAGTTCAACCCCTTACTCAAAGCAGGACCACCACCAACTAAATCATCCCAGCCAGGGCTTTGTCAAGCCAGGCCTTAAAAACCTCTGAGGATGGAGATTCCACCACCTCCCTAGGTAACCCATTCCAGTGCTTCACCACCCTCCTAGTGAAATTGTGTTTTCTAATATCCAACCTAGACCTCCCCCACGGCAACTTGAGACAATTGCTCCTTGTTCTGTCATCTGCCACCACTGAGAACAGCTGAGCTCCATCCTCTTTGGAACCCCTTTCAGGTAGTTGAAAGCTGCTATCAAATCCACCCTCACTCTTCTCTTCTGCAGACTAAACAAGCCCAGTTCCCTCAGCCTCTTCTCATAAATCACGTGCCCCAGCCCCCTGATGATTTTCATTGTCCTCCGCTGGACTCTCTCCAATTTGTCCACATCCTTTCTGTAGTGGGGGGCCCAAAACTGGATGCAATACTCCAGATGAGGCCTCACCAGTGCCAAATAGAGGGGAATAATCACTTCCCTCAATATGCTGGCAATGCTCCTACTAATGCAACCCAAAATGCCATTAGCCTTCTTGGCAACAAGGACACTCTGCTGACTTATATCCAGCTTCTCATCCACTGTAATTCCAAGGTCCTTTTCTGCAGAATTACCGCTTAACCAGTCGGTCCCCAGCCTGTAGCAGTGCATAGGATTCTTCCGTTCTAAGTGCAGGACTCTGCACTTGTCCTTGTTGCCCTCCCCTGCAGCACATTCAGAACACTTTTCTATGCCCCCAACCCCAAACTCCACCAGCACAGTCCTTTCCACTTTTTGAGACTTCTGTTTTTTTTCTTCACTCCACCCCCTCAACCCATTTTAACAATGATAGCTGGACCTATGTGAAAGTTGTGAAAGTCAGTCCTTCCCTGGTTCCTCATTTTCCAGAAGGCATCTGAGTGTTTGTGTACTGTTTCTTGTTCAATAAAAGCAAAAATTTTTTTAATGGTGAATCATCTTTATTTTTTTTTCTACAGATTGAGACTGCAGGCACTACCAGTACATGAACAGGTGTTATCAGTGTTTCTTACAGGAATATAAGGCTCAAAATGACACCATTGCATCCTAGGAAAACTAACACTGGTGACTGATATATACATTACTGGTGCTCATTGTTAAAGTGCTGCCTCAAAGCCTCCTTGATTCGAATTGCCCCCTCCTGGGCTCCTCTGACAGCCCTGGTATCTGGCTGCTCAAAATCATCAGCCAAGCCATCTGCTTCAACATTCCACCTTCGAGCAAACCTTTCACCCTTGGTGTCACAGAGATTATGCAAAGTACAGCATGTGGCTGTGACCATGGGAATATTATCCTCATTCAGGTCTAGCCTGCCATAAAGGCATCACCAACGTACCTTAAATATGCCAAAGGCACATTCAACGGTCATCGGGCATGTACTTATCCTGTTGTTGAACCGCTCCTTATTGCTGTCCAGGTTTCTTGTGTGAGGTTTCATGAGCCACGACTGTAAGGGGTACACAGGGTCTCCCAGGATCACTATGGGCATTTCAGCATTCCCCCACTGTAATTTTCTGGTTTGACAAGAAAGTCCCCCCCCCTTGCAGCTTTCTATACAGGCTGGTGTTCCTGAAGATGCGTACGTCATGCACCTTCCCGAACCCTGCGTTGATGTCAGTGAAATGCCCTCGGTAATCCACAAGCTCCTGCAACGCCATGGAGCAGTACCTCTTCCTATTGATGTACTCTGTTGCAAGATGATCTGGTGCCAAAATTGGAATATGTATGCCTCCACAGTTTGGGAAACCCATTTCTGCAGAGCTGTCCACTATTTCGTGCACATTTCCCAGAGTCACAGCCCTTCATAACAGGATGCAATTTATTGCCCTGCACACTTGCATTAATGCAGTTCCACTGGTTGACTTTCCCACTCCAGATTAATTTGTGACTGACTGGTATCAGTCTGGAGTTGCCAGCTTCCACACAGCAATTGTCACACACTTTTCTACCAAGTGGGCAGCTCTTATTCTGGTGTCCTCGCACCACAGGTCTGGGGTGAGCTCCACACACAGTTCCAGGAAGGCGGCTTTCTGCATCTGAAAGTTTTGTAGCCACTGTTCTTCATCCCACACCTGCATGACGATATGATCCCACCATTCAGTTCTTGTTTTCCAAGCCCAAAAGCGATGGTCTACCCAATGCAACTACTCTATGAATGCCAAAAGCAATATCAAGTTGCTCCTCCTATCCATGTCATACAGAATGTCAGGTGCCTGTGAGTCTTCTTCAGTTAGGAACTTGACAATTAACTTCACTGCCATCCACGATGTCTTATGACAGTTATCAGAGCATAGGAGAGCAGTGCAGGTTACATCCCTTCTCACAAAGATGCCGGGGTGCACAGCAGAGAATGGCCATTGCAAAAATGCTGCAAAAGAAAGTCAGAAGCCCATGGAGAGCTTTAAACTAGGAATTAGGGGGAGATGGATGGGAGATGTCCAGGAAATCTCCACGCCAGATTTTAGCATTGAGAGGGAAGAAGACGAAGTAAGAAAGGATACAGCTGTGGGTAGGAGAATGTATATAAGGAGCGAGGGCGGTGTGGATACTAGTCTAATAGGTTATACTGGCTGTAGAATGACTGTGCCTAATAGGGTACAAAATGTGAGCGAGGCCAAACAGCAAAAATTAAGATGTTTATACACCAATGTGAGGAGTCTAGGTAACAAAATGGAGGAACTAGAGCTACTGGTGCAGGAAGTGAAACCAGATATTATAGGGATAACAGAAACATGGTGGAATAGTAGTCATGACTGGACTACAGGTATTGAAGGGTATGTGCTGTTTGGGAAAGACAGAAACAAAGGTAAAGGTGGTGGAGTAGCATTGTATATCAATGATGAGGTAGAATGTAAAGAAATAAGAAGCGATGCAATGGCTAAGACAGAGTCCGTCTGGGCAAAAATTACATTGGGGACGAAAACTAGTAAAGCCTCTCCTACGATAGTGCTTGGGGTGTGCTATAGACCTCCGGGATCTAATTTGGATATAGATAGAGCCCTTTTTAATGTCTTTAATAAAGTAAATACTAATGGAAACTGTGTGATCATGGGAGACTTTAACTTCCCAGATATAGACTGGAGGACCAGTGCTAGTAATAATAATAGGGCTCAGATTTTCCTAGATGCGATAGCTGATGGATTCCTTCATCAAGTAGTTGCTGAACCGACTAGAGGGGATGCCATTTTAGATTTAATTTTGGTGAGTAGCGAGGACCTCATAGAAGAAATGGTTGTAGGGGACAATCTTGGCTCAAGTGATCATGAGCTAATTCAGTTCAAACTAAATGGAAGGATTAACAAAAATAAATCTGCAACTAGGGTTTTTGATTTCAAAAGGGCTGACTTTCAAAAATTAAGGAAATTAGTTAGGGAAGTGGATTGGACTGAAGAATTTATGGATCTAAAGGTAGAGGAGGCCTGGGATTACTTTAAATCAAAGCTGCAGAAGCTATCGGAAGCCTGTATCCCAAGAAAGGGGAAAAAATTCATAGGAAGGAGTTGTAGACCAAGCTGGATGAGCAAGCATCTTAGAGAGGTGATTAAGAAGAAGCAGAAAGCATACAGAGAGTGGAAGATGGGAGGGATCAGCAAGGAAAGCTACCTAATTGAGGTCAGAACATGTAGGGATAAAGTGAGACGGGCTAAAAGTCGAGTAGAGTTGGACCTTGCAAAGGGAATTAAAACCAATAGTAAAAGGTTCTATAGCCATATAAATAAGAAGAAAACTAAAAAAGAAGAAGTGGGGCCGCTTAACACTGAGGATGGAGTGGAGGTTAAAGATAATCTAGGCATGGCCCAATATCTAAACAAATACTTTGCCTCAGTCTTTAATAAGGCTAAAGAGGATCTTAGGGATAATGGTAGCATGACAAATGGGAATGAGGATATGGAGGTAGATATCACCATATCTGAGGTAGAAGCGAAACTGAAACAGCTTAATGGGACTAAATCGGGGGGCCCAGATAATCTTCATCCAAGAATATTAAAGGAATTGGCACCTGAAATTGCAAGCCCATTAGCAAGAATTTTTAATGAATCTGTAAACTCAGGAGTAGTACCGAATGATTGGAGAATTGCTAATATATTTCCTATTTTTAAGAAAGGAAAAAAAAGTGATCCGGGTAACTACAGGCCAGTTAGTTTGACATCTGTAGTATGCAAGGTCCTGGAAAAAATTTTGAAGGAGAAATTAGTTAAGGACATTGAAGTCAATGGTAAATGGGACAAAATACAACATGGTTTTACAAAAGGTAGATCGTGCCAAACCAACCTAATCTCCTTTTTTGAAAAGGTAACAGATTTTTTAGATAAAGGAAATGCAGTGGATCTAATTTACCTAGATTTCAGTAAGGCATTTGATACCGTGCCACATGGGGAATTATTAGTTAAATTGGAGAAGATGGGGATCAATATGAACATCAAAAGGTGGATAAGGAATTGGTTAAAGGGGAGACTGCAACGGGTCCTACTGAAAGGCGAACTGTCAGGTTGGAGGGAGTTTACCAGTGGAGTTCCTCAGGGATCGGTTTTGGGACCAATCTTATTTAATCTTTTTATTACTGTCCTTGGCACAAAAAGTGGGAGTGTGCTAATAAAGTTTGCAGATGATACAAAGCTGGGAGGTATTGCCAATTTGGAGAAGGATCGGGATATTATACAGGAGGATCTGGATGACCTTGTAAACTGGAGTAATAGTAATAGGATGAAATTTAATAGTGAGAAGTGTAAGGTTATGCATTTAGGGATTAATAACAAGAATTTTAGTTATAAATTGGGGATGCATCAATTAGAAGTAACGGAAGAGGAGAAGGACCTTGGAGTATTGGTTGATCACAGGATGACTATGAGCTGCCAATGTGATATGGCTGTGAAAAAAGCTAATGCGGTTTTGGGATGCATCAGGAGAGGCATTTCCAGTAGGGATAAGGAGGTTTTAGTACCGTTATACAAGGCACTGGTGAGACCTCACCTAGAATACTGTGTGCAGTTCTGGTTTCCCATGTTTAAAAAGGATGAATTCAAGCTGGAGCGGGTACAGAGAAGGGCTACTAGGATGATCTGAGGAATGGAAAACTTGTCTTATGAAAGGAGACTTAAGGAGCTTGGCTTGTTTAGCCTAACTAAAAGAAGGTTGAGGGGAGATATGATTGCTCTCTATAAATATATCAGAGGGATAAATACTGGAGAGGGAGAGGAATTATTTAAGCTCAGCACCAATGTGGACACAAGAACCAATGGGTATAAACTGGCCACCAGGAAGTTTAGACTTCAAATCAAACGAAGGTTTTTAATCATCAGAGGAGTGAAGTTTTGGAATAGCCTTCCAACGGAAGCAGTGGGGGCAAAAGATCTATCTGGTTTTAAGATTCTACTTGATAAGTTTATGGAGGAGATGGTGTGATGGGATAATGGGATTTTGGTAAATAATTGATCTTTAAATATTCAGGGTAAATAGGCCAAATCCCCTGAGATGGGATATTAGATGGATGGGATCTGAGTTACCCAGGAAAGAATTTTCTGTAGTATGTGGCTGGTGAATCTTGCCCATATGCTCAGGGTTTAGCTGATTGCCATATTTGGGGTCGGGAAGGAATTTTCCTCCAGGGCAGATTGGAGAGGCCCTGGAGGTTTTTCGCCTTCCTCTGTAGCATGGGGCATGGTTGACTTGAGGGAGACTTCTCTGCTCCTTGAAGTCTTTAAACCATGATTTGAGGACTTCAATAGCTCAGACATGGGTGAGGTTTTTCATAGGAATGGGTGGGTGAGATTCTGTGGCCTGCACTGTGCAGGAGGTCAGACTAGATGATCAGAATGGTCCCTTCTGACCTTAGTATCTATGAATCTATGAATCTATGAGTACTGGGACACAAAGCAATGCATCACAGGACATTTAGCCAGATCTCCAGATGCGCTGCGATCTACTCTGCCTTCCCACAACACCTAGTGACAGAAGGTGTCAAGCTGGACTGTGGGATAGGTACCCACATGCTGTCGACAATGATGCCCCCAGTGTGTACACCATCTGCCAACTGAGGGCTCAAGTATAAATATGAAATTCTGATTTTTATGATGTCGTCTTTCAGGTGTCATCATAACTTTTGTTGACAAAAATTGGTAGTGTAGACATGGCCTTTTTCTCACCTCTGTCTCTGTCCTGCTGGAGAGTGTCACAGAGTGTGAGGAAGTCAGGGCTCTGCATCCCCCACTTTCTGCGATTCACCATGACTCTCAGCCCGCCAGTAAAAGAGAAGGTTTATTAGATGAGACGAATGCAGTCTAAAACAGAGCTTCTAGGTGCAGAAAACAGGAACCCTGAGTCATGTCCATCTTGGGGAGTGGGGAGCCCAGACCCAGGTTCTGGGCCTCCCCCCGTCTTCCCAGCCAGCTCCAAACTGAAACTCCCTTCAGCAGTCTCATCCAGCCACACACCCCGGCTCCTCCTCCCTTTGTCCAGTTTCCCAGGATGAAGGTGTCACCTGGCCCCAACCCCTTCCTGGGCTCAGGTTACGCAGGGCAGCCAGATAGGTTATGTGCTGGCTGTCAAGTATCATTCCTCAGTGAAGTCACACCCTTATATCCTACCACCATTTAGTATTAATGCAGACAGTAAACTAGTAAAACTCCCATGCAACATTACCAGGTTAATACGCTCTACTCCCTACTCCATCACAGGGGGACATAGGCCAAGTCACTTAAAATTAAAGCTCTTTGGGTCAGTTTGTTCTGTGTTTGTACATTGCCTTGCACAAGGGGGTCCTGGCCCATGACTGGGGCTCCTAAGGACTATGATAATACAAAAATAATTATAATAATAATATTACCTCTCTCTCATTTCGTCCATTTGTAAAAGACTATTTACCGAACTCACAGGATATTGTAAAATTAGGGCCATGAAATACTTGGATGAAAGTAGAATTGTTAATGTCAGAAAATAAAAACAATAACAACAGTCTAGGATTACTATGAATTTATTATACAATAATAAATATTTCCTGGTCTTTCAAATGGAGATATTTTTTGAATTTAGAATATCAACCAACCTATGGCAAAAGTCTCTTCTCTTGCCTGCAGGTATTTTTATTCTGTATTCTGCAATAGAAGTTCTATATGGAATTTACATGCTGATTATGCAAGAGGATCCGTGTGGTGGATCATTGCTTCAGCATGCAGCTCAATAAGGAGAATTTTTGCCCTTAATCTCCTTCTGGTAAATAATAATAATTTTGATTCTCAATCCTTTCCAATTGACGAAGCGCCTCTTTTCACAGTGTTACATATGGCATTATATCAGACACAGAATACTGAGACGCTCATCCAAAAATAGCCAGTCAGAACATATATTCTTGCAAGAAAAGAATTGTATTATTAAATGAAAGAAAAACATTACATATTTCCCTGAACCCCAGATGGATTATAACCTATGACACTGTAAAATATACTGTACAGACCAATAAAGCCCAGATAAAACCAATTATCCTGAAGTAATCACACAAAGCAAGAAAAAGAAACAAAAAAGAATTTGCTCATTAAAGCTTACCCCACACGCCCCCCAAAAAACGTTTCTTGTATTGCACATAGATTTCTTAACTAAAATCCTACCCAACATTATAATTGCAGAAGGTCAGGTAAATATCATTTCAGGTAGTGGTGGGTTTTTCTAGGGGAAAATACACTGATAGGATCAAATGTCTTTTTCTACAGAGCTAAACGCTCAAGAAAAATGAAAAGCAGGATTTATTATATTGTATTGAAAACAGAAACTAAAGATAGCAATGGTGTTTTGAACGTACAGTCTTCTTCAGAAATGATTTGTAAAGCAAAGTGCTAGGTTAAAATGAGTTACTTTAAGCACAGGTGTGGGGGATCCCACTAAAGTCAGTGGGACTCCCCACATGATTGAAATTAGGCACTTGCTGAATCTGGGCCTAAATGATTAAATGTATGAGTTGAGATTTTCAGTGCAGTATAGTGGAAATCCTTCATGGACAAGGTGTGTCTAAACCAGGCCCACCAACATCAATTCCGGGACCTAGGGCAGAACAGTCAATGGGCCTCCCGCTGGTGCCCAGTAAGCTGCTGGCTGTGCTTCTGGGCGTGCTCTTCTGGCATGCCCGCCTGCCTTTGCCACTGCCGGTACCACCCTGCGCACGCGTAGGAGCATAGGCACCGACTTCAAGATTTCCCGGTGGTGCTCGACATCCCACTTCATCCTAGGCCCCTTCCCCCAATGCCCCATCCCCGCCCCACCTCTTCCCACCCCTGTTCCGTCCCCACCCCAAGGGCGTTCCATATACAACTGGTGCCTCTCCATAGTTGGGGAGCATGATCTAAAGGGCAGGACACATGCTGCCCGCCCAGCTCGGGGCCACCACCACGCTCTCCCCACCCCACGTTACCTGGGGGGTGGGTACTTGTCCTACTGCTGGGTCTTCTCCCCTCCCCGCAGCATGTTCCGCCACGCTCCCTGGTGGGCAGGAGCAGGAGGGAGCTGCTTTTACTGCCAGCCCCTCCTAGTCACTGCTCTGAAGCCTGGGCCTGGGCAGGGAGCGGAAGTCACCTTTCCAGCCAGGCTTTCTCAGGCAGCCGCCACGCAGGGCTGCAGAGCAGAGTCTCAGTGGCTTGAACAAGGGGCTGGTGCCGCCCCTTCCACTCCTGGCATCTGGGCCTATGCATGGCCCAGGCCTGCCCCTGCCCTACTTCTTCCCATCCCCTGCTCCTTCCCCTCCCCCAAGTGCTTCCAGCATGCCACCAGACAGCTGACAGCTGTGGGTGGGAGGCACTGGGGGGAGATGGGGATGAGCTGCTTGGCAGGGCCTGCTGCCAGCTGGAGGTGCTGCGGGGGGAGGAGGGACCTGCTGGTGTGTGCCTAGCAGCCCTATAGCCTGCACGAACCATTTAAAAGGGCCTGGGCTCCTGGCCACCACCGCCGCTACTACAGCAACAGCAATGGCCAGGTGCCCCAGGCCCTTTTAAATCACTCGGGCTCCTGGGCAATTGCCCCGTTTGCCAGCCCCCCCCCCCCCTCCCAGCGGGCCTGGTCTAAACCCATTGTCCTGGAAAATGTCAATCACGGTACCTGGCGCAGAATGGGAAGCACTGTCAAGTGCTTAAAGCACAAGGCCTAGGAATCAGAACTCCTGGGTTCTAGTGCCACTTCCGCTACTGATTGATTAGTCTTACTGCTCTCTCTTTTTTCTTCTCTAAAACACATGTAACAATCATTATCGCACAGGGATGTTGTAATGATGAAGATGCTACAGCGTAATTGTGAATTATGTGCTACAGAAGGAGTATTTCAGGATGAATCAAAAATAACATTTTATTCCAATTTTAGCTGACTTATTGAGCGATCTTCCCCTCATTTTGGTGCTAGACTCAGAAAAAATGTCCACTATCATGTTGATGCTGCTTTGGGTCTAGTTTTGAATCATGTTTTCGTTATCTAGATCCGAAGGACAGTTTTCTGAGAAGTAAGTGGATGAGCATGAAAAGTGATATTGTAAATGCAAAGTTAGAATCTTATATGTGAGGGTAAAAAATGGGAGAATGAGATTCATCACCCGGCTGTCACAGTATACATTATTCAGTGTACAGGAATCAATTTAGGGCCTCCTTGCTCTGCAAACCTGAATTGTAGACAGCTTTCCAAGCTCCATGGGGTGGGTATATATTAGTAAATTCAAGGTAATCTTGTTTTTTAATGAATCTTCCTTTAGTAGAAAAAAATCTCAGAAGAATATCTGGAATTTGATAACTTATCCAAACTGAACAAAATGTTTCTGTCTTTTGAGGTTCACTTATTGTTAGTGGCAAATGGAAACTGTGTCTATGATCAACTAGGCTAGGATGGAACAAGAAGATTGGTGAACGGAACTTACAAAACTCAAGAACCGCTTTCAGTGTAACAGATACTGCCTGAAGAGGGGTATGCATCTGTAGAAAGTTAAGCTGCAGGAATAATTAAGCACCAACAAATAACAGGAGGCCTGATTCTGCTCTCCCTTACACACTGGTGTAAATTGAGAGTGGCTCCACAGAAGTCTACAGAATTCATTTAATATGAGTAGGGAATCTAACCTTGTGCTTGTGCATAAATGGAGGGGGAGCAGGAGTGAGGGTTAAACTTTTATATTAAAAAAGCAAATCACGTTTTTAATGAACGTGTTCATGGCCTTTCATCAAACTGTTCAAATGAGAGCAAAAACACAGTGCTTCCTACCACATATTTTAAATTGACAGGGTTAAATGAGAGCAGCTTGTTTTCCTTCTCTGTTTAGCAAGATTTATCATATCAAATATTTAAATTTTGTATCACTTTCTTTTAAGTTAATTTGTATACCCTGAACGTCACTGTAACTGACATTGCAGTCAGAGACAACTCCCATACTGAAGTCTGTTAAGGAAGCCCAGCTGAATAATCAGACCACTTCCTGAACTACTGGCAAGCTCAGAGGAATACAGAAGCTACAGGTAAACAGAAATACAAAACCAAGACATGGGAAAATAGTAAATATTAAAACCAAAGAGAGTGAGCACTCAAGAGCTAAAGTAAAGGTCCAAAAATAAATTCCAAAACCTCGTAGACTTATAATAATACTTTGCACTGCAGTAGTGCCCTCTGAGGATCTCAAAACACTTTAAAGTATTAGTGAATTAAGTCATTTTCAAGGGAAATTTAAGCACAAAATGTTAGGTGATTCATAGATTCATAGATACTAAGGTCAGAAGGGACCATTCTGATCATCTAGTCTGACCTCCTGCACAGTGCAGGCCACAGAATCTCACCCACCCACTCCTATGAAAAACCTCACCTATGTCTGAGCTAGGTGAGGTTTTTGGTGATGATCAAGGTGGTGCACAAAATCTGTGAAAAAGCTGGAACTATATTATTATTAATAGCATTGTTTATTATTTTTTATTACTTGTATTACAGTGGTGCCTAGATATGCCATTATTCTAGGCACTGTACAAACACATGGTAAGAGATAGTCCTGACGCAGGGTAGCAGGGGAAACAGAAGAAGAGAAATGTGAATTGATTTGCTCCAGATCACACAGCAGATCAGTGGCAGATCTGGGAATCAAACCCAGCTGTCTTGAGTGCTAGTCTGTGCTTTAAACACAGGACCAAGATCCTTCCTCTCCACAAAGAAAAGTTACAATGAAAATGTTACTTTGTCTTTAATACCTATAGCTAATCATCAGAATAAAACTATCTGAGCAATGGGTAAGCAGGTTTAATGATAACCTGCTTTCTGAAAACATGACATAATGCTAGTAAGACATTCTGGTTGTATCATTTCCAAAGTGACAAGAATGTTTCTTGACTATTGTTCACAGATAATAGTTTCTCTCCATAAATATTGATGTAAAATCTGAAAATAACTATGGGGGGAGGAAGGTGGAAGAAGCTTCTGTGGTATTGGAAAAGAGTCATCTCATACATTTAGAGCAAACTCTTAAAATATTTAAATCATGTTCAGGCCTTACAGCAGCACCTCCAGACATAGATTCTTGAATCTCATAAATTGCATACCATTCGAAGTGTCATCTGTACTAGCCTGTCAGTGTAACCAAGAAGGTCCCATATGAACTGCTGTCTAATAGCCTGATACTTATCAACATCCCTCACCCCTTGCTCTTAGTTAGAGCATTTCATAAAGCAGCTTATTTAAAAAAGACAGCATTTAAGGTTTATCAGTCTTGACACCCTTTGTGCCTTCTAAGTAATTTCCTCCCAGTTATTCTCATTTTTTGAGTTATGTGCAAAACTGTCCTGAAAATATTACTGTAATATAACAACTAAATGACACACACCTGGCCAATTTCCTACTGAGGGTTTGGTTCATTTCTATACATACCTCTAGTTTCTATTGGACTAGAAATATAATTCTTTTTAATTAGAATTTCTAATGACATCTTTAACTCATCACACTTCAAAGACTAATATAAAAATCAAAGGGAAAAGCAGGGGAATGGCAATCACTCTTCATAACAACTGTAAAGGATGTTATCACCATTAAAGATATTAAATCCATTCATCCACTATAACTACCACCAGACAATAAAAACCTTACATTTCTTTTAAAAAATAAATTGACCTAGGCACATGAAATTGAATTTCAAAGATGTTCTGGGCCAAGGTGCTCGAAGCACCACAGGCCTGGCAGGAGTACTCTGAGAAAAATGAGGCTTACACACAGCTGTGAGTTATTGGCTTTACTGAAGGTTAGTGACCCACCCGCAACGGGGACGCCAAGTGTTGCAGTCACGGAGGCGGGGAACCCAGCACACTGGAGCTCTGCCAGGGACGGAGTCCGATGGAGGGGCAGACAAGCAGCGTTAATAAGCACTACACAAAAACAGCTCATGAATATAGAATTAGGTACTTCCCAAAGGGGGGACTGGTCCCAGCTGCTTTCCCGTGTCCTTCAGTAACTATCTATGTTTCCGTGTCCTTCAGTAACTATCTACGTCCTACAGTAACCTCTTGGCTCGAGAAAGCGGAAATTCCCTAGCTAGGCCATAACAAAGTCTTCCGCAGTCCCCTACACTCCTCCCCTCACTTTCTCGAACGATGTCAAGGACCATAAGGATACAGTGTGGAGGGGAAACCATGCACAGCACTGGGAGCTAGGCCACGGCCGCAAAGGCAGCAAAAATACAAGCCAAGAAGGCAAATAAGGCCAATAAGCAGGCCTTGAACAAGATGGGCGGCCCAATCCCGTAAGGTGGAGAGCCAGGACCAAAGCCAGGCGTCCCCTTGTTGTTGGCGGATCCCTGCCGCCAACTGATGGAGTCGTTGTAAATCAGCTTCAACGGAGGGCCCAGCGTCCGTTACATTGAAGCAACACATACCAGCAAACTTCTGGCATGGGTGGCCGTGTCTAAGCAGCAAATAATCAATAGCTAGCCTATTTTGCAGCATTCCCTGGTGTACCTCGCCCAACTCACGTGAAAGGAGTGCAAGGACTGTAGAAGTCAGGTTGATAGCTTTTGCGACAGCACACGCAAGGTATTCCACCACATGTTAATTATGCACCACCAACCCAGGAATGCCAATCAACAAAAAAGCAAGGAATGCAGCTTCGGCCTCGGAAAATAAGATCACGTCGGCTTTACAGGTGGAGTCAAGAGGGATGGTGTCTCTCCAGTGGCCGGCAGAGACTTGTGAAGGATGTGGAAAGATGAGGGGGACCACACGGCCAAGGGCGCAGGGGCCCCCTGAACTATTGGCTGGAATGAAAAAATAAGTGGTCCTGCCACATAAGAGAAACCATCCTGTGGGCAATTTCATATGCCTGTATGCAAATGAAACCTCAGTGCTTTCATTACAGATTAACTCCACATTGGGGTGATTTGCCCCAACGTGCCTGGCATTTACAAAGAACATACAAGAAAAGGCAACAGTTACATTGGCAAGACAAAACGAATACATAGATGTGTCTGAATTATATTGGGTGGGACCCAAAGCATACAAATCCATATATGTAATAGTCTTATCAATTGTCTTCAGTAAGGAATAGTGCTGGACGAGGGTCAGGTCTCTGCAGACGCCAATGAAACAGGTCTCCATCACGGCACCCATGGCATGCGTACGCAGTAAGCAAAATGACGTCGCATTAACAGCACTTTGGGCTAACACCAACCAGGCATTCATGGAGGACGTGGTAGCTCCTGCAGCGGTGATTCTCATAAGGAGCGCCACGACAAATGGGAGAGCGAGACCATGCGGGGATAGTCTTCCCCTTCTGGGAGTATGTATGCCCATCCTTCCCCAGTGGTGAGGACTACGGCGGCATGCGATTCCCGCTGCAGTACCGTCCACCACACGTTAGCCAATACGTGCCACTCGGTCTCGCTCAGGGCGCTGGTTTCTACACCTATGGGAGGTAAAGGGAACAGGTTACGCAGGGCCTCCTCTCACTCCTGTTGCAATGGCTCTGTTGCAGCATTGATGCAAGAGAGGGCGCCCAATGAGCGGTCCAAACTTATCCAATATGAGGGATAAAATTGTAAGCCTGAAACCAATGGTGTGATGAAAAATAAGCATGGTGGCTCACATTGGAGCTGTGACTGGGTGGACCAGGGGTTCACCTCCTGTCCGGGCTGCAGGGCATAAGTGTGTGGTGCGTAAAAGGTAACTACGCCTTGCACAGGGTCAATCACACCGGCACCTGTATGAGATTCACCCGTAGGTGGGCATGTACGGCAGGGGGAAAGACCAGACGCTGGAAGGGTGTCTGGCCACCCAACGAACCATTGTTGAGTAGCTAGACAGCCTGCTCCAGCACCCCAGACCACCTGCGGACCGTATGGGTGGGAGTGAGGCGACGGATCTGATCCTTCAAGAGCCCGTTCAGGCGCTCAATAAGGCCGCTCGCTGTAGGCGTATACGGAAGGTGGTAGTGCCAATCTACTGCTACGTCTGCGGCCCAGGTCCATACGGCCTGGGCCATAAAGTGGGTTCCCTGGTCGCTTTGTAGAATGCGAGGAGTTCCGTAGCGGGAGCACAGTTGCTGTAGCACAGCCAACGTAGTGGCTGTGGCCGCGGTGGCGCTGGGGTATACAAACAGCAGGCCAGTATATGTATCCACAGCCATAAAGGCATACCGCCAGCATCACTCTTGAGGCAAGGGACCAATATAGTCCACTTGCCAATCCTGACAGGGACCTGCAGCCTGAGAAATTCTGCCGGTTGGTCCTGGGAGGGCAATGCGTGCCAAGCGGGAGCAAACCGGACAACTGGCATGAACCGTCCGACAGGCTGCCAAGGGCAGGGAGGCGCCTTGGCGGAGGACCGTGATTTGCGTTGCTCGGGCAACCTTGGTGGCCGCCCTCCACATGGTACCGCCAGCTGCAAGACCTCCCCCCGCGCCATGGCATCGGCCGCCGCATTCCAGTGGGCCTCAGAGGTTTTAGCCTTTGTGTGGGCGTCTACATGTCACACGGCCAGAGGGACCCATCGGGCATAGCTCAGGAGTTGTTGCCAGAGAGCCACTCCCCACAGGGGCTGGCCTGCGAGTTCCCAACCCTTCGCCTCCCACACAGTTATCCAGGTCCGGAGGCCCTTGTATAATACCCAGCTGTCCATATAAAGGTAAACCCGTGGTGGGGTGCCCTCGATTGCTAGGGTGGCGGCCTGCAATTCGGCCCACTGGCTGGAGCCGGCTGTTCCCCAAGCCATTGCCACGTCATCTGCATAGGGGGCATAGGCTATGGCCTGCCATTGCCTGGCTCCCTATGCTGTATAGGAGGCTGACCCGTCTGTGAACCATGCATATTCCTGTTCCTTGGTGGACAATTGGTCCACCGAGGGGGCCTCCTCTACTGGAGAGGCGGGCACAGGGTCCTTCAGTGGGGGCAGCTCCTCCGTGAGAGAGGGCACATGCTCGAACATGACGGCCCCCAGTAACAGGGCATGTGGGGTAGAAAGGGAGGGCCAGCCCAGCACCATGCTCTGTTGCAAGTAATGCTTCCACTTAAAGTTGGTTGCGCTCTGTGCAACCTCTGTCTGCGTTTGGGCTGATTCCGCCCGTACCCAGTGCTTCAGGGGAATGGGCGTGCGCACGATGACCGGAGTGGGACCCGTTATGTGTTCGGTATCCTGCAATGCCCAGACCACTGCCAGGATCTGCTTTTCCAGGGGAGTATATCCGGGTTCAGCCCCCTTCAGCGTACAGGACCAGAACCCAATCGGTTCCTTTTGCTGGGCCCCTACCTGCTGCCATAGCCCCAAGAGGCTACATCCGCCACCGTGGTGACCTCGAGCTCGAAGGGAACCCCAGGCTGGGGAGCGTGGAGCTGAGCGTGAGTGAGCAGGGCCTCCTTACACAAGTCAAAGGCAGTTTGATGGCCCCGCTGCCATTGCCAGGGTGCCGCCTTTCGTACCAAGGCCTGCAAAGGCTGCATGAGGAACACTAAATGAGGAATGAAGACACGCCAGGACCCAAGTAGACCAAGGAAAGCATGCAACTCTTTCTTCGTCTGGGGTGGGGGATAACCCTGCACCGTTTGTTGCACCTTCCTAGGAATTTGCCAATCTGGTCCCACCCACATAATACCTAGATAGACTACCATCTGAGCGGGGCCCTGTATTTTCTGCGGGTTCAGAGTCCATCCACGCACGTCCAAGCCAGTAACGACTGCGTGTAACGCATCCACCACCAGTTCACAGGAGGGGCCGGATACCATCACATCGTCAATGTAATGGTAACAACGGGCCACGTCTGGCAGCCGTATTTGGGCAAGGTCAGCACTCACCAACTGGTGACAAATAGCTGGGGAATGCTTCCAGCCCTGTGACAGAACATAGAAAGTATATTGGCGGGCTTGCCACGAAAAGGCAAACTGCTCCTGATTCTTGGGCGATGGCGATAGAAAAAAAGGCATTGGCGAGGTCAATTACGGCATGCCAGGGCAAGGCAGCTGCCTCAATGTGCTCGATCAGGGTCACCATATCCGGCACGACCGCCGTCAGCAGAGGCGTGACCCTGTTCAACTCGCGATAGTCTACCGTCATATGCCAAGTCCCATCCGGTTTCCGCACTGGCCAAAGAGGGCTATTGTATGGGCTTAAGGTGGGCCGAATAATCTTGGCCTCTAACAGCGCACTGATCGTCTGGGTAATCTCCTCCTCTCTACCAAGGAGGCGATACTGTCGCTTAGATACAACAGCAGTTGGGAGAGGCAACACCATGGGCTTCCACTGGGGGGAGCCCCGTAGGATTGTCAATGCCCGTATCTCCCGTACCTGAGGTGCACTTACATACTGGGGATGTCCGAACGTGAAGAGGCTGTACTGGGTATCCACAGAGCGACCCCGCAGGACGTCGATGCCCAGTATGGATTCTCCTATAGTGGCCACCAAGACAGTGGCCCGGAATGGGGGAGCCTTCCCCAGGGTCAGAGTGACAGTAACCTCATACGCCGGGGTCTCCGCTCCTCCGAGTCCTTTAATGACATTGGCTTGGCCCTGGGTCTGCGCGGACTGCAAGATGGTGGCCTCAGTGCCCGTATCTAACAACGCCAACACGTATCGGACTCCTCCCCTCGGCCAGCGAATCGCTAGGGGTACATAGGGGCATCAGTCCCCCGCCTCCCTCCTGTGTGTGGCCGCCGCGACACATGGAACGGAGGACCTGCCACACCCTCAGTATGGGCGCGGCAGTTTCCACTCGGCTGGCGGAGGAGAGGGCTCCGCGGGCTTGGTTCGCTCCACACTCTTCTCCCCTTTTCCTCCGGCACTACGTTTGGTAGGGGGCAGCTGCATCCACCGCTTGTATAAGTCCGCCATCGGCTTTCCATTGATTTCTTCACGAGGGACACCAGCCTGCAAGAGATCTAGCCACAAGGTCTTCCGGGGCACCCGCAACTCCCCTTTCTCCTGTCCCCAACCTTCTGCCCCTTCACTGCCCGTATGGCTCTTGGCCTAGCACCCACCAAGGCGGCTTCCAATTGCATAAGGGTGGCTGCCAAGTCTCCCACGCGCCCATTCTCTGCCATGACAACTGCGAGGGAAGGTTTTAACTCATCAGGGGCCAGGCATAACACTGGCTTTAATCAATTTTGTCACTGGTACATCGTCCGGCCCCATCTCCCCGCCTGTGGAGACAGCCAAGGCCATTCCCAATTGACAGAGGGTTTGCACCCCTTCCGGAACGGTCTTCCAGGGGCATGCCTGTGCCTCCAACTCCCCCACCGAGGGGTAGGCCACCTCCACTGCAGCAGCCAGCCAGCGGTACAACGAGGGGCTTTTGATGTCTTGCTCCCCGCCCTGCGGGTTTGTCGGGTTTGTCAATTGTGCACGTACCTGAGTGTCTTGCGATAGGACCCCCAACTGTTGAAATTCATAAGAGAGCAGCAAAACCATGTTACCTGCATTGTCCCAGACCCTCACGAGCCACTGCAGGACGCTCTCCCCTGGCTCCTGTCGGAACATCTTCACAATTTCCTGCAACTCACTCGTTTTAAACATGTGGACAACTTCTGGTTGTAGGGCGCCTCCTTGCAGCCGCAACTCCCAGAGCCACGGCAGGGGACTCCTCCTCCCCCTCATCCAAGGATGAGGAGTCCCAAATGTTCCCATCCCGAGTCTCGGGGTCCCAGGAGGGGGCAGCGGTCACCGCATGCACCTGGGCGGTGGTTACTGGCTGCTGCCCGTGCCTGAGGCACCTTTTATTCGCTACCCGGGCAACCAACACTTCACAACGTCGTGTCAGCTCCTGGGCGCGCTTCACCTGGGAAGTGACAACTTCTTGAGCCAGGGTACGGGCCTCCACCTGTGCCATGCATTTCTGAGTCTTCCCTTCCAGTGCTCACTGTAAGCAGAGCACCTCCTTATCCTGGGCCCGGATAGCGGTCAGGAGGAGCCACCTTAGCTCCCCCATTGCCCGCCTCTCCGCCCCAGAGCACTGGTTCGCTCGTAACCGTTATAACCCCTGTACCAGCTGCACGGGCGGGACTCCCACAGTCTGTTGAAACTCCGGCCAATCCACCGGTGCAGCCGACCCAGCCATGATCCACGCTACTGGCCCCCAGAGCTCCATTGGGGGCCATCCTGGTATGCGCTGTAGGGACAGCAATGGCTTCCCCACTTCCCCTACCTTCGGCCAAAGCGGCATCACTTCTCAGAGCACCCTGCTCGCTGCGCCAAATATTCTGGGCCAAGGTGCTCGAAGCACCACAGGCCTGGCAGGAGTACTCTAAGAAAAATGAGGCTTACACACAGCTGTGAGTTATTGGCTTTACTGAAGGTCCACCTGTAACGGGGACTCCAAGCGTTGCAGTCACGGAGGTGGGGAACCCAGCACACCGGAGCTCTGCCTAGGACGGAGTCCGACAGAGGGGCAGACAAGCAGCGTTAATAAGCACTACACAAAAACAGCTCATGAATATAGAATTAGGTACTTCCCAAAGGGGGGGACCGGTCCCAGCTGCTTTCCTGTGTCCTTCAGTAACTATCTATGTTTCTGTGTCCTTCAGTAACTATCTATGTCCTACAGTAACCTCTTGGCTCGAGAAAGCGGAAATTCCCTAGCTAGGTCATAACAAAGTCTACCGCAGTCCCCTACAAAAGGTGACTCTTCCCTTACTTCACTCCATTGCGTGTGTGTGTGTGTGTGTGTGTGTGTGTGTGTGTGTGTGTGTGTGTGTAGAGAAAAGGTGAAATGTTGTGAGTGGAAGACGGACTGTAAGCCTTATCTCTGAATTTTGTATCTTATGTCAGCTAGTGCCACAACCTTAACATTGTTGTTAGCATTATGTTTATAAATGCGGAGGGTTATAAAGTGTGATGGGTGAATCTCAAAAGCTTTGGCTTTATTTAGATTTCAAACTCCTCAGAGCTTTTGGCCATCAGTAAAATGATCATCTAAATGTTCATGTGCTTAATCAAACCTATTGTGGTTCCTATTTTTCTCGTCTTTTTTTAAGGAAACACAACCCTTAAATAATAATAAAAAATAGTTCTGGATGTGTTTACACAACCCTAGTTAACTAGAAATACTGGGCCGGCTCCACAGCTGGTGTCAAGTGACATAATTCTGATGACAACATTTACTTCAATGGAGCTATGCTGATTTACACTAAGTATCTGGCCCACTATTACGATGTCTTGCTTGACATAATGAGGCTAAAACATGTATCCTCTTGGTTTTCCTTTTCCTTATACTGATTTTACACTGGTGCGAGATCCGAATCAGGCCTTTGACTTTTTTTTTTCATTGACTAATGATATCAAAACAGTGTATGATTTTAATATAATTACATTTTATGTCAGTTGTAACTCTATAACATTGGAGCATATTCGTTGATCTGCATATTGAATCAGGTGAATTGTTGTGCTTGTGAATGAAATACAAAACATAGGATTAGAATTAAGCTCCTCACTCTGTTCTATTACTGAAGGTTGTGTTGGCTTTTAATCAAGTTTTACAAGAGTGAATTTTATGATGCATTGTCTACTGGGTCTTTTTGACAGCTTGTAAAGTTGCCATATTAACATTTCAAAATGGCAAATTATAATCTGATTTCTAAATATTTGAGATAGAACCAGTGGTATCTAGTTGAGCACTAACATAACAGTCCTTTATGTTCAAGCTTTGAAAACAAAATAGAGGCCCAATCCTGCAAGTACCTAAGGGAATGATCCTTATTTAAGTCAATGTGACTTCTGTTGTGAGCAACAACTTCTCACAGCACTAAGGGATTATAAATTCAGGCTCTACATTTATGATAGGAATGGACACTTTTTAAGGAAGACAATTTACATGTCTAGGCATTACTATTCAGTATTCACTTCCTTCCCAGTCAATCAGAAATATCTTTAGGCTTAAAATTACGCTGCCTTGTCATATGATAGCACTTTATTAACTCTTTGAAGCTCATATATTTCCAGGATGGTGTTAAAATAGCAGGTTTAATTTTTCTGCCTGTGTTTTTCCTGGTCTTTGAGCTATACAGATGTCTTGCCTAATACCAAATAATGCTGGATCCTAACCTGCTATATTCTAGGGCATGAGAGTGAAAACCATGGTAGTGTATTGTGGTTTATACTGTTTTAATGTCATTATGATAACTAAATGTCTGTGTGTACACATTAAATAAAAGTCAAATAGTTTTACCTGTAAAACACCCTCTCATGTCTAAACCATACTTCACATAATACTCTAGTACTCCCTCTTTATTGTTGGCTGCTTGTTTTATCTTGGTCACTATGTTCTGCTTTATAAATGGACATGGCCAAAGCCCCATGTACTCTGCGACAAATTTTGCAGCAGCTTCAGATAAATCTGTAAAAATGGTCAGTTTTATTGAATTCAATATGAAAATGAATAAAGTCAGTTCAATAGCTCCTGTTATTTATTTTGATATTTAATTCAATTTTGTTTATGTTGGATTAATATTTTCAGTATACCACAGATTGTCATATTTAGGTTTCAGAGTTAACAGTCCATTAAGATGAATGTGGGCAATTCACTCCTTTAAACAATTGTTTCAGGCTCTCTGCAGACTCAGGCAGAGATCACTGTACTTTGAGATTCCAATAAAAACCACAAGACCATTTTTCATGAATATGTTTGATTTATAATCTGCAAATATGAAGTGAATTTAGATGCTTGTGAAAGGTGCCAGATTGACAGATCTACAGAACAGATACCATGCAAATAATGCAGGTGGAGATTGCTCCAAACCCACCCCTTCTGCATGTTCCATCATTTCTTGGGGGGTGCGGTAGTGCTCACTCTAAGCCATTTCAATCCTGTGCTGAAATCACAAACAAGGATGCAACTGAGTGCCAGTTCTGGCACAAGGTGTTGGTTTTATTTATTTATTTATTTGTAATGTAAACACTTAACTGACACCACCAACTTACTTTTCTTTGGCCACTTAAAGGTCATTGGTTGGCAGTAGCTCTGAGTCGCAAACGACTGGATTCATTCGGGTTACCTAGAAGTCTCCGTATCCCAAAACTAGCATGTCCCCTCTGATAAGGTTTAAGTAATGGAGCATTTGGTTTTTATTTTTGATAGCGAGCAGCTGAGCAGAGTTTAGGGTAGAAATTTACTCCTCTCTCTCTCTCTCTCTCTCTCTCTTCCTTCCATGCAGAAAATTTCGTAAACAGTTCATCCGGTCACAATTAAAAAGAGCTTCCAGAACACCTTGTGCTCCAATCACTGTGACGACAAAGTCCCTTGTGAACCACAGGCTAGTATGGACGGAACCAGCAACCATCATGCACTGAAGATATAGCAGCAACACAATCACATCAGATTCATAGTTTTTACATTGCAAATGCAGATGTGAAAAGTTATTCTGAGTCTTAAAGTATATAAAAAACAAATACTGGGGGGCCAGATTGCAGCTGACTCCTGTGTTCTGGACATGACACAACTGCAGCTCTTGCATTCTCCTTGTGTGCAAGGACTATTGCTGGCTACCAGTGTTAACCTGTCTCATTAGGGGCATGCATATAATCCCACTCTTCTCTCCACACCAGGCGTCAGAGTTTCCTGATCACTGAGCGGGAATACACTGTACCTGTTAAGTGGTGTGGTTGTAGCATGCTTCCCCTGTACTTGCCTATGCCTTCTGGAGCTCCTGGTGGGGGATTGGTGCAGAACTACACCACCTGTATCATTGTTTTTAAAGCACAGTTTAGCTAATAGGGCCATATTTTCAAAATTGACCATTGACTTTGGGTGTCTGGATTTTCAATGTTCAACTTGAGGCACCTTGGGTCTGATTTTCAGAAGTATTGAGTATCCATAACTCCAACTGAAGGCAAATAAAGGAGATGTGGGTGTTCAGCACTTCTGAAAGGCCAAAGGCCAAAGGTCTCTAAAATGGGGCACTCACTTTTCAAAATGTTGGCTGAGTAAGCTTTGGTGTGACCCAGAAAACTATTAATGTGAGTGGACCTCCACTGGACTAGTTGCATGTTTAGGGGCTACTCCCATTATTTATTTATATATTTATTTATTATTTTAATTTATAATGATTTAAAAACACCTCTCTGGGTGCCTTTGATATAATTCAAAATAATAATTCAACAACAAAAAACCTGCAACAAATCCCTATTGAAACTCCACCCCAACACAAACAAATTGGAGGGATTTTTCCTGTCAAAACTCCTTCTCCAATAAACAAATACCACCTTAGTCAGATGGGCAAAAAGATGGGTTTCACAGCATGGTCTGAAATTCACAGGTCCCAGACCGTTTTGGGTGAAAGGTGGAAGCTTGTTCCACAGCTGAGGGGTCATCCTGGAGAATGCTGTATCTTTAGCACCAGCTTTGAGGGGACTTCAACTTATCTATCTCTGCAGTCAGGAACAGCTGCAGGATGGCATAGAGACAGAGGTAGGTCTGATCTGAATCAGAAAGGGAAGATGTGATACCAGCCAATAATTAACCAAACTGGCAGCATCAAGTGTTGGTTTCCTGAAGCAAGGTCACCCAGATGCTTCCTTAAGAAAAGTAGGTACTCAGACCTCCCAGAGGAAGGTCATGACAATCTATACCTGTGCTGTACTTAGTACTTCACCACTGACGTTCACCAGACAGGAAAGCAGACAGCTCAAATCAAATGTGTTGTGTTCACAAAATCTGTTATTTCCTCACAACAGGAGGGATTCTCAGTAGGTACTGGAAGGAGACAGCCTGTTCTCATTAGTGAGAATTGCAGGAGCCTGCCTTTATAACCAGCAGACGTGGAAACACCTTCTGTGTAATGAATTCCTTCCCCCTCAAACGTCATTATTTAGCAAAGTACATGATTAAAACTATGAAAAACTTGCACAGGAAAAAGCTGTGTCTCTCACAAACATCCTTGAAATCATATGCAGCAAATTCATTTTCAAAATGTCATGTAAATGTGTGGTTGGGGGCTTTGTGTCTGGTTTCCCTGCCTTACTGAGTTTGAACTAAACATTTTCTTTTACAGTTTCAGAGTAGTACAGTGTCCAATGATTATTTTTTAAAATCCTGTGTATTCTGTGTGTTCTCTTCTGCTTTTGAAGTAAATATTTGTATACTTGTAATAGTCTGGGATGACGTTGATGGTTTTTCTCTCTTCCTCTGAGAGAAAACTCTTAGCATTGTTTATTGTTATGTAACCAGCTGCCTGATTCAGTCAAACTTTTGTTTCAAGAAATCTGAGGCAATATGGTTACTCCTTACATACTTTGCTTTTGGCAATATTTGTTGATAAATGTGCCTGGGGAGTTATTTTAAAATGTGCTTTAAGAAGAAAATCTTCTCCAAGCATATAGCTCACTTAGTCTGGGAGTCATAGAACTCCACAGGAAGTCATATCCTGCCCCCACACTTTACTGAGCAGGAGTGGAACCATTTCCCAGGCTAGAATAGACTTCACAGCTCTAATGTCTGGAGAACCTGTTCATTAGACTTATCCCAGCCAGTCTCACCTCCAAGGTCCGTTATGTGCAGCTGGACAGAGGGTCCCCAGAGAATCTAGGCTCTCCATACTTTGTGTACATCCTTTGTCCAGCCTCCTTGAATCTTACCTCTCCCAGAGGGCAGTCTGCAGCCACATAAATGAGACAGGATTTGCCTGTCAATTTGAAGCTTAATAGAAAGGGGGGGGGGAAGAGAAATTGAAAGATATTTGATTATGCTTGCATTGTAAAGGGTTATGCTTCAGCAGGAAATTGTGGCACATCCAGCATGATACCATGCAGCGATACACTTCCTGTTGACTCAGACTCTCTCACGCTCCGAGACAGAAACCAGTCACAGAGGCTGAGAAAGCGAATGCAGCCAGGCTAGGTCTTTTTACATTAACAGTTCTTTCTTGTTGTTAGTTAAATAAAGCAGTTATCCTAAAGCCTGTCTCCATTATCTCTGAAGAGATAAAGTAGTTACAGTGTTGTAAAACCACACAAAGTTGAATGTAGCCTTTTTGGTCTGGAGAACTTATTATAAAAACTAGGATGTTCACATTGCCTATTTCAGCTGTATAACTGCTTCCTTTGCCCCATAATATAGTGGGCGCTATTTTCAGAATATTTAAAAAAACCACTGTCCAGTGCAAGGCGGAACAGATTGTTTAGCATAAGTATTTAGCACCTGTTGTAAGGGGCCATTCAAAGTAGAGTGGCCCATTAACACCTCTGCAGTTATAGGACAAAAGGAGGGGGTTAGTGTGCTACAGATTGTTGTAATAAGCCATAAATGAATGGCTCAGCAAAACAATAATAGCCACTGATGCAGAACAAGTACACAGGCTCAAGCTAAAGGAACCCAGGAAGCATGAGAGAGAAGGAGTAACTGAGAATAGAGGCATCATGCTCCAGTGAGTACACTGTGGAAAGCAGCATGAAAGAAAAATGTTCAGCCTATGGGCAAGGGTGTATGTTCCAGTGCTGCAGCTACCGCAGGAATAAAAAATAGCAGTATATGCAGTGACTGAGGGGATGCAGAAACTTCCAGTGAACAGGAGGAGATCCTCAGCAGATCCATAGACTCTTAGTGTACATGATCCTCAGAAGAAGGCTGCCAGCCATTCAACTGACATATTGCAACTATGGTATTATATCAACAACTACTTTGATTCCATCTGGACTGTGGAGCAAGCTACCATGTAATTCCAGCAACACTGATAAACATCAATATTAGACTGTAAAATTTGCTCATGTGTTGTACAATAAAACCAGCCTGAGGCCAGGGGATAAATTCAGGCTGTTGACAAGAAACCCACAAAACAAGAGATGTTAATGCCTGGATTTTATAGTAGTCGACGCAGGAATACCACCCATTGAGGGGCAGCAGGGCAATGCAAGCCACAGATCTGATTGCAATACAACACTACTATATCCTCAACATGAAGCAGGAAGAACAGTTACTGTGGGTCCTATCTAGAATTCTAACAGAATATAAGAGCATATTTCAAGGAAATGGAGGGTGAGTTGCAATTAGAAATAGACCCCTATATGCAGCCCATCAGACTGCCAAAATGCAGAATTCCACTAGCCTTGAAGGAATCATTGGAGAAGGAACTGGCAAGCCTTCAAAGAAGATAAAACTAACACAGGGTAGATCAGCAACCGAGCAGTGGTACATGAAACAAAAAGTAAACATTATCCTGCAATATTTGCAACCCAAATATTTCAGTATTGTATGAATACTAAAGAACTAGAGTGATACTAACTAATCAAGTGAAGTTGACTTTTTGTCCAAGCTGAGTGACATGCTAAGAGTGATCAAGCAGCATAAGTAGTGAAATGTAAAATTAAACTTTTAAAATTCTTTCACTTTTTATTAATCTGAGTAAATACATTTTTTACAAATATTATTTTTAACCTGACAGTTTATCTCTAATTATTAGTAAGATTTAAATATTATGGAATATCTGCATAGTATTCTCTGATATAGTCAAAAGATAAAATATCATAATGTTGCAAAGAGAGAACAATTGAAATCATGCAGAGAATTTGTTAGTGTAGTGCAAAATACCGTACAGTGAACTGTAGCTCACGAAAGCTTATGCTCAAATAAATTTGTTAGTCTCTAAGGTGCCACAAGTACTCCTTTTTTTTTGCGAATACAGACTAACACGGCTGCTACTCTGAAACCAGTGGAAATTGTGTTTATGTACTTATATATCACTCGTCATTTCTGTTGTAATGAAAAATTTTGAGTCTGCTGTAGATTTCAGCAAAATAATCTCTTTTCATTTTCTTTTCAAGGTTCTTTATATAAAACAATGTATTAAGAAACCAGTGAGTGGGAGTCAACAAATCCCAATTACCATCACACAGTAGAACTCAGTGTAGAAGGCAGAGCAGAATTTATGTGAATGTTAAGAATTTTTGCATTCAAATGATGCATATTGGAATACCTAACCCAATTTTGGATACATGGGGTTTTTTTGGATAAGTGAGTTTCAGATAAATGAGGTTCTACTGTACATCATTCAGTGAGTTTGCATAGTCAGGGCCATCCCTAGCTATTTTGGTGCCCTATACAGCCCCCACCTCCATGGGGGATGGGGCCTGGCCACTTCCTGCGGGAAATGGAGTGACCCGGCCCCAGCCTGCTCTGCTCCCTTGGCTCCCAGGCTTGTGGGGATGGGGGAACCGCTACCTTGCACTTGCCGGCTGTGCGGCTGGGAGCCAGGGGAGTGGAGCGGGCTGGGGCCGGGTTGCTCTACTTACCGGTGAGTGCAGGCCTGGCTGCTTCTGGAGTCCTCAGGGGGCGGGAAGAAGTGGGGCGTGGGTGGAGCAGGGTGTGGGCTTTGAGGAAGGGGGGCAGGGCTGGGGCAGAGCAGGGTCGGGGCCCGGGGGAAGAGCCGGAGCAGGGGCTGGAGCAGCACAGAGCTGCGTACTTTGCGTATGGTAAGGACAGCCCTGTGCATAGTGATCTTCTATCAACATCATTTGAAACACAATTATTGAAATACAGTATTGAAGACTAAATAAAACAAAAAAGAGAACGATTAAAGAAATGACAATTTTTTTAAATTTTTTTGTTTTAAATTTTTTAAATTTCTTGTTTACATAGAACTGAGTGTATAATTCTCATTGGAATGGTAAAACTGACTGACATTTTATTCTTTATATATATATATATATATAGTATCTAGCAAATATATGCTTATGGTCTGAGAGTGTGGGACAATCTAAGACAAAACACATTTCTTGCGAGATACTTCACGGAAAAACATATTTGCTTCTGAACTCAGTAACTCTCAGCCTTTTTCAAACCCGATTTCCCACACCGACATCAGCTGTAGCATCCAGTACTCTAACATGCAATGGAGCAAGTCAGAGCCTGGAATTTGGAGAGTGTAAAGCCCATTGTAGCTTAGAGCATAAAAAATTGAATTGGAGATGAGGAAGAGCTGGGAGCAGAATAGTGGCTCCCTCAGTGAGGTGGAAAAGGAAGGGCCTGAAATACCAGCAATGATACTGGGAGACCATTAAGCAATTTTAGCACAAAGATAAAACAACAGTAAAGGAGTTTAGACACCAAAATTCCACAAACAATCTCTGAATGTTGCTGGAAGCATGTGGAATTCCCAGGGTATGTTGACATGCCTTGAGCTACTGCGTCTGCAAGCCAGAATTGATGAGAAAGATGCTGCAGTGATACCAATCCTCTTATTAATAGGGCAGCAACCAGTATAGTTGTTTCCTAGTAGACTGGATAAATCAGACCAACCCCCTATTGCCAGGCTTTCAGTATGGAACCTAAAGTTTCCCAGAAGAGTTTGCTTCCATTCTGGGCACACCCTGATTTCCTGTTTGTTAAGAAGCTATTCCAGATGAGGGAGAAACACAAGGCACATAGATATCCGCTATGTGACCACTGGTTCTGACCTCTAATCCTCCCCTCTGCACTCCCTTCTCTGGAAGTGACCTGGAGCTCTGTGTATGGGCTGTCTCTGCATTAGGTTGAATTTCATCGTGCGCCAGATTCTGACTTTTAATACACAAAGATTCATAGATTCCAAGGCCAGAAGGGACCATTGTGATCATCTAGTCTTCCTGTATAAAAAAGGCCATCAAACTTCCATCCAAATAATTCCTAGAGCAGATCTTTTAGAAAAAAGATCCAATCTTGATTTAAAAATTGTTAGCGATGGAGACTCCACCACAACGCTTGGTAAATTGTTCCCATGGTTAACTATCCACACTGTCAAAAATTTACGGCTAATATCCAGTCTGAATTTGTCTAGATTCAACTTTCAGCCATTGGATCATGTTATACCTTTCTCTGCTAGACTGAAGAGCCAGTTATTAAATATTTGTTCCCCATGCAAGTATTTATAGATGGAAATCAAGTCACCCCTTAACCTTCTCTTTGTTAAGCTCAATAGATTGAGCCCTGGAGTCTGTCACTGTAAGACATGTTTTCTAGTCTTTTAAGCATTCTTATAGCTTTTCTCTGAACCCTCTCCAATTTATCCTTCTTGAGTTGTGGACCCCAGAACTGGGCACAGTATTCCAGCTGCCGTCACACCAGTGTGAAATACAGAGTTAAAATAACCTCTCTACTCCTTGCTGAGATTCCCTGGTTTATGTAACCAAGGATTGCATTGGCCCTTTTGGCCACAGCCTCACATTGGGAACTCATGTTCAGCTGATTATACACCATGATCCCCCAATCTTTTTCAGAGTGACATGCTTATATTTGAAGCCAGAAGATGGTTCTAAGGGAGAAAAACATGCTGATGGGACCTTAGGAGCATGAACAGCTCTGGGTGGCAAGCCTCCAGCTCCTTTTTGTCATGTCTGCATTTAGTGAAAATTTCAAGTTTAGTCCATTAGTCCTACTTTGTACAGAACACAAGTGGCTTGCAGAGGGATTGGAGAAAGACCTGAGGCTCAAGAATCCCTTTATCCCTAGATGGGGCAGGGGGAGAGGAATCTCCCATTGCCTAAATGGAATATGTATTAGGGCAATCACTTTAGTCTCTTCATAATTCTTAAATTCACTATGGAAGTAGGTTTCAGAGTAGCAGCCGTGTTAGTCTGTATTGGCAAAAAGAAAAGGAGTACTTGTGGCACCTTAGAGACTAACAAATTTCATGCAAATTTCATCGGAAATGCATCCGATGAAGTGAGCTGTAGCTCACGAAAGCTTATGCTCTAATAAATTTGTTAGTCTCTAAGGTGCCACAAGTACTCCTTTTCTTCTTACTATGGAAGTACTGATTTCAAATGTAAAATCTTGGCAATGGAAGAACAAGGATAAAAAGTGCCATCCTTTCCACTCTGACAGGCTGCCCTATCTTTATGGGATTTGCATCAGCAAGCTTGAAAAAGAAGTTTCAATCTCTAGCTTAAAAAATGCAAAAAATATTGAAGATGCCATTTTGCTAGGAGCTAAGCTCTGTTTTGATTTGCTATGTAAGCAGAACTTTTAAACATCCTATGAATGCACTATACATTTTTCTACTATACATTTACCTGGTTTAGCGCCATGATATTTTGCCACGAGGTCTGATGTACTAGTGCCCTTTTAAACAATCATAGCTAGCACGTTAGCATAACTGGACATGTATAATTTCACTAGAACAAAAATATACATCATGCCAAAGCCTGAATAAGGCCTGATTCTCATTTACACAAGACTGCTTTCCAGGAAAATGATAAACTCAACAACTTCTAAACAGAACAGGAAAGACATGGGCTAGAAGGCGAGAAGTGAGCAGAGCGATCTGTGATAGAAGAATGCCTATGAAAATGAGAAGTATGATCTACAAGACAGTAATCAGGCCTGCACTTTTATATGGCTTCAAATGCTGGGCACTTAGGACAAGACAGGAGCAGATCTTGAATACAGTGGAAATGAAAAGACGGATACTTGCAGTTACAAGGATGGCCCATGTTTGGAACAAATGAATTAGGGGAAGCATGAAGGTGGTATCAATTATGGAGCAATTGAGGGAGGCCATGGTTAGATGGTTTGGGAATATGAAAAGAAGATCAGAAGAATATATAGGGTGTTAAACTTAGATATGCAGGGTAAGTGAAGGGTTGGAAGCCCCTGAACAAGAGGGATGGCTGTCATTCAAAAAGATCTGATTAGCTGCAGAGTTTCTGAGGAACTGTTTCAAGGCATGGAGAAGGGGGACTCAAAGAGCTGACCCTATATAGATGGGACTAAGGAACACAGTGCTTCTCAAATGCAGCCACCGTGGGTGCATGTGGCTACCAGGGCCTTTTCTTGTGGCCACAGCCTCCTGGGCTGTGGGGTGGGGGAGGGCGCAAAGTAGTGGCCCCTCTCGCAGGGTGCCAGCAGCCGTTGGGCCCTGTCCCCTTCCAGAGACACAAATGCTGGAGGTGCAGCCAGCTGGTGAATGCATGAGCTTTAAATAATGTAACAAGTGAAAGCAGATAGGGTTTTAACAGCAAACTTTACAAACAAAATTCAGCCTTTTTCTATTTGTAATAACCACACACAAGTACACCTGGAGAGAGACAATGATGCATTAGGGATCCGTTCAGCTTATTAAAAATGGTGACAATATTATTGCAATTTGTTTCCTTCTCTCATTGCAATAATGTTTATGGATGGTACTGAAGTAAAGAAAAATAATGCCTTTGAAAGAGGGTTATGCAGAATAGATTTGTCTGCGTTGTAATGAGCCATAAGGCTTGGCTCCTCATAAATATATTAATTCCCTAGATAGTCTAAGTGGGAAGACAATTATACGCTAGTGACTTAGAGCCTGATCCAAAACTCACGGAAGACAATGGGAGTCTTTCCCTTGAGTTGAATGGGCTTTGGATCAGATCCTAACTATAACTAGACCTTATCACACTGCAGGACTGGTACTTAGATAAGGAACACTATAACAAGACATTTCTGAATATAACTCAATATAAGCCCCATTTTCAATAGTGATTTTGGCAGTTAGGAGCCCACGTTTCATTGAAAGTCAATGGGCTTTAGTCTCCTAAAGTCACTTAGGTGCTTTTGAAAATGTTACCTCTTATGCCTACAACCTTAAGCCCCAGAATCATTGCACATGAATATGTGGCTTTGTGATGGAGTGTACAAACCCCACACTGAGCAACAAGGAGTTAAGGGATCATTTGGGGCTCAGTCAGCCCCACCCCACCACACCTGCAGCAAATGCTCCATCTGCTGGAGGAATTAAAAGACAGGGAATTAGCTCATTTGAGTGACAGAGTGGAGGTGAGTAGACCTGCAGCCCATAGCGCCAGGCCTTAGACTGAGCTGACCTCAGGGGGAAGATGATAGGAAGAGGACCAGGGAGGGCAGCCTTCATTGCCAGATTACTGGTAGCCCAAAGGACCCTGGGTTGGAGCCCAGTGGAGTGGGAGGGCACAGGCTCCCCTCCCCACAACCCCCTTGGCAGTCCAGGGTTGTGGCCATGACCAATAGGCCATGCTTACCACCCAGACCCTGAGTGAGGACCATTCCAGGCTTGTACTCATTGGACTAATATTTACTGTTAGCCTAAATGTGTTTCAACAGGGATGATGGGGAAACAGCACTTTGCACAGCATGATTTTGTAAGATTCACAGCAGAGGCAGTGCAAAATATCTGGAGAGGATTTTATTTGAATTTAGCTTTTAAAGTAGTGGTTTCATCATCCAAACAACTCTGTAGGAAGGGGAAAAATAACCTCTATAGAAAACTGTCATTACTATGTGGGGGGGGTGGAGATCAAAAGGGAAAGTCTGGCAAATTAAATATTAAGGACAAGGAAACAATGCTATTTATTTATGGGACAGAAATGTCAGATTAGTTGCTCTTTAGACATTTGGAGAATATCTGACTGAGCCAGGAGTAATTGCTTGTCACCCTTCTTTTCAGTGCTATATTTTTTAATGCTCTGAAAAAGTATTGTGCCTGGTTTGTGTATTAAAGAAATTTGTTCTCATGTTTAATCAACAAATGTGTTTAAAATAGAATGAATGTCAACAGGGACTTGTAGGGACCTGAAGCAGACACACAAAAATTAAGGCTTGGTTAGAAACTGATACACACAAATATTATTTTCTCTGTGGGAATTTCTATCCAATTACATGTAAATGAGGCTATGATTCTTCAAAGAAAAATGTCTCTGAAGGTCTTAGTTGTGTTCAGCTCTGATTTGTAGAGAGTAGATTTTTATTTTATTTTATTAATTATTAGTTGCAATGTACTACCTCTATTGTTCCTTGTTACTTTTCTTCTGAGTGGGTTGTTGTACAATACTGATCATATTCATGTAAGTGACTGACTCATATAGGGTGAAATTGACCCTTGTGCTGGGACTGGCACAAGATTTATGTATCACTTAAGGCTAGGACTTAAGTGATACTGCCTGGGACTAGTGCTGGCCCTCTGCCCAGGTATGAATATTACCCATCCTGTACTGTTGAATGTGTAACTACTTTTTTAAATATGAATTTAAAACAATCTTTTTTCTTTTTCTTTTCACTCCTAATACTCCCACTGACATCTCAGGACATAGGTGTCTTTCTTTTACCGGAGTACCTCAGCATCCTGGCAAATTATACTGAAGCCATTGTTTTTTGTCTTTGGCTCCAGCATAATCAGCTGGCTGGTCTGACTAAATGCTTTGCCTCCTCCCCAGCATGCCTGTGTTCACAATGCTAGTCCACGCTGGAAGAATTTTGACACAGGGAGACATTGGACCTGTTTTTTCCTGTCTCTTAGGTTTTGTCTACACTGGAATTTCGTCGGTAAAACTTTTCTCATTCAGGGGTGTGAAAAAACCACCCCCATGAACCACAAAGTTTTACCGACAAAAAGTGCCGGTGTGAACAGCACTTTGTTGGCGGGAGAGCTCTTCTCCTGACAAAGCTACTGCCGCTAGATAGGGGTGGAATTTTTTGTCGGCGGGAGATCTCTCTCCTACGGACAAGAGTGGCTACACTGTGCACCTTTTAGCGGCACAGCTGTGTCGCTAAAAGATGCATAGTGTAGACATAGCCTTAATCAGGAGCAACTCTTTTGGCATTAGTGGAGCTTCACAACAGGTATTTGTGAGGAGAATCAGGCCCTCTAGACTGTTCTACAATAAATTGGTCCAGTTCTTCTGTTACATGAGTGCAGCTGTCATTCACTTGAGGGTAGAATAATGACCAGTCTCCACTTTCTACATCCAGTTCTTTGTTATTGCTTGTGCCATTTCTGGGTTCATGTCTGAAACTGCCTTTTTGTGTTAATGTGTTCAGTGTACCCAGCAATCATTAATGCTGATGGAAACCAAGGAGACTCAAATATTCATAGTTCTAATTTTCAGTGAAACAATCCTTCAGGGACACAGGTGATACAAGCTTAAAATTATGCCGGCAAGGACGAATGCCACAGTCTGTGTCTATCTCCTCCCTATACAATGGGTGCTTAAAATCCCTGCTTCTCCTAATGTATTTCCCAAAGTTTCACTGTTCTGCAGTCACTGAGAAACAGAGGGTTGAAATCATTTTCCGGAATAGTGCCCACTTGAGAAGCACCAGCCTGGGGAAGGAAATGCTTTGGTTTCCAGGGGAATTCTTTAGTTTTCTAGTGGGACTTTAATCTGCTTTCTAACCAGACAATGGATTTAAAAGCAAATAAACTGAATGCCTTTGATCCTGAGGATTTGTGTTTAATCCATAATGTACTTGTGCTGCATAATCTGCCTGTCAGAACCCGAATCCCCTCCCGGCTTTCCATAAATTCCAGGCTGTTCTGTATTCTCCCTGTTTGTCAGAATATATTCTGAATTGATTGGCTTGTTCAGGGAAACTGACCCCCGCCCCTTCCCAGTTTGCATGCAGGAGGACCCAAGTTTTATACAGAGGAGTAGCACAGTTAGATGTCTCACCTACCCTACACCTTGGGGCACATGTTTAAAGAGAGGAAAGAGAGACTTGATGTCCCCCCTTCTCCCAACCTTTCCACAGTTTGGGTCAGTCAGTGGTGCTGAACCTGTAATAACAAGGGGTCCTTAGGTCTTGTGCTGTTTACTGGTCCAATTCCATGGGCATTACACTATACTACAGAGCATGAGTGGCTTTGTAGCTGCTTAAATTTAGTTGCAAGCTCTTAGGGGGAAGGGACTTCTCCTTGTTCAGTACCTGTTCGGTGCCTAGCACAATGGGTGCCTAGTCTGTGAATGCGCTTCTAGGCACTACCAAAATACAAATACTACCGAATAATACTAACCTGCATGGTCTGAGTCCCCTGTGGAATCTCCCATTCCATTGTTCCTCTGTCTGGGGCACTTTGCAGGTTCTACTGCCCCCTACTGAACAGAGTATTTCAATCTCCTCTTCCTCTATCTTCCTTCCCATCCCACACACCAGTTCTGGACACATTACATTTCCCCCCTACCTCCCCTCCATACACACACTCCATGGGACTGAATCCCTAACTGACAAGGCATATGTGTCTGGAATAGGTAAGCTCTTGGGCCTTACAAGTTACTTACTGGACAAATAAAACAGTATAAACAAAACACCTGGCTGTTTGTTTGCAGGGATTGAACCTGGGACCCTTGGATCTAAAAGAATGAGTCTCTGCTGCTTAACCTACTAGTTTACAAGCCTGATGGCAGTAGCGGACTCATAAAGCTCTTTAAGCACTAGAGGGGGACAAAAACCCACACTGCTCTGGTCTAGTCTATGTAGGTTCTTACGCTGCCCTTATCACCACAGAATATCTGAGCACCTTCCAGTAGTGCATTAAATTGGTGTTTCTCAACCTTTTTAATACCATGGACTGGTTTTCTGCCTTCCTAAACTGTGAGGGAGATCTCAGGGACCAGCGTCAGCCCAGGAACTAGGAGTACTTGAACTGGTTGTTGGGAAACAACATAACTAACATCTATTGCATAGTGTTTGTTCTTTCATTCTCTTCCCGTGGGGAGAAGCATGTGTCATAAATATAAAGGGAAGGGTAAACACCTTTAAATCCCCCCTGGCCAGAGGCAAAACCCTTTCACCTGCAAAGGGTTAAGAAGCTAAGATAACCTCGCTGGCACTTGACCAAAATGACCAATGAGGAGACAAGATACTTTCGAAGATGGAGGGGGGGTGAGAACAAAGGGTTCTCTCTGTCTGTGTTGTCTTTTCCCAGGACCAGAGCCGGAATGCAGGTCAGAACTCCTGTAAAGAGTTAATAAGCAATCTAGTTAGATATGCGTTAGACTCTGTTTTGTTTAAATGGAAGATAAAATAAGTTGTGCTGGATGGAATGTATATTCCTGTTTTTGTGTCTTTATGTAACTTAAAGTTTTGCCTAGAGGGATTCTCTATGTTTTGAATCTGATTACCTTGTAAGGTATTTACCATCCTGATTTTACAGAGGTGATTCTTTTACTTTTTCTTTAATTAAAATTCTTCTTTTAAGAACCTGATTGCTTTTTCATTGTTCTTAAGATCCAAGGGTTTGGGTCTGTGTTCACCTATGCAAATTGGTGAGGATTTTTATCAAGCCTTCCCCAGGAAAGGGGGTGTAGGGCTTGGGGGGATTTTGGGAGGAAAGACGTTTCCAAGTGGGCTCTTTCCCTGTTATATTTGTTAGACATTTGGTGGTGGCAGCAATAAGGTCCAGGGACAAAAGGTAAAATAGTTTGTACCTTGGGGAAGTTTTAACCTAAGCTGGTAAAAATCAGCTTAGGGGTTTTCATACAGGTTCCCACATCTGTACCCTAGAGTTCAGAGTGAGGAAGGAACCTTGACAGCATGTACAATGGAGCGTATTGTTTTGATAGGGCTTTTGTTTGGTTCTTCTAAAAAAAAAATACATGTTTTGTATTAATGCCAGAGAACTCAGAGTTAAAGAAAGTACACCTTGCACTTAGGTAGTGAGGTTTGTAGTGGTACTTAATTGGAGTTCATTCCCTAGTCTTGGATCAGCCCCTGAGAAAGTTCTGTCTCCTGCACAGACAAGCTTTACCCTTATTGTAGAGAATACCATTTTGTCAGAGGAGCGAAGTTGTTGACCATAGTCTTCATTCTGGAGGTTTAATTAATCTTTTAGCTATCCTGCGTATAAGCCATGGAGTACCCTTAAGATAAAGTCTGAGACCTTGAATTTGAATTGAAATTCTATGGGAAGCCAGCGTAGAGAGAGGAGGACAGGTTATTGTGTGTTATGCCTACACTAGCCCTGCCTTTCAACAATGAGGAGAACTGGAAATCAAAAAAAGCAAAACTCAAGGCAAGGCTGCTGAGGTCTTTCTCCTTAAAAAACTGTTCAGGAGGATTTTGATACAGACACTCTGAACCAAATGGGTTTTGCTATTTTCTTTGCCACAAGTGCTGTTTCTTTTTCCTTCTCCTACTCTCCTTGTTTGAGGTCATTTTTAATTTCTTTCTTTTGTTGTTTCCCAGGAATCATTACTACTTGTCCTGTATACTGTGTTCTAATCTGGATGTGTAGTGCATACTTCCAAGCCACAAATTTGCAGCACTTAGAGTTTACGGTGATAAATCCTTTAGGTAGGCTAATAGACCAATCAAATTGGATAGAAAATTTGGGATGTCCCTTACAAGATATAGGCCACATGCAAATGTGGTATGTTCAGATTTTCACCCTTCCCCAAAGTTTAGAGGTGTTCTGCTCTAGGCTTGGTTAAGTTTATCTCTTGTATATGCCTTGCCAGAGTGAAATTCTACCTTCTGTTTGAATGCTGAGTAGATATTTCTGTCTATTTATTGGGAAATTCAGTGTGAAAGTTTTCAATAGAAGAATAAAAGGAAATGTCCAGTTTTGGATTTTCTACAGCTTCTGCTAATGAAACATATGAGGATCAATTGCAGTTGCATATTATTTTCGAATCGTAGTTAATGTGAGAAAATCCAATTCAGTCACTTCTTTTCATTGCATTTATTAGATTTTCTTCATTGTTCCCCCTGGGCAAACATATGTATAATATTAAATCAAGTGCAAAAACTAGTTCACTGGCTTCAGCAAAATCTAAAGAGACTTAACCTGACATCATAAAAAGACGCCAGTGTACTATATTCCACTCTCTCTGATCCATAGGCAAAAGCTTCCATAAAGGGATAGGCTTTCCTCTTGATTTTCTTGCTTTTAGCAATGGAAGAAGCAAGTTTCAGAATCAAGGGCCTTCCATTCAAATCACTCGCTCCCTAATCTGTAGACAGTCAGATCTCGGGAATGTGTAGTACATAGTGATGTACGGACAGCAAAAGGTGATATCTCATGTAGCTAGGATCCAAACTTTGTGGAAATTATGACTTGTCATATCTAGGGATGTTCTGAAAGAATCGCAGTATCAAAATCAAAATGATAGGAGAAAGCCATGTACAGACACATGGGACTCCTCAGGTATGTCTACTCTGCAATTAAACACCCGTGGCTTGTCTGTGTCAGCTGACTTAAGCTCCCAGGGCTCGGGCTGCGGGGCAGTAAAGTTGTGGTGTAGATGTTCGGGCTGGTGCCCGGGATATGGCACCCTTCCCCCTGTAGGGTCCCAGAGCTCAGGCTCCAGCCTGAGCCCAAATATCTACACTGCACGTTTATAGTCTTGCAAACCCAAATTGGCTGACACAGGCCAGCCATAGGTGTTTAATTGCATTGGAATCTCCCAGTGCAGATACCCGTGCCTGTGTAAAACCAGTGGAAGTTAGCAGCAATCCTGCTGCAGGACTGGAGCCCCAGAATGTAAGCTCCTTAGGGACGGGCTAGTGTCTTCCTGTAATTTTGTAAAGCGCTGTTTAGATTTATGGTCCTGTAGGCCTATGATGTTTAATAATAGTAACAGGTGCAGATCCTGGGTTGGACATCTCAGAAATGAGGCTGTTTTAATAAGTGAAGGAGTGATCAGTTGTTTCCAGTGGTTAACGCAGGTTGAAACAGGAGGAGGAGCTGTTTGCCCCCTTGCTCTTCATTGGCTGGTGAGGTGTGCTGCTTACCCAAGTCAAAGAGAAGAAGGAGAACTCTCCTTTGCTTTTAATTGAGGAGGGAGATCTTAGCTCCTCCAATGCTCCCCCTTAATTAAACCCTGGTGTTTTGTACCAAATAATTAAATAGTCACAATGATTTAATATGTTCTGTGTAATAGGCAAAAGATTGAAATAATTAGGCTTGGCAGGATTAGATTTTTACTGCTAAATGTTGATACAGGTCGCTTTCATGGTACATGCAGAAACCAACCAAAAAATATTTCCATTGATGATCATCAAAATGTACAGGTCAGCAAAGTAAGAGAAATGCTGCTTGACAACTTCAAATTTGATTTAAAGGTGTTTTCTGTGTGGGTTTTGACATGTGATATTGACAATTTGTATTGTGATGGTTATGAAGTTTAACTTTTTGAATCTGAAGATCTGCTGTCAGTAAATAATTGTCTGATCCTCGCCTATAGCTTCCTGCAACTGTGAATATTTACATCAATAAAAATTGAAAAAAGCTTAAAAATAAACATTGATATTATCCATTGAAATGATAAAAGAACCATAAAATTTTCCCAAGCCTAGAAGTGTAGCAAAAAGCACTGGATAGGTTTTATGTACCAAAACTGCTGTTTTCATAACAGGGATGTGTATATATACCCTTTGTAAGGGGACAAAAGTAAACTTTACCTTGATTTTACAAGCTTCTGTTTGTGCACGATTCTCTGCCAACACCACCATGGTATACTCTTTACCTTCACTGTTTCTAACAGAATGGACTTTGTTTTCATTGTTGATCTGTGTCAGAATGACAGGTGCAGGCTCAAAAGATTCCAGATCATCTTTGAGCTGGGCAGTGTTTTGGATCATTTGCAAAGCAAAGGAAAATAGTCACTATACAAAAAATGCACATGTACAGAGGTCATTCTACTGTGATATGCCCCTTTCCCTAGAGCACTAGTGTCCATCCAGTTCCAGGACCATTAACTAGTTTTCTAGGACCAGAGTTTTTGCTAGGACAGCACTAAATTAACTGCTGGGGTTAGTAAATGAGTTATTTTATTAAATACATATTCCAGAAAATAATAGGTCTAGGAAACAAGGTCTGTAGATCTCCTACTCAGTTCACAGCTTAGAAAAGTGAGATGTTCAGTTAAATAATACACTCTGAGTTTAAACAGTCTTGTAATTTGAAAGCTTTACTATAAACTAATAGGTTAATACAGTATGGTCCATGAGAAGGAAATTATTCTATTTTCAGATGTTTCCACAACACACTGCTCTTTAATCCCATGGATAATGAATGTATGATGCCTAGTGGAATGTACTATTGCTGCTGTTTCAGTCTATAGGTTTGCATTAATGTAATTATTCCCCAAACCCTCTCTTTCGTTGGATTTGAAAAAAATGTACTGCTAACAATCAGTGGTGATTGTGAACAAAGCCAGTGAAATACATTAGAAAAAGGAATGATGATCAGCATTCAGGGAGAGATGCAACCAAATAGGTATTTTTCCCCGGCTCGTTATTCCAAACATCGAAATGAAAAACAAAGATTTCACTCACCCTCAAGTGTGGTGGAATTGCAGCCAATTTGGATTAGCTTGAGCCCCACCTAGTGTGCACTACAAGAATAAAAATTTGAAATCGTGTGATCTTAAATACAACTGAACACATACCGGTTGGAATAAATCTAGACTTTTGTATTCCTGATCTAGGGTGACATTTTCAAATGTGCCCAAGTTACATAAGAGTCGAAGTCTTGCTACTTTCAATGGAACTTAGGCTCCCGAGTCACTTAGGGTGTATTTACATAGCTGCTGGGAGTGAACCCCCCAGCCAAGGTGGTTGGACTCGTGATAGTTCTGATCAGGCTAGGTGTGTTAAAAATAGCAGGGTGGATGCTGCAGCATGGGCAGCTGCTCAAGTACCAGCCAATCCAAACTCTGCTGACTGACCCATGCTGCTACCCAAGTGGCAGCCACAACATCCACACTGCTATTTTTAGTGCACTAGCTCAAGCAGATTCTGTCTCCCTGGGCTGGGAGGCATGCTCCCAGCTGTAGTGTAGACATATCCTTAGGCACTTTTCAAAGTTGTAGCCCTAGTCTCCACAAGCTCTTGAGATGATGGGAAGAGCTCCCGTCCTCCTGCTTCCATTAGCTACCTACAGCACTGGCGTTAAAATCATGAGATTATATAAAAATAATAGATTTGGCGTTCTTTTTATTTGCCTTCTGCTTTTTTAGACTTTAGGGTGCAGTGGGATCACATTTTGACGCTTTCTCCATAGCCGCAAGGGCTGGAAGCTTGCTTTTTTTTTAATTTTTTTTTAAGAATGAGGGCCGAAATCATCATATTCACTTGACTCCAGGAGCTAAGGCTTTAAGGAAAACAATCATTTATCATGAGACTCATGACAAAATCATGAGAATTAACAAAACTGGATTTAGCTGCCAGTTGGGTTCCAAGTGACTAGGGTCATTGTAGTTAAGTCTTCTCAGTTGGACTCCTCCCTCTTTCTTTGATCCCTGCCAAATGAAGGCAGGGCAAGCAGTTTTCAAGCAGAACAACAAAGGGTATATAATTTAAATACAGGATACATACAACAGGAGAGAGTCCTAGGAATCTTCTCTCTCCACATCCATAATCCAACTGGCTTAGCCTCACTTTCCCATCTCTTATAAAACTTAAGCAGAATGAGCACTGCATACTTTTGAAGAGACCACTGTATCAATGACTGACCTCATTAATTAAGGAGACCTTATTAAAATGTTGACTAGCCCAGTTTTGACAAATTATTTGATCTTCACATACCTTTGTCAACACAGCCATGAAACAGTGCAATAAATCCAGAGCTTTACTATCACAAAACATGTGTTTAATGTTTGGTAGTTTTATTGTGTCTATTTCTGTTACGATGGTAACATTGATACTGTTCATAACACATTTATTCTATTTTTGTGTAAAAACAATGGAGAAGAACTTTGCTGCAAACCAGATGCTGTGTCTGATCTGAGCTTTCCTGGTTGAATTATTTACCTAAACTCACACAAAATCCCTATGTAACATACATTAGCTAAAGGCATGTCAACACTTGCCATTTAAAGCTGAAAAAGTCCCTTTTTTGCACAAAAACTGTGGGAGCGGCAACATTTGCCCATGAATTTTTGCGGTGAAACTCAGAGGTTTCACCGCAAAAAAGAAAAGCACTTTCACAAAAGGCATACAGCTCTTACCAGTGATGCTTTTGCAGTGATGTGCAAGTGAAGACACGTTCTTCCTGTTTACACAGCTTTTAGCCCCCGCAGGATATCCCAAAGTGTCTAGGCCAGCACTCTGGCCAGCAGCTCTGCTGCCAGGTAAACAGACAGCCGCCTCTCCCCCTGTAAAGCCCCGAGAAACTCTGAAAGTCCCCTTCCTGTTTTCTTGGCAAGTGCTCACTGATCTGGCCAGGGGACAATGCCTGCTCATGGAGCAAACCATCCCCTGCTTGGAGCAACACTGAGCTACTGGATCTTATCCGTGTTTGGGGAGAGGAGGCTATGCAGGGACCCAGGATGCCCCACAAACACCCTCCCCCCCTTCCCACAAGACCCATCATCAAAATGGAGAGAGCTGCACTGTGGGATAGCTGCCCTAGAGCGCTGCTCTCATCTGTGATGAAAGTGCTGTTAATGTAAACACTCTCTGACGCCTGAGGAATTGAGTACACAAACCAGCACTTTACTTTCACCTGTTCCCTATTACCGGTGAAACTCAGAGTGCAAAAATTCTGCAAGTGTAGACACCATGCTCCATTGCCCCAACATGTTTGGCACTGGGTCCACATAAGGTTAATCCGGCTCTGGCTCCTAAGCGCGTGTGGGGTGGTACCGGCGGCGGCGAAGGCTGCCAGGCAGCCACATCCCTTTCTAGGGGGCCCAATGACGGTTCTGCCTTGGGGCCTGGAAATGCTGTCTGCAGGCCTGATTGGACCCACTTCTGTTGCGGAGAGAGACAAGCTAACCCAGCTCTTCTTCAGGTCTGGGAAGAGCGTCTTCATAGGAAGAAAGCTCCCCATAGATGAGGCACACCTACTGGAAGCACCAAGAGCCCCTTCCTAATGTAAGGGGACTGTTGCCCCCTTACTAACAGTCACTGGGGGTGTTTTGGTTGGCTAGCTCCCAGTACTAAAAGGGGAAGGGTCTATGGGAAATCAGGACCCTGAGACTGACAGTCCCCAGGAACAGTGGGGAGAGGCCAATGCTCCAGGTCAGCCTGATTGACGGGGCGGGCAGGCTAATCAGGGAGTCAGGAGGCCAGGGAGATCCCATCCTCCGTGTGAGCTGGATTTGCCTGGGTCAGAGAGTGGGGTCGAGCTAAGGAGAAAGCAGGGGCCCGAGCTGAGCTGGGGAGCCGAGCTGTGCCAGATCCAGAGGGACCAGAAAAGCAGCCCATGCCCTGGGAGCAGAGCTGCAGCAACCAGATCCAGAGGGGCCAGAAAAGCAGCCCATGCCCTGGGAGCAGAGCTGCAGCAACCAGAGGCAGAGGGGCCAGAGAAGCAGCCCAGGGAGCTGGAGGCAGAGCAGCAGCAGCAGCAGCAGTGCAGAGACAGAGGGTGCAGCTGGGGCTGGAGCAGTCTGGAGCTGGGTGCGATGAGCAGCTGGGGTGACCGAGGGGGACCCTGGGTAGCAGGCCCAGCACAGGGAGACGCCTCAGCCAAGGGGCTCTGCAGGCCAGGCTTGGATCATAACGCCGACAGGGCGGGGGCGACACTGGGAAGAAGGGTCCTACCACTTAGAGCCTGAGAGCGTGTGGCCACCACCAGAGCAAGTGTCCAACCCACAGCATCCCTGCAGCACAGCCAGGGCCTGAGAAGAAGGCCTGGGACTTCCAAGGAACAGACTGTGAACTGCCCGGACATTCCAGAGACACTGTTTGTGATGTTCCCTGCCACAGAACGGGCGGATGTGTTTCCTTTAACCTTTCCCATTTTTTCTTATTCTTTTTAAAATTAATTGTTGATTAAATAACTTGCATTTGCTTTAACTTGTATGTAATGGTCAGTGGATCAGAGAAGTGCCCAGTGCAGACAGAGTAACCCGGAGTGGGAACACCCGAGCCCCCCAGGAATCCTGGGCCCAGCCTTCTTGGGGTTACGAGGACTCTGCCAGACAGGAGAGTGGAAGGGGAGTCCTCAAGGGCAGGGAGGCCACTGGGTAAAGGCAATGGGAGCAAGGACTTGGATCCTTCCGCTAGCCCATTTCACCGGGGTAGTGCAGAAGCCAGGAAAGTTCCCCACAATAGCAGGTCTATTCCCCAGCTTACACTAACAATAGATTCAAAACTGCAGATCTATCTCCACTGTTATGAGAACCAACACCCCTCACAACACCCCTTTCAAGATCCATGGATCCTATACATGTCTGTCACAACAGGTGGTGTACCACATCCAGTGAACTAAATGCCTCACTAAAAACTACATCGGAGAAACAAGACAGCCACAACACTATCAAATGATAAATGACAAAAACACCTCATTACCTGTGGGCAAACACTTTTTACACAACAATCAGTCTACATCTGACCTGATCTTTCAGACCTCATTGTGCCCACCTGCACAACAGCTTCAAAAGATGAGCCAGGGAACTTAAATTTCAAACTCTGCTAGACACTAAGAAACTTGTCTACACTACCAAGTTTTGTCACTGCCTTTTGTTGACCAAAGAGGGCATGCGTACACACTGCAATGCGACTTTTGTCGGGAAAGATGCCCGGTTTCGGTGACTAAATACATCCACCCCGACAAGAGACTTATGTCTTTTTCCTCTACATGTTTCTGGACAAAGTGCCAGTGTAGACACCACGCTTGATTTTATCGCTTTAATTGGCCTCCAAGGCGGGTCCCACAATGCCCATTGTGACCGCTCTGGTCAGCGATTTGAACTCCACTGCCATGCAGCCAGGTAAATGACCATCTGCCCTTACCCCACCCCTTAAAAGCACCGGGAATTTTTGAAATTCCATTTCCTGCTGTATTGGTGTGGAGAGGTCTCAGTGCATCTTCCCAGGTGACCATGGCAGGTTATTGCACCAAACCCTCTCCTGCTTGGACCACTACAGAGCTGTTGAATCTGATCAGTATATGGGGAGAGGAGCTGTGCAGTCCCAGCTGTGCTTGAGCCATAGAAATTTTGATATCTATGGGCAGATTTCTCAAGGCTGGTGCAAAAAGGGCTATGGCAGGGACACGCTGCAGTGCAGAGTGAAGATAAAGGAGCTGAGGCAGGCATACCATAAGGTGAGGGAGACAAACTGTTGCTCTGGTGCTGCACCTAAGCCCTGCTGGTTCAATAAGGAGCTGGACACTAGCCTCGGGGGCAACCCCACCTCCACCGCCAAGAGCCCCATGGATACTTTGGAGGGAACAAAGGCGGTGGAAAGAAAACGTAACCCAAAAAACAAAGTTATTGATGAAGACGTGGAGTTAGAAGAGGATGTGGAGCTCCCGGTGTGGCAGGCAGCCAGGAACTGTTCTCCACTCCACAGGTGTCTAGCCAGTCTCAGCAGTTGCTCTCTGGGGAGCAAGAAGCAGAAGATGAGACACCTGGTAAGTGGCTGTGGCTTGTGTAGTGTGGAGGTGGGTTCAGGGTGTAGAAATGTGGGAGGCTGGCTGTGTTTCTGGGAGCTGGACATTTCCCTGTGCAGCTAATCGGTATGGCAGAACAGGGTATTGATGCACGCTGAACTCTCTCAGGAATCCTTCAAAGAGATCTATGGGAAAGTTTCCTGGATGTACTCGCCAGTCCTCTGCCTCAGGTTGTGTGACAGAGCACCTTTGTTCCTTCCCCCATTGTAGGAAACATTCCAACACCATTCGGCAGTCACTTGTGCAGGGACCAAAGTAGCACATAGGTGAGGAGCATATGGAGCAGGGCGGAAGTCAGAAGCCAGAAGCATCTCATTTCCCTGAGATGTCAGCTAGAATGACCCCCGCCTGTGGAAAAGTGCAGGAGAAATTTAGATTTTTTTCCCCATAAAATGCTGCACCATGACTCTTGCAGAGATTGATTGCTCTTTTCCCCATGGGGAGCACCCTTCCCTTCCCCCTGCCAATGCTCACCATGCTTTGGCTGTTCATAGAGATGTGTGCCTGGCTAAGGTCAGTGAGAAAGTGATGGCAATGTTACAAAGGGTGTATATAAAAGGAATGTTACAATGCTGTGCATGAATTTAACAATCCTGCTTCTGTGCATTGTCCCCTGTGCGTCACCAGATGTGGCCTTCAGGAACACCTCACGCACCCCGGCCGAGTTTCTCCACCAGATAAGAAAGTGCCCAAGACACAGCAAAGAAGACATGTTCTGGGAGGTCCTGCAGTGCTCCAGTGCAGGAAAAAGGGAATGTAAGGAGTGCTGGGAAGCTGAACAGCAGGACAGAAAAGAAAATCGTTTCTTAAGGACGCAACTGAGAGGATGATTAAAGTAATGGAGGAGTAAACGCAGATGTTGCAGTTCTTAATAGTGCTGGAGAGTGAGCAGATACTTGCTTGCCCTCCCCTGCAGCACCTTCAGAACACTTTTCTATGCCCCCGCCCCCTCCCAAATCCATCCGCACAGTCCTTTTCACTTTCCAGGACTTCTCGGTTTTCCCTTCACTCCACCCCCACTCCACTTTCACAGTGATAGCTGGATCTACACACAATTGTGAAAGTCAGTCCTTCTCTGGTTCCTCCTTTCCCAGCAGGCATCTGTGTGTTTGTGTGTGCTGTTTCTTGTTCAACAAAAGCAGTTTTTAATGGTGAATCGCCTTGATTTTTTTTTCTACAAATTGAGACTGCAGGCACTACCAGTACATGAGCAGGTGTTATCAGTGTTTCTTATAGGAACACAAGGCCCAAAATGACACCATTGCATCCTAGGAAAACTAACCCCAGTGACAGAGATATACATTACTGGTGCTCATTGTCAAAGTGTTACCTCAAAGCCTCCCTGATTCGAATTGCCCCCCTCTGGGCTCCTGTGATGGCCCTGGTATCTGGCTGCTCAAAATCAGCGGCCAAGCGTTCTGCCTCAGCACTCCACCCCTGAGCAAACCTTTTACCCTTCGCTTTACAGAGATAATGCAACATACTATGACCATGGGAATATTCTCCTCCTTAAGATCAAGCCTGCCATAAAGGCTTTGACAGCGTGCCTTTAATCTGCCACAGGCACATTCAACTGTTACCTGGCACCTACTCAGCCTGTTGTTGAAACACTCCTTACTGTTGTCCAGGTGTTCTGTGTAAGGTTTCAGGAGCCAGGGCTGTAAGGCGTACGCTGGGTTTCCCAGGATCACTAAAGGCGTTTCAACATTTCCCCACTGTTATCTTCTGGTTTGGAAAGAAAGTCCCCGCTTATAGCTTTCTGTACAGGCTGGTGTTCCTGAAGATGCATGCATCATTCACCTTCCTGGACCACCCTGCGTTGGTGTCAGTGAAATGGCCACAGTGATCCAGAAGCGCCTGCAACACCACAGAGAAGTACCCTTTGTATTGATGGACGCTGTCGCAAGGTGGTCTGGTGCCAAAATTGGAATGTGTGTGCCATCTATCGCCCCTCCACAGTTAGGGAAGCCCATCTCTGCAAAGCCGTCCACTATTTCACGCACATTTCCCAGAGTCACAGTCCTTCGTAGCAGGATGCAATTTATTGCCCTGCACACTTGTATTAAGGCACCCCCAACGGTTGACTTCCCCACTCCAAATTAATTCGCGACTGACCAGTATCAGTCTGGAGTTGCCAGCTTTAATTCACACAGTGATTGCCACACGATTCTCTACCGAGAGGGCAACTATCATTCTGGTGTTTTTGTGCTATAGTGTTGGGGCGAGCTCTGCACACAGTTCCAGGAAGGTGGCTTTCTGCATCCAAAAGTTCTGTAGCCACTGCTCTTCATCCCACACCTGAATGATGATATGATCTCACCATTCAGTGCTTGTTTCCTGAGCCCAAAAGTGACGGTTTATCCTATGCAGCTGCTCTGTGAATGCCAAAAGCAATATCAAGTTGCTCCTATCCATGTCACGTGGAATGTCTGGTGCCTGTGAGTCTTCTTCAGTCTTCTTCTTCAGGCATCCAATGAAGTGAGCTGTAGTTCATGAAAGCTTATGCTCAAATAAATTTGTTAGTCTCTAAGGTGCCACAAGTACTCCTTTTCTTTCTTCAGTTAGGAACTTGACAATTAACTGCACTGCCATGCCCGATGGTCTCATGACAGTTAACAAAGCATAGGAGAGCAATGAGGAATCCATCCCTTCTCACAAAGATGGCGGGGTGCACAGCAGAGAATGGCCATTGCAAAAAATGCTGCAAAAGAAAGCCGGAAGCCGATGGAGTGCTGGGACACAAATCAATGCAGGACATTTAGCCAGGTCTCCAGATGCACTGCGATCCACTCTGCCTTCCCACAACACCTAACAAAAGAAGGTGTCAAGCTGGACTGTGGGATAGGTACCCACAGTGTAATGCTCATGTTGTTGACAGTGGTGCCCTCAGTGTGTACACGAACTGCCGACAGAGGGATCAAACGTGAATATGAAATTCTGATTTTTATTATGTTGCCTTTTGGGTGTTGACATCACTTTTGTCGACAAAAATTGGTAGTGTCAACATGGCCTAAAAATCATGAACTAAGGGCTTGGCTACACTTGCAAGTTAGAGCACATTAAAGCAGCCCCAGGTGCCCTAACTCCTGACCCGTCCACACTGGCAAGGCACTTAGAGCGCCCGGACTCTGCAGCTGGAGAGCTCCTGGTAATCCACTTCCATGAGATGCATAATGCTTGCTGCACCCCTCTGAAATGCCCCGGTGTCAGTGTGAATGAGGTGTTGTATTACTGCGCTGTGATTGGCCTCCGGAAACGTCGCATAATCCCCTGAAGTCAAGTGGCCACTCTTCTAATTGTTTTGGAATCGGCTGTAGGAATGCGGATATCCCCTTTCAAAGCTCCGTTTCTGACAGCCGCGTGCTTATCTGCTCTGGGACAAAGCAACCATTACTGTGGAATGTAGCTGCTGTGAGTGTGTGTGAGAGAGAGAGAGAGGCGCGGGGGAGGTGGGGGTCTGCTGCTGTCTGAACTTACAAAACAGAATGCTGACGCACTCTCAGCACCCCAAAAACCCACTCTCTCTCCCCCCACATACACAACACACTCCCTGTCACACTCCACCTCACCCCGCCCCCGCATTTGAAAAGTACATTGCAGCCACTTGAACGCTGGGATAGCTACCACAATGCACTACTCTCTGTGGCGTTGCACAAGCTGCTAATGTGGCCATGCCAGTGCATTTGAATCTGACCATGTAAACACACAGCAACATTTTCCCTGCTGCGAGCTCTGAAGGCTGGTTTAACTTCCAGCGCTCTACATCTGCAAGTGTAGCCATGCTCTTAATAAAGACACTGAATTTATGGCTCACAACAAAAATCTGTAAACCACTAAACCTCCTTTGTGCTATGAGGGTAGAGGTGTTAACTGCCCAATTCATGTTGAATGATCTCTTGCAACAGGTGTTAATTCCTTATCTGTTCTTCTCTCCTATTGAGCTGTGACACTGAGTACCTCCTCCAGACCCAAAGAAGAGCTCTCTGTAGCTTGGAAGATTTTCTCTTTCACCAACAGGAATTGTTCCAATAAAATTACTCACCTAGTCTCTTTGAGAGCTTTGCCACTTTACATTTTTCTTCTTGGAACTGTGCTTTTTGATTGTTTTGTTAAATTGAATTTCTAGTGTCTGAGTGGGGAAGTATTCATTTCTCTCTTAAAGGATGAGCCTTTCAAAAGCAACCTAAGCTCTTTAACATTGATTTTATGATGGCGCCTAAAGGCATCAGTCAGATTGGGTACCATTGGGTTAGGTGCTGTGCAAACAGATAATAACTAACAGTTCAAAAGACAAAATGCAACAGAGGTGAGACAAACAATGACAGTAGGCTGGGGGGTAACAATTTGCTATGACAGGATGTGCAAAGGTTTCAGAGTAGCAGCCCAGTTAGTCTGTAGCTGCAAAAATAAAAGGAGGACCTGTGGCACCTTAGATGAAGTGGGCTGTAGCTCATGAAAGCTTATGCTCAAATAAATTTGTTAGTCTCTAAGGTGCCCCAAGTACTCTTGTTCTTTTTGAGGATGTGCAAAGCTCTTAGACAGACAGTGTTTGCAACCACAGCTCGCCTAATCACTGACATCAAAGGGAATAGATAGACCAGTGCTGAGCACTTTTGGCAATCCCATCCAGAGTGTTAGTGTGAATAACTTAATACTCAGAAGTAATTAGTGATGGTGAGTGGGCCAGAGTGACATCACTCTGAGTAAGTTTCCCAGACCTGAAGAAGAGCTGTGTAAACTGAAAACTTGTCTCGCTCACCAACAGAAGTTGGTCCAATAAAACCCCACCCACCTTGCCTCACCAGTGCATAGGGAAGTCAAAAGAGGTACACAGTGCTGCCAACTCTCATGATTTGAGCCTTATGATAATTATTGTTTTCTTAAAGCACCAGATCCTGGAGTCAAGGGGATATGTAATGATTTCAGCTTTCCTTCTTAAAGAAAATAAATTTCTAGTCCCCATGGCTATGGAGAAGGTTTCAAAATGTGACCCCGGTGCACCTTTAAAGGCTCAAAAAGCTGAAGGCAAATAAAAAGAACACCAAATCTATTATTTTTACATAATCTCATTATTTTAATGCCAATCTCATGATTGTTGGTGAGCCTGACTCATGGTTTTTGAACATTTGGGGTTGGCAATACTTGGTACAATGTGGGCAGTAGTACTACAAGCTTCCTTATCAATGTGTTTTAATTTGCTGTGGGCTACACCTCTAGAGGTGCAAAGGGAATTCTGTCACCAGGCCATTCTGTTCTTTATAAAAACAATGAGTAGTCCTTCTGGCACCTTAGAGACTAACAAATTTGTTTGGACATAAGCTTTTGTGGGCTAAAACCCACTTCATCAGATGCAAGGAGTGAAAAATACGGTAAGCAGTATATATATTACAGCACATGAAAAGATGGGAGTTGCCTTACCAAGAGGGGGGGTCAGTGCTAAGGAGGCAAATTCAATCAAGGTGGAATTGGCCTATTCTCAACAGTTGACAAGAAGGGGTGAATATCAACAGAAGGAAAATTACTTTTTGTAGTGCTAACGAGGCCAATTCAATCAAGGTGGACGTCGCCCATTCCCAACAGTTGATAAGAAGGTGTGAGTATCAACAGAGGGAAAATTACTTTTTGTAGTGACCCAGTCTTTATTCAGGCCTAATTTGATGGTGTCCAGTTTGCAAATTAATTCCAGTTCTGCAGTTTCTTGTTGAAGTCTGTTTTTGAAGGTTTTTTGTTGAAGAATTGCCACTTTTAAGTCTGTTATTGAGTTATTCACCAGGTAAAGTGAAGAAACAGATTGACAGAGCCAGAAGGGTACCCAGAAGTCATCTACTACAGGGCAGGCCCAACAGAGAAAGTAACAGAACTCCACTAACCATCACCTATAGCCTCCAACTAAAACCAGCGCATCATAAAGGATCTACAACCTATCCTGAAGGACAATCCTGCACTCTCACAGACCTTGGGAGACAGGCAAGTCCTCGCATACAGACCGCCCCCCAATCAGAAGCAAATACTCACCAGCAACTACACACCACCCAAAAGAAACACTAACGCAGGAACAAATCACGGCAAAAAATCCCATTGCCAACTCTGTCTGCATATCTATTCAAGGGACACCATCATAGGACCTAACCACATCAGCCACACCATCAGGGGCTCGTTCACCGGCACATCTACCAATGTGATATATGCCGTCATGTGCCAGCAATGCCCCTTCGCCATGTACATTGGCCAAACCGGACAGCCTCTACACAAAAGAATAAATGGGCACAAATCAGACATCAAGAATTGTAACATTCAAAAACCAGTTGGAGAGCACTTCAATCTCCCTGGACACTCAATGTTCTGTAATATATATACTGCTAACTGTATTTTTCACTCCATGCATCTGGTGAAATGGGTTTTAGCCCATGAAAGCTTATGCCCAAATAAATTTGTTAGTCTCTAAGGTGCCACAAGGCATCTGTTTTTGCTGATACAGACTAACATGGCTACCACTCTGAAATCTGTTCTTTGTGTGTCTGCTGAGAAAGGGTGCTACTTGTATCTTAACACTTAAGAGCCTATTAATTCATTTATTGCAATTAACTCCCACTGTCATCAATAGGAATTACCTATATTCTGTGAAGACCAACTAATATTTTACAGGCCATTGATCACATAGCAGATGGTGGAATCAGATGAAACAGATTACCTAGAGGTGAAAGGCAGGCTCCATATACCATTACCAGTCTCTTGGGCCATCTATGGCTTTTTAGTTTTTTTATCTAATTTTTTAAAAATTAAGTGGCCTCAGACTACCATCGGAAAAGCAGTGATTTATTGCTAAGGAAAGCAAGGGGGACTTGATCAGAGCTTCAAAGTGGGGAAACAGCACGTTCCTACTTCTCCACTCTCATATTTAATTCATAAGGGGTCAGGATTTCTTCCACCTGAGCAGGGGGTCCCAGGAACACTTAGAATTTGTCCATTTTACAAAAAACAGCCCCCTTCAACGAGAACTGGATCATTTGAGAGGGCAGGTTTTTTGTGGTGAAAAAGAAGGCCAAGCCAGCTGTAAGTTTCGATCTGGCTGTATTAAAGTGCATAAGTCATACAAATTCTCTGTCTGCCAATTTTTCTTCTATACTTACTGCATTGCTTGCTTATAGCCCTAGCTGGTTTAAAAGATGCTAAATCACTTTGCTGCCTGTAATGGGATATTTGCTATCTTGAGCAATAGCTCTCTTCTGAGTTGGGACATATACTTCTTGAATGTGATCAATTTAGTATGAGGTAACAGAAAATAGAAATAAATAGGCAACAAACTCCATTTAAACATATGTGCTGTTTCCTGGTGCTGTAATGTTCCTGTAACTCACTGGTGAGGGTGCGTTCCAATTCCTCTATTTGAGCCTCATCTGCAGATAAAATGAGTTTATTACAGCCTCAGGGTACATGGCTATATTGCCAGAAAAAAAGAAAAAGATAAAAAAGATCTATGGCAGGGCGTCTCAGAGCCCTGGTCAACTGACTTGGGCTCATGGTGCTTGTACTATGGGGCTAAAAATAGCAGTGCAGATATTTGGGATTGGACTGGAGCCTGGGCTCTGAAACGTGGTGAGGAGGGAGGCAGAGACTCACTGCTGCGGAGTTTGTTGGAGGTTTTTTTTTCACTGTAGATGTACTCTCAGTTAGAAAATTTTGGCTCTTTTACTTAAGCAGTAGTAGCTCATGCTTTTAGCTTTTGTGGTCCCCACTTCAATCCCCAGTGTATCAGCTAAGATGGTGGCTGTCACACTTCTTAGCCTGCACTGTTGAGACCCATGGGTTTTGCGGCCTGGATCCTAAAGGTGCTGAATGCCATCAAGTCTCTGTAGCTGAGTTCAGAGTGCTCAGTACCCCTCAGGATCTGGTCCTGGCAGCTCAGGTAGGCTTCTTGTGGCTCCTTTTTCCACTGGGAAATGGGAGGATCTGCCCTAGTTTTCCTCAGCTGTAGCTTTAATCTTACAAACTGGTGAAAAATTGCATAGGCTTGATTCTTCACTGCCCTGTCCTTGTATAGTTATTTACTGCTGTGCAAAGTGGGTGTGAAGGAAAAGCTCATCAAAATGGCAGCATTTTGCACCCACTTTGCACTGGGCTAAATGACTGTAAGGCAATGGTAAATCAGGCCATCTGTGTCTCTCTGCAAAGTTGCATTTTCTTTATCTTTTATTCTTCCTTTTTCATAAATTCTGTGTAGCTCTCAACTTCAGTGTCGCCCAGGGTCAAGGACTTTAAGGAGCCAGGGTCTGGTTCCTGGGAGTAAAGCGTACCCACATGGGGGCGGGATGTTCAGAGAACCTTAGGAAGCAAAGAACACACAACAGAAAAGCCCACATACTGTGGGGGGGCAGGAGTAAGTGGATATCCCAAACGGGCTGCTGTTTAATTCTGTGATATTATGCATTTGAGTTATCACTGAAAAATTCTTTACCAGCGTCCCAGAATAATTGCTGTTAAACACATCTCGGATTAGGGACCTGACCCTACTCCAGTTGAAGTCCAGGGCAGAAATCCCATTGACTTCAGCGGCGATCAGGTTCCGACTCTCCATCCTAAATCATAACCGCAGCAGTGAGGAACTTCTCAATGACAGGAGAGCTGTGATCCAGTAATGGGGCTTTGCCTGGGACCAGAGATCTGCCAATGGACCCAACTGCAGGGCCTTTGTGTGCATTTTATTTACAATAGGCAATAAAAGCTTCTGAATATTTCAGCCTCTGCTTGAATGTAAGATACAAATTAATATTTAAAAAAAGGGAATGAATATGTAGCTAATAAATGACTTCCAACCCTCAATAGGTAACAATCCAATCTAGTTTTAAAGGACTCAAACAATGAGGCTTCCACCCCTTCCCTTGGAAGCAGGGATTTCCTGTACTCTTGCCAATGACTAAATGCAATCAAATGAACTTTGTTCCCTTTACAAATGATGTGGCCTTTCCCATAGAATTATCTGCTGCTCTGCTGCACTGAACTTCAGAATTTTGCAGGCTCCCTCCGACACTCAGCTGTATAAATCAGTGTAGTTCCTTTGACTGCAGTGGGACTATGTTGATATTATGGCAACTGATCAAGACTGTTTGTCTCTTTCTTCCTCCATGTCCTCTATGCTGCATCTCTGACTCGATCTTTTAGTCAAGTGTGAGGTTCCCATCACTTTAATTTTCCATGAGCTCTGTTAACAGTAAAGAGATAGAGATTTTAAAAACAACTTCTTTAAAGTGAGGAATCCATAAATTTCCTAATTAGAATTCCTTTTGATTGGGGCTACTCTGCAGTCATAATCCTGCCTTGAGTATAACTCCCGGGTTACAACAGTTCCTCTCTTTTACGAAGAGTTAAATGGATTCAGCAAACCCAAAAGCGGAAGGGCATTTTTTGATCTCTATTTCCCATTAATATAATACCAAATTTGCAGAGTAAAAATCCCATAAGTGATAGTATATTTATACCTGGGCTTTCAGAGTGGTAGCTGTGTTAGTCTGTATCAGCAAAAACAACAAGGAGTCCTTGTGGCACCCATAAGTAACTGGCACGAGAAGGGCTCAGTAATGCTGGGCAAGCAAACAGCACTGACTGAACATTTGTTGCAGGAGAGAGGATTCCCATTCATAGCCATAATTTACTCCAAACTCCATTTTGCTTTACTGTCAGAGCTTGCCAGATTCCAGCAGACAATGGTGTGGAAAGAGGACAGAAGACTGCCCCTTCCTCCTCCTTCCTTGAGGCAGATATATACGCCTGGGTGGTTGTATTAAAATGCTGGCTCTCAGGCTAATTTTTATAAGGAGCTATGTGGCCTGCAAAACTCTGGAGGCTTCTCTAATAGATCCAGAAAGTACATAACTATAATAACTCTTTAAATGTAACTTCCCACCTCAGCTACTCCCAGCAGAGAGCCCGAGCAATGACAACCCCCTTTAAAGGCTTTGGGGTTTTCAAGTGGAAATTCCCAGCTGGGCTCTGCAGAGTTAGCACTTTGTAGATAAGGAAGAGCTTGCTATAAAGGAATGCTATGTTTTGCTGAGAATTCGCCTCTTGATGCTCTTTGCCTCAGCGGTATTTTTCGGTGGCATTCTCCTTATCGTTCTGAATGTTTGCACTGCAAAATGAGTTTGCTAAAGCATAGTTTCTTCCAGGGCTATAGCCACTATGTGACAGATTCCTGCTCTTTTCTCCCATCCCGTCCCTAGCTAACGGTCTAAGTCGTGCCCCTGCTGGAGTCCCAATGCAGATACACAACAATTGTTTGCTATTAGTGCATAACAGTTATATTATTATATCATGATTAGCTGTCATTAGAATTGAGGCCAATCCAAAGCCCCAGATCCAAACATTCCCCGCCTCTCCCCACCTACATTAGGGAAAATCTGGAGCTTGAGCCAAGCTTCATGGCTGGCCTCTCTTTCTGTTTCTCTCCTTGTTTCTGAAATTTCTAATGAGCTTATCACCATAGCATCCAGACACCAGATCCAGAGGCTGAGGCTCTAATTCAATTGCTCTGTAAAGCAGCCTGCTCTTCCCAGCTCCTATGTTCGGCCACAGCTACCTGAGAGCTTTAATGGGATAGCTTTTTACTTTTTGCATGCGTTAGATCAGTTTTCTGTCATTTTGTCTTTGGCTCTCATTATTGTGGGCAGGCTTTTGTGCAGCAATGGCATTTTCACCGTGTCTAGAAAGCATTCAGGCACAGGCTCTGACTGCTCTGTTCTGGTGGAGGACCTGCAGTGACTTGCTCTGTGCTCCCAAGAGCTTACCCTGGGCTTTAGTCTTACTGAGCAATGGCAGGAGGTACCCAAAATAAGTTGTATGGCTGCAGGAAGCAAATCTCTGCTCACCCTGCAGGTTTTCTGTTACTAGGAATGTTTTGGTGGAGAGGAGTGGGAAGAGAGGGGGAGAGAGACCTTTTCCTGTGCCCATTTTCATATTTAAACTAGGATATTGTACAATCAAAGGAGAGAGAAAACAGAGGGGGAAAACAGTATTTATCCCTCTGTGTCCCCTTTACTTTTCTCTCTGAGTCCTAATCTAGCTCTTTCCCAGCCAGTATGAAGGGCGTGAGCGGCAGGTGAACCCCTGAAGGAGGCTAGCCCTGCCTCTACTCCAGTCTCCCTGGCCCAGATCCAGAGTAGCCCTGAGACTCCCACCATGGCCCAAGCTGCCGGCTGGCCCAAGCTCCCAAGCTGAGCCCCCACCGTTTCCGGGGAGAGGTGGAGCAAGAGTGTGATCTTCGGGCGGAGCGTGGATAGGGCCACAGCCTGGGTTTGGGGAGGCTTAGCCTCCCCTGGCCTATTATACCCACTGCCCAGGGAAGTAAAAGGGAAAGGACCACCTGGTGAATCACCAGTACAGGAATAACTGTTGAGGACATGAGTTTCCCCGGGAGGTTCCCCATATAGCTGAGTCACGACTATAATGCAATGGCATGACTGCAATGCTCATTAATATAGACACTGGATTTATGGCTCACTACAACAATCTGTAACCCACTCAGCCTGGCCTATACTTGCCAGGAGCATCTCTGGAGCCTTTTTTAAACATCGGTGTCATATTAGCTATCCTCCAGTCATCTGGTACGGAATCTGATTTAAAGAATAGGTTACACATCACATTTGGTTAATAGTACTGCAGTTATACATTTGAGTTTCTTATGAACTCTTGGGTGAATACCATCAGATTCTGGTGACTTATTGCTGTTTAATTTATCAATTTGTTCCAAAACCTCCCTACTGGTCCTTACTGAAGACAATCTAGTCATGATCAGTGGCCCCAGAGCAACCACGAACATCCAGTCCAGTGATCAGTTCATCTTTATCCACCACAAGGAAGCCCACAACAGAGTCACCTCTAGTTGGGTACAAAACTTTGTATTAGAAAAGTATCTATAATTTTTCAAAATCTCCAAGGATGATTTACTCGTGGCTATGTGAGACCTCCTGTGTCTGTCTCCCACTAAGAAGTCCCCAGTGATAACCTAATTTCTTTCCACAAGTCACAGACAGGTGAAAAAGGAAAAACATTTCCTGCTCTCTGGTTTGGATTCAGTGAAGTGTGCCCGCCCCCACCGGTTCATCTGCTGGGCTGTGTTAGTTAGCAGATTGATCCCTATCCATTCGAGGTCCTGGGGTTCTCAATAACCAAGAATGTAAAACAGGTAATGATGTGTCTAATGCAGGGGTTCTCAAACTTCATTGCACTCCGACCCCCTTCTGACAACAAAAATTACTACATGACCCCAGGAGGGGGACTGAAGCCTGAGCCCTCCCAAGCTCCACCGCTCCAGGTGTGGGGGGGAGCCAATGCCCGAGCCCCACCATCCTGCATGGGAAGGCCAAATTCGAAGCCCAAGGGCTTCAGCCCCAGACAAGGGGCCTGCAACCTGAGCTGATTGCCCAGGGCTGAAGCCCTCAGGCTTTGGTTTCGGCCTCAGGCAGTGGGACTCGGGCTTCAGCTTTGGCCCCAGACCCCAGCAAGTCTAAGCTGGTGACCCCATTAAAATGGGGTTGCAACATAGTTTGGGGTGCTGACCCACAGTTTGAGAATGTAAAGTGTAATGTAAAGTGCTACCCTGCCCACCACTTTAATACTCTCTCCCCTACCTCAGTGGGTTTTAACCAGCGACACTAACATTCCAGTCATACAAATCGTTCAACCGGGTTTCCCCATTTCCCCTCCCTAGGGAGAATTTCCAACTCCATCTCACGTATCCCTTTCTTCCCTCTATTGGAAGGTGCCGGGGGAGAAAGAGAACATGTCCCCAGGGCTGAATGGGATTGCTGACATTGCAGCATGGGATTGCTGGTGTTGCAGCACGCTCTCCAGGATCCCTCAAGCCTTCCCTATCAGCATCAGAATAGCAGAGCCTGGATAGGAGCAAGAGAAAGGCCTGTTTTCCACAGAATCCTTCCCTCAGGCCCAGAGCATTTAGAGCAGAAATCCCTGTGGGAGTTAATGTTGCTCTAAAAAGAGCTGCCAAGGGGTGTGCAGCTTCTTGACAACACCATGCAAACTGATCTGTTTGTAGAGATGCATAAAGCCCTGCACTGATTTCTCTTAGAGGATTCCCCCGAGCAGTTGGGGGAGGCAGGACCTTATTCTTATCTCTCGTGACAGGGCTATGTGAGAGCTTGTAGAGAGCCAGAGGCTGCTTTCTAGAGGGTTAATTCAGAAATTCCCTAGGGAACCTAGGGGCTGCAGCCTATGGCAGGAAGGAGCCAGTTGGTTGTTGGAGTGACTCTAGGAGGAATGCTCTGGGCTGGCTCTCTGATTACCTCTTCACTCTGCTTCTTCCCACACCCACTTTTGGGGTAAGTCCATCACCTCCTCCTTAGTGCGTGGTGGGCTGGAAACCAGATACGGCCGTAGAGAGGTTGCCCACTCAGCCCACGCACAGGAGGATCCACTGCAGCTGAAGTCCTCCTGCTTGTCACAGCCCAGAGGAATGCATGACACTGAGCCTCGACTCTATGACTGCATTAGTCCCCAACATGGGAGTGTGGCGGGAGAGGACACATAACATGTCTACAAACAGCTTTTTCTGGCCTGCTGAGGTGGGGAAAGAGAGGCCAGATTCTATCTGGCTCCTTAGGATTCAGAGGAAACTCAGGAGAGAGGTCTCTGGAGCCTCAGGATGTGCAGGTTTGGAGACATGTGGCTCCTACCTAGTCCAAAGTAACCTGCTGTGCTCCCCCACAAGAGCCATATTAATAGGCAACACTGCAAGTGGCCCCCATGCCTCTCTATTTCTTTGGCCACAGTTATCATGTCCTTTTTCTAGTCCAGCAAAAGAGGACAAGAGTTCACGCCTGCTACCACCTCAGGGATTTGTTGGGTTGAGATCAGCTGGTAGAAGCATGCAATAGCAGCAGAATCTGGGATTTCAAGCCCCTAGAGTGACTTCTTACCTTTATAGACCTGCCCTTTCATCATACACAGCTATTTTAAAGTTTAGTGTGATAGTAAAGAGACCGATTTTCAACCCTTCACCACACAAGATAAAGGCCGCATTATTCATCATTAACTATTTATTTCTACTCTCCTGGCTCCCAAACTGCTTTTCCACCCTACTGCCACCAGCCACCTTCAAGTTCTCTTTCTTCTCTCCCCTGCTCTGCTCACTTGATTGAAGCAGCTCAGTGGATGGTCCAGCTTTGCTCTTTCACTTCCATTCTTCTTCACTTCTTTGGATGGCTGCATTTGCCATTGAGCAGCCTGATGGAAATACCTGAGTCCTTTGTCTAGGCATGCAAGCCCAGCAGCTAAAGCCAAAGCCCCACTGACAGCAGTGGGAGATTAGACTGGAGTATCAGGAGTGGAGGCTTGGCCCATGGGGACCCCAGGCACTGCAGCTGCTGTCACCTACATGGTGAATCCTCCAACCCATCACCAAACAGCTCTTCCACATTTTGCAAACTGGCCTCTCCTACCTAGGAGAACAGAAACACTTTGTTAGAGCAGGAGAGTCTCTTCAATGCAGCTCTCTTTCCACGGCTCCCAGAGGGTACAGTGAAACACCTGCAAGTCTCTAGGAGTCTCTCAAGAAGTTCCCTGTTCAGTCACTTGGCACCCATTAGCAATGGTCTCTGACAGCGGCATTGCAAAGGGGAGCTCAGCAGATGGTCCTTTCTATGGCTTCCTGAGTGGGAGGGAGGTGGGTCTTGTCATTTAAGGCCTAGCTGTCAGAGTCAGGGCTCCTGGGTTCTCTGGTTTGGAAGTGGGTGGAGTCTAGTGGTTGGAGCTGGACTGGTATCAGTATCATGCTTCCTTCCTGCCTCTGGCAGTGACGTTGTGTGTGACCTTGCAGCCAGTTGCTTTCCATCCCTGTACGCCAGCTAACAGAGATAATACTTACCCCTCTCAGAAGGGCTGGCAAGGGTCACTACCGTAATGACTCAAGTTAGAGTGCGTTCTGCTCTTGGCAGTGAAGCACCCAGATTCAGTCCCCATGGATGCCCAAGGTGTCTATATTTGGCCGTGGTTTGACTCACCTAGCATTACAGGCTGTTTAGCCCAGTCCCGGCCATGCGTGGTGCATCTGCTCCTGGCCCTCTCTGGCACACAGCTCCATCACACACAAGAACATGGCCCACCAAGGACAATCTATCAGCTCCCATCTGGTGTTCATCTCCAAGATGGATGGTGAGCCCTAGTCAGCCCATAGAAAGACAGGGTGGTGTTCTTTGGTGGAAACTGCTGGAGCTTCAGCCTCTGCTCCCACCCCCACCCACACGCTAAGGGTTTCAAATGTGGTCCCTGATCCCAGGTGAACAAAGTAGCTGAGCTGAGGCCGGGATGGGTGGAATTACTGCTGGGACTGATCCTAAGAGAAAAGCAGATTTCTCCTCTGCTCTAGGGAGCTCCCCATAGGAAAAGCAGCTGGGGTGGGGGTGGGGGTAGGGGTAATACAAGTACTACCCCATAGCCCTTAAATAGCGGGCAACTAGAATTTGGGAGCCAAGGTACTGGTGTATGTTGCTGGAGAGCAGAAAAGAGCATTGGAAAAATTGTACAAAAGTCAATGTCACAGCTGGATCAAGGGCAGCGAGACCTACTGCTCAGAGCCAGAGTCCACACTCACATGACAGGAGTCGAGAGGCAGCTGGGTCAGGATACTGTAGGAACCGAAGCAAAAGATAAACTTGCGATTGCAACCACAAATCAGATGCCAGGAAATCAAGCCAGGGGAGCGGCAGCAGAAACAGGCAACACGCGGTCCAGAACGGGGAGAGGCCCTGTTCTTGCTGCTGCCTTAAGCAGGGTCAGAGGGCCAATTAGCTTCTCTGGGACTCCTCCAATAGGACCTCAGGAGTGGTGTCTCAAACTGGGGCTGAACTTCATGGGTCCTAGGTAAGCAATTTTCAGCAGGCTTCCAGATGGAGGGATGGAGTGTGGCTGCTCCCATGAATCCTGCAGACCCGGGTTGAAGACCCCTGGGTTGTGACAGTGGGTGATCTGTGTCCTCTCAAACCTCCTACAGAAAACATTATCCAGGATCCTGGACACATCCTCTGAGAATAAAATGAGGATATCATGATGAGAAATATGTCTCTGTACCAGGGCTGGGATCCAGGGATAGGGAAAACTCCCAACCAGCATATATAGCAGGAGCCTCCTGTTTGTTGCAGGAGCCGCAAGTGGCAGGAAGAGTGAATGGTTCTTACCTCCAGGAGATGCGTAGGATCTTCCATCTGAGCCTCAATGAGACCCATGTTGCTTGGTTTGACAGGATGAGATCGCCTGTCCCCACTGCTCCCTTAGCTGGACTGGCTGCAGGCAGACAGAGCCTGAAAGACAGATGTGACAATCAGGGTTCTGTCACCCCAGGTGGGAGAACAGAGGGTCTGAACCTCAAAGAATGAGCAATTGAATCAACTGATTCAATGCAGAGTTACAATGATCTGGAAAAAGGGGTAAACAGGGAGGTGGCAACATTTGCAGATGATAAAAAAGCTACTCAAGATAGTGAAGTCCCAAGCAGACTGCCAAGAGCTACAAAAGGATCTCACCAAACTGGGTGACTGGGCAACAAAATGGCAATATTCAGTGTTCAAAATTCAATGTTGATAAATGCAAAGTAATGCACATTGGAAAATACAATCCCAACTCTACATCTAAAATGATGGGGTCTAAATGAGCTGTTACCACTCAAGAAAGATCTTGGAGTCACTGTGGATAGTTCTCTGAAAACATCCATTCAATGTGCAGCGGCAGTCAAAAATGCAAACAGAGGGCAGAGGCCTGTGTGGGGCAAGGAGGGCAGGGATTTGGGAATCAAGAGCAGAAGATCAAACACTTTCTTAATGTGTGTCAGAATGATCCCCATTTCAAAGATAGAGAAAGTGAGGCACCAGGTGGGAGAGTGACCTGGCCAAGATCACATTACCGCTCAGTGGCAGGGCTGCAGTAAACCTGTTCCCTGCTCTCATCACTGGACCCTGCTGCCCCTTCTGTATGACCCCTCCAGCCATCCTCTGCCATAGGCCATCCCACCATTCTCCAATACCAGGCTGTTTCCATAATGGAAGCAGGGTTGTAACAGAGTTCAGTCACCAATAGGTGCCCCTTCCTGGCAAGGCCTAGTGTCACAGCTTTCTTGCACGGCTAGCACCCTCATCGATAGTCTCTCGGGCATCTAGCAGTTTTTTGGCTGGGAACTTAGCCTTTCAGCCAGGTGACCGTCTTTTAAATCCACTCCTTCCTAGGTTGTGCTCATTCCAGACTAAAAGTCCAAAAACATCTTTAACAGAAACAAGGTCTTCCATCCCTTTGCGGGCTCTTCCTCAGCCTGACTCTGGCTTGGCCTGCCCTTGCTGGCCTTGGTAGCCCTTTCTATGGCCTTGTACATCCCTTTCCTTAGGGACCATGGGACAACCAGTGCTACCCTGGATTCTAGGTTCTGTCACAAGGCCCTGTAAGGAACAGCTAGGCCTGCTCCTGTAGCTTTGCTGTGGTTTTCCCTGGTTTGCCCCTCAGGTGGAGCTCACTCTGTAATCCATTGGACCTAACTCCAGGCTTTAAAGCCCACAGGCCAAGCCCCCCTGTTATATACCCTCCTCCTTAGAACCTGGCCCACACCAGGGCAAGTTCTATTCTTGTCCAAGCTTCATCCCTCGTCATCTCGTCACTGTCACCAGCTGCGCGCTTGTACAGCCTGCACGCACAGTGTCTCCAGCTCCACTCCCAGCTCGCTCACCAGAATAAAGAGGCAATCCTTCTCTTCCGCAGTGCCCCAGCGCTCTTCCTGCAGCCACTCGTTCTCATTAACTGCTGCTTGCAGAGCCTGTTCTGAAGCCTTTAGCTTCTTCTGTAGCCTTTTTGCTACTGCTGCTGCATACGCCGAAACCTTTTCCCATCAGGGTCTGAGAACCCACCATGGATAGCTCCACCCTCGTGTTTGTCCCAACTTCAGTCTGCTTCATCTCTGTGCCAACCATTTTGTCCTTCACCTCCCTGCAGCACCCAACAGGGTGTGTTGGTGGAGGGTCTGCAAAGTCCACGACTATCCCTGCCACCTCCACGTTGCCTGCCTCATGTGGGTTTGTGTCAGAGGACACCTTCTCCTTTCTTTCTATCTTCTTGGGCCCTGGCCCCTCCTTTTGCCACTCAGCAATTTCTTAAGTAGGCCGTGTCTTTTGATATGGCCTGCTTCTCTGCATCCAAAACAAAGACATCTTGTCCCCATCTTGGCATTAGGCCATGCTTGTACACTTTCTCATGCCCTGCTCTCCTGGGCTAAGCTTCTCAGCACAGCCCAGGCATGCTCTCCTTGTCTGTTCTTTTTGTCCATGGGCATAGCAGACCCTGGGTTGATTTCCCTTTGCCGGATCTCTCACAGGCATTGCTGCTGCTGTGTCTGTAGCTCCGCCTGCACTTCCTTCTGCTTCTGTTGATTTTCTAGGAGCTGCTGGAGAAACCCCTAGACCTGCTTTGGCTGCTTAACCAGTCCCTGCAACTGAAGTGGGAAATCCAGTGACCAGCTCGGTCCCTCGATACACCCGCTTGGGAGGACAGACCTTCCTTCAGCAACCAAGACTTCCATCAGCCCTCACGGATCACAGGGGGAATTCAGTCCTCCTGACTATGCCAATCGTAAACGAATCTACCCATCGTTACGTGCCCCCCGGTGGCTAGGCCTGGCATCACAGCCCTCTCGCTGGGCTAGCGGCCCCCATCGATGGTAGCTCCAGCACCATGGCAGTTTCTCTGCCTGGTAACTCAGCCTTCTGGCCAGGTCATCACCTTTAGTCCACCCTTTTGGGGCCCAGCTTGTCTCACACTAAAAGTCCAAAGAGGTCTTTCCACAGAAAGAAGAACTTCTGCCATCGCTGGGGCTCTTGCTCAGCCTGCAGCCCCCTTGCTGGGCTTGGTAACCCTCTCTGGGAGTGTGTACACCCCTTCTTTGGGGCCAGTAGGGGAACCCAGTCCCACCCTGACATTGGGAGCGGCCCAGGGCCCTGTACCCAACAGCTATGTCTGCTCCTTTCTCTTTGCTGCAGTTTTCCCTGGGCACTTCCTACTTCTCTTCTCAAGTTCCCATCCAGGCTTTCCTTGCTGCTCTCAACTTCCTACCTCATTCTCATTCTTGTTGATACCCCAGCTGGGCGGTATCAGCACTGCAGTCTGGCTCTTTACGGGGAGGTACATGGTGCCTCTCAGTTAGGGCTTATTCTGTAATCAGCTTGGCTAAGCCCCACGCTGTGCAGCATAGAGGAAAGCACCCTGTTACAGGCTGGCTCTCCCCACTCTTACTGTTACTGGGCTGGAGTCCTTGCTCCCTGTTTCAGACTTGGTTTCCAGATGGGCTGAGTAGACACAGGCCCCAGTGCCTGGAACTGGAGTTTGCTTGTTCTGGTGACTCTGACATTCAGGCCCTTCATCATTCAGAGGCTGACAGGTGTGGTGAGGGGACTGGAGAAACCCCACCACTGAGCGGAAGGAGGTCAAAGAGTTGGGATTCTGGGACCTGAAGGGTTCATTTGCTCTGTTGTGGGAAGTGGAGCTGGAGACCGGAGATGCCATGTGAACAAAACTACCTGATGTTCTTTTCATGCCTGAGGGGCTGGAGCCTCCTGCTGGAAATGCTTTCAGGAGTCCAGGTTCAAAGACATCTCTGGGGAGTCCCTTCCTAGGAACAAAACCAGGGTGGTACAATGATGGACACGTCTCTGTCCCAGAGCTGGGAGCCAGGGACGGGGGAAGCTCCCAGCCAGGCTATGCATTGGGGATCCCATTTCTCCTCCAAGAGACCCATGCACCCCAAGGAGTAAATGGCTCTTATCTCCATGTGGGAATCGGGTCTTCTATCTAAGCCTCTTTGAGACCCAGCATTGCTTGATTTGATGGGAGGAGGTGACCTGTCCCCACTGCTCCCGGAGGTGGCTCAGTTGCAGGATGCACCTGTCTGGGAGGCTGTGCCTGATCCCAGGGCCTTGAAGACAGCCAGGAAGGAGGCCCCTATTCATTTCACACCCAGAGACCCTATAGAAGGGCCAAGGGGAGAATAAAGGGCAGGAGATGAAGCTAACCCTGAGCCTCTGTCCCACCCCTACCCCCTCAAAAGTGGAGCTTTCCGAGCTTCAGTGGGGCTAGGAGCTTTGGCCCTGACACAATGGCTCTTCTGCACCATATGGGGCAGGGAGAGCTCTGCCTGGGAGCAGGGGGAATAGGATGGGGGTCAGGCCAAGGAAAAGGGGGAGAGGAATGGGTGTGAGGGGAAGAGCAGCTGCCCCAGATGAAGGAATTTGGGGGGCAGAGGGAAGGACCTTTCTCCATAGAGAGGGGAGAGAGTTTCTGAGTGTGCTAGGGGCTCCATTTCCCCTTCCACTAGCTCCCCATTTACAGTGAGCTGGAGCAGTACCTGCTGCAGGGAGCGGGAATTCCTGGTGGCCTCAGAGGCACAGCCCCTGCAGTGCCTCAGGCACCTGGTGCAAGTGCCGGATGATGCGAAGTCCGTGCATCACATTGGCCGTGACGTCCTCCTACTGCAAGGGAACGAGAACCTGTCAGACACTTAGATGCCCCCAAGGAATCAGGGGAGATTAAGGGCACCTGGAACCAGCAGCATTTCCACCCAACACCTGCCCACCTTTGAGGGATGGATTCACCCTCCTGACCCCCAGAATGGAGTCTTGTTGTCCTTTCTAGTGACCTCCAGTTCCAACCCCTCTCCTTGTAGGGTGAGCTCCTGCCACCTCCCCGTCAGTGACCCTGAGAACTGTTCCACCTCCAATCCACAGCTCAAGTCCTCAGAACCCTCTCCTCCACCCCCAATCCCATCCCCACCCCCACCCCCACCCCCACCCAGGTTGAGCAGGGAGGGGGCTCTAGCTGGGGGGAGGGAGAAGGAGGGATTCTGGCAGCAGTGAAGTGAGATGTGGGGAGGTTGAGACCTTTCCCCAAGTCATCCCAGCCACTAATGCTGAAGCCACAGGATGGCAGTCCTGGTGAATGGGGCAGATCAGCAGCCCCTGCTGACTGAATCCTCCCGTTTGCTCTAGAGCGGGTCCAGCCCTGCCAGCAGCAGGACAAGCTTCCCCCGCCCATGTGCCTCTGCCCTGCCTGGTCTGTTGCCATCACCCATCAGTCCTTGGCCTCCCAGGCTGCCAGTGATGGGAGCAACTCTGGGTGGTGGCTCGGGTGACACGGACACTAGGCCACTGGGAACTGGTGAGGCCCTGTGGGATACGAGAGGCCCTCAGATGGCATTTAGGGGACTCTTCTGCCCTTCCCAAGAGCGATAGCACCATGTCCTAAGAACATAAGTCCATGATGAGGTAATGCTTGTAATTAATTAGCCTTGCTAAAGAGCTGGGTTGGAGCTGTTCCAGGGATAAGCTAGCTCCCTCCTGTTCATGGAGGTGGATTCATCTCCCTTCCCAGTAGCACCTGCTCTCACTCTCATTCCCCACCAGGCTCTTTGCTGCCAGGCAAGCAAATGGCCATAGGATGGGAATGAGGCCTGGGCCCTGCCCCAATCTCCTGCATCTAATGAAGCTGCTTACCTTAGAATCATAGAATCATAGAATATCAGGGTTGGAAGGGACCCCAGAAGGTCATCTAGTCCAACCCCCTGCTCAAAGCAGGACCAAGTCCCAGTTAAATCATCCCAGCCAGGGCTTTGTCAAGCCTGACCTTAAAAACCTCTAAGGAAGGAGATTCTACCACCTCCCTAGGTAGAATCTTGTCCACCTTGTCCCCCATTAGCTGCTGAGCTTCCCCCAGGAGGGAGTAGCCTGGCTGACACGCAGCAGGGGGTCGTGGATGGCCAGCACTGCCATCCAGAGGAAGGATCTTCTCTGCTCCTTCGAGAAGAACTTTCCAAAGATCTAAAACCAACAGGATGTGAGGCATTAGCAGATTGGCCAGGATCCAAATCCTCCATTCTCTGAGCTGTCTCTGGCCCTGGCAGAGTGTCCTTACCTCCCCCAACCTGCCTGTTCCTGAAGCCCAGGACCCTGCTGTCCTGGTGCCAGTCCCAACACCACAGGTCTTCGGCCTCATGGATGGTCAGCCCTGGGAAAGAGAGACACACCACATTTGTCATTCTGGTTGCAGTGCTTGTGTCCTTCTAATCCCATTGGTGGCTGCAGAGTGGGCACAGTCCTCGCTGCGTGCCTGGCCCAACAGAATTGCAGCGGGTGGTGTAGAACAGAGAAAGAGACAGACAGAGACTCATCCTCCAGCCGGGGTCAGTCTGAAAGAAATTGGCTGGGGTCCCAGTCTCACTCTTCTATCGGGTGCCATTTCCCAGCTGGGTTCCTTACCCCTCTGGTGCAGCAGCAGCTGGTAGAGCCAGTACACTCCCTCCCTGGCCTGCCAGCTGATGTCCTTGACTGGGTCACTGATGGACAGAGCCAGCTGTGCCACATGGTGACCCATCCTGGGGAATTCTGCTGAGTTCTAATGGAAGGGAGAGGGAGAGGGGACTCCATCAGCATTTTCCTTTCAGCTCCCAGTCTCCCTCTGGGCCAGGACTCTCCTTCCCCTCTGCCCCTCTGCAGGAGATGTTACAGGATTGGAGCTAGAGCTAGACCCTTAATTTCCTCTGCCCTCCAAGGGAGCCTGGAGCACAGGAATGTGGGCAGGGCCCTCCATGAGACTTGCTTCCTCAGCTGCTCCAGGATGACAGGAAGGCATGAACCTGGAGCATGGTCCCCTTAAAAGCCCAGAGACACCACTTAACCAGGAGAAGAAGAACTTGACTCAAGACAAGCTCATTCTCTGCTCTGACTCTGCCTCCCCAAGAGGAACACTCCTAACCCTCAGCCCCTGCAGCAGCAGATCCTTCAGCCCGTTGGAGCCAGCCCACCGACGCCTGAAGTCAGGAAGCTGGGATGAGAGGTCACTTCCGTCAAACTCAGGGAGGGTGATGGTGGCTCTGAGCAGGGCTGTGCTGGTCCTAATGGCCCTGGCTCTCTCTTGCGACACCCTGGACACGATCTAATAGTTAATGTGCTGTGGGGAAAGGAGGCAGCTCAGTATCAATGGGCAGGTGCATGTGTTGTGCTAATGAGACCCTCCCCGTCCCCAGGGGGTTGAGACATTGTGTGTGGGGTGGAATATCTGATTCATTGATCGCAGAGCTTTAGAAGGGGATTTTTGCCCCCAGGACAATGCTTGTATCCTTCAGATCACAACTAGTCATCGTGTCTCTAGATTGGGACAATGTTCGGTGTGCCAGGAGGGCTGGTCCCATCCTCCCTGACCTCCTGATTCCTGAACAGCTCACCAGGAAGGAGACAGACCCCTCACCCCTCCCTGGCTCTCAAGTCCTTGGTTGAGTGAAGGGACTGAGTGTGAGCACAACCCCCCCGGAAATTTCAGGTCCCGTCGCAGAGAAGGGCTGATTCTCTGGGGTCCTCCTGTTTCTCTAGAAAGGAGCCTGTGAATCTTCTCTAAAAAAAGAAAAGGAGTACTTGTGGCACCTTAGAGACTAACAAATTTATTGGAGCATAAGCTTTTGTGAGCTACAGCTCACTTCATCGGATGCATTCAGTGGAAAATACAGTGGGGAGATTTATATACACAGAGAACATGAAACAATGGGTGTTACCATACACGCCGTAAGGAGAGTGATCACTTAAGATGAGCTATTACCAGCAGGGAAGGGGGGGGATGAGAAAACTTTTTGTAGTGATAATCAAGGTGGGCCATTTCCAGCAGTTGACAAGAACATCTGAGGAACAGTGCGGGGGGGGGGGGGCAGGGGGTGAATAACATGGGGAAATAGTTTTACTTTGTGTAATGACCCATCCACTCCCAGTCTCTATTCAAGCCTAAGTTAATTGTATCCAGTTTGCAAATTCATTTCAATTCAGCAGTCTCTCAATGGAGTCTGTTTTTGAAGTTTTTTTGTTGAAGGATAGCCACTTTCAGGTCTGTAATCGAGTGACCAGAGAGATTGAAGTGTTCTCCGACTGGTTTATGAATGTTATAATTCTTGACGTCTGATTTGTGTCCATTTATTCTTTTACATAGAGACTGTCCAGTTTGACCAATGTACATGGCAGAGGGACATTGCTGGCACATGATGGCATATATCACATTGTAGATCCTTGATGATGCGTTGGAGAGGTTTTAGTTGGGGGCTGAAGGTGATGGCTAGTGGCGTTCTGTTGTTTTCTTTGTTGGGCCTGTCCTGTAGTAGGTGACTTCTGGGTACTCTTCTGGCTCTGTCAATCTGTTTCATAAAAATGTTGGCTGACTTAGAACAACGCTTCCTCAGCTCTTGTCCCCTAATGCCCTACTCTACTTGCGCTACATTGATGACATCTTCATCATCTGGACCCATGGAAAAGAAGCCCTTGAGGAATTCCACCATGATTTCAACAATTTCCATCCCACCATCAACCTCAGCCTGGACCAGTCCACACAAGAGATCCACTTCCTGGACACTACAGTGCTAATAAGCGATGGTCACATAAACACCACCCTATATCGGAAACCTACTGACTGCTATTCCTACCTACATGCCTCCAGCTTTCACCCAGATCACACCACATGATCCATTTTCTATAGCCAAGCTCTATGATAGAACCACATTTGCTCCAACCCCTCAGACAGAGACAAGATCTCTATCAAGCATTCTTCAACTACAATACCCACCTGCTGAAGTGAAAAAACAGATTGACAGAGCCAGAAGAGTACCCAGAAGTCACCTACTACAGGACATGCCCAACCAAGAAAATAACAGAATGCCACTAGCCATCAGCTTCAGCCCCCAACTTAAACCTCTCCAACGCCTTAGCCAGCCCATCTCCATCATACCTGCAGGGGGTGCACAGACTGGACGAGGACTGTGTACAGACTAGGCAAGAGGAATCCACATATGAGAAGCCTTCCTGGGAACGTTCAAGGGAGCATGTGAGCAATGGCTGCTCTACCTGTAAAGAACCGAGTCATGCATGGACACATGACTTGCCCATGTGACTCCAAACTCCACCTTGCTGCTGTGATTTTCCACAGTAAGAACAAAGGGGTCCTTCCACATGGCAGAGGATATAAAAGGCCCTGGAAACCCCTCCATTTTGTCTACAATCCTTCCTCTGGAGGAATCTTGCTACAAACTGAAGCTCTGAACAATGGACTGAATGACCCATCCAAATCTGTGCATGTACTCCAGAGACTTGATTTGTGCCTGCAGTTTTTTCCTTCACCACTACAAGCCTGAACCAAGAACTTTGCCATTGCTGTATGTCATTGATTCCTTTAACAATTTTAACTCTCATCTATATTTCTTTCTTTTTATGAATAAACCTTTAGATTTTACATTCTAAAGGATTGGCAACAGCATGATTTGTGGGTAAGATCTGACTTGTCTATTGACCTGGGTCTGGGTCTTGGTCCTTTGGGATCAGGAAAACCTTTTTCTTTTACTGGGGTATTGGTTTTCATAACCATTCATCCCCATAAGGAGTGGGGCTGGTAGTGATACAAGGGAACTGGAGTATCTGAGGGAATGACTTCTGGTTAACCAGTGGGGTAAAACCAAAATCCTCGCTGTTTGGCTGGTTTGGTGTGCCTTAATAGTAAATGACACCTTCGGCTGTGACTGCCCTGCTCTAAGCAATTTGTCCTGAATTGATACTCTCAGTAGTGTCCCACCAGAAGCCACATTGTTACAGGGGTCGTTTGGGATTTCAACTGGGAAGTCTCTGAAGCTCAGGACACACTTCCTCAGCTAGGGGAAGTGTGTAACCCACACACCTTCTGGGTATGGTGATGTGTCCCATCTAATGGCACCAAGACCACTTAGAGAGATAAAATGAGTCTGCTCTAGAGCCTTAGCTAACAGCTAGTTGAGTTTTAGCTCATGCTGTAGTGGCTCATGCACTAAGCTCCCGAGGTCCCTGGTTTGATCCCGCCCACCGATGACCAGGACCTGTCAGCGTTACAGAGGCAGCTGCCATCCCAAGAGGGAGAGAGCTGCCATGCCACGCCCGGCCGTGAAGCGGTGCCAAGGAGTTAGTTGACATCCTTCAGAGCCTCCTGTGATAAACTGCTAGCTTTGGACAATAGCAGGGTGGTAGGAAGTGTCACACTCTTGTGTTGCCTTGAGTGTGGCCTAGTCAGAGCCCAGTGGGAGGCCCTGGGCTCCCCCATCATCCATCGCGCCCTTCCTCCTTCCCAACTCCCTGCATGTCAAAGGACCGAAATCCCGATCACTAGGCAACATCCCCACAAGCGAAGACCATCACAAGGCCTCTGTCTTTAAAAGTTTGCAGAAGATGCGGGGGCAGAAAGGGGAGAAAGGATGAGGGTGGCTCTTGGGGAGGGGGGAGGGCTGGAGACATATGGGAATCTCTTATTTACCACCATCAACCCAATGATCAGACCATTGATGCCTAGAACATTCCCTGACATTTTGTAATTGATTGGATCTAGATTTTAAAACGCTTACCACATTTACAGATGGAGAAATGTCAGCGAGTTAAGTGGAAGGCCATTGCAAGCTCAGCTAATTATGCAATGTGGCTTATGCCCCATCTAACAAGCTCCTTAAACAATAGTTCCCAATTTTCATTCACATTGTTCTATTAAATGTTTTTCTCCCAAACACTTTCACTAATAATTTTGGTCAGCTTTGGTGCACCAAACATAAATATTGCTGGTTGGGACTGCTCTCTATTGGTCATAAGAATAGCCATACTGGATCAGACTTATGGTCTGTCCAGCTCAGAATCCTATCCTCCCACAGTGGCCAATGCCAGATGCCCCAGAGGGAATCGACAGAACAGGTAATCATCAAGCGATCCATCCCTTTTCCCCATTCCGGCAGCTTCCGGCAAACACAGGCTAGGGATACTTCAAGAGCATGGTTTTGTATCCCTGCCCTAGGTTTCCCTAGGTTAACTATGTGTTGTGTGAAGAAATACTTCCTTTTGTTTGTTTTAAACCTGCTGTTTATTCATTCCATTTGGTGACCCCTAGTTCTTGTGTTATGAGACGGAGTAAATAACACTTCCTTATTTACCTTCTCCACACCTGTCATCATTTTACAGACTTCTATCCTATCCCCCCCCAGTGATCTTTTTTCCAAGCTGAAAACTCCCCCCAGTCTTATTAATCTCACCTCATATGGAAACTGTTCCGTACCCCTGAATCATTTTGGTTGCCCTTTTCTGTACCTTTTCTAATTGCAATATATCTTTTTGAGATGGGGAGACCAGCTCCAGTATTCAAGGTGTGAGCATACCATGGATTTATAGAGAAGCAATATTACATTTCCGTCTTATTATCTATTCCTTTCCTAATGATTTCCCAACATTTTGTTCTCTTTTTTGACTGCCAATGTACATTGAGTGGATGTTTTCAGAGAACTATCCACAATGACTCCAAGATCTCTTTCTTAAGTTGTAAGAGCTAATTTAGACCCCATCATTTTAGATGAAGAGTTGGGATCATGTTTTTCAATGTGCATTACTTTGCATTTATCAACATTGAATTTCATCTGCCATTTCGTTGCCCAATCACCCAGTTTAGTGAGATCCCTTTGTCACACTTTGCAGTCTCTTTTGGACTTAACTAACTTGAGCTGTTTGTATCATCTGCAAATGTTGCCACCTCACTGTTTACCTCTTTTTCCAGATCACTTAGGAGTATGTTGAACAGTACTGGTCCCAGTACAGACCCCTGGGGGAAGGGAGGGGAACGACACTACTATTTACCTCTCTCCATTCTGAAAACTGACCATTTATTCAGACCCTTTCTTTCTTGCATGTTAATCAGTTACCATCCCAGAGAGGACCTTCCATCTTATCCCATTTTGCTCAGAGCTTTGGTAAGGGACCTTGTCAAAGGCTTTCTGAAAATCTAAGTACACTATATCCACTGGATCACCTTTATCCACATGCTTATTGATCCCCTCAAAGAATTCTAGTAGATTCGTGAGGCTTGATTTTCCTTTACAAAAACCATGTTCACTCTTCCCCAACAAATGGTGTTTATCTATGTGTCTAATAATTCTGCTCTTATAGTTTCACCCAGTTTGCCTGGTACTGAAGTTAGCCTTAGTGGTTAAGTGCTTTGTGCTGTGACTGTAGAGGAATTAACTGCCCTATTCACCATGAATGATCTCTTGCAACATGTGTTAATTCCTTATGTGTTCCACCCTTGTATTGAACTTTGACACTGAGTACATCTCAAGGCTCAGGTTTGGGGAAATAGGAGGCTTAGGGCATGGCTACACTGGAAGCTTCAAAGCGCTGTCGCAGGAGCACTCCCCTTGGCAGCGCTTTGAAGTGTGAGTGTGGTCGCCCGCGAGCTCTGGGAGAGAGCTCTCCCAGCACTCCTGGTAATCCACCTCCATGAGGGGATTAGCTCCCAGAGCTTGGAGCCTGTCTACTCTAGTGCTTTAAAGCTCTCTGACTGGCTGCACTCAGGGGGGGATGATTTTTCACACCCCTGAGCCAGCAAGTTAGAGAGCTATAAAATGTAAGTGTAGCCAAGCCCTTATATTCTCTCTCAACTGGAAGAGAGAGAATTTCTGACTTCTGAAGCATAGGCACTGACTTTTGGCTTTGCTGGTGGGTGCTCTCCTGAGGACCTGCCCCCACAAGACTGCCCCTGCTCTGCTCTCCCCATGCTCGACCCGGTCCAGCTGCCCAGCGGGGGCTGGTACTCTCAGTCTCTCTGTGCTGTGGGGGATGTTTTTGGAGATGCCTCTGAATCCCCTGCCAGATGCAGAGAGCTGGGTAGCCGGTGGCCTCCCTGTAGATGGCCACCCACACCAGCAGCCAGGTGCCGGCTCACAGCACAGCCAACTGGGGAGGGGTTTCAGTCCCCCCAAGCCACCCCCACCCCTACCCCCACCCACGTAGAACCCCTCTTCTTTGAAATATACTTACAACTGCTGCTGCTGCCTTTAGTTGGATGAGGTCAAAGCCAGGCTGGGAGCTGCAGAGCCACACAAAACACGCCTGCCCACAAGAAGCAGGTAGGAGGAAGAGGTGGGGCAGCACCAGTGCTGGGTCGTGGAGTCAGTCAGCCCCTGCCACAGGAGCAGGATCCCAATCATCGAAACAGCTGATTGGCTGGCAGCCAAAACAGCTGATCAGCATGGTCGGAAACAGCTGTTTTGGCCATGCTGCTGGAAACAGCTGATCAGCGCACATCTGGAAACAGCTGATCAGTGGCTCCCGGCCCTGCCAAAACAGCTGATCTCCCCCCACCCCCATGGCCCCGCTGAAACAGCTGATGGAACCGATGGGCCCCCAGGCCCCATAAACAGCTGATTGGTGCCGGTGAGTGTTGAGCACCCATGAAGTCGGCGCCTATGTTCTGAAGGCTATTCTTTCAGCAATTCATTTACATTTAAAAATCAGATATTCAATTTACTGCTTTTGTAAAAATCAAGTTAGCTGAAATAATGTATCTTCTGGGATGTGCAGAAAGAAACCATGCATTTGCAGTGGCAGTCATCCTGAAGAATACATAAGGGCGCTGATATGAATGTCATAATTACAGTTCAGACAGCATGACAGAAAAGATATGCAAGCTTGTTCACATTGTGAAGCTTTCTCATGTTGCTTTGTAGATAAAGTTGGTTCCTTTTGGTCTGAACTAGCTAGTTTTGTTGGGAATGGAGCAATGTCCTGAGGGATAAATGTTAAGTCTTTGCTTGAGTTTCAGATTGTGTTTCTGACTGAGATTCAGGAGATGCTGGGGCAATCCAGGCACTAGCCTGGGCATTGGATCTGTGACCTTCCTGGATGGTAAAGGCCAGTGGGGAAATACTTGGTTGGCTGTTTAATGAGAGTTTGATGTTTGGGAGAAGGGAGAAGTGGCTGCTTTTGAAGGAGCTATTTTAAGGACCTGTTCAGGAAACTCGCTCTTGACATTGATAGTCCTGCCAATTATTGACCTGTTTCCAACTTCCCTTTTCTGGGGTTGGAGAGGTGGTTGAGAAGTTGTGGCAGGTCAATCCTAGAGTTATCTGGATCCTCAGATCGCCTGGGTTCTAGTCAATCTGTTTCCATCCCTGGATATAGCACAAAAGGAACCCTTCGATGATGCAACTCAATGATTTCCTTCTGGAAAGGGATGAAGTGGCCACACTATGATCCTCTTATCTGCTTTTGATTTCACTGAGCGTACAGTTTTGCTGATGCACTGGTAATCCCTAACATGAATTAATTGAGTTGCTTCTGCATAGTTCCATCCCCTTCTTTGTGAGAGATCCTAGACAATTGTTTTGATCAATTGCTCTTTTGTCTGGAAGGCTCTCATGTGGAAACAATGAGGAGTCCTTGTGGCACCGTAGAGACTTAGGGCTTGTCTACACTGCCAATTAACAGCGCTGCAACTTTCTGGCTCAGGGGTGTGAAAAAACACCCCTCCTGAGCGCAGCAAGTTGCAGCACTGTAAACGCCAGTGTAAACAGTGCCCCAGTGCTGGGAGCTGCGCCCCTCGTTGAGCTGCGCCATGACCACACAAGGCATGTTAAAGCGCTGCCGCGGCAGTGCTTTAGCATTGCCAGTGTAGACTAGTCCTAACACAAAGACTCCTCGTTGTTTTCCCTGATACAGACTAACACGGCTACCACTCTGAAACCTGTCTCTCATGTGGGTTCATCAGAATGCAGTTCCATGAGTATCTGTGGGAATTAGGAGGGTTAGTGGGGAGAAAAGGGCTAAGGTGAATTCAGTTTGAATACATTGTAAATACTTTAGAGGGGTGAACACAAGGCAGGGTAAAGAGCTATTAAAGCCAGAGGTTCTCAATCTATTTACCATTGTGGGTCGCATCCAATACTACCTGTATGGCCCTGGGGATGTGACATGGGCTGCAGCTCCGTGCTGACTGGGCCGCAGGTTAAGAACCACTGATTTAAGCTAAAGCATTGGTTCTCAACCATGGGCGTGGGCCCCCTGGGGGCCTCGAACAGGTTTCGGGGTCTGCCAAGCAGGGCCAGGATTAGACTCACTGGGGCCCAGGGCACAAAGCTGGTGCTCCCCTGCATGGGGCTGAAGCCTGAACCCCACCAGCTGGAGCTGAAGCCAAAGCCTGAGCAACTTAGCTTCATGGGGGCCCCTGTGGCATGGGGCCCCAGGCAATTGTCCTGCTTGCTACCCCCTAACAGTGGCTCTGGCTTTAATAAGCAGAAAACCAGGTATTGTGGCACAGGTGGGCCGTGGAGTTTTTATAGCACGTTTGGGAGATCCTCAGAAAGGAAAGGGTTGAGAACCCCTGAGTTAATGGACAACGCTGGCATAAGAACAAATGGATATGAACTGGCCATGAACAAATTCAGGCTGGAAATTAGAAGATTTCTAACCATCAGAGCAGTGAGGTTCTAGAAAAGCCTCCCAGGTAGAGTTGTGGGGGCAAACAATTAGTTTGAAGAGAGAGCTGGACAACTATATAAGTGGCATTGTACGGGGCGGCAGGTTTGTAGAAATTTCGGTGGTGCCCAGAACGCCCAGAACCTAAGGCTCTGGGAGGGAGTTTGGGTGGGGGGAGGACGTCTGGGGTGTAGGCCCTGGGCTGGGGCAGGGGATTGGGGTGCAGGATGAATGAAAGGTAGGGCTCTAAGAGGGAGTTTGGGGGCAGGAGGGGGTGTGTGGGAAAGGGGTGGGGGAGCAGATTCTGGGCTGGGGATAGAGGGGGGTTCAGCACTTACCTGGGGCTCCTAGGCAGGGCGGGCCAGGGGTCTCCGGGCGCTGCTACCCCCAGGCACTGCCCTGCAGCTTCCCACTGGCTGCAGGGGCACTAAGGGTGGGACACAGAACCACCCCACCTAGGGCCGCAGGGAGGGGCCGGCAGCCACGTGGAGCAAGCAGACAGGAAGCCGCTCAGCACCGCCGCGCTACCTGTGGTGAGTGGGGGCCCTGGGCCATTTTAAATGGCCCAGGAGAAGGCGGGGCTGAGGGAGAGACCCAGCCTCATACAGTGCTGGAGCCGGGCCCGTGGTGCCTGGACACCAGGAATATTCAATGTGTGCATTTCCATCTGTGGATAAAAGAAAAGGAGTACTTGTGGCACCTTAGAGACTAACAAATTTAATAGAGCATATGCTCTATTAAATTTGTTAGTCTCTAAGGTGCCACAAGTACTCCTTTTCTTTTTGTGAATACAGACTAACACGGCTGCTACTCTGACATCTGTGGATAATCACTTCAAAGAAGTGGAAATAAAGACATGAATTAAATAAAGCAGTGTGAGATTTTTTTTTTGTTACTTCAGAGAAATGTGAACAGGAACTAAAGAATTCACTGTTATTTTATTAACTTCTTTAATTTTCTATTCTCTTTCCAGTTGGAATTGCAGTGGATCTGATTCATGTTAAGTTCTGTTTGTTTGAATAGTCTTTTGTCATTTTATTTACAAGAGACCTAGGCAAACACAAACAGCAAATCTGATTTTTGAATTGTTTGTTTAGTAATAACTTGAAAATTCCTCATGTGAGCTGGAAAAAATACCATTCAGCTCTGCTTATTAATGATCCTGCAGGGTTGCTCACATTATTTTACTTTGGAGGATAGGATTAAAATTCAAAATGATCTGGACAAACTGGAGAAATCCAAAGTACTCCATTTAGGAAGGAACAATCTGTTGCACACATATAAAATGGGAAATGACTTCTAGGAAAGGATGCAGAAAGGGATCTGGGGGTCATAGTGGACCACAAGCTAAATATGAGTCAACAGTGTAACGCTGTTGAAAAAAAAGCGAACATCATTCTGGGAAGTATTAGCAGGAGTGTTGTAAGCAAGACACGAGAAGTAATTCTTTTACTCCACTCCACTCTGATTACACCTCAACTGGAATATTGTGTCCAGTTCTTGGTGCCACATTTCAGGAAGGATGTGGACAAAATGGAAAGAGTCCAGAGAAGAGCAATAAAAATGATAAAGGTCTAGAAAACATGACCTATGAGGGAAGATTGAAAAAACTGGGTTTGTTTAGTCTGGAAAAGAGAAGACTGAGAGGGGACATGATAACAGTTTTCAAGTATGTAAAAGTTTGTTACAAGGAGGAGGAAGAAAAAATGTTCTCCTTAACCTCTGAGGATAAGAAGTAATAGGCTAAAATTGCAGCGAGAGGTTTAAGTTGTACATTAGGAAAAACTTCCTAACTGTCAAGATGGTTAAGCACTGGAATAAATTGCCTAGGGAGGTTGTGGAGTCTCCAACATTGGGGATTTTTAAGAGCAGGTTAGACAAATACCTGTCAGGGATGGTCTAGGTAATTAGTCCTGCCACAGAGTGCGGGGGGACTGGACTAGATGACCTCTCAAGGTCCCTTTCAGTTCTATGATTCTATGATTTTTAGTCCCTTTAAATTTGTTCTGAAAGGGAAAGTGCCACCTGCAGAATCACCAGCACAGGACTAACTGTTGAGGACCTGTGTTTCCCTGGGAGGTTTCCCATGCAGCTGAATCATGACTGTAAATTCACCCAATGGTGGGACTGCAATGCTCATTAATAAAGACACTGGATTTATGGCTCACTACAACAAAGGGTAACCCACTAAACCTCCTTTGTGCTACCACAGTAGAGGTGTTAACTGCCCAATTCACCTTGAATGGTCACTTGTAACATGTGTTAATTCCTTATCTGTTCCACCCTTGTATTGCGCTGTGACACTGAGTACCTGTCAGGGCTCATGTATGGGGAAAGAGGAGGGTTGTATTCTCGCTCAGCTGGAAGAGAGAGAATTTCTGACTTCTGAAGCTTATTCTTTCAGCAATTCATTTTTAAAAATCAGATATTCAATTTACTGCTATTGTGAAAATCAAGCTAGCTGCAATAATGTATCTTCTTGGATGTGCAGAAGGAAACCATAAATTTGCAGTGGCAGTCATCCTGAGAATATCTAACTGTGCTGTTTACAAATGTCATAATTACAGTTCAGGCAGCAAAAAGAAAAGGAGTACTTGTGGCACCTTAGAGACTAACAAATTTATTTGAGCATAAGCTTTCATGAGCTCACTTCATTGGATGCATTCAGTGGAAAATACAATGGGGAGATTTATATACACAGAGAACATGAAACAATGTGGGTTACCATACACACTATAAGGAGAGTAATCACTTAAGATGAGCTATTAACAGCAGGAGAGCCGGAGGGGGGCACTGGGGACAGGACCTTTTGTAGTGATAATCAAGGTGGGCCATTTCCAGCAGTTGACAAGAACATCTGAAGAACAGTGGGGGGGGGGGGGGGAGCAGAATAAACATGGGGAAATAGTTTTACTTTGTGTAATGACCCATCCATTCCCAGTCTCTATTCAAGCCTAAGTTAATTGTATCCAGTTTGCAAATTAATTCCAATTCAGCAGTCTCTCGTTGGAGTCTGTTTTTGAAGCTTTTTTGTTGAAGAATAGCCACAGTAAGCTGTAGCTCACGAAAGCTTATGCTCTAATAAATTTGTTAGTCTCTAAGGTGCCACAAGTACTCCTTTTCTTTTTGCAAATAAGACTAACACGGCTGCTACTCTGAAACCACTCTTAGTTCTGTAATCGAGTGACCGGAGAGATTGAAGTGTTCTCCAACTGGTTTTTGAATGTTATAATTCTTGATGTCTGATTTGTGTCCATTTATTCTTTTATGTAGAGACTGTCCAGTTTGACCAATGTACATGGCAGAGGGGCATTGCTGGCACATGATGGCAAATATCCCATTGGTAGATGCGCAGGTGAACGAGCCTCTGATAGTGTGGCTGATGTGATTAGGCCCTATGATGGTGTCCCCTGAATAGACATGTGGACAGACTTGGCAACGGGCTTTGTTGCAAGGATAGGTTCCTGGGTTAAAAGAAAAGGAGTACTTGTGGCACCTTAGAGACTAACAAATTTATTAGAGCATAAGCTTTCGTGAGCTACAGCTCACTTCATCGGATGCATTTGGTGGAAAAAACAGAGGAGAGATTTATATATACACACACACAGAGAACATGAAACAATGGGTTTATCATACACACTGTAAGGAGAGTGATCACTTAAGATAAGCCATCACCAGCAGCTGGGTGGGAATTAGCCTACCTTGCTTGTCACCATGAAAGGTTTTCCTCCTTTCCCCCCCTGCTGCTGGTGATGGCTTATCTTAAGTGATCACTCTCCTTAGAGTGTGTATTATAAACCGATTGTTTCATGTTCTCTGTGTGTGTGTATATATAATCTCTCCTCTGTTTTTTCCACCAAATGCATCCGATGAAGTGAGCTGTAGCTCACGAAAGCTTATGCTCTAATAAATTTGTTAGTCTCTAAGGTGCCACAAGTACTCCTTTTCTTTTTGCGAATACAGACTAACACGGCTGCTACTCTGTTCCTGGGTTAGTGGTTCTGTTGTGTGGTGTGTGGTTGCTGGTGCGTATTTGCTTCAGGTTGGGGGGCTGTCTGTAAGCAAGGACTGGCCTGTCTCCCAAAATCTGTGAGAGTGATGGGTTGTCCTTTAGGATAGGTTGTAGATCCTTGATGATGCGTTGGAGAGGTTTTAGTTGGGGGCTGAAGGTGAAGGCTAGTGGCGTTCTGTTATTTTCTTTGTTGGGCCTGTCCTGTAGTAGGTGACTTCTGGGTACTCTTCTAGCTCTGTTCAGGCAGCATGACAGAAAATATGTGCAAGCTTGTTCACATTGTGAAGCCTTCTCATTTTGCTCTGTGGATAAAGTTGGTCCCTTTTGGTCTGAACTGGCTAGTTTTGTTGGGAATGGAGCAATATCCTGAGGGGATAAATGTTAAGTCTCTGCTTGACTACCTGCCGCCCATGTTCTAAATAGATGCAACCCATTTCAGAATGCTGCTCCAATGGTTTCTTGGCATTTTAAAATTCCAAGTTACTTTAGCTGGACATACAACAGCTTCTTTTCATTCCAAGCATCAGGTCATATTTGCACTCGGTAGGCAGATAGCTTTTTCCAAGATATAGAGGTCTTCTCTTTCCTCCATCAGTATGGTTGATGATAATGACAGTAATATGTATACATTTTAATGCATGTGTGGGCTGGCATGTCAGATTAGTGGGTCCACAGTACTGAACTTTATCATGGGCCTCTCTTCAAAACTCTGCTTGGCTATCTGAGAAATAAGAGTCACAGAAAAGCTACTCTGTATAGCATGTTCCTCCTCTCACGGGGGCTAAGTTCCACATTACATGCATGAATAAAGTTTTGTTAATGCAACTCAGAATACTAAGTATTAAATAATCTCTCATGATGGGGAGCCCAGAGCTCGCCTGTGGCCCAGTAGTCAACTGGCAGCAAGATACATCTGCTGGCTGTACTGGAGGAGGCCACGTGAGCACAAAGAGAGAGAGTCCTTAAGGCATCTGGCTAAGGTTCCATGAGGTAGGGAGAAGGTGTAAGGCTCCACTTTCCTGGTCTTGGCAACTTTTTTTCTAACTTCATACCACAATTCTACTGATCCCAAAGAGCATGGGAAGAATATGAATGAATAACCACCCTTTTAATCCTGATGAAATTCTTAACTGCTATTATTCTCTATATGTTACAGGGGAGGAAAGCATGGAGACACTCTCCCCCAATATCCAGATATGGGGGTCCTGCCTCACCTAGGAACTATCACCTCATGAGTAAATAGTTGCAGAGGGGCTATTGGGCGTTACCTTGAGGGGAGTATTCCATGGATTTTCCCATCATTTCACTCACCTTCAGGTACTGGAGGAGAACAATAGGAAACTCACAGACTGTACCGTAAAGGGCTGTAACTGTTGTGTATTAACACTAAGCCTAAGTACCCAGGATCACTTTATATTATTATTTTTATTACAAACATTTGCACTGTAAGAATGATAAAAGAAATAGTATTTTTCAATCCACCTCAGATAAGTACTGTAGTGCAATCTCTTTATCGTAAAAATGCAATTTACAAATGTAGATTTTTTTTGTTACATAACTACACTCAAACAAAACAATGCAAAACTTTACAGCCTACAAGTCCACTCAATCCTACTTCTTGTTCAGCCAATTGCTAAGACAAACAAGTTTGTTTACATTTACAGGAGATGCTGCCGCCTGCTTCTTATTTACAATTTCACCTGAAAGTGAGAACAGGCGTTCTCATAGCATTTTTGTAGCCAGCATTGCAAGGTATTTATGTGCCAGATATACTAAACATTCATATGCCCCTTCATGCTTCTGCCACCATTCCCAAGGATATGCTTCCAGGCTGATGATGCTCGTTAAAAAATAATGCGTTAATTAAATTTGTGACTGAACTCTTGTGGGGAGGATTGTATGTCTCTGGCTGTTTTACCCGCATTCTGCTATATATTTCATGTTGTAATCGTCTCGGATGATGACTCAGCACATGTTGTTCATTTTAAGAACACTTGAGCTGCAGATTGACAAAACGCAAAGAAGGTACCAATGTGAGATTTCTAAAGGTAGCTACAGCACTCAACCCAAGGTTTAAGAACTGAAGTGCCTTCCAGAATCTGAGAGGGATGAGGTGTGGAGCATGCTTTCTGAAGTCTTAAAAGAGCAACACTCTGATGCGGAAACTACAGAACCTGAACCACCAAAAGAGAAAATCAACCTTCTACTGGTGGCATCTGACTCAGATGATGAAAATGAACATGCGTCGATCTGCACTGCTTTGGATTGTTATGGAGCAGAACCCATCAGCAGCATGGACACAGGTCCTCTGGAATGGTGGTTGAAGCATGAGGGGACATACAAATCTTTAGCACATGTCTGGCATGTAAATATCTAGAGACTGAGAAGGGGTTAATTAAGCAGATAGGCCACACCTGAGGGGAATTAGGTGGCCTAAGTAACCTCAGATTGATGATGGAGCCCAGCTAAGAAGGAACAGGTGGGAAAGGCTGGAAGTTGGCAGCAGAAAGGTGTTGCAGTGAGGGAGCCTGCAGCCACTCTCTGGGGAATAGAGAGGTAAAGGAGGAAACCCAAAAGTAGAGTAGAAACCCTGGGGATCCAAGCCCTGAGGGAAGGATTTACTCAGAAGGGTGGTGGACTTTCTAATTGCACAAAACCAAACACCATAACCCCATCCCTTCCCTGAAGTCCCGCCCCCCCCCCTTCATTCCCTGACCCTTGGTGGCTCGCTCTCCTGCACCCTTACTCAGTTTCACTGGGCTGAGGCAGGGGTTGGGGTGCGGAAGGGGGTGAGGGCTCTAACTGGGGGTGCAGGCTCTGGGGTGGGACCAGAAATGAGGGGTTCAGAGTGCAGGAGGGGGCTCTGGGCTGGGGCAGGGAGTTGGGATGTGGGGGGGGGTGAGGGCTCTGGCTGGGAGTGCAGGCTCTGGGGTGGGGATGGGAATGAGGGGTTTTGGGTGCAGGACAGGGCTCCAAGGTGGGGATGGGGGCTGAGGCCAAGGGATTCGGAGTGCGGAAGCGGCCTTCAGATTGGGGCAGGGGTGTGGGGTGTGGGAGGGAATGAGGGCTCTGGCGGGGTGTGCAGGCTCTGAGGTGGAGCTGGGAATGGAGGGTTTGGGGTGCAGGGGGGGTTCAGGCTGGGGGGGTGGGGCCAAGGGATTCGGAGTGCAGGAGGGGGCTGCAGGTTGAGGCAGGAGGTTGGGGTGCAGGCTGGGGTATGAGCTCTGGGATGGGAGTACAAGCTATGGGGTGGGGCCAGGGATGAGGGGGTTGGGGTGCAAGAAGGGGCTCTGGGTTTGTGGGGGGATCAGGATTGGGGCTCAGGGTTGGGATGCGGGCTTACCTCGGATGGCTCCCAGTCAATGGTGCAACTGGGCTAAAGCAGGCTCCTTGCCTGTCCTGGCACCGTGCTGTGCCCTGGAAGCGGCCAGCAGGTCCAGCTCCTAAGTCGGGGGGGCCAGGAGGCTCGGCGCACTGCTCTCACTTGCAGGCATTGCCCCCCTCCACTTCCCATTGGCTGTGGATCCCGGTCAATGGGAGTTCAGAGCTGGTGCTCAGGGTGGAGGCAGCATGCAGAACCTCCTGGCCCCCCTGCCTAGGAGCTGCACCTGCTGGCCACTTCTGGGGCACGGTGTGGTGCCAGCCAGGATAGATAGGGACTAGCCTGCCTTAGCCCTGCAGCACCGCTGACCAGACTTTTAACAGCCTGGTCGGTGGTGCTGACTGGAGCCGCCAGGATCCCTTTTTGACTGGGCGTTCCGGTTGAAACTGGACACCTAGCAATCCTAGGTGGAGCAGAAGCCGCAGAGAGACAGAGTAGGAAAAGGCTCAGAGAAATGGCCTTGGGGACGTTGCAGACTTGGCTGCTAATTAGAGAATTCCTGAGCTGGAACCCAGAGTTAGAGGGTTGGCCTGGGTTCCTCTACCAGCCACTGGGGAAGGCAAAATAGTCAGGGCGGTGAGAGAGAAGCCTGCCATTTTTGAAGAAGAGACTTGGATAACCCCAGGTGGAGAAAACACAGTAGAATCATAGAATATCAGGGTTGGAGGAGACCTCAGGAGGTCATCAAGTCCAAGCCCCTGCTCCAAGCAGGACCAACCTAAGTTCCCTGTAAGCTGTGCGGTCAGGCAATAGTCTATTTAGCACCGCGCAAGTGCTTAGGGAACCTACCCAGGGACCTGTCGCGGCCGGGGGAAGGGTGCCTCTCCTCCAGACCCAACTCACCCTGTGGCCTGGACCTGCCACGGCTGGAGCAGCACAGACCCAGCTGCGGCCAGATCAGCCCTAGGTGCAGCTGGGGTGGTGCAGCCCGGGCTGGACCGACCCCAGAGCGGCCTGGACCCAGCTTCAGCCGGGGCAGCGCAGTCCAGGCCGCCCCAGGCGCAGCCAGAGCAGCCCATCCCCAGGTGCGGCCCGGCCACAGGCACTGTCCGGGAGGCCCTCCCCAGGCCCGGAGCTGCTGGGACTGGGGGAGGGGTGCCTATCCTGCAGCTCAAGCCCCACAGCTCCCGTGGCAGGGGACAGGCACCTCTCTCCCACCAACCCAGGTGCTGCTGCAGGGAGAGAGTGCTGGGAGGAGTCCTTTCTCCCTGCAATATCCCCGGAGCACCCTCCTGCACCCCAAACTGCTCATTCCTGGCCCCACCCCAGAGCCCACACCCCCAGCTAGAGCCTTCACACCCCTGCACTCCAACCCTCCGCCCCAGCCCTGAGGCCCCTCCCACAAGAACCCCTCAGCTCCACCCCCACCACATGAATTTTGTTATGTGCACCAATATGAAGGTGATGTGTCACACAACACCTCCATACTGGTGCACATAACAAAATTCATTCCGCTCATGGATAGCAAAAATTGGAGAGAACACTGGGACCAACCCCAACTAAATCATCCCAGCCAGGGCTTTGTCAAGCTGGGCCTTAAAAACCTCTAAGGATGGAGATTCCACCACCTCCCTAGGAAACCCATTCCAGTGCTTCACCACCCTCCTAGTGAAATAGTGTTTCCTAATATCCAACCTAGATCTCCCCCACTGCAACTTGAGACAATTGCTTCTTGTTCTGTCATCTGCCACCACTGAGAACAGCCTAGCTCCATCCTCTTTGGAACCCCCCCTTCAGGTAGTTGAAGGCTGCTATCAAATCCCCCCCTCACTCTTCTCTTCTGCAGACTAAATAAGCCTTGTTCCCTCAGCCTCTACTCGTAAGTCATGTGCTCCAGCCCCCTAATCACTTCTGTTGCCCTCCGCTGGACACTCTCCAATTTGTCCACATCCTTTCTGTAGTGGGGGGCCCAAAACTGGACGAAATACTCCAGATGTGGCCTCACCAGTGCCAAATAGAGGGGAATAATCACTTCCCTCAATCTGCTGGCAATGCTCCTACTAATGCAGCCCAATATGCCATTACCTTCTTGGCAACAAGGGCACACTGCTGACTCATATCCGGCTTCTTGTTCTCTGTAATCCCCAGGTCCTTTTCTGCAGAACTGCCACTTAGCCAGTCGGTCCCCAGCATGTAGCAGTGCATGGGATTCTTCCGGCCTAAGTGCAGGACTCTACACATGTCCTTATTGAACCTCATCAGATTTCTTTTTGGTCCAATCCTCCAATTTGTCTAGGTCACTCTAGACTCTATCCCTACCCTCCAGCGTATCTATCTCTCCCCCCAGCTTAGTGTCATCTGCAGACTTGCTGAGGGTGCAATCCATCCCATCCTCCAGATCATTAATGAAGAAGTTGAACAAAACCGGCCCCAGGACCAATCCCTGGGGCATTGCACTTGATACCAGCTGCCTACTAGACATGGAGTTGATCCGTACCCATTGAGCCTGATGATCTAGCCAGGTTTCTATCTACCAGGCCGGAGGTTCAAGCCACGAAGATAGAGCACTCTGAGTTTCAGAGAAAGAGAGGAAGCAGCAAGGAGTACAAAGGAGCAACAGAAGGGGGCCATGGAGGTGCCCTAGTGGAGGGTGAATCCTGTTACACCCACCTATATGTTTATATGAAGTTTGGCTACACTTTTAAAACAGAAGATTTTGGATGTAATTACACTCATTTCTGGTGCAAATCAGGAGTAACTACTGAATCCAGTGGAGCTGTGCTAATGTATAAGTTGTGTAAGTGATGGCAGAGTGAGTCGTCAGCCCCATTTTGCTCACAAATATGTCAGATTCTGGGCATTACTGCCTATTTCTTGCTAGTGCAATGATAACACTGATGTGTAAACACCATTTCAAATAATGTCTGACCCTTGTAGATTCTGCTGGAGTGTACTAAAAGTTTCCTAATGCACATTAATGTAGTGCCATTTCAACAGTACATTAACACACACTATTTATGTTGCAGATTATACGTGAAGAGATTTCAGTATTTACTAATTTGCTTCGTAGTCAAAATATTTGAATAATGGTTTCTAGGAATATATTTCAGCCTATGGATTTGTTGCAAAACATTTGACGTTACTTTGGGCATCATTCACGCTTTGCACTGTGTCACAGTCCTAGAACACATATTTCTGCTTCAGCTCCATGACTGGATGACACCCAAACCTACGAAAATCTCTCAAAGTGGCTGTGAAAACACTTCCAATATGAACACACATTGGCACGAGGGAAAGAGACACTTTCCCTTTCTGTGAACATTCTTACACACTAAACTTTACTCACTGAAAGGTTTCACAAATAAATAAATAAATAAATAAATAAAATTGACTAGTATGGAAGAAAACTTATGGAATTTAACAGAATTAATATTTATGAATCCTGTTTTGCTGTATTCAAGCCAGCAGTACAGGAGGGGGCAGGGTTATAAGAACTAGTCCCAGTCATTGTCTCTCAATGGAAGTTTTGAATGTATCTTTTATGCTTGTAATAAAATTATTACAAGGTTTCTATCTACAAGTGTGACAGAAGTTTCTGATTGGAATTTTGCTTTAACAGTTTTTGTAGCCCCTTTTTATTTACTTTTTGCGAACATCCATATCAGTGAAGTTTTGTGTATAAGGATATAAGAATATAAGAAAAGAGTGAATTTTGGTCCCATGATCAAGATTCATTTAAGGGAGAACAATGATTTGTTTTGAATAGCTTATAAAGGTTCATTTATCTAGTTGGAACTGAGACAAAAATATAAGTTAATAATATGATCTGCCACCCAACTCTAGTATCAAAACATGAATATTGGAAATATTAGTGGGGCTGGTCAGGACATGAGCTTTTTTTTCCCCCCACAGAAAATTTCAATACAAATGTTTTTGGCAAAATTTTCTGTGGAATTGTTTGACTTTTCCGAAAAAAGTAAAAAAAAAAAGTGAAATATTTCTGCTGAAAATAAAATATTTTGACTCAGAAATACTGCCTTGGTTGTAATTTTGGTGTCTCATATGCCCATTCTCCCCTAAATGCTGGGAACTCTTGTCGAACTGTACCTCCTACGTTAAAGAATTCAACACTTTCCATCTTTACAGGGAAATGACGTCAGAGCTAAGGAGGCCTCGGGGAAGAAGTGAGGAGAAGAACTATGTAATGGGCTGCATATGGCTTTGTATTTATTGGCTGCTGCTATGGTGAAAATTAAAGGAAAGATAGACTTCTGCATATATCTTAGCTCTTGTTTTTACAATTCTGGTTTTCCTGCAACCTGATTGAAGAAAGAAAGTCACAATAGGAAATGTATTTTCAGAAACCTCAAGACGTTTAAAAACATTAAGGACCAATCCTGCAAGGTGCTGCTCAGCAAATTGAAAGACCAAGCCATTCCTTTATTTGTGAGGAAACTGTTTAGACAAGAGTTCCATAATTTAGTGGAGAGATAATGCCATGTTATTCAGTGATAATGGCATACTCCTCATGCTGCTTAATAAATGTTAAGGCAAAGCCAAGACATTCATTTTCAAAGCAGGATATATTTATGCAATGACACAACAACATATTACAGTCACTTTACTTCCATTACATGAAAATATAGACACAATCGTGTTGTATGGTACAGTGGCAGGTGATCTCTGGCTTAGAAAATGGAAGTGTTCTTTGCGTTTGAGCCAAAACCAAAATGTATTTGTATAGGTTTTTATATTCCTGAACTAACTGACCTCTGAGACTGAAACATTTTAACTTAAAACAAAATTACCTCATCAGTAATGATAAATCCCTACTCCCATCCCCTATCTAACTGATTAGTGGTAGCATGTCTTGCACTCCTGATATTGTTTGAGTGAAATTCAGTTTCGTGCAGAAACAGGACTGCTTTTGCTAGGGAAGTGGCTGAATTTCACTGGAAAAATTTGATTGTTTTGGATTTTACCTCAGGATAAAAGCAGCCGTTTTGAAGGATTGACATGAAATTGGGGACGGAGGAGCTTAACTTTGAAGTAGCTCTCCCTTTCATTGTATTCCACACACCTGTGATGTAGACTGCATGTCTTAATACTAAGGAAACAAAGAGAGAGTGGTTTCCTTGAAGTTGACTTCCCTAGTATTTAGGATTTACAGGATAATTAGAATATCAGATGCTGATTAGGATTTTAAATTTTTTTTCCCTGTTATACACACAGGCTTTGTGTTTATATCAGTTGTTTGCTATTTTCCTCTTGGCCTTATGTTGGTATAAAATACAAAAAATCCTATATATTTCATCTTTGATCTTTAAATTTGAAACCATTTAAGTAACAGCTACTCATTAGTTTGAGAATGAATTCATTTGGGTAAAATGCCAGAGTTTAAATATTCTTATTTTTCTGAAACTTATTGAAATTTAAGTGGAAAATAGTACACTTTAATTCATTACATTATAAATTTAATGGGAATGTTAATCACTGGTCTATAATTTTATCCCTTTTAAATCCTTTCTTAATTTTAAACAATATGAAGAGAAGAATGCATTGAAAGAACTTTATATTTCAGTTTGTCTTAATGTTTTTATGTAAGCCCTTAATTATTTTAAGATATGTGGGACTTAAGTTAGAAATTGGAATATACGGAAACAATTTTACGTAGCTATTTCAGATTACTTCATTATTTGAAATGGTGTTTACTCATCAATATTGTCATTGCAATAACATCATATTAAAAGGCATAAACATCAAGTAAGTAGAACAATTTATTTGTCATTGGAGCTCCATAGTCAGAAGTTCATAAACAGCGTTGAGAACTCTCACAATTTTATTGCTACTCTCACAATATTGGATATTCTTCTTAAAGCCCCAACCCCTGGAGTCTCGTAATTATGTGGGGATATTAATATATATATATTTAAAAAGATTAAATTTCTAGCCCTCATTATTATGGAGAAAAGCTTGAATATGTGACTCTCATGCAACCTGAAAAAAGAAAAGGAGTACTTGTGGCATCTTAGAGGCTAACAAATTTATTTAAATGCTCAAATAAATTTGTTAGTCTCTAAGGTGCCACAAGTACTCCTTTTCTTTTTGCGAATACAGACTAACACGGCTGCTACTCTGAAACCTGTCATCATGCAACCTGAAGGCTGAAAAAGCAGAAGGCAAATATAAAGGATCCATAGAAAGAACCCCAAAGGTTTTCTTTAAAAAAATCATTGTTTTTTGGGGACCTGACCCATTATTGTCTCCTGTTTTTAGAGTGTCTAATTAGTCATTCTAGTTCAGGCATAGGAAACAGCAGCTCTCATGTAGTGTACTGAGATCAGGACCTATGACTCATGAAATTATACGGTCCACTTTTTCATTTCCAGATGGAAGATGTGAAACAATACTCATTACAGGGCACTTTACTGAAGGAACAGTCCTCCTTTAGAGAACTTTACTGGCTGGCAATGGACTGTGATATTCATCTGAAGCCAGAAACAAAGTCATACGTATAATGGTATCAAGTCCATTGAGCTTACAGCAAAGAGAGCTCTTGCTGTGAGAGTAGGCCTACATGTTTTTAATAATTTAAAATACTTTATCTTTTGAAGAATTTTTCCCTAAAGCAGCAAGGTGGCCACCAGCATGTCTGGAAAAAAAAGTTAAAAAACATACAAAACTAAGAAGCATGCTGGAAATCCAGTGCCACCAACTCTCACGATTTCAGTGTGGGTCTCATGATATTAGGTGTTTTTTCTTAAAACCCCAGCTCCTGGAGTCATGTGCAGCTTTAATTAAAACAAATAAAGTCTCTAGCCCTCATGTTGCTCGGGCATGTAGGAAAAAATATTGCTCGGGCATGTAGGAAAGATATCAGGAGGGCCAAATCGCACCTGGAGCTGCAGCTAGCAAGAGATGTCAAGAGTAACAAGAAGGGTTTCTTCAGGTATGTTGGCAACAAGAAGAAAGCCAAGGAAAGTGTGGGCCCCTTACTGAATGAGGGAGGCAAGCTAGTGACAGAGGATGTGGAAAAAGCTAATGTACTCAATGCTTTTTTTGCCTCTGTTTTCACTAACAAGGTCAGCTCCCAGACTGCTGTGCTGGGCAACACAAAATGGGGAAGAGATGGCCAGCCCTCTGTAGAGATAGAGGTGGTTAGGGACTATTTAGAAAAGCTGGACGTGCACAAGTCCATGGGGCCGGACGAATTGCATCCGAGAGTGCTGAAGGAATTGGCGGCTGTGATTGCAGAGCCCTTGGCCATTATCTTTGAAAACTCGTGGCGAACGGGGGAAGTCCCGGATGACTGGAAAAAGGCTAATGTAGTGCCCATCTTTAAAAAAGGGAAGAAGGAGGATCCTGGGAACTACAGGCCGGTCAGCCTCACCTCAGTCCCTGGAAAAATCATGGAGCAGGTCCTCAAAGAATCAATCCTGAAGCACTTAGAGGAGAGGAAAGTGATCAGGAACAGTCAGCATGGATTCACCAAGGGAAGGTCATGCCTGACTAATCTAATCGCCTTTTATGATGAGATTACTGGTTCTGTGGATGAAGGGAAAGCAGTGGATGTATTGTTTCTTGACTTTAGCAAAGCTTTTGACACGGTCTCCCACAGCATTCTTGTCAGCAAGTTAAGGAAGTATGGGCTGGATGAATGCACTATAAGGTGGGTAGAAAGCTGGCTAGATTGTCGGGCTCAACGGGTAGTGATCAATGGCTCCATGTCTAGTTGGCAGCCGGTGTCAAGTGGAGTGCCCCAGGGGTCGGTCCTGGGGCCCGTTTTGTTCAATATCTTCATAAATGATCTGGAGGATGGTGTGGATTGCACTCTCAGCAAATTTGCGGATGATACTAAACTGGGAGGAGTGGTAGATACGCTGGAGGGGAGGGATAGGATACAGAAGGACCTAGACAAATTGGAGGATTGGGCCAAAAGAAATCTAATGAGGTTCAATAAGGATAAGTGCAGGGTCCTGCACTTAGGATGGAAGAATCCAATGCACCGCTACAGACTAGGGACCGAATGGCTCGGCAGCAGTTCTGCGGAAAAGGACCTAGGGGTGACAGTGGACGAGAAGCTGGATATGAGTCAGCAGTGTGCCCTTGTTGCCAAGAAGGCCAATGGCATTTTGGGATGTATAAGTAGGGGCATAGCGAGCAGATCGAGGGACGTGATCGTTCCCCTCTATTCGACACTGGTGAGGCCTCATCTGGAGTACTGTGTCCAGTTTTGGGCCCCACACTACAGGAAGGATGTGGATAAATTGGAAAGAGTACAACGAAGGGCAACGAAAATGATTAGGGGTCTAGAGCACATGACTTATGAGGAGAGGCTGAGGGAGCTGGGATTGTTTAGTCTGCAGAAGAGAAGAATGAGGGGGGATTTGATAGCTGCTTTCAACTACCTGAAAGGGGGTTTCAAAGAGGATGGCTCTAGACTGTTCTCAATGGTAGCAGATGACAGAACGAGGAGTAATGGTCTCAAGTTGCAATGGGGGAGGTTTAGATTGGATATTAGGAAAAACTTTTTCACTAAGAGGGTGGTGAAACACTGGAATGCGTTACCTAGGGAGGTGGTAGAATCTCCTTCCTTAGAGGTTTTTAAGGTCAGGCTTGACAAAGCCCTGGCTGGGATGATTTAACTGGGACTTGGTCCTGCTTTGAGCAGGGGGTTGGACTAGATGACCTTCTGGGGTCCCTTCCAACCCTGATATTCTATGTTTTCAGAGATTAGCTTAAAAATATGATCCCCTAAAGGCTCACAAACCAAAAGGCAAACACACACAATGTATTAATTTCTGAGATCCCATCATTGTTCAACTAATATCATCACTTTAGGGCATCCTGACTCACAATTTTTGGATGCTTTGGGTCGGCCGTACCGTGAAACCCAACTGATCGTCTATCCTGTCAGACTATTCTCCATAGTAGTCAAACAGTGGTTTTGTTTCTTTTCCCTTTGAAGCTTTTGGCAGTTTTACCATTGAGGCAGGCCTAAAGGGGCAAGGGCATTCAGCTAAAACAGGGTGCAATAGACTAGTTTTTGTAATGATTATTAGAATATTTTGCTTCAACTACATTTCCACTTACTGTAGTTCCTTTTTCTGTAAATAATTTTGGATAGTATCTGACTGTATAAAACCCATATGCATCCTTTCAGATACCATGTTACAATACCCTTTGCATGCCTTCCTTCTTGTGACTCAGCAAGGCTCTTGCAGAGAATACCAAATTGCAAACTGGGCAGCTGAATGATCCATGTGCTTTTTAGGATAATGACACATGTAAATCCCTACAACAAAGAGAAGAGATATTTTTCAATGGAATATTGCCATTAATGTATTAGAGTGGGATCAACTCTGCTCATTGTGTTCTCAATCCTGGGCCCTGGCTCAGGCTTCCTTGCAATGCTCAGGCAGCATGAAACAGCTGGAAAGCTGCCATACAGGCACAGCCAATCACAGATGTTGAAAAGCTCTACAAAACTTGTGTCATCCTCCCACTTCACATAGGGGGTATGTCAGAACAAAGATGACCAGGGGCAGAGCACACTGCCCATCTTCAGCCCCTACAGCCATTGGCTGCAGGAAAGAACAGCTTTGGAGCTACTCTAAGGGCTGTCTATATAATTTGCAAGCATAAAAAAAAAGTAAATTCATTAAGGTCCTAATTCTGCATGCTTATTCATGTTGAGAAGTCTGTCAGTCAATGCAACTTCTCAGTGGTACTCAGTGTACTACTCAAGGTGAGCCAGCGTAGCAGATCAAGCTTAGTCCTGAGGTGCCATGTAGTACAGTAGATAAAGCGTTAGATTGAAATTCTAGAAACTTGTGTTCTTGTCCCACCACTGACACTGCTTGTGCTAGTCACTTCACCCCTTTGTGCTTCCGTTTTAATTTTCTTCTTTTTCCTTGTATACTTTCTTTGGGGCAGGGACTGGCTCCTACCTGTATGGATACCTGCAGGTACCATTTTAATACAAGTAGTAATGAATGTATAACCTATACTGAAAACAGTTGCCTAGCTCTTCTATCATCCCTCTGTAAAGAAAAGGTCAAAAGAACAGCTAGAAGGAGAAATCTGAAAAATGTGTATAAAAAGGAACAAAACCAAAAGCTGAACAACAAATGGAGTCTGTGGATTAGCTGTAGCGTAATTTAGTAACAAATGCAACAATCATCATTTACAGATTAAAGAGAGAAAGTTATTTGTTAGGTGTCAGGATGATTAATAGATTGTTTTTACATTGTCAGCTCTTATTCAATATGTTGCAGTATTGAATGAACATATTACAGTTCCTGAGCACAGCCCTAGAGGGAAAGGACATTGTTAGCACAGTAGCGGGAGCTCATATCGTTTTTATCTAAGACACCTTTAATTATTATAGCCTGTGACACAGTCAGATCCCAATGAATATACATCCTGAAAATATATTCTCCAGAAAGCTGTGTTCTGTCCTTTACCTATACAGAAATATTTAATAAAGAAAAGCACTCCAGACAACTCTTTAAAATGAGGATTTTTTCTCTGTCTCTGTTACAGGCAGCCTACAGACAGGAGCTCTGATTTAAATGGAGCCCTGAAGAGGTGACAGAGGTGCAGCCTCTGTCAAAGGGGACTCTGGCTATCTACATACATGACCATTACAAGAGGGGGAGGAACTGTCTGATCATTTATGCATGCAGTCTATGGGTGTGTCAAGATCTGGTCATTTAGAGACAGAGTCTGATTCTCTAGTGTTGTGCAATTATCTATGTGAGTACAAAGTGGGTGTAAAAGCAACTGCTGGTTTAAATAGAGAATTCCGCTTTGGTGGCATTTTGTTCACACTATGCACTTACATGGTGTGACATTATCTGATTAGAGTATGACCATGCAAATCATTGTTGCTACCACTGTTATATAATTTCAACGAATCTTATACAAAGTATGATGCATGGCCAGAAGGGGTTAAGCAACTTGCAAGCTAATTTGACCCAGATTCAACCTTTAGGGACACATTGGCAGATAATAAAAGGAGTACTTGTGGCACCTTAGAGACTAACAAATTTATTAGAGCGTAAGCTTTCGTGAGCTACAGCTCACTTCATCGGATGCATTTGGTGGAAATAGAGACTGGGAGTGGATGAGTCATTACACAAAGTAAAACTATTTCCCCATGTTATTTCTCCCCCCCCACCTCACCCCCCACTGTTCCTCAGATGTTCTTGTTAACTGCTGGAAATGGCCTACTTTGCTTGTCACCATGAAAGGTTTTCCTCCTTCCCCCCCACACCTGCTGGTGATGGCTCATCTTAAGTGATCACTCTCCTTACAGTGTGTATGATAAAACCCATTGTTTCATGTTCTCTGTGTGTGTATATAAATATCCCCACTGTATTTTCCACCAAATGCATCCGATGAAGTGAGCTGTAGCTCACGAAATCTTATGCTCAAATAAATTTGTTAGTCTCTAAGGTGCCACAAGTACTCCTTTTCTTTTTGCGAATACAGACTAACACGGCTGCTACTCTGAAACCTGTCTTTAAGGGAACTGTGTTGTTGTCTTCTGGGTAACCAATACAGTGTTATAGATGCTGTTTTGTGCTGGCTTGGTAAATCTAAGTATTGGAATAGCCACCAGCTTTGGGGATTGTCTGCTCCGTTCTTTGTAGTTCACCCTAATTGAGTAACCTCAGTGAGGCTCCCCGGGACTGTGGTCACACATGGGCCAGATCCTGACCTGCCTGAGGGAGAGCTTCAGGTGGTGCAGAACTGCTGTAGCAACCCCTCTCCTTGCTGCAGCTGATGGTCAGCAAGCTGTTATGACTTCATGGGGTCAGTAGAAGCTGGTGCAACTTATAATAGCCTTATGGCTGCTCTGAGTTGTCACTGTTTACCAGTCTAGTGCAGAATGGCCCAGGGTTGGCGGAAGCGTAGAGGTAATTGCACTTATCCCCTGCTGCGACTCAAAATCTAGACTGCTTTGTCAGGTATAATTTACTACATAAGGTGCTACCTGAAGACTATTTTTCGTTCCTTTTTAAAGTATTATCTGTGACCAGGAATCAAAGCTCTTCCTAGAAAAGGAGATCAGATTAGCTGACCCTGTGAATTTTGTCTTGAGTTGCTTCACCAGCTTACACAAGAATTCTGAAAGAACTGTTCTGAATGAGTTACAAATAATTAGCCACAGAAAGTACTCCACATACAACTTTTATTAATGAGTCATTTCGAATCTAATATTGCACCTAACTGTGGGAAATTCTCAAACAGATCATTCCTTCCATGTTATTTGATCAGGTCTGGCTGTTATACTATGCTCCTTGGCAATTTGTGCACATCCTAGTATATCTGGCTGACTAGTATTCAGTGGAGCACACCAGCAAGAATCTGTTAAGCAGATTGTCAGGCATAAACAAGAAATGGCATCAAGTCCACACTGTGGCTGTTGTTTAATAAGAACACAACACATGAACATAAGATCAGTGTGGAAGCAATTTTTGGGAGGGATAATTGATCTGTCTTTATAAGTTGTTTCAATAAAACAGTACTAGAGTGAAAGAGATTAATCCAAAGGCCCTTGAACTAAATGGAAAGATTTCCATGCACTTTGATGGGCTTTGGATCAGATGGCTAGGAGCAACCTCTACTTTTTGCTTCTGGTGTAACTGGAGTCAAGAATGTAGTACAACATTATGTTGTCTAATATATCCAGGTTTATGGAATAAGTCAAAGGAAATATCTCAGATAAAAGCAGCAATAATAAAGAGAGGCTGTGTATTGAGGTGATGTGGGTCCCCGCCGCTCCAGAGAGAGACGAGCCGCTCTGGACACCAGAATGGGTGGAGCCAGGGAGCTCTGATCCCGCCCCCCAGAGGGTCAGGTGTGGCACAGGAAGTATAAAGGCCAGACCCCAGAGCTCACTGAGAGAGCTGCCGCCGGGGAGACCAGATGCCTGCCTCCTGGTGGGAAGCCCCAGCGACCTGCGACGGACCCAAGGGCTGGCTAGGCCTGCCCCAGGCTAAGCCTGCCCTGCCCCAGCAATCCGAAGAAACCCATGGTGTTGGACCCCCCTGAGGACACCACCCTGACCCAGCTACCTCAAGATGGGGAGTCTGGAAGTAGTCCGGGGACAGCTGACCCTAGTCTGGCTGCTACACTGCCAGAACCCATGTCAGTGTGTTGCAGCCAGGATCCCCAGTGACACAGCAGCGGGTCTTCTGCCACTGCCAGGGTCCCGGGCTGGGACGCAGTGCAGTGGAAGGGCCTGCATCCCCTCTGCCACCCAACTCATGGGTGGCAGTCTCCCCCTCTCCCAGGCCTTTGGACCCAGGGCCTGGGCTCACTGTTAGAATCATAGAATCATAGACTTTAAGGTCGGAAGGGACCATTATGATCATCTAGTCTGACCTCAATGCAGGCCACAGAATTTCACCCACCCACTGCTGTAACAAACCCCTAACTTATGTCTGACCTATTGAAGTCCTCAAATCGTGGTTTAAAGATTTTGAGGTGCAGAGAATCCTCCAGCAAGTGACCCTTGCCCCACTCTGCAGAGGAAGACGAAAACCCCCCAGGGCCTCTGCCAATCTGCCCTGGAGGAAAATTCCTTCCCAACCCCAAATATGGCGATCAGCTAAACCCTGAGCATGTGGGCAAGACTCACCAGCCAGACACCCAGGAAAGAATTCTCTGTAGTAACTCAGATCCCACTCCATCTAACATCCCATTACAGGCCATTGGGCATATCTACCACTAATAGTTGAAGATCAATTAATTGCCAAAATTAGGCCATCCCATCATATCATCTCTTCCATAAACTTTTCAAGCTTAGTCTTGAAGCCAGATATGTCTTTTGCCCCCAGTGCTTCCCTTGGAAGGCTGTTTCATAACTTCACTCCTCTGATGGTTAGAAACCTTCATCTAATTTCAAGTCTAAACTTCCTGATAGCCAGTTTATATCCATTTGTTCTTGTGTCCACATTGGTACTGAGCTTAAATAATTCTTCTCCCTCCGTGGTATTTATCCCTCTGATATATTTATAGAGAGCAATCATATCTCCTCTCAGCCTTCTTTTGGTTAGGCTAAACAAGCCAAGCTCTTTGAGTCTCCTTTCATAAGACAAAAAGAAAGGAGGACTTGTGGCACCTTAGAGACTACTAAGGTGCCACAAGTCCTCCTTTTCTTTTTGCAGATACAGACCAACATGGCTGCTACTCTGAAACCTTTCATAAGACAGGTTTTCCATTCCTCGGATCATCCTAGGAGCCCTTCTCTGTACCTGTTCCAGTTTGAATTAATCTTTCTTAAACATGGGAGACCAGAACTGTATACAATATTCCAGATGAGGTCTCACCAGTGCCTTGTATAATGGTACTAACACCTCCTTATCTCTACTGGAAATACCTCGCCTGATGCATCCCAAGACCGCATTAGCTTTTTTCACGGCCATATCACATTGGTGGCTCATATTCATCCTGTGATCAACCAATACTCTGAGGTCCTTCTCCTCCTCTGTTACTTCCAAGTGATGCGTCCCCAGTTTATAACAAAAATTCTTGTTATTAATCCCTAAATGCATGACCTTGCACTTTTCACTATTAAATTTCATCTATTACTATTACTCTAATTTTCAAGGTCATCCAGATCTTCCTGTATGATATCCTGGTCCTTCTCTGTATTGGCAATACCTCCCAGCTTTGTGTCATCTGCAAACTTTATTAGCACATTCCCATTTTTTGTGCCAAGGTCAGTAATAAAAAGATTAAATAATATTGGCCCAAAACCGATCCCTGAGCAACTCCACTAGTAACTTCCTTCCAGACTGACAGTTCACCTTTCTTTGTGACCCGTTGTAGTCTCCCCTTTAACCAGTTCCTTATCCACCTTTCAATTTTCATATTGATACCCTTCTTTTCCAATTTAGCTAATAATTCCCCATGTGGAACCGTATCAAATGGCTTACTGAAATCGAGGTAAATTAGATCCACTGCAACAACAAGGAGTCCAGTGGAGACTGGACTTAAAGACTAACATGGCTACCCGCTGATACGTAGATCCAATGTGTTTCCTTTGTCTAAAAAAATCTGTTACCATCTCAAAGAAGGAGATCAGGTTGGTTTCACACAATCTATCTTTTGTAAAACCATGTTGTATTTTGTCCCAGTTATCATTGACCTCAATGTCCTTAACTACGTTCTCCTTCAAAATTTTTTTCCAAGACCTTGCATACTACAGATGTCAAACTAACAGGCCTGTAGTTACCCGGATCACCTTTTTTTCCTTTCTTAAAAATAGGAACTATGTTAGCAATTCTCCAGTCATACAGTACAACCCCTGAGTTTACAGATTCATTAAAAAATTTTGCTAATGGGCTTGCAATTTCATGTGCCAGTTCCTTTAATATTCTTGGATGAAGATTATCTGGGCCCCCCAGTTTAGTCCCATTAAGCTGTTCAAGTTTGGCTTCTACCTCGGATGTGGTAATATCTACCTCCATATCCTCATTCCCATTTCTCGTCCTACCATTATCCCTAAGCTCCTCATTAGCCTCATTAAAGACTGAGGCAAAGTATTTGTTTAGATCAGGGGTCGGCAACATTTTAGAGGTGGTGTGCCGAGTCTTCATTTATTCACTTTAATTTAAGGTTTCGCGTGCCAATAATACATTTTAACATTTTTTAGAAGGTCTCTTTGTATAAGTCTATATATTATATAACTAAACTACTGTTGTACGTAAACAAGGTTTTCAAAATGTTTAAGAAGCGTCATTTAAAATTAAATTAAAATGCTGATCTTACACCACCGGCCCACTCAACCCGTTGCCGATCTGGGGTTCCGTTCACTTAGGCTGGCAGTGGGCTGAGCGGGGCCTGTGGCCGAGACCCCGGCTGGCAAGGGGCAGGCAGCCAGAACCCCAGACCGGCAGTGGGCTGAGCAGGGCCAGTGGCCGGGACCCCAGACTGGCAGTGGGCTGAGTGGCTCAGCCCGTTGCCACTCAGCCCGCTGTCGGTCTGCGGTTCCATCCGCCGGCTCCTGCCAACCAGGGTCCCAGCTGCCAGCCCTGCTCAGCCTGCTGATGGTCTGGGATCCCGGCCCTGCCCACATAGAGTAGGTATCTACTTTCTCCCTGGTTCTAGCCATTCTCTTCCTCTCTCTGCACTGAGATGAGGGTGGGAGTGTGCTGAGAACAGGGCTGGGGGTGAAAGAGCAGGCTGGGGGTTGGGGTGCAGGGTCTGGCCAGGAGCTAGAATGAGGGAGGGGGCTCAGGGTTGGGGCAGGAGGTTTGGGTGTGGAGTGCTTACCTGGGAAGCTCCCATTTGGTGCAAGGGGTGCAGGTGGGAATGTGGGGTGTGTGTGTGCAGAAACTCCCATTTGGTGCTCAGAGTGAGAGTGGGTATGTGGGGGTGCAAGAGTCAGAGCATGGAGTGTGGGGGGGCTGGGTATGTGTGGGGGGTGCAGGAGTCAGGGCAGGGGACTGGGGGTGTATGAGGAGGGTACAGGAGTCAGGGCAGGGGGTTGGGGGGGTTGGGTATGTGTGGGGGGGTGTTGGAGTCAGGGCTGGGGTTGTGGGGGGGCAGGGGTCAGGGCACGGGGCTGGGGTGTATGAGGGGTGCAGGGGTGAGGGCAGAGGGCTGGGTGTGTCTGAGGAGGGTTTGGGGTCAGGACAGAGGGCTGGGGATGTGTGAGAGGGGTGCAGGGGTCAGGGCAGAGGGCTGGGCATGTGGGCTGGGGTCGTGAGGATGCTCCCAGCCCCCTACCCTGAGCAGCTCACGGCAGGGGACTGGAGGGGATATGCCCTGATTCCACCCCCTTCCCCAAGGTCCCCAGAGCAGAGAGTGCACTGCGGCTCTGCTTTTACCTCCCCTGCTCCGTAGCAAGGGCCGTCAGCTGATCGGCCGCAGGGAGGGAGAGAAGGAGGGGCAGGAACCAGCATGCTGGGGGAAGAGGTGGGGGGAGGGGGAAGCTTGCCTGCCCTGCAAGGAGAGAGTGGTGGACGGGGGGCAGAAAAGAGTGGGCTGGGCCGGGCAGGATTTTTAGTGGCACGCTGCTGTCTGCCCGGGTCCAGCACACAGCAGCGTGCCATTAAAAATTGGCACGCGTGCCATAGGTTGCCGACCCCTGGGTTAGATATTGGGCCATGCCTATATTATCTTTAACCTCCACTCCATCCTCAGTGTTAAGCAGTCCCACTTCTTCTTTCTTTGTTTTCTTCTTATTTATATGGCTATAGAACCTTTTACTATTGGTTTTAATTCCCTTTGCAAGGTCCAACTCTACATGGCCTTTGGCCTTTCTCACTTTATCCCTACATGTTCTGACCTCAATAAGGTAGCTTTCCTTGCTGATCCCTCTCATCTTCCACTCCTTGTAGCCTTTCTGCTTTTTCTTAATCACCTTTCTGAGATGCTTCCTCATCCAGCTTTGTCTACAACTCCTGCCTATGAATTTTTTCCCCTTTCTTGGGATGCAGGCTTCTGATAGTTTCTGCAACTTTTTGACTTGAAGTAATTCCAGGCCTCCTCCACTTTTAGATCCACAAGTTCTTCAGTCCAATCCACTTCCCTAACTAATTTCCTTAGTTTTTTAAAGTCAGCCCTTTTGAAATCAAAAACCCTAGTCACAGATCTATTTTTGTTTATCCTTCCATTTAGTTTGAACTGAATTAGCTCATGATTGCTCGAACCAAGGTTGTCCCCTACAACAATTTCTTCTATGAAGTCCTCACTACTCACCAAAACCAAATCAAAAATGGCATTCCCTCTTGTTGGTTCAGCAACTACTTGGTGAAGGAATCCATCAGCTATTGCATTCAGGAAAATCTGACCCTATTATTATTACTAGCACTTGTCCTCCAGTCTATATCTGGGAAGTTAAAGTCTCCAGGATCACACAATTCCCATTAGTATTTACTTCATTAAAAACATTAAAGAGGTCTCTATCCATATCCAGATCAGATCCTGACCATCTATAACACACTCCAAACACTATCCCAGGGGAGGCTCTAGTAGCTTTCTTCCCCAATGTGATTTTTGCTTAGACAGACTCTTGTCTTATCCATTCCATCACTTCTTACTTCTTTACAGTCTACCTCATAATTGATATACAAGGCTACTCCACCACCTTTGCCTTTATTTCTGTCTCTCCTAAACAGCACAAACCCTTCAATGCTTGTAGTCCAGTCATGACTACTCTTCCACCATGTTTCTCTTATCCATCCGATGAAGTGAGCTGTAGCTCACGAAAGCTTATGCTCAAATAAATTTGTTAGTCTCTAAGGTGCCACAAGTACTCCTTTTCTTTTTGCGAATACAGACTAACATGGCTACTACTTTGAAACCTGTCATTATGCAAGTTCCTGCACCAGTAGCTCTAATTCCTCCATTTTGTTACCTAGGCTCCTTGCATTAGTGTACAAACATCTTAATTTTTGCTGTTTGGTCTCACTCACATTCTTTACTTGATTAGGCACAGACATTCTACCACCAGTATCACCTATTAGATTGGTATGTACACTACCCTTCCGCCTTATGTCCATTCTCCTACCCACTGCTGTATCCTTTCTTACTGCGTTTTCTTCCCTCTCAATGTTAAAATCCGGCGTGGAGATTACCTGGACATCTCCCAACCATCTCCCCCAAATTCCTAGTTTAAAGCTCTCTTGATCAGTTGTGCCATCCTCCATCCTAGAAGTCTATTTCCCTCCTTAATCGGGTGAAGTCCATCCCAAGAGAACAGTCCTCTGCCCATGCATGCTTCCCAGTGGCCATACATCCCAAAGCCCTCCTTATAGCACCACTACCTGAGCCATCTGTCGAGCATAATAACCTTGTCACACTTTTGTTGCCCTTCGCTAGGAACAGGCAGGATCCCACTGAAGATCACCTGAGCCTCGATTTCCTTAAGTATCTTCCCCAGTCTGGCATAGTCTCCCTTGATATGTTCCAGTGAGAATCTAGCCATATCATTTGTTCCCACATGAAGGACAATCAGTGGATTCTTTCCCACTCCCGTTAGGATCCTCTTCATCCCAGGTCCACATCCCGTATCTTAGCACTCAGCAGACAGCATACCCTTTTGTTCTCTGGATCAGCTCTCATTACAGGCCTGTCTATTCTTCTCAGTAAGGAGTCCCCAGTCACGTAGCCCTGCCTTTTCCTGGTGATGGTGCAATTCTCCAGTCTATCCCCTGCTCCCTCTGGCACAAGTCTTCTCGATTCCTGTTGTCCCTTGCAATCCTCTGCAACCCATCCCGTATCCTCCTGGGGCTCATATTTGGTGTTATCTCCATTGACTCTTGCCTTCTTCCAATAGGACTAGCTGCTCTTCTCTTCTTCCTTGCCCTCTCACCTTCAGTGACCACCTGCTGTGCCCCTTCTTCATTTTCCAACTCCGCAAACCTGTTCCTGAGCTCTGTTTCTCCTTCACTAGCCCGTCTTTTCCTCTGCCTGGTTCTCTTAGTCACATGCTTCCATTGTCCACTTTCCTCACCCAGCTCTATCAAGCGGCACTTCATGCAGACTAAACTCTTTTCAGGTACCCCGATCCAGGATCATGTACATGCCACAGCTTCTACATCCAGTCATCTTCATTGTGTCTTCCACTGCTTGGGTCACTATCACTGCTGCCTCTGTGTCTGTCATTACCTTCTCACCTAAGTCCTATTAGTCCGGGAAACACAAACCAAACCAAACCACCACCACCCACAGCAAAACAAAACCCCAATGAGCACCAAAACACTGCCAGACCACCACACACTCCCTTCACTAGCTTGTCTGTTCCTTTGCCTGGCTCTCTTAGTCTTCCCCCAAACTCCCCTTGCAAACTTCCACTCAAACTCCCTGGTTTACACCTCTGTTTGCTGGCTCCTGTGTCACTGCAGCTGTCTGTTGCTAAACTGTTGTTACTCAGCCCCTGCCTGAGGGCCTGAGCACCTGACTCACCATTGCCCCACCCTGACCTAGGGCCTGGGCTGATGACTAACTGTGTTGTTTCTGCCCTCACAAAGGCTGCGGAGGAAGACTCCTGTGGCCGGACTAACTCCCTGCTAGACCTCTTCCTAAACTTAGTGAGGCAGTGTGGGTTCCTGCCGCCCAGAGCTGGTTCCAGGCACCAGCTTTCCAAAGAGGCGCTTAGGGCAGCATTCAGAATGGGGCGGCAGTCCATGTCCCGTAGCGGCAATTCAGCGGCAGCTCCGCCACTCTTCCCGCCATGGCGGCTTTTGGGCGGCAGCTCCACTGCTCTTCTGGGCGTGGCGGCAATTTGGCGGCAGCTCCACCGCTGTTGTGGTGGTGGCAATTCAGTGGCGACTGCTTGGGGTGGCAAAATTGGTAGAGCCACCCCTGCCACCGTGCCAGAGAGAGATGAGCCCTGGCTAATCTCTATACAGGCTATAATAAAAAACAGCAATACAACTATTTGGACAAATTCTCTCTCACTTGTGGAAGTCAGTGAGCTTGTACTGGTGCAAGTGAAAGTAGGATTTGGCCAAATATTGCATTTACTTAGCCTGCATCCCACCATTCCTTCTCTCACTCAGGTAAGTATGAGAGCTGACAATCACTTCAGTGTCTTTGTCTTTACTATGCAGAGAAAGAGCCTGATTCTCCCCTGCCTTGCATCTGGTCTTGTCATGACCCTTGGCTCAAAAGACTGCTAAGTGATTGTCAAACGCTTTCAAAGCAGAATGATAGGAATGGGGGAAAGGTGATTTTTTTTAATGAAAAAAGGAACAAATATTTGCAAAAATTTTCATGAAAAATTTCCTCATTTATTGGTCAGCTCTCATGATAGAATTTTATACTCACTTTGTGCAGGCACAAATAGTTAAACAAGGTGCAAGGCAGTGGAAAATCAAGTCCATCAAATCCTAAAATCAAATTCTAAAATGCACAGATGCCTCTTTTTATTGACTTTATTGGGAATGTGCATCAAAGGGGAGGATTTGAGACATTAGTACCTTTATGCAACAAAAACCCCACTTCATACTAAATAACTTGAGTGAATTTTAAATTACAAAATTATATACAGCTCAAGAGACAAATATGTTTATTTACATGATGAAATAACCCATTCCATGAAAAACTATTTAGAATGATTTTGGCTAAGCATCCAGGAGTTAGTATAGACTGATCTAGTCCTGGTCTGCGCCAGCCTTCCACTTCTTCTTGCCTGCAATATGTCTCAGCAGGCTTTCTTTGGTAACTCCCCTGAAACTCCTGATAGTTGTTTTCAAATCCGCTATGCACTGGTGCCAGGTTGGTGGAGACTAGGCCATGGCTTAAGGGTGGTTCTCGGGAGAAGCAGTTAGATGTCCTCTTCTGGATCTACTTGGTAAATGGAGCAGTCTCTTTTTCAGGTATCATTGTAAAGACATAAATACATTTTGACAGTGAGTTAATGGTGGGGAGCAGAGAACAGTTCTTAACAGCTTTGAATGTTTCCCCCCAAAACATATCAAAGGAATTAACAGCATGAGTATAAACTATTCTGCTATGCAGAGGCAGATTAGGAGTTTGTAGGGCCCTGGGCCAGAGCAATTGGGGGCCCTCCCACCTGCAGTCCCCTCCATACCCTTCTCCTTGCCCCCCAGCACTCCCGCTGGGGAAATGGGGTAGGAGTGTGGAGGCTTGCCCTGACCCCCCACCAGCACTCCTGTCAGGGAGCTGGGTCAGGATGTGGGGGCTTGCCCCACTCCCCAGCAGGAGCGCTGGGCAGGCAGGGGGAACTGGGCAAGCCCCCGCACCCCCCCTCCGCTCCCCAGCAGGAGCACTGGGTGGGAGGAGCAGGTCAGGGCGCAGGGGAACCCATTTTTCCAGGGGTCCCGAGCATGGGCCTCATTGGCCCAGTGGCTAATCCACCACTGATATGATGATTGTGTCTGGTTTTGTGCTGGCCCTCTGCACAGGGGTGTTTTTCATCTCAAAGAAGGATGTAATCCCACATTCCTTGCTCTCCTAAAGCTCCCAGGGAATTCAATGGTCGCTCTGAACACCCAGGGAATGTCGGACAGACCACAAAATCTAAAATTTGCTTTTATACTGATTTTTTAATGCTAACAGAGCTTCTCAGTTTTAATCATTAAATGTTCCAGGCCTGGTTCTGATCTCACTTGTGTCTGTGTAAACTAGGAGAAACACCATTGACATCATTGGACTTACACCAACTTTACACCAGTGCAAGTGGGATCAGAATCAGGCCTTTTGTTTAGATATGGCATAAAGTTTCATCTGAAAATTGTTAAATGAGAATTAAAGCTGGATGAAAAAGTTGAAATGTTTGACATTGAACTCTTACAGTAGGAATAACTACTCTGTATTAAGATAGCACCCTTCATCTGAAACTATATAGTGCTTTTCAACCAATCAATGAATTAATCCTCGCAACATCTCTGTGAGGCACACAAGTATTTTTATATGCATTTTATAAAAGGTTAAAATAAGACACAACGGCTAAGTAACTGTTCCTAAAGTCATACAGTGTCTAAGTGGCAATTTTGAAGAGCCATAAGTCCCAATTCCTCAGTCACCTTCTCTAATCACTAGATTCACTTGGCCAAATTCAGCCCTGGGATGAGCTGGTGAACTCCTCAGCTGAAGTGAGTCAACTGTTGGTGTTGTGCATTGCACTATGATAGGGCTAGAAATGCCAAATATAGCTATGGACTTTGGCCCAGATCCTCAGCCAATGTAAATTGGTGTCGCTCCATTGACAACACAGATGTACACCCAAAGAGGAGCTGGATCAGTAATTTCTATTGCAATTTACTATTTATGCTAAAACATGCTTATTCCCAGGTAAACTTTCAGAACACTGTGGTGATCTAGTGGCACAACATCCTTTAAAAGGACCATCCATGGAAACTGATGTTAACCCACCTCCTTCCTTACAGAAAATTACAAGAATGCCCTGGAGAGTAAATAATTGTTCAAAACAATTGTTCAGAATAAAACCCCAGCCACTGAGTTAGGCACTGACTGCTGACTGAGGAAAACATTTTGAAGCTATCACTGGGTATGTTAGGAATGCCAATAAAAATCACATTCACAGTTCTCCATTATGTCCCAGAGAAAATGATAACTCATGGCATAGCATATGCTTCTAAAAGAAACAGGCCTTTTTATTTACAGATATTTTTGTAAACTTAAATTATCATGAAAACAATGGCCTGTGATCTAGGCACTTACTCACAATCTAGGTGGCATATAGAACAAATATTTAGAGTCAAATGATCATTATGGTCCTTTCTGACCTTAATATCTATGAATCTAGGGGTTTAGTTACTTGGCTTTCATCAAAGGCATGTGCATTGCTTCCCCACTGTCTGTCTGGAAATTTTGGCTGGGTTAGTGATTACCAAGCAGATCTGATTGTTTTCTGTTACTGCTATAACCATGTAAAATTTTCCTCGTGAAAATGATAGGCCAGTTTCTGATCTTATCACACTGGTGTCATTCTGGAGTAGCTCATGTTTCCTCACACATTGCTCCACACCTCCCACCTTGTGCGCTGCTCACTCCTCTCACCTTGTGGTTATGTCTCCTCTTTCCATTCCTGCCTCAGTGCCTTTTTTCACACTGCTCCCTGTGCCCGGAAGGACACTGTTTTTTTTGTGTGCCAAATGTCTTAAACACTCCTAATACAAAGCACTTCTTACACCTTGCTTTTTATCACTTATTTCCATTTCATGGATGACATTCTGGCTCCCTTGACGTCAATTGCAAAACTCCCATTGGTTTTGCTGGGACCAGGAGTTCACTCCATAATCTAGGTTTGGCTAATTTAGGTTGTAAACTCATTGGGGCAGAGATTATGGGTCAGATTTTCAAAAGTGCTCAGCTCCCAGCAACTCCCATTTTGATGCTTCTAGACAGATTTTTCAATAGAGATGAGCACCCAGAACTGGTGAAAACCTGTTCATTTTTTCTGGTGCCTAAATGGGAGTTGAGCTCTCTTGAAAATTTGGCCCTATTTGCGGTTGCTGAGCATTTTTGAAAATTTGGTCTCAGGTCTTTTAAAAAAGTCTCTGTAGAGTACCATGCAAAGCTATGGCAGAGAATAGATGATGATGATGAGTATAACTGGGATGGAAATCTGGACTAACATATGCAATTAGACTACTTCTACTACTATTATACATTAAAATATTGTAGCACTTTTCTCTGGAAAATTTCAAATACCTCACAGCACCCATGTGAAGTAAGGAAGTAGTAGTATTCTCCATTTTACATATGGGGAACTGAGACACAGAGAAATTAAAGGCAACACTTTCAAATTTGCTTGCCTAAAGTAAGTCACCTAAATAAATGCCTGATCTTCAGAGATCTGAGCACCTATCACTTCCATTGATTTCAGAGGGAGTTAAGGACATTCCATACACCAGAAAATCAGACTCCCTATATAGGGGCCTAAACACAGAGTTCAAAAATTTTAGTCCACATGATTTGCCCAAGTCATGCAGTTAGACAAATGCAGAATCAGGAATATAATCAAGAATTCATAACTCTATCCCATACTCATAGCACTAGATCATGGAAAATGGTACTCAGCCCTTTTAACTGTCTTCAGTCCACGTGCTATATACATGATGCCTGATTTCAGAGGAGATGTACTGAGCCCTCTCAATTCCCCTTTAAGTCATTGGGAATTGTGTGCACTCAGCTACTCCTAAACACAGGGCAGGCATTGTAGATCTTGCTCAATTTCTATGGAGACTATTACTCAACCAATTTTAGGAAAATGTCCTCTTATTGTACAAGTATTGGCTGTAGTACAGCAAGCCTAGGCTCATGTACTTATTCTATTTCCTTACTGTTGATGGTTGGAGGGTCTTCATTCTTTGTTCAGAACACCTTGATAAAGTTTCATTGGTTCCTTCTGTCACAGAGGTTTTAAACCATCCAGCCTGGCAAAGCAGTTTCTTGCATCTCTTTAGGAACACTTGGCTTGAAAAGCAATACAGAACTGGATCAAGTGCACTGTTTAGGTATGTAAAGGCAAATGAGGCATGTAATAACTGGTCAATAGTGCCAATGTGTTCAGGGAATACTTTTATAGTAACCAGCCCAACTGCAGCAATTAAAATAGTAGGCAAGAAGCAGACGGTATATACCAAAACAATGACTATCAGCACTTTCACAGATCTTTGGACCTTGTTCCTTTTAGCCAATTTCTTCTGCTTGAGCTTCAAGATAATGTTGCAAACACAGAACATGATGATGCCTAAAGGCAGAAAAAATTCAAGAAAAAATAATATTGCATGCCATTTGGCTGCTGCCTGTGGTTCAAGATGAAGGTTATAACTTTGGCATGCACTGTTCTTACTCTGATTATGATCCAAGGTAAAGACATGGCTGTTCATAAGTATAACTATGATCCAAAGTGCAATTGCTACTTTTGCAGCACAGGATGTTGATATTTTACTCAGTTGGTGGTGAGGATGAACCACTTTAAAGTAGCGATCCATTGCAATGGCAGTGAGAAATACAATGCTTGCTGTCCTGTTCATTGACAACATGAATAGGTTGACATGGCAAAATGTCTCTGTGAGGACCCAGACTTCATTCTCCATGTAGTAGTGGATACGAAATGGCAAGTTGATTATCAGGAAGAAATCAGCAATGACCAAGCTGAATAAATACACGGTGCTTGATGACCAGAGATTCCTGGAGGAGCAAAAGATGCTCAAAGCAATACCATTTCCAACAAGTCCTATGACAATCTCCACACCAAGCAGAGAAGCAATAATCACTGCAATTGTGGCAACTCCATTCATTGTCATGTTGGTCACTGCTGCGAATCTGGAGCTCTTGCTGTTTTTTAAATTTCTGCAGCCCACAGTTGGATGGTGAGTTGAGATGCTTGCAAATACTTGCCAAGTGTCTTTGAAATACAGGAAATACAGTGAAATTTCAAGAAGTGGCATTTGTTTGTTTGCAAAAATTGAGTCAATACCAACATGACACGCCTCTGAAAGTATCTAGAGATATAATCTTATCAATAGATTGTGAAATACTTACCTTCTGGTCATCGGTACAGCTTTGTCATGGAGAACAAAGCTGATAGTGCTGTTTTAGGACTAAACTGAAGCAAAATTTAGATTGCATCTGAAGTTGTCTGCCTCAACCACTTAGAACTAGTCTAAGATTACAGATCCCTTTGTACAGGACACCCAACCAAATCTGTACGTTTTATATAGTGTGTTTATTATTTTGCAAGTACAACATAAGGATTTAGTTTTCATTATTCTTTGCATGTGATTTTTGCCATAGGAACATAAGGGCAAAAGAACTGCCATACTGGATCAGAATAGTCATCTATCTCATCCAGTATCCTATCTCTGAAGGGGGCCAGTACCAACTGATTCAGGGGAAGGTGCAAGAAACCTGCAAAGGCAGCTATTGAATAACCTGCCCACGGAGAAAGTTCCTTTCTATCCCCCATCAGTAGTTGTTGGCTTAGGCTTGAATAGAGACTGGGAGTGGATGGGTCATTACACAAAATAAAACTATTTCCGCATGTTATTTTCCACCTCCTCCACCCCCCCTAGTTCCTCAGACGTTCTTGTCAACTGCTGGAAATGGCACACCTTGATTATCACTACAAAAGGTTCCCCCCCCCCCCACTCTCCTGCTGGTAATAGCTCACCTTAAGTGATCTCTCTCTTTACAGTGTGTATGGTAACACCCATTGTTTCATGTTCTCTCTGTGTGTACATAAATCTCCCCACTGTATTTTCCACTGAATGCATCCAATGAAGTGAGCTGTAGCTTCCGAAAGCTTACGCTCAAATAAATTTGTTAGTCTCTACGGTGCCACAAGTACTCCTTTTCTTTTTGCGAATACAGACTAACATGGCTGCTACTCTGAAACCTGTCATTAGGAAAAAAGTATCAGTGCAGCTACCAGTGAGAGTTGGTGGCCGCACTCTGGGGCCACAAAAAAATTTGCTGCGAGAATCCTTGCCCTAAACACAGTTCTTAAATTCTTAATAGTGTAATTTTATGTGTTCTCACTGCTCATAGAAATATTGAATCCTTTTTGGAATCCTGCTGAGCAGCTGGACTCCGTGATATCTGTGGCAATGAGTTCCATGGGCCATCATTGTCTTATAAGTTTAAAATTTGCTGCCTTTCAGTTTCCTGTCTGATGTAAACAATTCCTGCCTAATGTATACTCAACCTATACAAGCACCTGTTGTGATGCTCCCTGGAGAGTTGTGAGGCACCTCACCACCACCTGCCCTCTGTGTGAAGAAATCTGGTCTGTGCCTGTAATGGAAATCACCAGCATCTAGCTGCACAAACACTACTTTCCAGGCCTCCACAGGCTTTGCTCCCTCTGTATAGGTAGTTATAGGCACACTCCAACCCCCGAATTCTTGGAGCATTTCCTGATCCACTAGACACTCACAGAATCACCAAGCCCGCTGTTCCCAAAAGAAAAGTACATACTAGCTTGTAGGATTCAACTCAGGATCACCACTTAGCTTTACCCCCCAGGATTTAGGTATATTTATAGTGGAAACAAGAATAAGTTTATTATCAAAGAATAGAAACAGGAAACCAATAATTACATACAAGACAAAATCATAACACGCTTTCTAGAGACACCATCATAGGACCTAACCACATCAGCCACACCATCAGGGCTCGTTCACCTGCACATCTACCAATGTGATATATGCCATCATGTGCCAGCAATGCCCCTCTGCCATGTACATTGGTCAAACCAGAAAGTCTCTACGCAAAAGAATAAACGGACACAAATCTGACATCAGGAATTATAACATTCAAAAACCAAGAGGAGAACACTTCAATCTCCCTGGTCACTCAATAACAGACTTGAAAGTGGCAATTCTTCAACGAAAAAACAGACTTCAACGTGAAACTGCAGAACTGGAATTAATTTGCAAACTGGACACCATTAGATTAGGCCTGAATAAAGACTGGGAGTGGTTGGGTCATTACAAAACCTAAACCTAATTTTCCCCTTCTGTTACTCACACCTTCTTGTCAACTGTCTGAAATGGGCCACTCTCATTACCACTTCAAAAGCTATTTTTCCTCCCTTGGTATCCTGCCGTCAATTGAATTATCTCGTTAGACTGACCTCACACTTGGTAAGGCAAATCACATCTTTTCATGTATTTATACCTGTTCCTGTATTTTTCACTCCATGCATCTGATGAAGTGGGTTCTAGCCCATGAAAACTTATGCCCAAATAAATTGGTTAGTCTCTGAGGTGCCACAAGGACTCGTTGTTTTTGCTGATACAGACTAACACAGCTACCACTCTGAAACCTTTCTAGAGACTAAACTTCATGAACAAGTTAACCTCCTGTCAAAATAAGCTTATTTCACCTGAAGTTCTTGCCAGTGTTTTCAACCAAGCCTCGTTGAGAGGCTTTTTCACGAAGCCAGTTGGTACCTGGATCATGCCTGCATATTAAAATTGTCTGTACACTAGAGTTCCTATTCCATGGTGGGCTGCCAGGAGCTGGGCAGACAAGCTAGCAGGAAACCAGATAGGTTTCTAAAGAAACCCGGTCTAACAGGTAGGGTATAAATGGGTATAAACTGGCCACTAGGAAGTTTAGACTTGAAATTAGATGAAGATTTCTAACTATCAGAGGAGTGAAGTTTTGGAATAGCCTTCCAAGGGAAGCAGTGGGGGAAAAAGACATATCTGGCTTTAAGATTCTACTCGATAAGTTTATGGAGAAGATGGTATGATGTAATTTTGGTAATTAATTGATCTTTAAATATTCAGGGTAAATAGGCCTAATTCCTTGAGATGGGATATTAGATGGGTGGGATCTGAGTATCCCAGGAAAGAATTTTCTGTAGTATCTGGTTGGTGAATCTTGCTCATATGCTCAGGGTTTAGCTGATCACCATATTTGGGGTCGGGAAGGAATTTTCCTCCAGGGCAGATTGGAGAGGCCCTGGAGGTTTTTCGCCTTCCTCTGTAGCATGGGGCACGGGTCACTTGAGGGAGGATTCTCAGCTCCTTGAAGTCTTTAAACCATGATTTGAGGACTTCAATAGCTCAGACATAGGTGAGCTTTTTCATAGGAGTGGGTGGGTGAGATTCTGTTGACTGCGTTGTGCAGGAGGTTGGACTAGCTGATCAGACTGGTCCCTTCTGACCTTAGTATCTATGAATCTAAATCTCCCCAGTTGCACTGGAATTTTGTTGAAATCAATATGTTCCCTGGAACATTTCAGTTTGGACAAATTGGTATTTTCTTATGGAAAAATGTTCCATTAGAAAATTTCTGACCAGCTCTACTGTGACTCTGTGGTCATAGAATTTGCTGTGGAATTCGGATTTGTGCTCTAGAAGCTAAAGTTTCATTTTTAAGTGTTTGTAGCCATTAAGGATATAAACAAAATCTTGAAAATGTGAAATGAGTATAAAACTGATTGTGATGACATCTAGACACCCCACACTGGTCAGGAAAGAACATGAGCTCAGTTAGCCCCACCTCACTATACCTGAAATAGGTGTTGGCTCTTGGAAGGCTTAAAAGGGGAGAGCCCGTTTCTGATGGCCGATGGCTGGGTGGGAGAGCTGATCTTGCAGACTTCCCACAGAGTCTGAGCTGCTTGGGCCAGGAACTGCTTAGAGACTGCTGCCTTTCAGAGCCTCTCTGAGAGAACTTAGGTCCACTGTGAGATTGTTTGGATTTGCTGCCAGCAACTGAGTTGTGGCTGAGTATGACTGATGGAGATGATGCCCTGCCTAACGGGGATGACAACTAAATAAAAACCATTTTTGTCTTCAAAATGGGGGCCCAGAAGTGGTTTGCTGTGAGCCCAAGAGCAAGCCTGTTATGCTGATGTAGCAATGATTTTCTGACTCTGCAGCCTCCTAAGAGGAAAGACCTGCCCATTTGCTTTCAATTTCTTGTGCTGTTAATACCAAAGCCCAAAGGAGACAATTCCAATTTAGTGGGATTCACTATTTCACTGCTGATCATTTTAGCACACGCTTCCAGCTAATTTTCTTATCCCACAATCCAAACTGCCAGCCCAGGTGCCAAGCCCCAAAGGTCCCCTACCAACAGCTGCCAATCTTCCAGCTTCACCCTGGCTATCTTCTCTGACACAGTTACACACTGTGTACTGGGGCAGCTGCCCCCACTCTAGTATGGACGGGGTTAGCGCAAGCCAGAGAGGCTGTACAGAGCCCCAACCAATCATGGAATGGCTTATTGGGAGCCAATCAAGTGGAGGCTTGAAAGCAGCCTATCAGGGCCAGGCTGGGCCCTATAAGAAGGCTGCAGGGCAGAGAGGAGGGGAGTCTTTCCCTGGAGGGCAAAGGGAGAAGAATTAGATCTTAGCGATACAGCTAAGGCAGGGGTAGCAGAGGCTGGGCAAGCGCTAGGCTGATGACTGCCAGACTGGGGCCCTGACAAAAAGGGGCAGCGAAGGTGCTGGGGCTATGGGAAAGTGGCCCAGGGAAGTAGGCAGTACAGGAGAGCTGGATGAGGATAGTAAGTAGCTGTTGCTAGAGGGTTCCTGGGTTGGGACCCCCTTCTCCTTTTCCCCTGCCTCCCCTACACTTGCAAGTGTTGAGTGGCGAAGCCAGACTGCAGTTTACCCTTGTAGGAAGGGGCTAGACTAAGGACTGCAGTGAGCTACTGAGGCGAGTGATAGAACCAGAAGCTGCTGGTCCCCCTCAAGAGTGGGGAGAGCCATCGGAGTGGGCACAGCTGGAGGGCAGTGTCCAGAAGCGAATGCCTCAGTCCGGGAGTGACGGGGATCCAAAGGTGAGGATGGTGGAGACCAAGAAAGTAACAGAGGGTGAGACATCACTAGTAAAGGCGTGCCACTGAAATAGCTGATTCCCCAACCAACAGGAGGTCCCACTGTGGTGAATCTGTGCCCTGTTACACACTGTCAATGAACCATGTGCAGCATATTGGAAACATGTTCAATCTAAAAATGGAAGTTTCTTTATTGACTTTATTTGAAGCTGCTGCAGAATTTCCACCAGAATGCTGCAAAATGTAGGTTTAATTTGCTGTAGAGAATGTAGAGCCTTGGCTATGACCTGTCTGATATCTTATCCCTGGTGAATCTGTCTTCAGTGAAGCAGAGTCAGAATTCTTCGTCGCAGGTTAAGCAAGCTGTCCCTTCTTATCAATTGTAGTGCCTTGATGCACTAGATGAGATCAAGGCACTATTCAAAGAGCTTTCTATTATGTATAATTATTAATTATTATTTATTATTATTCCCATTTTCCATATGGGGAGC